>NC_080106.1:48485210-49087710 GCF_950005125.1 Chionomys nivalis
GCATGGCAGTTCTATATATCACAGAGAAGCTGCACCCAGGAAATCTCAACAATATGGCAACATAAACAAAATCCAAAACCAGACAACTGAATCCAACATACTGACTGGATGAGAGAATTCTCACAAAGCTTCCCTCCAAGAAGAGCTACAGTAATTAATAGTGGCCGAGACGGGGGTGGGGAGCTGGGAGGATGAATCAGTCTTCTCCAAGAATGAGCCCATATTAGGTTCCTCAGTGCCCAAAAGTCAGAGTTAGGTCTCAAACATGGGGTACTATTTAATATATCAAAGTAGGCCTGGCAGCCAGGTTTCCCTATCATCCCTCATTTCCTACCTGCTATGTGTATGATTGGCACACCCTGCCCCCCCCTCTGAACTCCCCAGCCCAGGGACCGGGCTGCCCTTCCCCTGAAGCTCTTTGTTATATAACCCAGCCATTTCAGCCAGCCATGCGCTCTCCTGCATCTCTTTGTCCTTTTGATATATCTCTTGGCCTCTTGGTTCTTGACTTTCCCTTGGTCCCGTCTCTTTTCTCCCTCTCCTCTTCTTCTCTCATCTCCCCCATGGTCCAATTCAGTGTACTGGCCAGGTCTAGTCCACTACTTTCTCTTCCTGCTCTGAATTCTTCCAGCTGCCTCTGGCTGTACTCTTGATCATATCTACAATAAAAACCTTCTCTTCAACTGTATCTCGGAGTGGTCATGCCCTCATTTTCATCCAGTCAGCACTAATCACAGATGAGCAATACCAAATGATCTCAGTGGGTTGCATTAATAAATTTATAAATGTAACCTTTATGTCACATATATATATATACATATATGTGTGTATATATATATGGAATAGGAGACCATGAATTAAAAAAGGACAAGAGGGAATGGAGGAAGGAGAGGAAGGGGGAATACATAAATACAATGCTCATGTATAAAATCCTTTAAAAAAAAAAACTGGATTCTTCTATTCTCAAAAAACTGGTTTGTAGTAAGCACTGGTCATTAATGTTCTCATCCCTTTTCAAGCACTTGCAGTATGCAGTCAAAGCTGAAACATGTCCGAGAGAGGTCATCTCCCCCTTTACTTCTGCTCTGAATAAACTTGAGAGATGATTCAAGTCTACAGATCTTAAAAGCAAGCCAGGCAGGCTATGTGTATCCTGCCAAAGAAGTCCCCGATAGTCACGTGGTGTGGTAACCCATGGTGTCTGTAGCACCGCTTAGCCTCTGGGTGTGTTTTGTTGCTGGTTTCCTGTCTCCTTGCTTGTTACTTTGTGGTTTCTGCCTCTTAACTTAACAAAACACTTGGTTCTAACTCACGCTGTTGTGATTGTTTTCTTCTATGTGTTCTGGTTAGGTTTTTTTTTGTTTGTTTTGTTTTGTTTTGTTTTTTGTTAGCTTGAAACAAACTAGAGTCCTGTGTAAAGAGGAAGAATCAAGGGAAGCCTTGCCTCTATCGGCTGACCTGAGGGCATGTCTGTAGGGCCTTGTCTTGATTGCTGTTTGACGTGGAAGGACCTAGTTCTCTATGGGTAGTCCTACCCCTTTGGTAGGTGCCTCTGGGCTCTGCAAGAAAGAAGCTGAACAAGCCTTGGTGAAGAAGCCAGGGAGCAACTCTCCCTGATAGTCTCTGCTTCAGTCCCTGCCTCTTGTGCCCCTGGCTTCCCTTGTTGAGAGACTAGGAGCTGTAAGATGGAATAAACCCTTTCTTCCCCAAGCTTCTTTTGATCAATGTTCTGTTACATCAACAGAGAAGCCAACTACGACACTATGCTTCTTCATTATTGATTTCCTTGACCCAGGGATCCCACTATTTCTGGAATTTTCTAGTACAAAATACTGAGTTGGGGAGTAAGTTGGCACAGCCCATCTTCTAGAGTGGTCTAATAAGTTCTGCGTGTGGGCAGAGATCAGGAAGCAGGTCATCGCCTCGCATAGCATTACCTGAACAACCAGGCCCAGAGACCCTGCAGGCTTTGTTCTCACTTCAGCTCTGACTAGTTTGGGCTGGACAGTAATTCCTGCACCTGATTAATGGATCCTCAGATTTAATACAATGCCTTGAGAGGCTGGGTTCTGGCCATCCGAATGATATTTCCCTAAGTTTGAGAGAAGGCCAGATTTTGAGAACCTGGGTTTTATTATGGCTGCTGAGGGGGATTTAAGAGTTACTTTTGGTTTAGAAACCACTGCCTTAATTGATCTCTCCATTCTTGATTCTAAAATCCCAGGGTTCTCTAAGAACCTATGGAATCTGGATGGTGACCTCTCTGCAAGCAAAGACCATAGCCCCCATTCACTGAAAACTGGACCACATTTCCAGGAAATACTAACTAGTACTTGGGTAACAAAAGTCAATGCTGAATATTCAACCCTCCTCTTGGCACTAAGGGCATTTAGGAGACTTGAGATTGAGGGACCCTATTGCAAACAGAATAACAACTGAATTAACTTATTTGCAAAAATGACGACTTTGTCTCAAGCAGCCGTAGACACTCCTTCAATAGTGGATATCTTACCAGGGCTGAGAGGCTCTGAGCCTCCAATGTTTCGTGTGGAATCAATTCTCAACTAAAGCTATTGACCAGGAGAAGAAAGGCAAAATACAGAGACTCAGATGCCTTGGTTTTGTTTGTTGTTAGCAGCCTGGGTGAAAGGTTTGATAAAGAGGTCAAAAGCAATGGTCCCAGTGAGGTCTTGGCATTGGTAAAGGCTTCATTCCTCTTAGCTGCAACTGTGTCTACACTGCTATCCACTTCTGCCCAAAGTGAATAAAAGAATTGTCCCTGTGCCACATGGTGGTGGAACATAACCAGAGCATGAAAGCATGGACTGTGGGCTCCTCATCCTCCTCTACAGTTGCAGAGCTTCCGGTCGGTGCAATGTGTCCAGTTGACCAAATATACCAGAACACAATGCCTCTGTGTGAGTGGTACCCAGCAATGTGTGGAGATTGACGTGTCGCAGATGCTGGTTGCTTCTTTCCTGTCAGGCTTTCTTTCTCAGGACACCTAAGCCAGAGAATGCAAGCAACTAGGTGAATTTCTTTCTTGATGTGAGGGAAATGGAAGCAGTGTTTGCCAGAAGTTGATCTTTGTCTCGGGTGGATTAACCACAGCAGAGGTCAAGATGAATAAATCTATGTGCCAGAGTGTCCTCGTCACAGTTCAAGACGGAAAGAAAACAACGGAAGTTAGAGGGTAGAAAGAGGAAGGAAGGGAAAGACTCTCCCAAAGAAAATACAGATGTTCTATGTGTCCCCTCAGTGTTTGGATGTCACTTTGCAGATGCCCAGTTACCCTGAGTGATGGTTAGTCTTAATCAACAGCATACGCTATTGTGTTAACTCTATTATATAAAGAAAAAATAGTATTTAGGGGTCAGCCTTGAAAATATTATATTTACTAACAAAAATGAATAAATATTTTAATGCTCATATATGCATACATACGTTGCAAGTACTCATACATATGTATGCCACATAGACACACTTACACACGAGGTGCTTCAACTCTTGCTCTTTTCTATAGAAACAAGAAGAACCCAATATTGTCCTTTGAAATTTCCAAGGCTATTATTCTTCAAAATAAACTAGGATGTGAAAAGCCAGATTTTACAAAAGTCACTGGCTTAGGTAAAAACAGTTTTGATGCTAGATGCCCACAATGTGCTTGCGATGTGTTTATAAGATAAAAGCTTTGTTTCAAGTGACATCCACAGAAACAGTTGCTTACACTTCTGGAAACAGGAGAACTGTAGCCACTTGGGTCGGTCATTACATCTCTGACTATCCTGACCCATTAGTCCACATCACCCCTTCAAAAGTCTGCCTCGTCTCAGTGCCCATTGATTTCAAATAAATGGAGGTGGAACTTCTGCCTGACATAAAACTCCTAGCCTGGGGGTCTAGCTAGCACGGTGATAAGCATCATATAAACACCGGGGATGGAATTTAAGTTACCTTTGTCTAGCCTCCTTTCACGTACAGTATGTGCGATAGACAGACACCAGTGTCTCATTACATGACCACCCACAGAACATTGCCCGATGTGACATTCTTCAGGGAAATTAGCAGAAATGTTTCACCACTTCAGCCTCTTCCAAGAACAGTGATTCAATAACATTACTTAAAAAGTGACCAGATGCCCGTGCGAGCTTCTTTCCTCTCGCGTTCTGACTGGGGGGCATAATAAATACTTCACATTCTGAAGCTCTTCAAGCAAAATCTGGATGCAAAAAGAGGCACATTTACACAGAGAAATATGCACCAAATGCACACAAATACCACACACACTCACACACGCATATAAACAGCACACATACCACAAACACACCACACACACACAGAAACACCACATCCACACAGAAACACCACATCCACACACACAAACACTACACATACCACGCAATATACACACATACACAAACACATTACATGCACAAACACACCACACACACATAAATACCACACATACCACAAAAACACACCATACAAACACAACACATACCACAAATACCACACACATACACACACACACACACACACACACACACACCACACCACACATGATGATGCACTTACTAACACACCTAAATCAGTTTAATGTGCAGTTGGAATTTGTTGTCAGGTTCTGTTATTATGGGCAGGTAACCATGCCTTCTCTTAGATTTGCTTGCTGATCCCCTAGTCATTATTGTACATAATCATAGTCAATGTTTAAGACAGTGCTTCTTTTCTCTCCCTTAAAAGCAGGAAAAAATCCTGAATGTCACTGGATTTCAACGAATAATGAAGCCCTAGACCAAAACTGGTCTAGAATAGAATTAGTGTTAGGATTTGTAGATATTTTAGTTTTTAGTAACTTACTGTTTCTTAGAGAGTCCTCATAATTGGACTTTTCACAGAAAACCTGGCATGCCTTTGATGCGCTTGTTTTTTTTCAGAAAAGCCAAATTGACCTGAGGGCTGGCACTGGGCCGTGTGGCCGATGTGCAAGACCACCTCCCATCCCATTTCACAGGAGAAAAAACGCAGGGACATTTTTTACCAACAGCATGTGTAGAATGTGATCATTTTTAGGAATTACATTTTTAAAAGGATGGAAAATAACAGAGAAGGTCTGTAAAAAGAGGGTAGACTGGTAGAGATTGGGGACCAGAGAAAGAAGAGGTTTATCTACTTACTGGATATGGACTGGCTGCAAATCATGGCTATTTCACATACGTGGGTATATGTAGAATGTGTGTGTGTGTGTGTGCGCGCGCGCACTGCTAGGAAATCTCATATTCACCAGTTTCTCCACTGTTGCCATTGTAAACCTGGGCAGGCAGGCTATAGGACCCAGCCACGCTGAGATGATGGATGCTTACATGAAGACTGGACAATCTGTTGTGCTGGATAAAGAGCTGATGGATGCTTTCCTCTCTAAGTACCCTCTCTGTGCACATAGGTTGTGGCTCTCGCTGGTTTACATTATCAATTAGTTTCTTTTTTTTTCTTCACTCAAAGAGAAGCAAAGAGTGACTAGTAAAAAAAAAGAGATAATTTTATTCTCCTTCTGGCTTGCTGTCATTTGAACTAAAACAATGAGCAATCCCATAAAACATATGCATTTTTGGCAACCCCATGACACACCAGGAATCCCATGACATCTATGCATTTTTGCAATCCCATGACATATTATAAATCCCATGACATCTATGCATTTTTGGCAATCTCATGACATATTATAAATCCCACAACATCTATGCATTTTTGGCAATCCCATGACATATCAGAAACCCCACGACATATACATATTCTTTAATTCCTCAAGTTGTTGTTGCTCCTCTTGTGTGACTCTTAAACCGCCCTGAGGAGGGGGTGCCAGCAGCAAGACATCCTGGCCATGTGTTCAGGGCTGTTAAGTCACCTCTAGAGCAGAAGGCGCTGGTGGAATAACTGTGTTTATTCTTCCCACTTCATGATTTCTCTCTTATAAACATTGTTGTGCATTATTGGCCTCCATGTTCCTTTTTCTCATCTGATGTTTAACAAATATTTTTCTAATTGCCTGAGACAGTGTGGTCCAATAAAGTGGAATTGACGTTGGCTCGACCGTGCCTGTCTGATCTCCTGCCAGGGGTGAGAGTCACCCACTTGAACTGACTTTCACTCTGTTTCTTGCTGTCTCTCTCCCTCCCTTTTATGTTCTTTTACACTCTTTCTGATTTTACTCTCCCCCCACCCCCGCGAATGTGCAACCCATACGCTAATGTTTCAGATTTCCACAAACAGAAATAGCTTTAAGAGTCTCTCTCTGGGTGTCTATCCTCTGTTTACCTCTGTGCCTACCCACCTTCCATCTAAATTCTTTAGGCACCTAAATCAACAGATTGGAGTTTTAACCCAAGTCACAGGCAGGGGGGTGGGGGGGCAAGTGGGGCGCCCAGGCTTAGAAAACAAGAGTGCTCGGAGGCATAACCCAGTTGTTTGCCGTCTGGGAACACTTTACAAACAACCTCCAGGAAAATAACAGAGCGAGCAGTACTGGTCTACCACAATGGGATGGAGATGGTGTGCGATCGGTTAGCTACAACCTGCAAATAAACACAGACCGGCAAGTTAGGGAGAGAAAACCGAACCTCCAGACTATCCATCATAAGCTGAAATATTTAGAATAAACTTAAAGCCTCAGATGTGTGACTTCTCGATTCTAAAAAAAAAAAAAATGGTTAAAAGCTTCAAGGGTCCTCTTGGTTTGATATAGCAAGCTCCCGAGTTTCCCATAATCCCAAGCAGCAACATTTATTTTAGCATCTACCCACTTTAACCACAGCCTAAGTCTTAGGAGACACCATTCCTGTAGCTGCTTGAACTGCGTAGTATGCATACTTCAGCCTCCCAGGGTGGGCTAGTGGTTTGTCATGTTTCAAGCAATTGTCCCTAGGAATGGCCTGCCAAAATGGCTTCGTTTCTGTACAATCAACCACTTCAACATGAAGCTGAGATGTGTGTCTCTGAGTGACATCTACTGTCCACAAGGTTAATAAACACTCTGTTTCTTTGGAAATATTCAACAAATTTTCATTCTTTCGGGTATGCTGTTGGATCTATTGTTTCTTCTTTACTCCATCTCGAAGGACAAATAACCATCCTCAATGTGCATCATTGTCCAATCAGAAAGCAGAATGGCCTCATTTCTTTCTTTTCTTTCCTTAATGATAGATTAAGGATCTTTGCCAACCTTCTTCGCCAAGTAGAGTTGGTCATCATGAGGAACACTGACAGAACTGTTTTGGTTTTGTCTAAAGTTAAAGTAACTATAGTATGTTCATTCTTCAAATGACCATTTTCCCTGATTAAAGCTTGGGTCCCTCTGCTTCTCTTGAACACTACCTGTTTATTAGTTCTGTGGTCTGGAATGGGATCACATTCCCAGAATAGGCTAATGGAGGGTGGATCGATGTTTGGTTTAGACACTAAACAGAAGGGAAGAGAACTTATTTTGATGATAGCTGAAGATGAGCTGGGTCCTATGATTAGGGCTAACAAAAGAATACAGGGTAAGCAGCTCAAAAATTTGTCTAAAAGAAGTTGGATGGGGACATAGAGCTCATCGTCCAAAGCCTTCGTGGCTCTTGACGATTCTGTTAACAACAACAACAACTACTACATACAAATTGGAAACTACCCTGTGGACAGAAAGACCAATGGGCAGCAATAACCTGGAGAGAATAAATTCCACATGAGTTCCCTCTGCCCATCCCTGTTGGTGACCTAAAAGGAAATAGCAACATCTTATTCTTTCCATTTCCATAAATTGACTAGAATAGAGCAAATGAATTCAATCACAACTCATGTAATGCTTGTTCTAGCAAAGGAAGAAGACTGTAAAAGGCAGTGTAATTCTTGATTGATGCCACCAGTCTCCAGAGACAGGAGGAAACAGCCAGTAATTCTCAGATCAATTATAAGAAACAATGAAGTCTATTGAGAAGGGACAGAGCTGTGTAAATAAGAGAACTCTCTTCTTTCCTCAATATATTGTTGACTAAACAATGCATAACACTTGTCTCTAAAAGGCCTGATTGTTAAATAATTCTCAGCAGAAGCCCAGGATGTCCACCCCTCTCGTCAGCAGGAAAATCGGGACAGTAATGGGACCTCAGACTCGGCATTGCCTGACTGAAGCCAGCACCCACTACTATTGTTCTTCTTTCATACATAACTTTAAAAGCAAATCTGGTGAAGGCCAGCTTGAATCTTGCTAATGGCTGGTTTACTACCATATTCTAGAAGATTTTTACTAAAGAGAAAGAGAAATTTCTCCAAGGGTAAAGGGATAGTGGTGTGGGGGAAGTGTACATTTTAAAGAACAGAATGACGAGGCTCTCATGGATTGGGCTAACCCCGAGGGCGAGAGTAAGAGGAAGATGAAACGCCAAGAGGAACACAAGCCCTCCAAATCCACCTTATAAATGGCTACTGTTTTTTAAACAGGCCATTATTTGTTTGTTCATTTTGTCAGACTTTCTTTGCTTCTACAAATATTAATCTAAGAGTTGCAATGCAGTAGCCACCTGATGTAGTAATGAAAACAAAATCCACACAATCCTGGGAGGGTTGCTTCAAAATATAGTGTAAATAAATGGAAAATATTACACACTCATCTCTGTGTGTGTGTGTGTCTAGTATATGTACTCTTGGTGATACACATGAAGGTTTAGAGATTACCAGGGCATATCAGGTGGCGGAAGTGTGGTGGGAGAGAATGGCCTACTGACTCCCATTCCATTAGTTTTAGATTTCTTTCATTTTGCCTTCTAGCTTCGATGATTAATTTTTAGACTCCATTACAACTAGAATTCTGTATCTGAGCTTTGACCCACCATTGACATGAACACATTGAGACATAAACAAAGCAGGAATCAATGGCCAAGAAGGATTCACTTTCAGGTAAAGGAATTGAAGGTTCAAAGGGGCTCTTGAGTAAAGTTATGCCAGTGTCCGGTCTTTTGCTCAGTCTTAACAAAAGAAAATAAAGTTGTCATCTCAAAAATGAGATATTTCGGGGTTGGAGAGATGGCTCAGAGGATGGGAGCACTGGCTGCTCTTCCGGAGGTCCTGAGTTCAGTTCCCAGCGACCACGTGGTGGCTCACAACCATCTGTGATGAGGTCTGGTGCCCTCTTCTGGCCCGCAGGGATGCATGCAGGCAGAATATTGTATATATAATAAATAAATCTTTTTTAAAAAATGAGATATTTCTTTCTCTTGTGTTTGGTGACAGTGTGGAGCAGTCTGCCTTCATTTCAAGGCTTCACTGGGAATGGAGGATCCAGCCTAAGTTGACTTTTTCACATGGTGGTTGGTAGACATGCTTGGTCCCTTGTAACAGGAAGGACATTTTAACAGTGTGTTTTCTCCTGTGAGTTAACTTGTTCTAGGGACACTGAGAGCAAAAAGAGTGAAGTAAGTTTTCTCTTACAAAGAGAAATTTCAAACTTGGGTGTGTGTGTGCATGTCTGTGTGTGTGTGTGCGTGTCTGTGTGTCTGTGTGTATTTGTACCCACCCCTACATGACAAGGTCTGTTACAGGCCTGGGGGTGACAGAGTCCACAAGGATGGCTGATTGGCTGGCCAAGGAGTCCTAAGCCTCTCTCCACCTGTCTGTCACTGGGATTGCTATGTCTGCTTGGCTTGGCTTTTTAATTTTTTAAAATCATTCTACATTTATTTATTTATGCCTACCAGTGTGTTATCCACATGTGTGCCTGGTATCCACAGAGGTAAGAAGAAGGTGCTGGATCCTCTGGAATTGGAGTTATCAATGGTTGTGAGCCACCATTTGGGTGCTGAGAACCATGGAGTTATAAGTAGGAGGAGGGTAACAGCAGGCTAAAACTGGCTGTGACTATCAGAAAGAAAATCCCTCAGGGCCAGTTGAGCATGCACATTTGCAACTTCCCCTTGAGTCAATCGGGAGCCTGTCATGGAACCTGCAATGGAGCATGGAGACAGACGATGCATGATATCAGATGGTCCAGTTAATTCTGCCTCCTGGGTCCCGGGACGGTGTGTAAGGAAGGGTCTGCCTAACTCCCACAATAACCGAGTCTGCTTTGGCACTTGCCTGACTCCTGGGTCAGACTGCTATTGACTATGTGCCATCTTACCCCCACCCCAGGTTGTGGTTGTGGAAGGTGGGTGGGAGTTACAGATGGTTGTAAACCACCATGTGGGTGCTGAGAGCCAAACCCAGGTCCTCTGCAAGAGCTACAAGTGGCCTGGACTTCAGAGCATCTCTCCTGCTGCTTGGCTTGGTTTTCTTCTATTTTGCATGGGCTCTGGGGAATCAAGCTCAGGTACTCACCTGGAGGGCAAGATTTTACCAGCTGAGCTTCCTCCCCAACAGTACAGAGGTATGAATTTCATTGGCACAAGATAAATTCCTCTTTGGTTGCTAATTTGTCAAAGTTCTAGATGTTATGTGAAAGAAAACCAAAATTAGGTGGATTTCTCTTTGCCCTGCATTTTTTTTTCTGTCATTCTGAGGTTCCATTGCCACAGAGGACAGAGGACGAGGTAGTTTAACCCTGGAGCTCAGGGGAAGAAGAGTTGTGCAGAGCAGTGAGAGCAGCTCTAGTCCATTTCTCCAGTGTCAATTCTCTCTCTCTCTCTCTCTCTCTCTCTCTCTCTCTCTCTCTCTCTCTCTCTCACACACACACACACACACACACACACACACACACACATGCACACACACACAAATAAGAATATTGCTCCCTCTTTTCAAATGCAACTTCAAGACAGATGTCTCTCCCACTCAATTTTCTTATCAGATTTCCACTTGTAAGGTCTCCTGCAGGATCTTTAGAATTGTGGGGAAGTACTTCCAGGCTCCAGCAGGAAAGGAACTCTTGGGGTTCTCAGGGAAGCGCTGCCCCTGAGTCACAGGCAGAGCTTAGCTTCAGGGAAGCACCAGAGATGGTACCAAAGAGAGATGACAAGAAGCAAACTTTTGATTGCCCCGTAAATGACCCAAACACAACCAGTAACGTCCATCATGTGTCCACACCTATTGTCCGTCAAGTGTCCACGCCCACGACATGTGTCCTTGCCCATCATGACGTTGGCCCCAGTTACAAAAGCCTTTGTCCTTCAAAGAGCTCATAGCACAATCTGGGGAGCTGGAACACGTGATGGGTAGGTGCGGAAGTGAGTGTTGGCTGACCTTTCTATCTGCAGTAGATGATGGAGTAAGGTGCCCTCCGTGAGGGACCAGGGAGAAGGGCAGAAGCAGTGAGGGACTAAGCGTGAAAGGAACGGCCCTGCCTGTGGCAGGAGTGTGAGCCTGGAAGTCGGGTAATACCTGATGTGAATAGCTGACTAGCATGTTACTCGCTGGAGGAAAGATGGTTTTCTGTGAATGGAAGAGTTCAGCTCACTTACTCCAGCTGTTTTATCTGCCCAGGACAGCTTGGCACACATCTGCCAAGACAGGCTCTATTGTCACCGCAACCCATGGTGGGTGAGGACCCGGTAGGTGACAAAAAAGCCATGCAGACAGAGTTTATTGAGAGGGAAGAAATGGGAAGGGAAGAAAAAATGAAACGGAGGGGGACAGGACCGACACAAGTCCTGACTGCCCCTTCATAGGAACAGCATGAGAGACCAAGAGTGGGTGGAGCTTGTCTCTTAAAGAGACCTTTGCACCTACGCACAAACTAGAACCCTGGGATGGCCAGAGTATTGCCTGAGTACATCCTGCCAGATGACAGGCCAGACCAGCATAAAGCCTGAATTCAGTAGGCTCTATAGAGACCAACCAGAAAGTGGGCCTGAGTCTCAGTGACTCCAGAAAAGACCACAAATTGGGACCACCCAGGCACCACCCAAGAGCTAAACAACCAGCATCCAAAGGAAATAGCTAACATTCTAACCATTGTAGAGAAGATCACCTGATGCCCCTTAACCCAGAACCCTTTCACCAGTGCACCCCTAGGCAAATGTCAGCCAATCGGGAATCCTGAACCTTAGAAATCCCTCACTATAACCTCTGCTATTATAAAAATCGCACCCCAACTTAGCTCGAGGCTCTCTGATAATGCCAATGTGTTGGACACAGAGAGAGTCCGAGTTCAAACTTGAAAAAGAATAAAGGCTCTTTGCTCTACATATGGGACTCTGTCTTCTTGTTGATTTGGGGGGACTCTGCCATTGGGCATAACAGTTTCTTTTAAGACAAGTCCATTTACATGAAAGGGATGCCCATCCAAGAGACTGTCTTTGACAATCATATTCAGGATTTTTTTCCTTGAAAGAATAATCTTTTCCTGAGTTTTTAAGTAGTTTTTTTTATATTTTAATTTTAATACGTATGTACTGGTTTGAAAAAAATTAAATGCCTTCACCAAGATTCATTCTATTCTTTACAATGAGTAAAATGTCATTTAATTAATTGGCCTAGGAATAAACTTTCTATTTAAGGCTCACGACAACATATATGTCATGGGCCCAAATCTAAGAAAACCCAATGCATAAAAAATTAAGGAAAGACCAAAAAGAGTGCACAGTTTCTGGATGACTTTCCCTAAAGATGCTTATCATCATTTCCCATACAAAGAACTGCTAAAAAATTTGAGGCTTTAAAAAAATCAATTCCTTTGCCATATTTGTTGTTGTTGTTTTTGTTATTTTTGTTTTTCTGTTGTTTTGTTTTGTTTTTCAAGATAGGGTTTTACTGTTTAGCTCTGGCCGTCCTGGAACTAGCTCTTGTAGACCAGGCTGGCCTCAAACTCACAGAGATCCACCTGCCTCTGCTTCCCTCCAGAGTGCTGGGACTAAAGGCGTGTGCCACCATGCACGGCCATTTGCCATGTCTTTAGGCTGGAAATAAAAGTTAAGCATAGGTTTCTGTGCTTCTATAATTGCCTTTCTTCTAACAGCTATAATGAACTCAATCACATAGTTTGCCAGTGGCCAGAAAACTATAATTGACTGTTTTTGTCTTTATGAACTCAGAACTGAGAACTGTTGTCTTCATTTTAAAATGACTGAAACATGGAAAGAAATAGCACTTTTTTTTTTTTTTAGACATGGTTTTTCTGTAGCTTTGGAGCCTGTCCTGAAACTAGCTTTTAGGCAGGGCAGTGGTGGTGCACACCTTTAATCCCAGCACTTGGGAGGCAGAGACAGGCAGAACTCTGTAAATTCAAGGCCAACCTGGTCTACAAGAAATAGCAATTTATGATGCATGAAAATTTCGTTACATTTAAATCCCAGAGTCCATACATGAGCTTTAGCCAACAACTGGCTTTTCTAAGGTTTCTTCTGTTCCATATCAGAGTGGTGGTGTTGAGGAAGAGAATTCATAGCCTGAAAACCTAAACTAGTTATTATCTGACCCACTACAAAAAGACTTTTGACCCTTGCCTTAATTAAGTATAATGCACTTCCATAATACTACATAGAGTAATTTCTTTTTAAAAAATCCATGTGAATTTATTTTATGTGTATGGGTATTTTCCTTGTGTGTGTATACATCTAACCTTTGTGTGTTCCTGATACCCACAGAGGGCAGAGTGGACAGAGTCCCCTGGGACAGGAGTTGTGTTGGCAGAGGTTTCTGGCCCAGTCAGTCTGCAGTTTTCAGTCCTAAAGAAACACACAGGGGTCTACATTAATTATAAACTGGTTGACCTAGTAGCTCAGGCTTCTTATTAACTCTTACAACCAGGCAGTAAGTAGAGGCAGGGCGACAAGAACAGGAGAATTCTGGAAAGAGGAAAGGTCAGTCTGAAGTCATGACCCAGACATAGAGGAAGCAAGATAAGAATGCCTTGCTGATTAAAGGTACCAAGCCACGTGGCTAACACAGGCAAGAATAATGGGGTAACATAAGATGTAAGAATTAATTAATAAGACGCCTGAGCTACCTAGGCCAACCAGTTTACAATTAATATAGTAGACCCTTTGGGACGAACGACTGTGGGACTTGGTGGGACAGAAACCTCTGTCAACAGAGAGGTAAGTGATTGTGAGCCAACAAGTGGGTGCTGCAAATTGAACCCAGATCCTCTGCAAGAACAAGTGCTCTAAACTGCTGGGCCACCTCTCCAGTACCCTGCATAGAGCAGACTTTACAGTTAGTGTTTTTATGTGCTCCAGTTGTGTTCAAGGTTCTCCCCTGCTCCCTAGCTTTGAAGCACAGAGAACTGAAATGTAAAATGAAGTCTGCTGGGTCAGACTCTGTAACCTGGGCTTCACTGTTTGCTCGGGCATTATCTCCCAGGGCTGGACTGAACTGCACTGGATGTAAGGAAGCTGAAGCAGCCTCCTGTGCAGAATGCCCTGGGGTCACTCCTCAGCCTACCTGGGTGCACATACAAAGGGATACAGTTCTCACACTTTGGTCTGAACTCCTACCGTGTAGTGGACAGACAAGACCAATTGTTATGGAATCATTGGCCGCATGGGAAGCTCTGTGCACTTAC
This sequence comes from Chionomys nivalis, assembly GCF_950005125.1. Taxonomy (NCBI): domain Eukaryota; kingdom Metazoa; phylum Chordata; class Mammalia; order Rodentia; family Cricetidae; genus Chionomys; species Chionomys nivalis. The sequence continues at coordinate 48,499,681 of NC_080106.1, forward strand.
AGATCTGTGTTTGTCACATGAAAGGGCATTTGTTCCCCCTCTCCATTGTTGTTTACAAATCAGAAGAACAAAAAGGCAATGAAATAAACAAAATGTCATGTTCATACAAATCCTGATTAGGGTAAAATCAACTGGCTGGTATTGCTTGTATATAGCACCACCACCATGCCGGCCAGTCTAGAAGGACCTACATGGGTCCTGAGTCTTAGGTTATCAAAGTTGGGAAAAGCTTATTTGAAAGTTTTCAGGAAAGCTAGATGTAGCCGGGCAGTCAGTGGTGGTGCATACTTTTAATCCCTTCACTTAGGAGGCAGAAGCAGGTGGATCTCTGTGCGTTCAAGGCCAACATGGTCTACCAAAGAGAGTTTCAGGACAACCAGCAGGACTGTTTCAGAGAGAAGCCCTGTCTCAAAAACAAACAAACAAACAAAACCAAAAAAAAGCAAAAAACAACAAAACAAAAAGCTGTACCCTCAAACAGTCATGATCTATTTAGTCAGCGAGTCTTCGTTAATTTTTATGAACTTGGCTTTACAAAATCCTGATATTGTTAGAAGGCTTCAGAATAACCCCAGTATCCCAGAAAGGGTATTTATGAAAACTGGTCAATGAAGATCACAGAACAGGGTTGTTCATCCTCAAGACTACTGTGGACCAGTCATTCTTTCCTCTGTGGGTCTGCCAGAGACCCTGTCAGGAGTCCAGAAGCAATCGTAGCCTCTTCCAGGGCTAAAGAGCAGTCTCTCTGAAGTCACCTAACAGGTGACCAGAGACACATGAAGGTGCCCTTATTGGTGACCAGAGACACACAAATGTACCTTTGTTGGTGACCAGAGACATGTGAAGGTACCCTTGTTGGTGACAAGAGACACATGAAGGTACCCTTGTTGGTGGCCAGGGACACGTGAAGGTACCCTTGTTGGTGGCCAGAGACACGTGAAGGTACCCTTGTTGGTGGCCAGAGACACATGAAGGTACCCTTGTTGGTGGCCAGGGACACATGAAGGTTTACCCTTGTTGGTGACCAGAGACACGTGAAGGTACCCTTGTTGGTGACCAGAGACACGTGAAGGTACCCTTGTTGGTGGCCAGGGAGAGCCCTTGCCAATACCTTCAGTGTCACTTCCTCACTTTCAAATTGACGTCTCAGGCAAATTGTCTCAGTGGGTGACCCCCTCATGGTCTTGACTTCCTTGCTCATACTCTTCCTCCTTCCACTCTTCAACTGGACCTTGGGAGCTCAGTCCAGTGCTCCAATGTGGGTCCCTGCCTCTGTTTCCCTCTGTTGTTAGACAAAGGTTCTAAGGTGGTATTTAAGATAATCATCATCCACTGAGACGATTTGCCTGAGCTAATGGGAGTTCACCAACTCCAACTGGACTGGGAGTGGAGTGAATGAACATGGGATCAAACTAGTCCCTCTGAATGTGGTTGACAGTGGGAGCAGACTGGGGGGCCAATGGCACTGGGATTTGTCTCTCCTGCATGTACTGGCTTTTGGGGATCCAATTCTCTTTGGATGTATACCTTGTTCAACCTGGATGTAGTGGGAAGGGCCTTGGACTTTCCACAGGGCGGGGTGCCTTGCCCTCTCTTAAGATTGGAGGGGGTTAAGGGAAGGGGTGTGAGTAGGAGGGGAGTGGGAGAAGGGGAGGAAGTGGGAATTTGGATTGGTATTTCTTAAAAGTAATAAAATAATAGTAATAATAATAAATGTGGAAAATGAAAAGAAAGCAAATTGGTAATCTCTTTTTACATGATTATTACTGTTTCATATATGTGTTTGTATGGTGTGTGAGTGTGTGTGTATGAGTGTGTTTGGTGCATGTGTGTGTGAGTGTGTGTGTGCGGTGCATGTGTGAGAGAGTATATGTGTGGTGTATGTGTGTGGTATATGTGTGAGTTAGTGTGTTAGTTACTGAGTGTGTGGTGTATTTGTGTTGTGTGTGCAAGTTAGTGTGTGAGTGTGTGTGAATGTGTATGAGAATGTATTGTGTAAATGTGTGTTTGTGAGTATGGGGTGTATAAGTGCATGAGTGAGTGTGTATGTGAGTGTAGGGTTGTGAGTGTGTGTGTGTATTAAGAATATAAAGCACATACCTAAAATAATGGCCTCTTGATCTGTTTCCAATACTGGGCTTGGAACCCTTCTCTTGTAGCAATGGGTCTTGAACTCGGGCACATCATAATGACAAGGAGGGCTTGTTGTAGGACACTTGCAAGTTGCTGCTGTTAAGTCTCATCTCTTACATTTCTGATGTCGTCATCAAAAAAGAACTGAAGATTTTGTTTGCACTTCTCACACATCCACGAGTGATGAGCTGATACTGGGGAGCCAATGGCCTAGTTTGAACCAGTCACACTTGGGTCTGAGTCAAGCATCAGAAGTTGCTGTATCTCGAGTGAAAGGAGAGAGGCACAGAGCGAGGCTTTCCTGCCCTAGTCTGTGCTAGCTATTTCTTTCTCTCTTTCGTATCCCTCTTACTCATTTTCCCATCTTAACTGGAATGGAACAATCAGAATATATAGCTTTTTGAATTAAAGCATGGCAATTTAATTCAAAAATTCTGAAAATTGCCCTAGGAAACAAAAAATAATATTAACAGATTTATGATGAAATTAAGTCTTTTGTATCATGGTCACTTCTCACAATAACTTTAGAGTTTCCAGTAGGAAACAGTGAGTCCTTAGAAATGACAGGGGGTGCTGAACATGCTTTTACATTAGTATTTTTAAATGCATGCCTAATGCAGTATTATTCTCTCTTGAAATTGTTTTCTTTTGAAAACTATATCATAAGAGCAAAGATATTTCCTAAAATAATAAAGTCAGTTTGTCTGATAGACCCACTTCTGAAACTTTGGTAAGCTAACCATCTTACTTTATTTCTAGACACCAAGTAAAACAATAAATGAATTTCTATGTCACAGGGAATTATAATAGAAGCCTATTGATTTGAGAAACTTATGGAGAGCCAAAACCCACGGGGCACAGATGGGAGGATAGTATACTATGTTCTTGACATGCAGAAATGTGGCCTGAAAAATCTAGCTTTCTCTTTGCAGAAGTGGGGTAACACCATACACTCAAGCAACAGAATCACCAAGAATCAATGGAACATCTTTCTGTCACTTCTACAAGATGACAATTACCCTAATAAGGAAAGAAATTCAAAGAATTGACTGTATTACCAGAGAGCAATGACCCCACTTCCTATAAATGGAGTGAGTGCCTTGCACACCTCAAAGCCCTACAGCTGGTGAGTGTGAGAGGTGAGTTCAAAGCAGCATCCACAATAATGGAATTAAGTCAGTCATTGTAACCAAGCAAAAGTAAAAGGGCCAACTTAGCTTTGGATAAAAAGCAATCTGTGTATTTTAAAAGGCTGTGTGTGTGTGTGTGTGTATGTGTGTGTGTGTATGCACATATGTGCATGCATGAATGCATGTGTAAAGTGTACAACTTTAGCAGGCTATAGTTACCCAAAGAACAGTGAGGCTAAGAACAGTTCTTCCAGGGGAGTAAAGATGGCAAAGAATGTGAGGTAACACAAATTTCCTGGCCAGAGAGCACAGACTTTAGGGCCCAAGCTGCACAGCATGGCTCCTTGGAAGGCAGATGCCAACAGCCTTGGAAAGCAGAATGATCAGCATGATAGTTGATGTTGGTTGGATTACTGCATTGGGAACAACTAGATCAGTAAAGTATGCTTCTGGGCTTGTCTGTGTGGCATGTGCAGAGATGCTCAGATCATAAGGACTGAGCTAGTGTAATATTGTTCTGTCTCTTTAAGAGACAAGCCACGCTCACTCCCTCCCCCATGTGCTAAGACAGGCTGATCTTCAGCTTCCAGCCTGAGTTCTCTCTCTTCCATCTTCCCCTCGAAGAGGCAGCTTCTGTCCCTCCCTTCTCTTTCTCTTTCTTTCTGTCTCCTCTCTCTCTCTCTCTCTCTCTCTCTCTCTCTCTCTCTCTCTCTCTCTCCTCTTCTCTCCTTCTCCCCTCCCTTCCATAACCACTAAATAAATATCCAACCTCACTCTGCATGGTATGCCTATCTATCTGTCTCTCACCCACCGCCACCATGTGGCTCGCTGCCGGGGACCAGCTACCTTCGGAGACCTGCATTATGGTCTCCTGTGCAGTCCCTGCTCTCGGGACCCACAGTCCCCTGCCTGCTACCACATAACCCAGGGACCTGCCGCCACCCAGGGACCTGCAGCATTTCTGCCACTGTAGCTACTCAGGAATCGGCAGCAATTTTTAATAATCCATTACACCTAGTGTCCAAACAAAACCCCTCAATGGATTAGAATGTAATGGCATTCTTGGGAGATGGTAAAATAAGGGCAGTGAGGGTCTATCTAAAGGAAGCAGGTCTCTTGAGGATCCTGAAGGCTTGTCTTGCCTGGTTTCTTACTGTGTTCTCATGTTCTCTGATTCCTGGGCACCTGGGAAGCTCGCTCTCTTCTCAGCATGCACTACTGTGTATTACATGTACTTCTACTGTGATTTTCTTCCAAAGCGTGTGAGGCCAGCAACCAAGGAAGGACTCCTTTGAAACCATTAGCCCAATACACTTCCCCTCACTTTCAGTAGTTTGTGTTAAGTATTTGTTTAAAGCTGTGCAGACCTGGACTAACACAATCAAGCATATTATCCACAGTGGGACACTTTGAGCTGGGACACTACTACCAACAATCTACCAGGGATGGTGGTACTAACTGGCTCTGTCTCAGAGAACGTTTGGTGCATGCTTCTCTGACTAAGAAGTGAGGGATAACCCCGAATTTTCTTAGGACATTATAATCATAGGTGTGGTGGCTTGAAAGAAACTGGTCTCCATAGGGAATGGCACTATTAGGAGGTGTGGCCTTGTTGGAGGAAGTGTGTCGCTATTAGGGCAGGCTTTGAGGTCTTCTGTGCTCAAGTTATGCCAGTGCCACAGCTGTTCCTGCTGCCTTCAGATCACTCTCGGCTCCTTCTCCAGCACCATGTCTGCTTGCATGCCACCATGCCACCCACCATGACAATAATAGACTAAACCTCTGAACTGTAAGCCAACCGCAATTAAATGTTTTTCTTAATAAGAGCTGCCATGGTCATTGTGTCTCTTCATAGCAATAGAAACCCTGGCTAAGACAACAGAGAAAAAAATCAATACTTCACCAGATTCCTGATCTTAATTTATTTACTGATCCTTCTTAAGAATTGTCTGGGCTTGTTTTTAATTGCTGGTCCCCTTTCTTCAAATCAACGTTATTATTTATTTCATATTATAAACATCACATAGCTTTTGATGACTGTATAGGAAACCATTGTGCCTGGGTTCCTGGGAGTGGGTGTGGAAGTCAGCCTGACCTTCTGTAGTCATACCAACCCCAGCAGGAGGAGCGGCTCCCCTACTTTCTTGTTGGGAGATCTATCTCTATTCATATCCTCCTCTGTGAAACAGGAAAAAGAAAAACCTTTCCCCCAGGATATCTTAAAGTAAAAAATGTACAAAAGTCTTGCTATGGCTCCTGGCATGGACTCAATGCTGCTCTCCGAAAATCCCCACAACCATCTAAACTCAGAAGGGGAAAAAGTCATCCATTAGCTCAGCGTCCTGGTTTATTTATTTGTTTCATAACTATTTTGAGTCCCTCGATATTCTTCTAGGCAACCAAAAACTATGAAAACACAAAACTCTCTCCATTTTAAAGTCAAAGTTTCTAGAACCATGAGGAAATGAAGCAACAGAGGAAAAAACAAGCACATGTAAAGTTTCAGCCACTAGGAGGCCACTGTTCAACTGTTCTGCTCCTCAGCTACTCCACTACTCAGGTACTCCACCATTCAACTTCTCAGCTACTCCACTACTCAGCTACTCTACTGTTCAACTCCTCAGCTACTCCACTACTCAGCTATTCCACCATTCAACTTCTCAGCTACTCCACTACTCAGCTACTCCACCATTCAACTCCTCAGCTACTCCACTACTCAGCTACTCTACTACTCAACTATTCTGTTACTCAGCATGGACCATACGGTCGCCATTGCTACTTGACAAAGTTCCAGCAATTCAACATTGCTTCTTCACACTTCTCCAGCACCTTTTAACTTCCATTTGTAGGCCCATATTTCTGTATGGTGTATCAGCCAGGCATAAAAGCCATAGGCCCAGTCTGAGCTGATCACGTAACTCTGCAGACAAGCTGTCTTTGTTTAACCATAGCCAGGATGTGCTGCTCCTAATTTCTTTTGTTAGAAATGTAGATCTCCTGAGGAGAGGTGTTGGCTGAAAGTGGTCAGGATGTTTGGTGCTTATTTCTTGGTAATTCGGAGGAAGTCTTATAGAGATGCTAATTCATGGCCTACATGACAGCTAGCATACAGGTAGATGCAGACGTGACAAAAAGCCCATTCACCTGGTTACCTAGGATACAGCCTAATGTGTTTTCCTGCTCAATTTATGTGATGATATATAAACTGCTTGAAGAATAAACGAGGAGATCTTGCCCTTCAAGCATGACTGTGTAAGCTGCGTCTGATTATTCCTCGTGACTCCGTCCCAGTCCCAGTTAGAGAATCTGTGTTGGACCCACACGGGCCCCAACACCATTTTTAATTATTCTCACTATTAACACCTTTCCCTTTTGGAAATTTTGTGAGGACTTTGGTAAAGGATGAAAGTGTGTACAATGGTAGCCTCTCTAAACAAAATAATTCTTTGGGAAAAAAAATTCCTGCCACTGTGGAACAAGAAATCCCATTATAACAAGAACAGGAAAGTTAGAGGTTTGCTAGACACACCTGATCCCAAGGATAAAATGCCTACAATCCAACTCCAGAGCCTGAGGCCATTAAGGGCAAGAGTTCAGTTAATAAATACAAAGAAATCAGAATGGTACTATATAATGGAATAAGAGTAAGACATCAGGACCTTCCCTTTGGGAGCCCATGAGGGGAAGAGGCCAACAGAGTAAGACTAAGACACAAAGAAACACATTTAGGGAACATCGCAGTGCTTAGACCCCTGAAGAATGAAAATTGCTCTTATATTGTAATGTAGTGCCCTGTTCACAGAAGAAGTCCTTTTCCCAAGATCAGGCATTTGGACAAAGATCTCCATTCCCTGGGGGTTTGAGGAAGGTTCCTGCTTACAGGAGCAGTCATTCTTCTCATCTCTAGCTAGAGTAACTTGTGACCCTTCCATTTACACACAAGACTGTGCCTACTGTCAAGGTCAATGCTGGATTTCTCAACCACACCCCTTTTCTCCCATTTAATCCTATGTGCAATATAAGGTGTAGACTTTTTTCAATTCAACAACGCTGATGGCAGTCAGCCAAATTCACTCACAGATTATATCCTCCTGCCGAAGCAGGTCTCCAGCACTCTGCCACTCCACTACTAAGCTACTCAGCTACTCCACTACTCAGCTACTCCACTACTCAGCTACTCCACTACTCAGCTACTTCACCCTGCAACTACTCTGCTACTCAACCACCCCACTGCTCAGCTACTCCACTACTGGGCTACTTTACTGTTTAGGTACTCTGCTATTCATCTACTCTAATACTCCATGGTTCCCTGCTGTAAGGAACAACTCCCACTGATCAGAGAATTTTACTGTTCCTTGGAGAATAAGAGAAAGAGCTTTCCGAGTTCCAGAAAAGGAGATTATGTGTGTGTGTGTGTGTGTGTGTGTGTGTGTGTGTGTGTGTGTGTGTGTGTTAAAACGATCATTTTAATGGCAGTTTCAGAGCAGGGTAGGGTGTCAGAGTAACAGTCCATTCAACAATGTATTTCACTAACTTCAAAAAGAGGTAGCTCTACTTTCCACCAAGAAATAAGGTGATTATACCACCAAACCCAGAGCTGCTCAAGAACGTTGGATTGTTTCAGGTTCATTGGACATATAAACATCAGATTCATGTTTTTATGATCATCTGTTACAGAGAGTCTCAAATAAAAAGAAATTTCTGGTTAGTGTTCACCTGGATTCTCCAGTTTGCCTGATTTCAAACCCTACCAGATAAGGTTTGATTAAGGAAGATCCCCTGAAAAATCCCCAGTGGAAACAGATGGCCCAGATGATCCAGTGTTTCAGAGGACCTGTGTTGTAGTTTCCTCTGAGTTCTACATTCAGAACAGCTTCAATACTGTTGGCTGAGATGATCCAGCCTCACATAATATTCAAGTCAGGACTTGGCCATAATCCTAAATTTTCTTTGGGTTATCTAAGGTTATCAGCACTCTCATAAGGTTATCAATCAGCAGGAAGTATCCTAGAAAACTATGTCTACATTCCCAAGAAATGGCTTATGGATGTTTATCTTTGTTTAGAGTGTTGGTTACAAGTTGTTATGAATAAAGGCCAGGAAAAAAAGCTAATTGAAGGAGATTTGATTCAGAGTTTTTGTTTTGAAAAGAAAAGGGGGAAATTTTGTGGTATAATGCTCTTGTACACTGCAAAGATTGGTCATTCATATTAGTTTAATAAAAGCCTTATTGGCTAGTTGTCAGGCACGAAGTATAGACAGGGCAACCAGACTAAAAGAATTCTAGAAAGAGGAAAGGCAGAGAGTCAGTCACCAGTCAGACACAGAGGAAACAGGATGAGAACATCTTAATGAGAAAAGGTACCAAGCCACATGGCTAAACATAGATAAGAATTATGAGTTAATTTAAGTTGTAAGAACTAGTTAATAATAAGCTGAGCAATAGGACAAACAGTCTATAATTAATATAATCATCTGTGTGTTTGTTTGTGACTGAATGGCTGCAGGACCAGGCAGGACAGAAACTTCTGTCTACAAACTACACTACCCCTTTCAGAAAGACCACCAAAAGTCCAGATTCCTCCCCCAAAGTTCAAGACCATGCCTACAGACTATTTAATCCTCCTCTTCTTGATCAATGATGTAATTTCTCCTGCCCCATTCCCCTGCCTCACCTCTGGGATCTGGAAATCCCAAGAATGCTTAACCCAATAAACCTAGTCTTTTTTATTCAGTTTGATCTGGCTTACTGTGTCAGCAGAGTAACCTAATATCAGGTTTTGAAAATCTATCACTGAGGATGTCATCACTTTATAATTGGTACTGACAATGCACAGGTATAAAACAGAACAAAGTGTAGCATGAATTCTAATTGGTCTTAATAGTAAAAACCCATAGTCAGATATTAAGGGAGTGAAAGCTGAAAGATCAGAGAAGCAGAGCGGCCAGCCACTAGTTCTTACCTCTACTGAATCCTATGACTGAATAAGGCAAGATCCTGTCTCTATGAATCCTCAGACTGAATGCCTTCTCTACAAAACCTCAGCTGAATCCTGAGCTCCTGTCTCCTCCCACCCGATATTTCTGTCTCTCCCAGCCGCATCACTTCCTGTGTCCACCTCCCTAGTGCAGGGACTAAAGGTGTGAGTCACCACTGCTTGGCTCTCTTTCTCTATCAGATTGATTCAATCTCATATCATATCTAACAAGGTAGGTTGGTTGAAGGGTTGGCTCATTGGTTAAGAAGAGCACTTGTTGGTCTAGCAGAGGACCAGAGTTTGGTTCCCAGCACCCACAAAGCAGTTTACAACCATCCATAGCTCCAGTTCCAAAGGATTTGGTGCCTTCTTCTGATCACTATTAGCAACAGGCATGCACATGGGGCACATCCATATATATGGACACGCATAAAAGAAAATAAAGAAATCTAAAAAACTTAAGACAATATAAAAATTCTTCATAATAGTAGGTACTTACATATCAATAATAACAGAAATAAAATTTCTGACAAAGTGCTAAGCCAGACATGGTAGCTCATGTTGAGATTGAAGCAAGAGGATCTCCAATAGTTCAAGCATAAGTCGGACTGATAGTGAGCTCCAGGATAGCCTGGCCTACAGAGTGGACTTATTTTTAAAAAGTTTTTTGAAGAATAAAGTGCTAAAAAATATTTATTATCAAAACCACCCTACCTTAACATCTAAACAAGAATATACCAACTATGAAGAAAAAATGTTTGTTCAGCATTTTCTGTGTTTAGTATTGTGTGCCTAGTGACTAAATAAAGTACTTAGAACAAATGCATGCTCAAACAAGTGAATTGTGAATGAATGAATGAATGAATGAATGGCCCCAACTGGAAGAACCTCCTAATTTTATAGCTAAGCAGCGTAATACACAAATGATCCTAAACCAAATCATAAAGCATTAAAAAACTAGTCTAGGCATTGGGCACTAGGTTATTACCTCAAAGAATTTTGTGAGCACACTTAGTAAATATTTAGAAATGGAGACGTCGTGATCAATATCTCACAGTTTCAGACCATTGCTCGGATGAGCATCATTCATGTGGCAGGTTAAACGAGCCCCCTGTTTCTCAGTTGGATGGATATTCAGTGCTGGGGGAGTCAAAGAAAGCAAGCACCAGCCTCTCAGTTAAGTCACATGCTCACTTGAGCAGCCCCAGATTGGGTCTCCCAGGATGTTTACCTGCGTGGAGAGTTCTCAGCTCTCTACGAGTTTGCGCCTGGTCCTGCCATACCGGGCCATCAGTGGTTCTGTGGTCAGACTCCAAGGTTCCCTTCCACTTTTTACCTCATCTTGCATCAATGTGAAGGGTTCCAATTAACTTCAAAGACCTTTCCGTGTGTAGAAAAATGCTAATGAAGCGGAACAAAACTTGCTTGTTTGAAACTTGTTAGGATGTTAATCAGACGAGATCATTATCATCGCTATGTAAAAAGAGAAGTTGGTGTTATGTTTCAGTCACTGACACACGTGTACACACACACACAGAGGAGAGAGAGAGAGAGAGAGAGAGAGAGAGAGAGAGAGAGAGAGAGATGTTTTTCCATTGTTTGTCACACATAAATTCACTCAAGATATGCAAGGACAAATAAATATGGCTTGGTGAGTTATCTCCTACGTTTATTTGCAGTGAACGACACCACATGTTTGATAACCACTCTTTAATTAGCGAGCGACTTTGAAACTTCCTCGCTTTGTTTCCCATTCAAAGCACATTTGTTTTCCATTATGAAATAGTTTGTAAAAAGCGCTGAACCAGAAATTTCACTGTAAGCCAATCGTGCCTTCACCTTCGTCCAGTGCTGTTTGCTAGAGTGCTTCACAGGCAATTTTACCTATTGTTTCCAGAGAGGATGAAAAGGCCCCCTCCCCTCTCTTTCACTTCCCCACAAGGAAAGTCGTTCTCTGGAGGGGAGAGGACTGAGTTACAGAAGACCTTCGACCATGAGAGAAGTTCAGAACATCAACCCTACCAAGCTTTCTTCAAGAAGAGAACAACTACACAGAGAAAGCACATAGAAAGACGAAACACTCAGGGCCTCCGTATCTTATCACCCTATAGAGAACGGCTGGTGTGGCCCTCAGACTAGCATGGTTTTGGCAAAAAGAAGATGGATATGAATTAAGACACGGATGAAATACTTTCAAGGAGGAAGTCAATAGGCCACCCTGGTGTTGCGCAGTCTCGAGTGAGGGTGATGGTGCCCAGGAAATGTGCCTGAATGAGGGTCATCCCTGGACCCAGGGTCCACCTTGGCTTCTCCGGCAGGGAGATGCTATCCCGTTTCTCTGATTATTATGCAATTTTCCCTTTGAAGAAACCACTTTGAAAGTAAAACTGTAATGAAATCAAGACAAACGGCGTCTTAACCAAGCTGCTTTACCTTGTGAGAAGCAGCCATGGGCTTCTTGTGTGTTCCGTTTTGACCGGGGTCGGTTAGTCTGGCTAGTAAAGTACTTAACCCACCATTAGTTGAGTATTACCAAAAGTTTTCTGCTTGAAGTCTTGAAGGGTACAGATACTATGGCAATTAAGTTTTCTTAGTTTGAATGAGAGTTAAAAGTTCTACTAACCTTACAACAGAATTTGAGAGACAGAGTGGAATGCAGACAGCAGCAGTATCAGCCAGCTCACAGTTACTGTAACAACATGCCTGAGACAATGTTTGAACAGCAACTTGTTTGGCTCATGGTTTCAGTCATCTCAGGCCGTGCTTACTTGGCCCTTTGGCACCTCATGGTGGAAGAGCATGGTAGAGGAGGCTGGTCACCCCCATGCTATCTGGAAAACAAAGAACTAGAGAAAGAAAATTCAAGGAAACAGCCACAGTGGCTGAACTTCCTCAGAAAAAGCCCACCTCTTGATGATATCATTACTTCCTCCTGGCACCATAGTGGCAGATCTAAGCCTTCCATATGGGACCTATGGAGAACATTTCAGATTCAAGTTATAGTACTAAAAATTCCAAAGAAAGTGATGTATAGTTTAAGTCATTCACGCCCCAAATTTGCCAGTAAGCATAAGCCATGTTCAAAGTTTTATGGACTTTCAGTCTCCTCAAATTTTGGCAAGTCCTTGTATCTTAACAGTCTTAACTTTCTCTCATATAGCAAAACTTTCTGAAAATTTCGTCCCACCTAAATTTCTTGGTACTCAAAATATCTTAAGTTTATATGCCTTAGCTCCCCTGGAGCTATAGTAACAGGTCCTGGGAACCAAAACCAAGTCTTCTGCAGAAGTCACAAGTGCTCTTAACCCTTGAATATTTCTCCAGATCCACTAGCATTATATTTTATGGATTTTATTTAACATGCTTTTACCATTTCAGTTCTAAATGCTTTCCTCTTTGTTTGTTCAGCTTGCTATTATGGTGATGTCTCTGCATGGCATGCTCTTTTTGTAGATGTTGCTTATTCCATTTATCTGTTTGTGATCAGTAATACTCACTGAGCACTTTCTGCTTAGCATCACACACTTTAGTGATAATGAGGGTGCGGAGAATAACATGTCTCCTTATGCATAGTTTACTAAGAAGTTGCCACCTGTGGTGGTTAGTCTTGGTTGTCAATGTGACTACATCTGGAGTTAAGTAAAACTCAAATGGCCAGGCCCACCTGGGAGAAATTAGTTCTTAATTAAATCACTTGAAATCAGAAGGCCCATTTCTAATCCAGATCGTTGAATTGAGAAGACATACCTACCTCTAAACTGGACCATGTCTTCTGTTGGCAACCCATATAAAGGATGTGGAAGAAGCAATCTCTCTCTCTCTCTCTCTCTCTCTCTCTCTCTCTCTCTCTCTCTCTCTCCCTCCCTCCCTCCCTCCCTCCCTCCCTCCCTCTCTCTCTCTCTCTCTCTCTCTTTGTTCTCACTCTGACTAGCAAGTCAATTCCTTCACTGGCATTTTTCTGGATTATGGCATATACTGAAGACCAACTGAGACATCATAGCTCACAAAGTAAGCAACGACTGAATTCTTGAACCTTCTGTTCATAGGCAGCCATTATTGGATTAGCTGGACCACAGTCTATAAGTTATTCTAATAAATCCCCTTTCTGATCCCATCCCAGCTTGCACCCAGGCTATCCCTCCCATCTTCCTCCCTTCTTCATCCCCCCAACTCAGCCTGTTTGGTCACTGGGATAGGATGGTGAGCGGAACCCAGCAGGAGTTCCTTTGTTTCAATAGCCTGCCTGCAGCAAGGTAGGCCTTTTGACTACAAGGTCCCTGGCCAGCTAGGGGCCCTGATATTGCACCAGAAGATCCTTTGGGGAAGATTTGGAGGAAGAGATGGGCAGGCACCAATGCAAGAATTCCTCCAACAATCTGAAAATCAACATGAAATCACCAGAACCCAGTGAACTTACAACAGGAGGACTTCAACACCCTAATCTAGAAGAAGTAGAAAATATTGACTTTATGAGGGTAATAGAGTCCCTTAAACAGGAGGTGAAAAACTCCCATAAAGAAATGGATGAGAAGAATAAAAAAAGTTTGAAGAAATGAGTAAATCTGTAAATAATAATCAAGAAAAATTAATCAAACAGATAATGGAAACAGATCAAGACTTGAAAACTGAAATGGAGGCAATGAAGAAAACACAAACCAAGGGCTGGCTGGATACAGAAAATCTAGGTAAACGAACAGAGACTACAGAAACAAGCATAACCAACAGAATACAAGAGATAGAAGAAAGAATCTCTGAATCTGAAGACACCATAGAGAAAATAAATGCTATGATCAAAGAAAACAGCAAATCCAACAAATTCTCATCACAAAACATTCAGGAAATCTGGGACACAATAAAAAGACCAAACCTAAGAATAATAGGGGTAGAAGAAGGAGAATTACAGCTCAAAGACCCAGAAAATATATTCAACAAAATACAGAAGAAAATTTTCCCAACATAAAGAAAGATATTCATATGAAGGTTCAAGAAGCATACAGAACACCGAATAGACTGGATCAAAAGAAATCCCCTTGCCATATAATAATCAAAACACAAAACATACAGAATAAAGAAAGAATATTAAGAGCTACAAAGGAAAAAGGTCAAGTAACTTATAAAGGTAAACCTATCAGAATTATACCTGACTTCTCTATGGAAACCATAAAGGCCAGAAGGTCCTGGATAGAGGTCCTACAGAAACTAAGAGACCATGAATGCAAGCCCAGACTACTATACCCAGCCAAGCTTTCATTCACTGTCAATGGAGAAAACAAGACATTCCAGGATAAGAACAAATTTAAAAAATACGTAGCCACAAATCCAGCCTTACAGAAAGTAATAGAAGGAAAAGCACAACCAAAGAAATCCAACATTGTCAACACTGCCTACAATAACTCAGATATCTAGCGACCCTTTACCAGCACAACTCAAAGAAAGGAAACACACAAACTCTACTACCAAAAAAAATAATAATAATAACCAGAGTCAACAACCACTGGTCATTAATATCACTTAATATCAATGAACTCAATTCACTTATAAAAAGGCACAAGTTAAGAGACTGGATATGAAAACAGGATCAAACATTCTGCTGTTTACAAGAAACACACCTCAACCACAAAGACAGACATCTACTCAGAGTAAAGGGTTGGGAAAAGGCTTTTCAAGCAAATGGGCCTAAGAAACAAGGGGGTGTGGCCATACTAATTTCTAACAAAATTGACTTCAAACTCAAATCAATCAGAAGAGATGGAGATGGACATTTTATACTCATAACAGGAACAATTCATCAGGATAAAGTCTCAATCCTGAATATCTATGCCCCTAATATAAAAGCACCCACTTATGTAAAAGAAACACTACTAGAACTCAAGGCAGACATCAAACCACACACACTAATCATAGGAGACTTAAACACACTTCACTCACCAATGGACAGGTCAATCAGACAGAAACCTAACAGAGAAATAAGAGAATTAATGGAGGTAATGAATCAAATTGACTTAACAGACATCTATAGAACATTCCACCCAAATAGGAAAGAATATACCTTCTTCTCTGCAGCTCATAGAACCTTCTCGAAAATTGACCACATACTCGGTAACAAAGGAAACCTCCACAGATACAAAAAAATCAGTGTCCACCTGTGTCTTATCAGATCACCACGGATTAAAGTTAGAAGGCAACAACAATGCTACCCCCAGAAAGCCTACAAACTCATGGAAACTGAACAGTCAACTACTGAACCACACCTGGGTCAAGGAAGAAATCAAGAAAGAAATTAAAGTCTTCTTTGAATTTAATGAAAATAAAGACACAACATACTCAAACCTATGGGAAACTATGAAGGCAGTGCTAAGAGGAAAGTTCATAGCTCTTAGTGCCCACATTAAAAAAACAGAGAAAGCTCACAGTGGACACTTAACAGCACAGCTAAAAACTCTAGAAAAAAAGAAGCAGACTCACCCAGGAGGAGTAGAAGACTGGAAATAATCAAACTGAGGGTTGAAATCAACAAAATAGAAACACTGAAAACAATACAAAGAATCAATGAAACAAAAAGCTGGTTCTTAGAGAAAATCAACAAGACTGACAAACCCCTATCCAAACTAATCAAACAGCAGAGTGAGAACACGCAAATTAATAAGATCAGAAATGAAAAGGGGGACATAACCACAGACACAGAGAAAATTCAAAGAATTGTTAGATATTACTACAAAAGCCTGTATACCACAAAATTGGAAAATGGAAAAGAAATGGACATCTTTTTAGATAACTACCATATACAAAAGTTAAACCAAGACCAGGTGAACAATCTAAATAGACCTGTTAGTCATGAAGAATTAGAAGGAGTTATCAAAAACCTCCCTACCAAAATAATCCCAGGACCTGATGGTTTCATTGCAGAATTCTACCAGAACTTCCAAGAGGAGCTAATACCTATACTTCTTAATATATTTCACAATATAGAAACAGAGGAGTCATTGCCAAATTCCTTTTATGAAGCTACAGTTACCCTGATACCAATACCACACAGAGACTCAGCCAAGAAAGAGAATTACAGGCCAATCTCACTCATGAACATCGATGCAAAAATTCTCAATAAAATATTGGCAAACAGAATCCAAGAACACATTAGAAAAATTATGCTTTATGATTAAGTAGGCTTCATCCCAGAGATGCAGGGCTGGTTCAACATATGCAAATCATCAATGTAATCCATCATATAAATAAACTGAAAAAAAAAACCATATGATCATTTCATTAGATGCTGAAAAGGCATTTGACAAAATTCAACACCCCTTTATGATAAAGGTCTTGGAGAGATTAGGGATACAAGGTTCATCCCTAAATCTAATAAAAGCTATTTATAGCAAGCTGACAGCTAGCATCAAATTAAATGGAGAGAAACTCAAAATCATCCCACTAAAATCAGGAACACAACAAGGCTGTCCACTCTCTCCATACCTCTTCAATATAGTGCTTGAAGTTCTAGCAATAGCAATAAGATAACATAAGGGGTCAAGGGGATTCAAATTGGAAAGGAAGAAGTTAAACTTTCGTTATTTGCAGATGATATGATAGTATACATAAGCGACCCCAAAAACTCTACCAAAGAATTCCACAGCTGATAAACACCTTTAGTAATGTGGCAGGATACAAGATCAACTCCAAAAAAATAAGTTGACCTCCTATAAGCAAAGGATAAAAAAGCAGAGAGGGAAATCAGAGAAGCATCACCTTTCACGATAGCCACAAATAGCATAAAATATCTTGGGGTAACTCTAACCAAGGAAGTGAAAGATCTATTTGACAAGAACTTTAAGTCTTTGAAGAAAGAAATTGAAGAGGATACCAGAAAATGGAAGGATCTCCCTTGCTCTTGGATTGAGAGGATCAACATAGTAAAAATGGCAATTTTACCAAAAGCAATCTATAGATTCAATGCCTTCTCCATCAAAATCCCATCAAAATTCTTCACAGTCCTTAAGAGAACAATAATCAAATTTATATGGAAAAAAAATCCCAGGATAGCCAAAACAATCTTATACAATAAAGGAACTTCTGGAGGCATTACAATTCCTGACTTCAAACTCTATTACAGAGCTACAGTATTGAAAACAACTTGGTATTGGCATAGAAACAGAGAAGTCGACCAATGGAATTGAATAGAAGACCCAGATATTAACCCACAAATCTATGAACACCTGATTTTCGATAAAGGACCTAAAAGTATACAATGGAAGAAAGAAAGCATCTTCAACAAATGCTGCTGGCATAACTGAATGTCAACCTGTAGAAGAATGAAAATAGATCCATATCTATCACCATGCACAAAACTCAAGTTCAAATGGATTAAAGACCTCAATATTAATTGAAACACCCTGAACCTGATAGAAGAGAAAGTGGGAAGCAGTCTACAACACATGGGCATTAGACCACTTCCTATGTATAACCCCAGCAGCACAGACATTAAGGGCAACATTGAATAAATGGGACCTCCTGAAACTGAGAAGCTTCTGTAAAGCAAAGGACACTGTCACTAAGACAAAAAGGCAACCCACTGACTGGGAGAAGATCTTCACCAACCCTGCAACTGACAAAGGTCTGATATCCAAAATATATAAAGAACTCAAGAAATTAGACTTTAAAATGCTAATTAACCCAATTAAAAATGGGGCACTGAACTGAACAGAGGATTCACAACAGAAGAAGTTCAAATGGTCAAAAGACACTTAAGGTCATGCTCAACCTCCTTAGTGATCAGGGAAATGCAAATTAAAACAACTTTGAGATACCATCTTACACCTGTCAGAATGGCTAAAATCAAAAACACCAATGATAGCCTTTGCTGAAGAGGTTGTGGAGTAAGGAGTACACTCATCCGTTGCTGGTGGAATGCAAACTTGTGCAACCATTTTGGAAAGATATGTGGCGGTTTCTCAGGAAATTTGGGATCAACCTACCTCAGGATCCAGCAATACCACTCTTGGGAATATACCGAAGATATGCCCTATCATACTTCAAAAGCATTTGTTCAACTATATTCATAGCAGCATTATTTGTAATAGCCAGAACCTGGAAACAACCTAGATGCCCTTCAATGGAAGAATGGATAAAGATAGTGTGGAATATATACATATTAGAGTACTACTCAACGGTAAAAAACAATGACGTCTTGAATTTTGCATGCAAATGGATGGAAATAGAAAACACTATCCTGAGTGAGGTAACCCACACCCAAAAAGATGAATATGGTATGTACTCACTCATAAGTGGTTTCTAGCCATAAATAAAGGACATTGAGCCTATAATTCGTGATCCTAGAGAAGCTAAATAAGAAGGTGAACCCAAAGAAAAACATATAGTTATCCAACTGGATATTGGAAGTAGATAAGATTGCCGGGCAAAAATTGGGAACTTGGGGTGGGGATGAGATGGGGGTAAGGGGAGACGGGGAGAGAAATGTGAGAAGGGGAGGATGGGGAGAGCTTGGGGGAATGGGATGGTTAGGATGGAGGAAGGGTGGATATGGGAGCAGGGAAGTATATATCTTAATTAAGGGAGCCATTTTAGGGTTGGCAAGAGATTTGACTCTAAAAGGGTTCCCAGGTGTCCATGGAAATGTCCTCAGCTAGTTTCTTGGGCAGCTGAGTAGAGGGAGCCTGAAATGGCCCGATCCTATAGCCATACTGATGAATATCTTGCATATCACCATAGAACCTCCATCTGGCGATAGATGGAGATAGAGACAGAGACCCACACTGGAGCACCAGACTGAACTCCCATGGTCCAAATGAAAAGCAGTGGGAGGCAGAACATGAGCAAGGAAGTCAGAAACGCTAGGGCACCCACTGAGATGGTGGGGCTGGCCTAATTGGAGCTCACCAAGGCCAGCTGGACTGAGACTGGAAAAGCATGGGATCAAATTGGACTCTCTGAACATGGCGGACAACGAGGGCTGATAAGAAGCCAAGGACAATGGCACTGGGTTTTGAATCTACTGCATGTACTGGCTTTGTGGGAGCCTAGTCTGTTTGGATGTGCACCTTCCTAGACCTGGATGAAGAGGGGAGGACCTTGAACTTCCCACAGGGCAGGGAACCCTAACTGCTCTTTGGACTGGAGAGGGAGGGGAAGGGGGTGCGGGGAGGGGAAGAAAAATGGGAGGTGGGGAGGAGGAGGAAATTTTTAATAAAAAAAAAGTATGTTCAGGCTTCAAAAAAATAAATAAATCCCCTTTCTATATATAGAGATTCATTCTATGCATTTGTTCTCCTAGAGAACAACCACACAGAGTGTTTTATATGTGATGTGTTTAAAATGACAGAATCTTCACTGGTATTTGAAAGAGACTAAGACATTTCCTTTGTAGAATTATAAACTAAAAATTTAAATCATTGAAAGTATTAAACCCTTTAAATTCATAATTTTTATTTTATAAAATGTCTTTATTGCCAGGCAGTGGTGGCGCATACCTTTAATCTCAGCACACAGGAGGCAGAGTCAGGTGAATCTCTGTGAGAGCTAGACCAGGCTAGTCTACAAGAGCTGGTTCCAGGAAAGGCTCCAAAGGTACAGAGAAACCCTGTCTTGAAAAACAAAAACAAAGAAATAAAGAAAGAGAGAGAGAGAGAGAGAGAGAGAGAGAGAGAGAGAGAGAATGTCTTTATCACTATTTTTGGAAACAAATGATCAATTTATGTTTAGGAACATACTATTATGCAAAATTTATGTGACTGTAACTAGATGTAATACAGTTATATATAAATGGTTGTTATACTCTAATTACCTCTTAATGTTGTGTTTCCATCAATTTATATTTATATTTTTAAAATGCCTATGGACCAAAAGCACTGTTTGTTAAGAGATTCTGCTTTCTAATACACAGATTACAAATGTTAATGCATTATCTTTTAGATTACAAATGCATTATCTTTTAGATAACCTTTGAGGAAAACAGACCTCATCTTGTGAAGACCTTATGCAAACAGTCACAGCTATGGTGCATGATCAGTTATAACATGACTGAGACAGACTTGTTAGTATAAGAAAAAAATAGACTCCAGAATAACAAATACGATAATGGAAAAAGAGAAGCATTATGTGAGAGAAAGGGGTCAGTTCATCAAAATAAGACAGCAAACACAAATGTGTATTACTGCACTTATGAATTTTAAAATACCCGAGGGACAAGCCTGACTGAGTGGGAGAAGCCAGTGATGAACCTGTATAGATAGTTTGAAAATTCACACTTTTTCTTATAGTTGATAGCTCATATAAGAAAAAAAGGAAAAAAAGAAAGATGTAAAAACAACACCAACAAATTTGACATTGGTGATCAGACAGAATCTTCCAAACCATGAAATAGTTGACCATATATGGTCTTTTCAAGTAAATAGAGGATATTCACTGAGATATGTTGTAAGGAGGCCACTTATTTGTTTCCTGGCCACCTGGACTCCCAAAACAATCACACAGTAACAATATTAGTTATGGTTTAATTATCACTGCTTGGCCCATTAGCTCTAGCTTCTTATTTGATAACTTTTAAATCTAGAATTAACCTATCTCCATTATTTTATATTTTACCAGAAGGCTTGTGGCCTACTAAAAAGGTTCCAGAATGTCTGTCTCTAGTGGCAGCTCCATGGCTTCTGTCTGACTCCACCTTCCTTCTCCCAGAATTCAGTTTAGTTTTTCTCACCTAGTTCTGCTCTACCCTATCACAGGCCCAAAACAGCTTCTTTATTAACCAACTGTATTCACAGCATAAAGAGGGGAAATACCACATCAAAGATAGACTGTATTTGGGGGCATAAATTAAAAAATAAATCAAAAGGAAAATTTGAAAGTACACGAAGCTGAGTAGAACACATTATACCAGAAGGTATAGCTGCTTCCAAAGTCAACATCAGAGGGACATTTGCTCTCTGAATGCTTATTAGAGAAAAAGAAAAACAGAAAATAGAGATTTGTAGATCAAAAAAAAAAGAAACAAAAGGTATAGAGACAATGAAAAAACATTAATTCAAGAGAAAATGGTACATGCAGAAAACAAAGATAACTAGTGTAAAAAGGTGCGTTATCCCTAAAATGGATAATGTAAAATCTGCAGTGGAAGACAAGTTCAAATACATCATAGAAGAGCACCTGGCTACACTAGAGGAATGCTAATTGAAGCAATGCTAAGCTACCACCCTATTGCTGCTAGAGTCGTTAAAATCACTCTTACTGGCAAACTGAGTGTTGCTGAAGAAAGCACCAAATTCTCATACATTGACAGTAAGAATGCAAACCTATACAGTCATTCCAGAAAAGGATTTAACAGTTTTTTACAAATAGTGTACATTTCACATATGACCAAGCAATCACACTTATATATATTTATTGGAAAGAAATCTTACTATTCAAACAAAACCTTACCTATGCATATCCATAGCAGTTGTATTTATAAACACAGAAATGTGGAATCAATCCAAAAGTCCTACAGCAGGTGGGTAATTCATACTTGCAACATCAGTGGGGAGCAAGAAGCAGCTCCGAGGTCACTAATCATGGAGACCCAGTCTCTGAGGCACTCACACTCTGCCACTCTACTTGCACGATACATTATCTGAACGACAAACATTCTTAAGGGGAAACAGACCTCATCTTTGCTAGGGAAAGAAGTAGGCGGTGGGTGTAACTTCAGACGCATACTCTGAAACTTTGGGGAGGTTGAAGTGTCCTGTATCTTCATTGTAGTAAGGTTCCACAAGTTTACGCATGCAATAAGATTCATAGAACTCAACCCAATTTTACATGCTAATTTAAAAATAGTTAAACGACAAATACTGAAGTGGAAGATGCTAAAGAAATAGCAAGACCAGAAATGGGAACTAATGTCTGCAGCATGCATTGGTCTTAGAGAGCTGCCTGTCTACAGGAAGATCACAGACCTCGCCAGCCTGGGAATGGGACCTGATCTGTGATTTTTTTTTTTTGTTATTATTATTAAAAATTTCTGCCTCCTCCCCGCCTCCTTTTTCCCACCCCTTCCCCCCACTCTCCACCCCCCACTCCCCTCCCCCTCCCTCTCCAATCCAAAGAACAGTCAGGGTTCCCTGCCCTGTGGGAAGTCCACGGTCCTCCCCCTCCCTCCAGGTCTAGGAAGGTGAGCATCCAAACAGGCTAGGCTCCCACAAGGCCAGTACATGCAGTAGGATCAAAACCCAGTGCCATTGTCCTTGGCTTCTCAGCAGCCCTCATTGTCCGCCATGTTCAGAGAGTCTGGTTCTATCCCATGCTTTTTCAGTCTCAGTCCAGCTGGCCTTGGTGAGCTCCCAATAGATCAGCCCCATCTTCTCAGTGGGTGGGTGCACCCCTCGCGGTCCTGACTTCCTTGCTCACGTTCTCCCTCCTTCTGTTCCTCATTTGGACCTTGGGAGTTCAGTCCAATGCTCCAATGTGGGTCTCTGTCTCTATTTCCATCCATCGCCAGATGAAGGTTCTATGGTGATATGCAAGATATTCATTAGTATGGCTCTCTCTCCTCAGCTGCCCAAGGACCTAGCTGGGGACATCTCTCTGGACCCCTGGGAACCTCTCTAGAGTCAAGTCTCTTGCCAACCCTAAAATGGTTCCCTTAATTAAGATATATACTTCCCTGCTCCCATATTCACCCTTCCTCCATCCTAACCATCCCATTCCCCCAAGCTCTCCCCATCCTCCCCTTCTCACTTTTCTCTCCCCTTCTCCCTTTTCCCCCATCCCACCCCACCCCCATTGGAAGTAGACAAGATTGCTGGGCAAAAATCTGATCTGTGATTTTAAAGTCCCATCTGGACCTACATGTTAATCACTGTGACAATGTGTCTCACTTGTTCAAGTTGGGTTAACTGTCATGAATAGAGCAGATTGCTTAAGGGAAATTGTTTTTCTAGAACGGTTCTGAGGACTAGGATCTTATATATTAACATGATTACTCCTGCAAGCTTGTGTGTTCACACATGTGCGGTGCTGTGTGTAGGTGCTGTGAAGAGCTTGGTAGATGAAGTACACTGTACCTATAAATGTTTTGGGGCACTTTCAAGGAGAACAGACCTATACTACAAAGGCTGACACCCACACATCCTGCTGGAGAAGCTCATGGACCTTCTTCGTGCACCTCCTTCCAATGGGTCTCCATTGCCCTGTCCCAGTTTCGAACACTCGGAACATTCTGGGATTGGCACATCATTTGGAGTATGAGACAGAGGGGTAGGTCTGGGCTGAAGGACCCCCAAACCACTGGGTTTTGTGGAGAGCTGAGAAAAGTGGTAACTTTAAAAGGAAACATAGCAGGAGTTATGTGTGCAGCTGCCGTCTGGGAAGGACCTACTGAGAGCATCGCAACTATAGAGCTTTGTTCACAGCCTGGTAGTCTTCCGTCATGAACTGCAGTCCTGCTCTGGTATCTAGGACCCTTCTCTGCTCTACTGACCATGTGTCACGGGAGCAGAGGCAGGAGAGATGGTAAGAGCAAGGGAGGGCCGTGCTGCAGAGTCCTCCGTAGAAACATCGAGCTGAGGATGGAGATGGGGTCCATGATGCCCACAGTTCACCGTTGTGAGTGGACCACAGACAGCTGTGCAGGGGCTTCTCCAATTCATTGGTGACAGAGTTCCTAACATAGACACAGCAGTAGTCCCAAAGGAATTATTTGCAGGTTCAGGGGTTAACTAATGAACTAGCTTGTTATTTATTGCCATACTGATCATCAGGCCCAGGGCCTTGTACGGTACACCCCAATCAAGCTCTCCCCACTGATCCTCAGCCTAAAAGGATTTAGACTCTCAAGATTTGGTTTTGGTTTTGATTTGGTTTTTGTTTTCAGGTTTTTTGTTTGTTTGTTTGTTTTTTGCTTCTTTAGTTTTTGTTTTGGTGTGTGTGTCTCTATGAGAGTATGTGCATGGGCGTAGTTGCCCACTGGAGACACAGTGGTTGTGAACTGAGCTCAAATCCTTGCTCTTGAACTGTTGACCCCTTTCTCCAGTTCTAGACTCTACTTGAGACGTGTTGAGTCAGAACACCTAGAGATGGAACTCAGAAGTCTACAGGCCACAGTGCAGAACCCTGGCAGTTCTCAAACAACATAAATTTGAGGTTTTAGCCTCAAAATGTCTCTTCAGAGTTGGTGGACAAACTAACCATCGGATATCGTTCTCCTCTCCTTACCCCTTCCTCTTCCTCCCTTTCCTCCTCCTTTCTCCGCTTTCTCCTTCCCTTCATCCTCCTCTTGCTCCTCCCAGTCACCCTTTCTCCTCCTTTACTTCCTCCTTTTTTCCTTCATGTTCCCATTTTCTCCTTCTCCCTCCTCTTTTTACTTTTTCTTCTGCTTTGCCTCCTCCTCTTCACCATCATCACCAACATTATATCTGCCAGAAAAAAATGAGAGAGCTGGGGAGTTTTCTACAACTGGCTAACTTAGTTATGAGTCAAAGATTTTCTACAACCGGTTAACTTAGTTATGAGTCAAAGATTTTAAAGGGACTATGAAATGTGGTATTGCCCAGGCCTTCCTTCTGTCCTAATTAGGGATGAGAATTACAGGATTGCATGCCCCCGAAGAGAACACCATCTCTATAATTAGGGATGCTGCCTCCAGTGTTGCCACCATGGAAGAGCGGTTTACACACAATCACAGGACAAACTTCTCCCGCAGTGAAGAAGGTCCACATTCCTGCAGGAGTCTAGTAAACAGGCTCTGACAAGAACAGCAGAAATGATTCCATTTACTTGTATTTTCATGTGGAGTCATTTCATAAATTAAGTTCCACTCTCAGGGAGCATTGTTTCATTGTGTTTCTGAAATTTCTCCCTAATATTTTGGATTTGGTGGCGTTGGTAATGACACCTTTGTAAGGCGCTGTACAATGTTCTATTGTGAGTGACTCAAGTTACAAACCTGGACAATGTTTGTGTCAGTCTTGTGTGTGGCAGCCTCACTCACACTCACACTTGAAATTAAGAATGAAATCTTTAAAAATATCCTTTACATATTGGAAAACTGTGTGATAGAAAATTTTAGAGATTATAATATTTAACATTACGTCTTTGTGATTATAACTGATATATTTATTAATTCTCTTTTATGTATTCCATAAAACAATCAGTCATTAAAATATATTCTAAACACTTTTAAGACCTATGCATACTGAGTGCCAAATCTCTCACACAAAGTGACCTTTCCTGACAGCATCCTAATATTCCCTTTTCCTTCATTTTACACATGGAAATATTGAAGTTTACAGCTCAGACAACGCCATATAGCTAGTAAGTAAGGCACCTGGAGGTCATAACCCCAAAGCCTGTAGAATTTCTCTAAAAAAGAGAGAAAAATGCTGGTATGAAAAAGCCCATCCCCTGCTGCTGCTGCTGGGATAGCAGATTTTTTTTTTAATTTTTTATTAAAGATTTCTGCCTTCTCCCCGCCACCACCTCCCATTTCCCTCCCCCTCCCCCATCAAGTCCCCCTCCCTCATCATCCCTAAGAGTAATCAGGTTTCCCTGCCCTGTGGGAAGTCCAAGGACCACCCACCTCCCTAGTAAGGTGAGCATCCAAACAGCCTAGGCTCCCACAAAGCCAGTACGTGCAGTAGGATCAAAAACCCATTGCCATTGTTCTTGAGTTCTCAGTAGTCCTCATTGTCCATTATGTTCAGCAAGTCCGGTTTTATCCCATGCTTTTTCAGACCCAGGCCAGCTGGCCTTGGTGAGTTCCTGATAGAACATCCCCATTGTCTCAGTGTGTGGGTGCACCCCTCGCAGTCCTGAGTTCCTTGCTCGTGCTCTGTCTCCTGCTCTTGATTTGGACCTTGAGATTTCAGTCTCGTGCTCCAATGTGGGTCTTTGTCTCTGTCTCCTTTCATCGCCTAATTGATTTTCCTTGGGTTCACCTTCTTAATTAGCTTCTCTAGGATCACGCATAATAGGCTCAACATCCCCTATTCATGGCGAGAAACCAAATATGAGTGAGTACATCCCATGTTCCTCTTTTTGGGTCTGGCTCACCTCACTCAGGATAGTGTTTTCTATTTCCATCCATTTGCCTGCAAAATTCAGGAAGTCATTGATTTTTACTGCTGAGTAGTACTCTAATATGTATATATTCCATACTTTCTTCATCCATTCTTCCATTGAAGGGCATCTAGGTTGTTTCCAGGTTCTGGTTATTACAAACAATGCTGCTATGAACATAGTTGAGCATATACTTTTGTTGTATGATAGGGCATTTCTTGGGTATATTCCCAAGAGTGGTATTGCTGGGTCCAGGGGTAGGTGGATCCCAAAATTCCTGAGAAACCACCACACTGTTTTCCAAAGTAGTTGCACAAGTTTGCATTCCCACCAGCAATGGATGAGTGTACCCCTTTCTCCACAACCTCTCCAGCAAAGGCTATCATTGGTGTTTTTTATTTTAGCCATTCTGACAGGTGTAAGATGGTATCTTAAAGTTGCCTTGATTTGCATTTCCCTGATCACTAAGGAAGTTGAGCATGACCTTAAGTGTCTTTTGGCCATTTGAACTTCTTCTGTTGGGAATTCTCTGTTCAGGTCAGTGCCCCATTGTTTAATTCGGTTGATTAGCCCTTTATGGTCTACTTTCTTGAGTTCTCTATATATTTTGGAGATCAGACCTTTGTCTGTTGCGGGGTTGGTGAAGATCTTCTCCCAGTCAGTGGGTTGCCTTTTTGTCTTAGTGACTGTGTCCTTTGCTTTACAGAAGCTTCTCAGTCTCAGGAGGTCCCATTTATTCAATGATGCCCTGATGTCTGTGCTGCTGGGGTTATACGTAGGAAGTAGTCTCCTGTGCCCATGTGTTGTAGAGTACTTCCCACTTTCTCTTCTATCAGGTTCAGTGTGTTCGGACTGATATTGAGGTCTTTAATCCATTTGGACTTGAGTTTTGAGCATGGTGATAGATATGGATCTATTTTCATTCTTCTACAGGCTGACATCCAGTTTTGCCAGCATCATTTGTTAAAGATGCTCTCTTTCTTCCATTGAATACTTTTAGCTCCTTTATCAAAAATCAGGTGTTCATAGGTTTGTGGGTTAAAGCTAGGGTCTTCTATTCGATTCCATTGGTCGACTTCTCTGTTTCTATGCCAATACCAAGCTGTTTTCAATACTGTAGCTCTGTAATAGAGTTTGAAGTCAGGGATGGTAATGCCTCCAGACGATGCTTTATTGTATAAGATTGTTTTGGCTATCCTGGGATTTTTGTTTTTCCATATAAAGTTGATTATTGTCTTTTCCAGATCTGTGAAGAATTTTGATGGGATTTTGATGGGGATTGCGTTGAATCTATAGATTGCTTTTGGTAGAATTGCCATTTTTACTATGTTTATCCTCCCAATCCAAGAGCAAGGGAGATCCTTCCATTTTCTGGTGTCCTCATCGATTTCTTTCTTCAAAGACTTAAAGTTCTTGTCAAATAGATCTTTCACTTCCTTGGTCAGAGTTACCCCAAGATATTTTATGCTATTTGTGGCTATCGTGAAAGGTGATGCTTCTCTGATTTCCCTCTCTGCTTCCTTATCCTTTGTGTACAGGAAGGCAACTGATTTTTTGTAGTTGATCTTGTACCTGCCACATTCCCAAAGGTGTTTATCAGCTGTAGGAGTTCTTTGGTAGAGGTTTTTGGGTCGCTTATGTATACTATCATATCATCTGCAAATAATGAAAGCTTAACTTCTTCCTTTCCAATCCGAATCCCCTTGATCCCCTTATGTTGTCTTATCACTTTTGCTAGAACTTCAAGCACTATATTGAAGAGGTATGGAGAGAGTGGACATCCTTGTCGTGTTCCTGATTTTAGTGGGATGGCTTTGAGTTTTTCTCCGTTTAATTTAATGTTGGCTGTTGGCTTGCTGTAAATAGCTTTTATTATATTTAGGTATGATCCTTTTATCCCTAATCTTTCCAAGACCTTCATCATAAAGGGGTGTTGAATTTTGTCAAATGCTTTTTCAGCAACTAATGAAATGATCATATGGCTTTTTTCTTTAGGTTTATTTATATGGTGGATTACATTGATAGATTTGTGTATGTTGAACCAGCCCTGCATCTCTGGGATGAAGCCTACTTGATCATAATGGATAATTTTTCTGATGTGTTCTTGGATTCGGTTTGCCAGTATTTTATTGAGGATTTTTGCATCAATGTTCATGAGTGAGATAGGCCTGTAATTCTCTTTCTTGGTTGGGTCTTTGTGTGGTTTTGGTATCAGGGTAACTGTAGCTTCATAAAAGGAATTTGGCAATGACTCTTCTGTTTCTATATTGTGAAATACATTAAGAAGTATAGGTATTAGCTCTTCTTGGAAGGTCTGGTAGAATTTGGCATTGAAACCATCTGGTTGGTCCTGGGCTTTTTTTGGAAGGGAGATTTTTGATAACTGTTTCTAATTCTTCGCAACTAACAGGTCTATTTAGATCGTTCACCTGTTCTTGGTTTAGCTTTGGTATATGGTACTTATCTAAAAAATGTCCAGGGCTGGAGAGATGGCTCAGAGGTTAAGAGCACTGGCTGCTCTTCCAGAGGTCCTGAGTTCAATTCCCAGCAACCACATGGTGGCTCACAACCATCTGTAATGTGATCTGTCGCCCTCTTCTGGCGTACAGGCATACATGGAAGCAGAAAAGTTGCATACATAATAAATAAATTAATTAATTAATTAAAAAAATAAAAAAATGTCCATTTCTTTTGCATTTTCCAGTTTTTTGGCATACAGGCTTTTGTAGTAAGATCTAATGATTCTCTGAATTTCCTCTGTGTCTGTTGTTATGTCCCCCTTTTCATTTCTGATCTTATTTATTTGCGTGTTCTCTCTCTGTCGTTTAATTAGTTTGGATAGGGGTTTGTCAATTTTGTTGATTTTCTCTAAGAACCAACTTTTTGTTTCATTGATTCTTTGGACTGCTTTCTGTGTTTCTGTTTTGTTGATTTCAGCCCTCAGTTTGATTATTTCCAGTCTTCTACTCCTCCTGGGTGCTTCTGCTTCTTTTTTTTCTAGAGTTTTCAGGTGTGCTGTTAAGTCCCCAATGTATGCTTTCTCCGTTTTCTTTAAGTGGGCACTTAGTGCTATGAACTTTCCTCTGAGCACTGCTTTCATCGTGTCCCATAGGTTTGAGTATGTTATCTCTTTATTTTCATTAAATTCAAGGAAGACTTTAATTTCTTTCTTAATTTCTTCCTTGACCCAGGTGTGGTTCAGTAGTTGACTGTTCAGTTTCCATGAGTTTGTCGGCTTTCTGGGGATAGCATTGTTGTTGCCTTCTAATTTTAATCCGTGGTGATCTGATAAGACACAGGTGGACACTGATATTTTTTTGTATCTGTGGAGGTTTCCTTTGTTACCGAATATGTGGTCAATTTTCGAGAAGGTTCCATGAGCTGCAGAGAAGAAGGTATATTCTTTCCTATTTGGGTGGAGTGTTCTATAGATGTCGATTAAGTCCATTTGCTTCATTATCTCCAACAATTCTCTTAAGTCTCTATTAGGTTTCTGTCTGATTGACCTGTCCATTGGTGAGAGAGGTGTGTTGAAGTCTCCTACTACTAGTGTGTGTGGTTTGATGTCTGCCTTGAGTTTTAGTAATATTTCTTTTACATAAGTAGGTGCTTTTATATTAGGGGCGTAGATATTCAGGATTGAGACTTCATCCTGATGAATTGTTCCTGTTATGAGTATAAAGTGTCCATCTCGATCTCTTCTGATTGATTTTAGTTTGAAGTCCGTTTTGTTAGAAATTAATATGGCCACACCTGCTTTTTTCTTAGGACCATTTGCTTGAAAAACCTTTTCCCATCCCTTTACTCTGAGTAGATGCCTGTCTTTGTGGTTGAGATGTGTTTCTTGCAAACACCAGAATGTTGGATCCTGTTTTCGTATCCAATCTTTTAGCCTGTGCCTTTTTATAGGTGAATTGAGACCATTAATATTAAGTGATATTAATGACCAGTGGTTGATTACTATGGTTATTCCTATTGTTTTTTGTAATATTAAGTGATATTAATGACCAGTGGTTGATTACTATGGTTATTCCTATTGTTTTTTGTAGTAGAGTTTGTGTGTCTCCCTTCTTTGAGTTGTGCTGGTGAAGGGTCGCTAGATGCCTGAGTTATTGTAGGCAGTGTTGGCAATGTTGGATTCCTTGGGTTGTGATTTTCCTTCTATTACTTTCTGTAGGGCTGGATTTGTGGCTACATATTGTTTAAATTTGTTCTTATCCTGGAATGTCTTGTTTTCTCCATTGATAGTGAACGATAGCTTGGCTGGGTATAGTAGTTTGGGTTTGCATCCATGGTCTCTTAGTTTCTGCAGTACCTCTATCCAGGACCTTCTGGCTTTCATGGTTTCCATAGAGAAGTCAGGTGTAAGTCTGATCAGTTTACCTTTATAAGTAACTTGCCCTTTTTTCTTTGCAGCTCTTAATATTCTTTCTTTAATCTGTATATTTTTTGTTTTGATTATAATATGGCAAGGGAATGTTTTTCTTTGATCCAGTCTGTTTGGTCTTCTGTATGCTTCTTGAATATTCAAAGGAATAACTTTCTTTATGTTGGGAAAGTTTTCTTCTATAATTTTGTTAAAAATATTTTCTGGACCTTTGAGTTGTGACTCTTCTCCTTCTTGTATCCCTATTATTCTTAGGTTTGGTCTTTTTATTGTGTCCCATATTTCCTGAATGTTTTGCGATGAAACTTTGTTGGTTTTGTTGTTTTCTTTGATCAGTGCGTTTATTTTTTTCTATGTTGTCTTCAGAATCTGAGATTCTTTCTTCTATCTCTTGTAGTCTGTTGGTTATGCTTGTTTCTGTAGCCTCTGCTCGTTGACCTAGATTTTCCATATCCAGCTGGTCCTCATTTTGTGTTTTCTTCCTTGCTTCAATTTCCGTTTTCAATTCTTGAACTGTTTCCATTACCTGTTTGATCGTTTTTTCTTGGTTTCCCAGGGCATCATTTACGTATTTACTCATTTCATCAAACTTTTTGTTATACTTCTCATCCATTTCTATAAGGGTGTTTTTTACATGTTGTTTAAGGGACTCTATTGCTTTCATAAAGTCAATTTTTTCCACTTCTTCTGTGTTAGGGTGTTCAAGTCCTTCTGTTGTAAGATCATTGGGTTCTGGTGTTTCCATGTTTTTTTTCATATTGTTGGGTGAATTTTTGCCTTGGCGCCTGCCCATCTCCTCCTAACAATGCTATCTAATGGGTCTTTTAAGTCAAGAACAGGTTTCCCTGCTGGCCAAGGGCTCCGCTTACAAAGTGCCCTCGTTCCGTTTCCTGGCTCCCGCTGTGGGCCAAGATCACTCACACCACTCAGAAGGATCTTCAGGACCAGGACCAGGCTCCCCGTTTGCCCAGGACCTCATCCACAAAAGGCCTACCCCTCTGTAGGATAGCCACCAAAACAGAGAAACTCCCGCTGTCCTCTGCCCCGAGCTCCCGACCCAGTGCCCAAACAGGCTAAACTGGGTGATCCCGCAGCCCCGCAGAAGGGAGGGGGAGTGGAAGAGGGCCCTGGGCACAAGCTGGGATGTGCCAGAAATAGAGAGGTCGCAGCAGAGGAGGAGCAGCCCCCGCAGAGGGTATCAGTCTTCGCAGGCTTACCAAGGGGGTGAAGGGAGTCTGAGAATGCTCCTGCTCCATTTCCTGTGTCCCGGCGTGGGCCCAGAACACTCTCCCCACTCAGGAGTGTCTTCAGAGACAGGACGAGGCTCCCCGTTTGCCCGTGGACCTCGCCAATAAAAGGCCTCCCTCTCTACAGGCCAGGCCCCAAAAAACCTACTTGATTTAACTGTGCGGGCCGGGGTTCCGCCGCTTCCGTCCCTGGGATAGCAGATTTTAAAACAAATTTCAAGTCTCTTAAATAACTTGAAATCATCATAGACTCTCATTGTTGAATGAATAATGGAAGACTGTTTTATTTTAATACTACCCATTAAAAAAAAAGAATATAAAGCATGAACGATTTCCCCCATTCTTTGCTAGTTTCCTTTTTAAAACAATGATAAGAAAAGAAAACAATGTGAAAAGAATTTTTTAACTCAAAATTTTGATTTTTATTACATTTATTTTTTTTCCTCTCTGTGTGTCTCTGCCCCAGCTCCCTTGTGTGTGTGTGTGTGTGTGTGTGTGTAGTGGAGGTGGGAGTAAGGGGCGTGCACAGTGTGCCTGGAGGTTGAGGTCAACTTGCAGAAGCTGTCTCTCTCCTCCATCATGTGGGTCCTGGGGACCAAACTCCTTATTGTTGGCTTTGGTGACCTCTATTCACCTCTATTCTCTAACCCCATTTTTTTCAGGTTTGATTGGTTCTATTTTCCCTCAGTTCTTTAGATTCAATTGTTTAAGATGTTTAAAAGATTTCTCTTTAGTAACTTTACTCCTTTCCACATGGAAGATAAATTCCTTACTGGAAAATAATGTGTCCGATGGAGATAAACAATACTAGAAAGACCTGCCCCCCAGAAGTAGATAACGCAAGATTGGCAAGGCAAAGATCAAGGAGACCATCGAGCACAGTTGACACACCAACAAGAGCTAAGCAAATTCAAATTGGTGGCTAGCCAGTCAGGAGCGCCTGGGTTTAGCCATTTAACATTTCCTTTATTCTGAGAAACCCCAATAATCCCAAACATGTCTGAACAAATCTACGAATGTCATCAGTTTCCTTGTGTGGTTTTAGTGTGTGTGTGTGTGTGTGTGTGTGTGTGTGTGTGTGTGTACAATGTGTGCCAGTGTTCATTTCTGCTGCTCTGGTGTCCACTTCTCTTTCACTGTCTTTGTTGCTATCCCATTAGGACCATTCAGGAAATCCGCCCCTCTTTATATTGCTTTGCCTTGAGAAAACACAAAGAGACAACATTCTTTTCCTAAAACAATTTTATATTTTTCAGCCTCTTGTTATGACTTCCAAAAATTTATCTTTGCAAAGATTTTTAAAAATTCTGTCACTTCAAAGGACTGGTCACTTAACCAATTAGAATTTCTTTGTAAAAGTGTAATTGGAAGAAGCAAAGTCACATTGCACAGTCTCATTTAATTTGGGGATAGTTTTGTAACAGTCGATCACTCTATATTTTATTCAGAATAAAACTGTAGCAGAATTCCAGTAAAAGAAAAGGAAAGGAAAGAACATAACATTTTTTTATTAATTAGATATTCATTAAAGCGTCCTTTAGCTAAGAAGTCACCCTGGGCTTCTGTAACATGGACAACTCTTTTTCAAAAGCTCCTTGAAGAACTATATCCTGTTAGCTTCTTGATTCACTTCTCATTTTTATCTATTAGCAAAATTTGCCATATTTCCGTGAGTTTGTATATCTTATTAAAACTTTTTATTTGTTTCCTCTTGCAGTTGGCCGCTTAAATTGTGCTTTTACACTGTCATAAAAGGATTCTCTTCTCTTGACCTTAAAAACTTCAGCGTCAAATTTTGTCTACATATAGTATTCTCTTCATTCATTATGGATTATGTTAGAAAAAAAGAGAGAGAAAGGTACATCTTATTCTTCAAGAAACAGAAATCAGTCAAGGAAAAAGCTACCCAGCTCACTGCAAGAGGCTTTGCTACCTTTAATCATTAAATTGCACCCTTCCTTTAATCTCATTAGATAAATGTTAGGATAGGAGCTTTCAAACAAGAAGTCACCATAGGGGCAAGTGGTCACACAGAATTGCATTAGAAATTCCTAAGAATTCTAATTTCACACACACATACACACACACAATGTAGTCAGTTGTGGGAGTTTATATAATACAAGTCCTGCCAGGTTTGTTCTTTTCAAGATGGATAATGTGTTAGCAATGCAACAGAGAGAATCTGCACCACGTAAACCAAGAATTCAGAATGCAAACTTTTGGACCCACAGGATAGGTTTGTTTTATCTGAGCTTGGAAGAAAGGACCAAGGAAAACAAACCAATTTGCATCCAGCCCAAATTATCAACTGGAGAGATTGTTCAGCAGAAGACTAGAAACAGATGTGGATGGCTTTGCTCTGGGACTGGAAGCCAGTCCACGATTCCTTGCCATTTTATCCCTTTATGATAAAAACCTCAAGTTCCTGTCCCTACCAGAGGAGAGGAAAACCCAGGAAAAAGCAATAGCACTTGGCTCTAAGTTTTTCTTCTCTGCAGATACTGCATGAGCTACCCTGCTCTTGACCATGTGTTTTGCAGTAATTGTGTTTTTTAGGACGTCCTCTCCTTAGGAAATGCTTCATCGGCCTACAGGAGCTAGCTCTCTGAGTTTTGGCGAGCAGATACATTAGATCCCTTTGGCTTTTAGAAGAAAAGGGGCTCTCATCAACTGATGATTTTATGCACAAAAAAGCGATTGAGTTCAGGTGGGAATGACCTCCTACACGCTAGATTTTCTAGGTACTAGCATGCTAACTTTTGTATCTCAGAAGCATGAGTTCAAATTTTACTCATTGGCAGCATCAAGCAGCAGTTTTGGCTTGGTCTCAAGCTGTGTTCTGGTTTTCAACATCTTATCCCACACAAAACTCAACACCGTTACACAACTGGAAACATCTGCTACACAGAGAACTCAGATTTGAGTAGAAAAGACAACCAAACACTCTCAGTCCCTCACTAGGAAAAAACCAAAATGTTTCATTGCTGTTCAAACTCAGTCAGGAAACTGTTGGAGACTCGACTCGAAGAAATGGTGGGGAGTCAGCCAACAGGTTCTAGGATTCTTCATAAAGGGCTGTTTTTTTTTTTTTTAACAGCTATTTGCCTACTTGGGTGGGCCCCTCTCTGAAGATAAATTCATGGAGATACAATTGCTCCAAAAAGCACATAGGTTGAAAGTTTCAAATTGGTGCAAAATATCCTAGATCCTTATGAACTTAAATACAACCACAGACATTCTGGAATGTGGGAGGGGGCTGTGTTTAAAAACACCAGAGGGTGGAATGGTCACAGTTTAAAACTACATGGAATCACTTTTGATGAATTTCTTGGCTTGCTTTTAGCAGAGACAGAGAGAGAGAGATTAAGTCTTTGAGTAAGAGAAGATATTTCTATGGGATATTAAACTTAGGATCACTTATTGAGTGCATCTTTTTTAAGTGTGGCCATTAGCACCTCCTCTTTAGGGCACAGGTGCTAGTCGGGTTTTTATTAATGTCACAATTACTTGAGATTATGAACTTATAGAAGGAGGAGGTTACTTTGACTTCCAATTTCAAACTTTCAATCCACAAGTGCTTGCTTTGGGTCACTGGTGGCATATCATGGCAAGAGCATGTGGAAGAGAAAGCCATTGATTCCACAAAGGAAAACCAAAAGAGAGTGGAAGAGATGGGGATGCCACAATTTCCCACATGTAACCTAAGATTTCCCCAATAGGCCTACATCTTGAAGTTACAACCACATCGCTATATTGCCATACTGGGGCCATACCTTCAATACACAAGTCCTTGGGGAAACACTCTAAATCCAAATGATAATTTGGATACTTCTTGCAGTTATACTTAAGTATACAGACTTGTAACGAGCGGTCCAATTTCTATGGTGAAGAACACTGGAAAAGTGAACAGCCGGTCTGGAGGAACTTGATTATACACGCCATTGGGAAGTGAACAGCCAGTCTGGAGGAACTTGATTATACACGCCACTGGGAAGTGAACAGCCAGTCTGGAGGAACTTGATTATACACGCCACTGGGAAGTGAACAGCCAGTCTGGAGGAACTTGATTATACACGCCACTGGGAAGTGAACAGCCAGTCTGGAGGAACTTGATTATACACGCCACTGGGAAGTGAACAGCCAGTCTGGAGGAACTTGATTATACACGCCACTGGGAAGTGAACAGCCAGTCTGGAGGAACTTGATTATACACGCCACTGGGAAGTGAACAGCCAGTCTGGAGGAACTTGATTATACACGCCACTGGGAAGAGGAGCAAGTGCATGGATGCTCACTAGGACCAAAGAACAAGGAGAAGAAAGGACGTTCCAACCTTGCCAAACCATTTCACCCGAAGAATGGTACCAACGATCATCTTCAATAAGATAGCAGAGGGAGCAGCTCAGAATCTGAAGGAAATAAACAGAGTTGAGAAGAGTGAAGAGAGAGCAGGAGAAATATGGCTCCCAGCAGTGCACACATGCCAGGTCCCCACAGAGGTCAAATGCTGAGACCAGCTGCCACAGCTCCAGTTGGGAAATGCAAAACCACAAAGATAACAGGAGACACAGAGGGACTGAGATAGCTTCATCCATCAAGGGCCTCACACCAGATTCCCACTGTTCCACAGGTACCCAAGAATGCCTAAAACTGTCACTGGGGCTTAGGATCTAGAACGAAGGAGCAAACATATTAAAATCAAATATGGGGGATGTGATTCCTGCAGTCCTGGAAAATCTCTGCAACCCCCATAGATGTTAGAACTAAAAATAATGGTATTCAACTAGTCGGAGGGGGGGTGTGCACGTCTCTGTGTAAGGTGC
Organism: Chionomys nivalis; assembly: GCF_950005125.1. Classification (NCBI taxonomy): domain Eukaryota; kingdom Metazoa; phylum Chordata; class Mammalia; order Rodentia; family Cricetidae; genus Chionomys; species Chionomys nivalis. The sequence continues at coordinate 48,536,419 of NC_080106.1, forward strand.
ACATGTGCATAACGCAGGGGATATGCATGTCTAGCGTAAGGTGCACAACTGTATAATGCAGGGAATATGCATGTCTATGTGTAAGGTGCACAACTGCATAATGCAGGGGATGTGCACGTCTGTGTGTAAGGTGCACATGTGCATAATGCAGGGGTGTGCATGTCTGTGTGTAAGGTGCACATGTGCATAATGCAGGGGGTGTGCACGTCTGTGTGTAAGGTGCACATGTGCATAATGCAGGGGGTGTGCACGTCTGTGTGTAAGGTGCCCATGTGCATAATGCAGGTGGGTGTCACATTCTTGTACATCAATCTGTATGCACATCCATGTGGAGGCCAGATGACAACTATGAGTGTCATCCTTCCCCCAGTATTGTCCACCTTATTTTTTGAGATAGGGTATCTTACTAGGTCAGAGCCTTGCTCCACACTGACCAGCACAGGGAGCCCCATTTCACCTGACTCTGTCCTCCCCCACCACACCTGTCTCTCCTCCCACCACACCTGTCTCTCATCCCACCACACCTGCCTCTCCTCACCACTGCACCTGTCTCTCCTCCCCACCACACCTGTCTCTCCTCCCCACCACACCTGTCTCTCCTCCCCACCACACCTGTCTCTCCTCCCCACCCCTTCTGTCACTTTCTTATAGATTCTGGAGCTCACACTCAGGTCCTCGTGCTTACAGGGCAAGCACTTTACCAGCTGAGCCACTTCAGCCCTCTTTCCCTTCTCAGCTCTGAACTTTTCACTCAAAGTCTAGAAAATAGAGAAGAGATGTTGCTGACTCCAGAAATTGAGTCTACCAGTTCCCAGTTCAAGACTGTTGCTGCCACATCCCATCATGCTTTGCAAGTTGATGCATATGAGAGCTTAGCCCAACAGAAGCCTAAGACCCAGCTAATGCATAGTCGATGTTAAGGCTCTACTTTTTAGAGACTGAAGATCATAGCATGTCCAGAATCCTAAATATCATATCGACTCATTTTCATTTCTTTCCTGTACATCTTGAGTATGCCTGATTTCTCTAGCTCTCGGGAGCTAATGGCAACTAAGGTTTTAAAAAGAAAGATAGTGAATTGCTGTGGGACAATGGTCTGTACCCTTTCACTTGTATTTTAAATGAATGTTGATTGGCCAGTCGCCAGGCAGGAAGTAGAGGCAGGGCAACTAGAATTCTGGAAAGAGGGAAGGTTCAGTCTGCAGCCATCACCCAGACACAGAGAAAGCCAGACACAGAGCAAACAAGATATGACTGCCTTGTTGAAAAAGGTACCAAGCCACATGGCTAACCTAGACAAAAATAATGGGCTGATTTTAGAGGTAAGAAAGAATTAATTAAAAAGAAGCCTGAGCTACTAGGTCAAACAGCTTATAATGAATGTAGACCTCTGTATGTTTCTTTGGGGCAGAATGGCTGCAGGACCAGACAGGACAGAAACCTCTATCAACAAATGGCACCCAATGTAGGGCAACTGCATCCACATAAGCCTGAGAGAGCTTGGGAAGTAATTCTAGACAGAAAAGAATAGAGGTAAGCATGGCTTATTGATAGCAGCATATTCTCAGGTGGGTTCTGTTTGCTAGATGCAAATGCATCTCATTTAAGAGAAGATTCCTGACTCAGCTTTAGAAGCAAAATCCTTGCATCTCTTTTAAGAGGCCCTACCACCAAACACTTAAATAGTGTTTCTAAGTAGCTGATAACATGCTTCTTGGTGGTGGCAGGGACCTTGAAACTCAATAGAATTATGGCAATAAACATAACTCCAGCCAGTACCTCCACCATGAAGCTAAGCTCTCAGAAAGCTAAGGAATAGGGTGGATCTAGCCGTCAAAGTCACAGCTTTAATCCTAGCCATATCACTTAGCAAATTAAAGACTTTTGTGGTCAGAAAAAGACAGATATACAGTAAAGATAGATTCAAAGACAAAGAAAACTTCTAAATGGTTTACAGTGTGTTTAAAAATATATGTAGGCTTGGAAGGATAAAGTCCTTAAAATACAAAAGGAAGAAAAAGAGTAGTTGGATGTGATGACACACACTCTTAATTCCAGCACTTGGGAGGCAGAGGCAGATGGATCTATGTGAGTTCAAGGCATGGTGGCACACACCATTAATCCCAACACTTGGGAGTCAGAAGCAGGTGAACCTCTGTGAGTTCAAGGACAACCTGGTCTACAGAATGACTTCCAGGACAGCCAAAGATACACAGAGAAACCCTGTCTCAAAAGCCAAAAATTAAAAAGAAAAAGAAAAGAAATAGAGTTTAAAATAAAGCCACATAAATATGGAAAATACCGAGAGTCTGGATACTGTATGTTATTGTGTTGTCTTTGAATGGTTTGATGACTAAGGAAGAAACAACAATTGATAAAAGATATTTGATTATAAATGCTGCTGAGAATAATCAAACATATATATTTTGAAAATACCTTGACTTCAAAATTTAAGTCAAAAATATGTTACTTTGGAGAAGAGGTTTTGCTTTTGTTTTCACAGGAAATGAGAGGCTGTGGATTCATTCCAGGTTAAGAAAAATCAGGTTTGATCAAGGAAAACCCCTGAGAAATCTCCAATAGCAGCAGATGGCCCAGATGTCTGAGTTCTACATCCAGAACAGTTGTAAGACTGCTGGTTGAGATGATCAAGCCTCACAGAATATTCCATTCAGAACTTGACCATAATTCAAAATTTTCTTTAGGTTCCCCATAAGATTATCAGAGCCTCCAATCAGCAAGAAACATACCCACATCCCCCCCACAAAAAAAAATGGATTATGAATGTTTACCTTTTTTAGAATGTTGGTTACAGGTTGTTATGGATAATGTTCAATAAAATAATTAAACAAAGAGATTAGATTTGGAGTTTTTGTTTAAATAAAAAAGGGGTAAGTGTTGCAGGACAATGGTCTGTACCCTGTCACTTGTTTTTAAATAAATGCTGATTGGCCAGTAGCCAGGCAGGAAGTATAGATGGGGGTGACCAGGCAGGAAGTAGAGGTAGGGCAATGAGAATTCTGGGAAGAAGGAAGTTTCAGTCTGCAGCCATCATTCAGACACAGAGAAAGTCAGACACAGAGCAAGCAAGATGTGACTGTCTCGTCAAAAAAGATCCCTCTGTGTGTTTCTTTGGGGCTGAATGGCTGCAGGACCGGGCTGGACAGAAACCTCTGTCAACAGTGAGCACTGTGCAGCAGAGTAATCATTTCATTAATAGAAATGTTTTCTCAAAAAATAATCTGTGCTAGGCATGGTACCTCATGCTTATGATCCCACCACTTTGAAGGCTTGGGCTAAGATCAGAAGTTCAACGTCAGCCTGGGCTATGTGAGATTCAAAAAATAGTTTACTTATTATGAGTTTGCTAATTATTCTTTCCTTAAATTGGCCTTGTGATAGAGACAGGTAGTTTGTAGCAAGGACAGAGTTAAATAACAGGTCCATTATTGAATATATTGCAAACCCCCACACTTACCAGGATGACATGTCTCCTATACTTTAGATAAGTCTTCTAAATGTTATACATGAAAAACCTTATCTCTGGCATATCTGTGTTGGGTAAACAGGTCTAATGAGAGACAAACAGGCCATGAATGCCTTGCTGGGCATGGCTTGAGCATATATGAGACCCCAAAGCCTGCTTCCACAGCGACAGACTTCCTCCAACGAGACCACACCTAGTCCAACAAGGCCACACCTCCTAATAGTGCCACTCTCTTTAAGGGCCATTTTCTTTCAAACCACCACATCTCCCTCTCCCCGATCCTCTCCTCCCATTTACCTCCACCCCCATGATGAATTCTATATGATAGACAACAACACCTTTTCTTTGGTAAACAAGTGTGTATACACATGCAGCAGAAAGGAGAGTTAAGAATACTTCAATCACATGTCTCTGTAACTGGAGAAGATGCAGGGTGGTAAGTCCACAGAACACTCTAAACATTTTCACTTCAGGAAAACATCCTTGACGGTCTACTAAATAGAAGCCAAGTAGATAAACAAGTGAGCTAAGACTCACTTGTCCCAAATATCTAACTTTCAGAAAGCAATATAATATTTCATTTAAGAAACAGAAAAATAAGTTATTGTAAGCTTTTTAATATTAGAATTGGCAAGGAAAAATACTAATTTTCTCACTCAATAATTTTTCTTTGCCTTAAATTTTCTTATTTATATATAAAAATGTTAACAATTTATGATCTACTTCATAGATATGAGAGTCATATAAAGTAATATACGATCAATACAAATGTATACAATTATTTAATTTAAGATATACTTGATGATTAGCATTGGCATTGTGGAAACCAATGGTCTGTATGTAATTGTGTTCAGTAGGTAAGAAAAGAGTGAGTTCTTTAGGAAAGAAGAGGAGTGTGTATTGCAAGCAAGGAGAAAGGTGGTACTGTAGGGAAGGAGTAGGGTGTGGGCTGTAGAGAAGGAGAAGGGTGTGTGCTATAGGGGAGGAGAAGAGCGTGGGCTATAGGGGAGGAGAAGGGTGTGGGCTGTAGGGAAGGAGGAGGGTGTGGGCTGTAGGGAAGAAGGAGGGTGTGGGTTGTAGTGAAGGAGGAGGGTGTGGGATGTAGGGAAGGAGGAGGGTGTGGGATGTAGGGAAGGAGAGGGGCATGGGCTGTAGGGGAGGAGAAGGGTTTGGGCTGTAGAGAAGGAAGAGGGTGTGGGCTATAGGGAAGATGGATGTGGGTTGTAGTGAAGGAGGAAGGTGTGGGCTGTAGTGAAGGAGGAGGATGTGGGTTGTAGTGAAGGAGGAGGGTGTGGGCTGTAGAGAAGGAGGAGGATGTGGGTTGTAGTGAAGGAGGAAGGTGTGGGCTGTAGTGAAGGAGGAGGATGTGGGTTGTAATGAAGGAGGAGGGTGTGGGCTGTAGAGAAGGAGAAGGATTGGGCTGTAGGGAAAGAAGAAGGTGTGGGTTGAAGTGAAGGAGGAGGGTATGGAGTGTAGGAAAGGAGAAGGGTGTGGGCTGTAGGAAAGGAAGAGAGTTGTTGCAGACAAAGAGAAGGATTTATATACTGTAGGAAAGAAGAAAGGTGTAGAACGAAGGCAGGGAGAAAGCTGTGTGTGGTAACCAAAGGGAAGGGTGTTTATTCTATCAAGAAGAAGGTTTTGTGCTGTGGAGTCAGAGAAGGTGCATTCTTTGTTGAAATAGAAAAGTTTGCATTGTAAAATAGGAGAAGTGTAGTGAAAATACAGCATGTATGGACAAGGAGAAGGCTATAGACTGTTGGCAAGGAGAAAGATGTGCTCTGTAGACAAGGGGGAGTGTTTGTACTGCAGGCAAGGCAGAGGGGGCGTGCAATAAACAACTGGAAGTGTGTGTTGCTGAGGGTAAGGGACAGGAGTGTGTGTTTTAGGCAGAGATGTATTGTTGTATGCAAGTTCCAGTCTAGATTGTGCTTCTAGGACACCGTCTATCTCTACCAGCCAGTGTGGGTAATGTTGGAATTCTTAGGAGAATTTTCAGTTCAACTTCAGTCTCAAAGGCCTCAAAGAAACTATGCAGTCTGGAAATGTTTGTGAGGTATCTACAGTGGTTGTTAGAGGCACAGCCTTCCAGTGAGTGGAACCTGAGTATGAAAGCAAAGACATAGAAATAAGAAAACCTTTAGAGGAGGATAGTGAAGACTGGACTCAACCTCGGGAATTGAAAAAGAAGAAGAAGCGCTAATTCATGAAGTGAAGTCAATTCATAAAGAGCAGCAAACCCAGCCTCGCACATTTGGACTTGCGCTCGAAAGCAACAAGGACCCGTGACAACTCTCATGTCGGAGAGGAAACAAATGGTACGCAGAAAGCGATGTTTAAGCTATCATTATATGAGATGTGGAGCTTCCAAAACATAAGCTGAAGTTATGAAACTGTGGAGATCATGTTCAGGTCTCATTTTTAGAAAATGGGATGAGAAGATGTACCAAGAAACCATATAGAGGAGTGGATCTAAGAATCGAGTGATCCAAGAAGGCAGAGAAGAAGATTTCAAAACAAGCTTAGAATGTGCTTTAAATCACATGAGAATCTAACAGGTCAAGCTCCATGGTCTTTCAAGACAAAACTCTACTTGTAAAACTGGTGTGAAGGTTCATCAGGTAACTTTGATGATGCAAGTGAAACCCCAGGGTCCTCACTATAGAAAGAGAGACCAACTTGAGCAAGTCGTCCTCTGGCCACGCGGATACTATGACATGCCTGCATCCACGTAATAAATCGATAAATTCATTTTTAAGTTAAAACTTTCTAGTCTTCTTCGGGGCTGGAGAGATGGCTCAGAGGTTAAGAGCACTGACTGCTCTTCCAGAGGTCCTGAGTTCAATTCCCAGCAACCACATGGTGGCTCACAACCATCTGTAATGAGATCTGGTGCCCTCTACTGGTCTACACCATATATGTAGGGAAAATGCTGTATACATAATTAATAAATAAATCTTAAAAAAAAAATTTCTAGTCTTCATCTATTCACTAAACTAACAAGCTGTTGACACTGGAATTCTTTGATGTATTTTTGAAGTAAGTGTGTTTTCTAAAATACTATCTATTTATTCGGATGAAATTACAAAGGCATTTTAAATATCTTTTGTCCAGAGAGGAGTATTTAGGATGCAGGGAATGAAGGGAAGACTGAGCGGTGATTTTCCTGAGCCATTTCACTGAATTTAATCTTTTTTTTTCTTTCAGTTGAGAATCAGCAGCCAGACCAGCAAAAGCTAAAAGCTCGAATGAGGACCGCCAAGGTTTCTGTCCTACACACACTCACTACCTAAAGAATCATTGAGTTCTCCCCTGTTGATTTCCTTGTCTTGAAAATGGTGAGATTAAACGAGTTTCCTCCTAAGGCTTCTCCTTACACTGTGGGGTGAAATGGGAGATTCGAAGGGTGTTTTCAGCTTAACTTCTCTCCCACTGCCACTTCCTAGCTCTCTGGAGTAGCTGCAAAGTCTTGACTCTGTGGTCTAGTTAGTCACAGATACATGTCTTGACTCTCTGGTCTAGTTAGTCACAGATACATGTCTTTGGAGGAAAATCAATCTGTTTATAGATTCTTGGAAACAGGCTTTGACTTTTCACGTTTGTATGAGACTGTTTTTCAAGCCTTGGCTTCAGCATCCGTCAGGAAATTGAAAACTGTGGCATTGACTGCTCTGAATCAACTCAGTATGGAATCCCACTTGAGTCTACAGGGGCAGTGAGAGCTGGCAGAGGAGAAGGATACTGAGAGGCAGCGAAGCTTGCAAGCTCTCCACTCTGCGGGGTGTATGTGTCCAGAGTTCTTGTTTCCGTGAACTCTGCTCAGAAAGTACTTTTCCATCAAGGAAACACATGTAAGTGCGAGTCAAATGCCTAGACAAGTCCACACACACAGATGTACAGAAACTGAACACGCACACACTGTGTTTATGAGAAAGAGACAGACAGACAGAGAACAGAGAGAGGGGGGATAGAATGACTTCTAGGAGATCACAAACAGGCTAAATTGCTGAAGAGAGAGGAACCTAGAGAGATGGCACAGCCATTAAGAGCACTTACTGCTCTTGCAAAAGACCTGAGTTTGCTTCCCAGCACCCATCCATATCAGGAGGCTCACAGTCACATGAAACTCCAGGTCCAGGGGTCAATGCCTCTGGCCTCCACAGGCACCTGTGCACGCACACACACACACACACACACACACACACAAATATAAAACAATTAAATAAATATTTAAAAAAAAGAAAGTGAATGTGATCAAAGTATGTTTTGTTCCAAGAAATAAGATGATTTTGTGCATATTAAAGTTATCCTATCATGCTTTAGGGTCAGATAGCTAATCAATAGCTTACATTATTCCTATAGAGAACTTTATATATCCACCACATTCAGATTCTTGGGAATGAATCTAATATATTTTGGATCCTGGAAAATTGCTAGGTTTTGATGTAACCTATAATTTTGAAATTATTATTGATACCAAAGTGAACTGAAAAGTTTTCTTCTGGTAGTTTCTTATGGATCCTGTTTAAAGAAGTATGACACTAAATGTTTAAGCTGGGGCTACTGTTTACAGGAACTGAAAGGCAAATGTCAAATTTACACATTGCTCTCCTAACATGGGATGCTGTTCTAAGCTGTGTTGTTTAAGTTGATCTGAGTGATTTAATCCAATTCAGGAGGGCTGCAGTCATTTGTGGGAGACGTGGGAGCGGATTGCTTTGACACAGGAGTTCGCTCCGGCTCTGCACTCTCGGGTGCTGCACACTAGAGATTCTGAGACACTGACTGTCGCTCCGGCTCTGCACTCTCAGGTGCTGCACACTGTAGAGATTCTGAGACACTGACTGTCCATCCTCGCATTAACAGGGTATGTCCAGACACTCCAGGAGCCAGCTCAACCTCAGAAACATTCTGCTCTAAAACCAACTTCTTCCCACTGTTATCATCCCATGCTCATTTTAAAGAAGGCTGAGTACAAGGTTAGTACACACCCAAAAAGTATAAGAAACAACCTGAGAGTTCCATGGAATTCAATGGAAGGTAACTTATAAACTATCAATTGAATGAACATTCCATGTGTTTCCAAACTCCTAGAAGCCCTGAATATCTATTGAAATCGAGTAAATGTGCATTGAGGTTAGTACTAGGTACCTAGAGGCACCAAATGGCATATGGTGGGGGGGGGGGTCTGTTTCATCCCTCTACATAATAGAGATAATGAACTCAAATTCAAAATGCTTTTGGAAAATTCACACAAACATCAAACTAAGCCAAAGTTTACAAAATCTAGCCGATGCTGCCATATGAAGTAGAAGTCACCGAGAAGGGAATCTGCGGAAAGAGTTGAGGACTTCCCCTCCAACATTTCCCTCCAGTGCACAAAGATTCACCTGGCTTACTCCCTGTCAGACAGACATGCCACAGCAGCTGTCATTGGAACTCTAATAGGGACTCGTCGGCGTGGCAGTTAGGAGGGGGAATCTGTGTGGAGTGTGTCTTGAGGATGTCGAGCGGGTCTTAATAACGATTGCATCTCAAGGGCTCATTTCCCACGTCTTGCATCAGAAAGATTTATGAAGCTGTGTGGTCATGTCTGTAACCGATGTTTTCAATGAAGAATAATCTAATTTTCCCAGGGAAAATCACACTGATGTGACCTAGAGACATTTCTGTTTTGACACAACAGCATTTAATTTGAGCTGAAATTAGCCAGAATTACACCATGTTCCTGGCAGACTCAATGCTCCAAAAATATCGCCGTAGTAACATGTGCCCTCTATCAACAACTCTCCTTTCATAATTTTTAACTTCTCACTCTATCAGCGGTCCTGAAATGGATGGAGGAAATCACTGGGGAGCACCAATATGTGCCTATAAGGCAGTGGTTCTCCCTTATGCTGCAACCCTTTAATAGAGTTCCTAATGTTGGGATGGTCCCCAACCATATTAGTTTATTGCTACTTTATCATTGTAATTTTGCTACTGTTATGAATCATAATGCAAGTAAATGATATGCAGGATATCAGATAAGCAACTCCCATAGGGGCCAAGACCCACGGGTTGAGAAGCGCTGCTGTAAGGCCCATAGGTTTGGTCCCTTGCTCGAGAGGCCAAAGCAGCTTCACAGATTCCATGCAAGAGAAGTTTTATATGACTAAGTGCTGAAATTCATTTTCTTTTTCTGCGGCTTTCATCACCTTCTAAGAAAGTACAAGTTAATCTCAAGGAACTAGGTCTCCACTGACCACGAACAGGTAAATTTTCAAAACTCATTTCTATAAGCTAAGAGTGAAGGCAGCCCTGAAAGCCCATGTTCCCAAAGAGGCTCCAGTTCTTGCTGCCACAGCTGAAGCAGAAATCACTTTAGTCGTCCATACGAAACTGCATAGCTGCTTCAAGGTTTAAAGCATTCACTTCCCCCTTCATTAGATATGTTTTCTAAATATTCATAAAAGTAGCTCTGTATGCAGACATGGATTTGAAAATGGCAATTAAATTTATTAAAACACCCCAGGTTTGTTACAGGACAAAAAGGAAGAGAGAAAAGACAGGATACATTAGTATTTTACTGTCTTTGGTTCTTAGACATTGGGTGCCAGACAACTGAGCTTTGAAGAAAATAAAAATCACTGGTTTGTCTTCCTGGAGAGCCACAGTTATACAGCGTTGAATGCAAGTGTGCAAGTTTGCAACACAGGGGCTAGGGAGATACCTTCACTTGGATTGTGAGCACAAGGGCCTGAGCTTCACCCATAGAATCCACATTTAAAAAAAAAAAAAAAGCTAGGCATGGTGACATACGCCTGCAATTCCAGCACTGGAACTGGAGACAGGAGTATCCAGAGGCTCACTGGCCAGCCCCATGGCACTTAGCCCCAGCTCAGTTAGCCCACATGGCAAGATCCTAGTCAGTGAGAGACACTGTCTCAAGAAATCAGGGTGGACAGTCCCTAAGGAAGACCTCAATACATGCCCACACATAGGCATGTGCACCAACACACACTCATGCACACGCACACTTAATCTAAAACTTGGCTACGTATTGAAAGACATTCATCAGAACACATGGCCTACTCCATAATGTATATATGCAAATGCTTCAGTTTTCCTCTGTCTAGCAAGCTTCAGCTTGATGCCATTAGGAAAGAAGAAAGCTTGTTTTGTATAAAACGATCCCATTTGATTAATCGTGTTCAGAGCAGATGAGCAATGAGCCTTTCAAAGATGTGAGCTCTATCTTTATGTTGTTGTCAGTGTCGGAGGATTAATGACCTAGAAAGCCAAGTGATCCACGGAAAGTCGTTTATTCTTCAGTTTGGCTTGAACTCCTGAACTGTATTGCAACTCCATGTTGGTGCTTTCACTTGTAACAACATACTTCATGTGCGCTGTTGGCCTCATCTGAAATAATGTTTGGTTTGTTGCTCTGTTTGTTATCCTTCTGGTTACTTGTATCTCATTCCACCAAGTTTATAGCGATGTGGACAGTGACCCACATTTTATTTCCTTTAGTAGAAATCGTCTTCATTCTTTGTTAAATAGTCATCCAGAGCTTGTGGGAAACTTTGATATAGAGACAGTACTTGATATAGAGACAGAACTTACTATTTAAAATGATGATAATAGAAAGACTTCTTTTGATGTGACCTCATTTATTCACTGTCTAAGAGATTTAATGTGATAAGTATTGCGTGTGTCAGTGGGTAGACATGTGCGTGTGTGTGTTTTTGTGTGTGTCAACAGCTGCGATTGAATGGAGTAGACACATAAAATAGAATAAAGTATCAATAGTCAGAACACTAGAGAAAGCACATAGACATAGTTTAGATTGGAGAGTGATGGGAAACCTCCCTTAGCCAATGGCCTTTGAGAGGCTGGACCAGGTTGGGTGTGGTCTTGGGTACCAAAAAAATGCACACTCACATGCCTGCTTTCTCTCTTCTCTTGCCTGCATGCTGGATTCAGTTCCTGCTCATGTTCATGCAGAGCACTTTGATTTGTGAGTCCTCCTTAAATAAACAACACTTATTATACTTAATTCTGAGTTAATGTGGGATTAAGTTATTCATGTTCTCCTACAGAAGAGATAGGAAATCTCAGAAATTTCATGTGATATCCGAAAAGTAGTCAACATTGGACAAAGAGAAAGAGTGGTTGGGATGGTAGCTGATAAGTAAGGTAAGTGTTTGTCTACATGGTGCGTATGGTGTGGAGCATGTTATACGTGTCTGTGTGGGCTGTATGTTGTTGTGTGCATGTGTTACATGTGTGTGCATGGTATGTATATTGGTGTGTGTTATATGTCTATGTGGTGTATGATATGTATAATGCGGCGTATGTGTGTAGTCACGTGGTGTATATAGTGTGTTGTACATGTTATGTGTGTCTATGAGGTATGTATAGTTTAGTCAGTGTTGGTGTGTAGTATGGTATGTGTACCTGTGCGTAAGGGTGTAAGTGATATGGTGTATGTGTTTATGTTATGTGTGTGTATGTGGTGTGCATGTTGTGGGGTGTGTGTGTGTGTATCTGGCTGCATTTGAGCCAATGACTCAATTAATTCTGTATCATAGGATTTAGAGAAAAACAATGAGATCAAGGAGGTCAAGGGTCAGAGACACAAGGATCCACAAGAGGATCACACACAGGATCAAAGAGGTCAAGGATTAGAGACACAGGGACCCAAACACCATATTAAGGGGTTTACATTTTGTTCCAAGGCTGATATGGCATAACTGGGGAATCTCCAGAGTGACAAATGTATTATGTTTACAAAGCATACTTCTTCTGGATACTCCATTAATAATGAACCAGAGGAAAGCAAGAGTAGACGCAGGAAATCCTCATGAAGAATGCAGTTCAAGCAAGATCTGATGGAGGTTTGTTGGCCCATGCCACCCAAGACAGAGAAATGGACAAAGTTGGGACTGTATTTTGGAAATGTGTAAACAGGACTTGGGGAGTCACTGAGAGGACAGACAAGATTACTCTGGACTTGTGATGAGGAGGAGGGGTCCCCATAGCCACCTCTCCTTCTCTCCACTTTCTGGTGTTCATTTGTAACTCTGCCCCTAGTGTGACAGACATGGTCTGTACAGTCAGTGGGATATGGCAGAAGAGATGGCATGTGACTCCTGAGGAGGGTTGTAAAAGGTGTGTGCCTTACTGACTCCCTCCTGGATCATTTCCTGTAGAAAAGGCGTCCCAAAGAAAAGTCTCCCGTGCAGATCACTGAGGGCCCTACCAACAGCTCCATCTGAGCACTGAGGTTCTTGCAGATTCCATGAGACTGTCAATGTGGAAGCCACTTCTTCCACTCTTCCACCCTTGATCAACTACAGCCTCGTATGGGAGGAGCTAAGCTCCTGTGAGCTCTTCCCGTAGAAACTGTGCTTTCAGGTCACTAGTTTTGCAGTAATTTACTATATTGCAACAGATAAGCCACAGATTTTCTTCATCAGATGAGGAACCAATCACCAACCTGCTTAAAAATTGAGGGAAGAATGGGCTTGTAGAAAACTGTCAAGGGTTAGGATTTTTTAAATTGATACAAAATAATTTTTATGGTGATGGCCATTGACCCAGGAGTAGTGTTACAACCCCAGCCTCAAATTAAATTATTTAGTGACTGCAAATTAAAAGAATAAAAATTATTTATATGATTAGTGTATCAAAATGCTTCCATACACGTATATATTCTGTAATGTTTATGTCCAATTAAATATAACTATCTTCAAATAATCATCATTTCACCTTGATGAAACATTCAAATCCTTTTTGTCTAGCTTGTTGAAATGCATAGGACATAATTTTTACCTATAGCCTTTCTACTATGCCATAGCAAACCAGAATTTCTCAGTCCTGTAAGGCTTAGGTTGACACAAATGGAATTGTGTGCCTATTGCCTGGATATTCTAACGCTGATAGCATGTAGAGAACAGTCAGTGTGTGATCCGGGAACGTGAACTGCGCTAGTGATTTAGATTAGGGGATTACAAACTCGGGGTCAGGAATTTCCACTGTGCCAGTATGTGTGAGAGAGGCTGACATTCTGAGAAGAAGGCTCTGGGAATGCCCCCCGTTCAGCTGTCTGTCCGGGTCTCCTTCCGTTCGGCCTCAGTCTGCTTGCCTCTCTGTTTCAGTCGCTGTCAGTCACTAACGCTTCTCTCCACAGTTGAGACTGGGCAAAGCCGTTTGGCGGCTTACATGGGAGTTTCGCCACCATGTGCCACTCAACTCAGAGCTCATGCATGTGCCACCTACCACTGTTTCTGGGTCACCTGTGGACATGGAGGTGACCAATGAGTGTTTCTTCTTTTCATTCACGCAGGCAGTTCTGGGATTCATTGCCAAGACTCTTCGAAATTCCTCCAGGATCAAGGACCAGCTGCTTCAAATAGTGACCAGTTCCATTTAGTGGGTTTTTTGTTGTTGTTGTTGTTGTTGTTTTTCTCTCTTCCTATTTCATTGTCTCCTAATTCTTCAGATCGCTGAGAAAGGAAGTTCCAAACTCCCAGCTTCATTCTGGGAAATCCAAGAAACCCAGCCAGCAGAAGGGGCTTGATGTGGGATTCCCCTCTGTCTGCTGTGATTACCATTGATTAATAAAGAGGCTACTTTGGACCTACAGCAGGGCAGAACAGAGCTAGGTGGGGAAAACTAAACTGAATGCTGGGAGAAAGAAGGTGGAGTTGCAGAGACGCTTTGGAGCCACCAGAGGAGAAAGATACAAGCTGCTAGTTGGAACCTTGCTGGTAGGCCACAAACCTCATAGTAAAATATAAAATAATAGAAATGGGTTAACCAAAGATAAAAGAGCTAGCTAGCTAACAATATGCTTAAGCGATTGGCCAAGCAGTGACTTAAATAATATAGTTTCTGTGTAATTATTTCGGGAGTCTGGGTGGCCAGGAAACAAACAAGAGGCTTCCTACCACAGGGGCTCAGCTGAGCCTGGAGAGTAGATGGAAAAGAAGACAACATCAATGCAGGGGAAGAAAAACAAGTTTCAGAAATCCTGAGAGAATTGAGTCAGCAAAGTGTCTAGCCCTCTGAGGACTAGCCAGGAAAAATAAATCATGGAGGACTGTAGTTTTTGTTTAGTTCTTACAGCGTGTGATGGTTAGTTTTGTCAACTTCACACAATCTAGAATCACCCAGGGAAGAGATTCTCAGTGAGGGACTGTCTATCAGGTTGGCCCTTGGGCAGGTGGGTGGCAGGTGGGAGGGTTGGTCTTGATTGCTTCAACATACGTGGGAAGACCCAGTCCGAGAGTGGGCAGCGGCATTTACTGGCACCGTAGATTCCATGATTGTGGATGTGGTGTGGCCGGCTGCTCTAAGCTCCCGATGCTGTGGCTCCCCGAAGTGATGGATTAACTTGGAGTTGTAAGCTAAATTTCTCCCTGAGGTGCTTTTTCGTCAGCAACAGAAATGAAGCTAGAATACCATGTGAGTTTCACTGCATCTTTCAAGGTCAGTGAGGCCCAGTAAAGGTCATCACATCTGGAATGGTTAACGGGTCCAGGCATACGTACTAAGGGTCCGTAGGTCCTCATTCTGGCTCACTGACTCCACGAATTACTACTCATACCATGATTGTCCAAAAACAAACTTATCATCTTCAAATGTGCGTCATTATTCCTAGGATTTTATTTGTGGATGTTGACGACGTAGAAGCGACACAAACTTTAGTCATTTTTATTTTATTTGTATGATTGTTTTGGCTGCATGTATGTGTAACGTGCACGCCTGCTGCCCGTGGAGTCCAGAAGAAGGTGTTGGATACCCTATGCCTGAAGTTACAGAGTAGTGAGCTGCTATGTGGGAAGTGGGAACTGGACCCAGGTTCTCTGCAGGAGCAGCAAGTACGCCTGACCATGGTGCCATCTCCCCAACCCTCATTTTAAGTGGTTTAGATTCCAGAAGTTCTCTGGACATTTTATTAGGTAAAAGTAAGAAATATTTTTAAAGGATTTCATTTTGACTAAACAATCACAAGATACCACAAACTGTAACAGGAAGAGCGGGCTGCTTGTCATCTCTGCTGTCCCGGCTATCTTATGCCCGAAATAATCACACAAAAATTGTATTCATTTCAACACTGCCTGGCCCATTAGCTCTAACTTCTTATTGGATAATTCTTACATCTTAAGTTAACCCATTTCTAATAATCTGTGTATCACCATGTGATTGTGGCTTACCGACAAGATTCTAACCAGCATCCATTTCAGGCAGGAGATCCATGGCATCTGCCACTCTGCCCTTCTTCCCAGCATTCAGTTCTGTCTTCTCCTCCTACCTAAGTTTTGTTCTATCAACTAGACCAAGGCAGTTTCTTTATTCATTACCCAATGAAAGCAACACACAAACAGAAGGAACTTCTACACCAATAAACTGAAATTATTTTGCAATTATTAAAAAGACAACTAATAAAAATTACAGAAATCACCCTCCTGGGAAGTGTTTCACTCTTTCTGAAAGTAGCAGCACTTTATGTCATTTTGAGGCTTACTTCAGCGCAATCCTAATTCAGAGTTCCCAGGCTAAATCAACGAGATACCTTGGACACTGGGGCTATAATTACCATTGGGATTTGAAATTGCCAACGAATAGGCCCTTTCCCTGCCTGCATTCTGATTATATGAAAAGTCAGGTTGAAAAGGCCACCTTTACACATGAGCTGAATTAGAGCAGCATTTCTGTCACAGCAGAGCACGGCCTTGCCATAACACATCACCACCGTATCATGGTTGCACTGCTCTCTGGACAGAAGACAAAGTGGGGGGAATTGTCCACCATGTGCAGCCTTTGGGAGATTTAATGTTAGCAACAGGCTGGGGGCCTAGCTCAGTTGGTAGAGTGCTTGCATTGTTTGGATGAGGCCCTGGGTTTGATCCCAGCACTGTGAACCCTAAATGTCATATTCAAACCAGAGGAAGTAGAAGACAAGGAAGGGTAAGTGACTGGGGAATAAAGTCTGAAGTGTCACTTTGTTGAGGCCTTCGGAGCTCTACTTGCAAAGAGAGGGTTAAGACTGGAGGAATCACTCATGGAAATAGATACATGGTATCTAAACCATGTGGGTTGGTAATGTCCACTTCCATACACAGGAACAAGTGACTGTGGTCTGGTTTCCTCACAAGGAAATATGCATTAAGTATTAACCAGGTGACTATCTACCAAGCCCAGTGCCCCAGGGCTAACTTTCATCATGAACATTTCTAACTTTAGAAAATATACATGGTTACTTGAAACAAATACAAAATAAAATAACCATAAACACAGCTACAACAAATACATAAGAAACAACAGAATAGCAGAAATTATGATTAATGGGGTTTACCATGCATCTTTCACAACAGAAAGCAAAACCTGAGCTTAGTCTCAAAAGGCCTGCTGTTTTATCCATGAAAAACCGCATGTAAATTCTCTTTCCTGTAGTGCTGTTCCTTCAACTACCAGAGCAAATCTTCAGCACAGAAGACCACACACTAATGCATCAACCTTGAGCCTTACAACGTAGTCAAGCCCTTGAAAATGTCAATCCAAAGTTTCCGATGTGTTTGACAATCTTCACGCTCCTTTCTCACTGAATCCCAGGGCACTGTGTGTAGACCATGAAGAATAAGATCATTTGAGATAAAAAGAAAACCTCAAACATTTGGGCACCTACATGCAAACAAGGGAAAATACCAGTACATGTTTCCAAATAAGTAAAATATTGTTAGACATTCTCTTCCTGAGAACACTTTAGCCTGCCTTCTCAATTGTTTTTATAAATATTTTTTTATATTTATTTATTATGTATACAATATTCTGTCTGTGTGTGTTTGCAGACCAGAAGAGGGCAGCAGACCTCGCCACAGATGGTTGTAAGCCACCATGTGGTTGCTGGGAATTGAACTCATGACCTTTGGAAGAGCAGGCAATGCTCTTAACTACTGAGCTATTTCTCCAGACCCCCATGCCTTCTCAATTGTTGTGTGTGTATGCATGTGAGTGTGTGTGCGTGTGTTCTAGCCCCCAATCCCACAGAGAAGGAAGGCCTAAAAGCAACAACTCTGCCCAATTATGACATAACACCTCCAGCATCATGAGTCAAAATAAACCTTTATATAAGCTATCTTGGGTATTTGGTAAGTGGCAGAAGTCTAACATACAATACATTATTGAATCATCACACCAATCATCTGAGATGTATTTTATTAGTCCCATTTGATAAATAAAAATCCATCACAAAGAAACAAATATATCTATGATGACTAAGACCAGAAACACAGGCCTCTTTGACCCTATATGATCTATACCCTCATGATGTTGGATTCCTCTCTGTATGTTGTGAATATATTTATTACCATTGGTTAATAAAGTAGCTGCTTTGGCCTATAGCAGGGCATAAGAGAGCTAGGTGGGAAAACTAAACTGAATGCGGGGCGGGGGGGGGGGGGTGGGCAGAGTCAGGGAGAAACCATGTAGTTGCTGAAGGAGAAAGATACCAGAATCTTTCCGGTAAGCCGCAGCCTCATGGTGATACACAGATTAATAGAAATGGGTTAATTTAAGATAGAAGAGCTAGGTAGAAATACACCTAAGCTGTTGGGAAGTAGTGTTGTAATAGTACGGTTTCTAGGCATCTGGGAAACAAAGGAGAAGCCACTGTTTATACCCTTAACCACTGGAACACAGAGTTTTGTAGAAAATAAATAAATAAAGATGTTGGCATCCCCAGCAATCAAAACTTAGCGAAAAAGACATACCTAGAACTAGAACTCAGGAATAAAACCCAATCTGTGGTTGTGGTAGAAAGACCAGCATCAGGCAGGGTTAAACTGACCTGCTGTGAGCTCTGAATTAAAAATACTTAATCTTGAGGTAGAGGGACCAGTTGGCCAAGATGTGTAGAAACTGGAAAAGAGAGACCAGGAGCCAGCAGTTTAAGTGTTACAGTTCTGCTTCAGGTGGGGATGGTTTTCCCAGCGCAATGTTACAGCCCTAAAGGGAAAGGTATCCTGGTAGTCGGGAGCCAAGGAATACCACAGAGTCACACCGCACAACAAGCTCACACAAGAGGTTTATTGGGGGGAAAAGCTCAGGAGGGTGGCTGCCTCTGCTCTAGTGAGAAGCAGCAAAGAACTGAGCAGAAGACAGGGTTTATATAGGGTTTCTTGATGGGTGGAGATTTCTAGAGTTCGGGTTGGTGAGATTTCATATCCTCAGCTTGGGCTTTTTGCACTGTGTAGCAGACCTTGGATCCTGCTTATGGAGGGGCTGAGTCAAGCCATTAAGGCCATTAGAGTGTTCTGTGGGCGGAGCCTGGCAGTTGGAAGGCCTGGGGGCAGGGCGGGGCCACTGACTTAAAGGCATGATCTGACATACTGAGTTCATGCTCTCAGGATCTCAGGGCTGTTGTAGTGAACAGGCCACATCCATCGGTCACTTCATAACGACCAAGTGTCCACATAGTGAGAGAGCAGACGAACTGTCCACATCCAGGCTGGTGACCATATGAAGCCGGAACTGTTTCCCTCTCAAAAGTGCAACATGCATAAAATACATTCTGCATAGCAGTGGCATGAACGCTTTCCATACATGTATGCGTTCTAGTGGGACTGTACCATCTCAGGGTGAGATGAGCCTCTGCAGAGACGGGAGAGCAGTCCTCCCCAAAACGCTTCCCTGGAGGGACCGCCCTAGAAATTCAAGGCCAGAAGCCACTTCCTTCTTTCTGTGTCATGGCTGACGTACGCACCTCGGCACTGTGTTTTACCTTCCGTTAGGAGCGTCCCCCAAGTCAAGGGGCCCAATGTCATTTGACAGTTTCCTAAATAAAACCGGAGCCATTTTTTCAAATCATCTAATTCTAAGGCTTTTGTTTTGCGTACAGAGAAAATTAGTAAGATCAGTTGGAGTAGCGCATGTTAGCCGCTGATTCCAGCCAAGCTCTTCTGCGCACGCCCAGGGTGCGTTGTAAGGGATTATTCCTTCTACTCTCAGTTTACTTGCAGACAGTGCTTCAGAGATGCCTAGGCAGGTAGGGCTTGTGGACTAAACCTACCTGAATACTAGGAGTACCTGAGGGGACTCCAGAGTCACAGGTGTTTAGTCGTGGGTGACGTTAGCAGCACGAACCCTTTCAATGCACCGAGCCAGGTTTTCCACTGCGTTGCGGAAAGTGCTGGAAAAGAGAAAGGAAATACCAACTAGGCATCAGCGACAGTGGTGGCGCGCACCTTTAATCCCAGTGCTCGGTAAGCAGAAGCAGGTGTATCTCTGTGAGTTGGAGGTCAGCCTTGTCTACAGAGTGAGGTCCAGGACAGCCAGGGCTACACAGATAAACCCTATCTCCCCTGCCAGAAAACAAACAACAGTTTAGGGCTGAGGAGTGTGAAGGACAGTCCTAGTCTACTGACACAGGTTTTGGCTGGGGACAAATGGCTTCACTGTACTGAGACACCTCAATCCCACAGCCCAATGAGATTAGCGATTTACATATTGGCGTGTTCTGGTCTCTTGCTGCCTGGGGACAGGTGCCAGAGGTCTCGCCCTGAAACACAGTGCACGCTGCACTGTCAGCCTGGATCAGCTGCCAGGCATGTTGGGAAGGGGAATTTGAAGCAGTTGTTCCCCTCTGCTGAGTGTTCAAGTCAGTGTTTGATGAAATTATAGCCCCGTATTTCTTTCAAAAACATTTAAAATGTATAAATATGATGCATCAGACTTTCAAGAAATCTTTGTGAACTTGAATTTCATCCGTGCCTAGAGGCTGACTTGGGCTGGATTTTATTCAGACTTCTGTAGCAGTTTAAAAGACAAATGGATCCCATGCAGTTGTCTGTCTACACTCGGGCTTTACACCCTCAGTAGGTGCTGGTATTGCAAAAGTCTATTCGACTCTGAAACGGACAACACCACCCCCAATTCACAAAAGCTCACGTTACATTTGCAAAGACCTCTTTTCCATTAGTTGATCGGTGTGTTTTGTAAGCCTAAATTGTCTAAAAGGTTTAAATACAGAATATCAATGTATTTCTACAAGATGAAAATCTAAATTTATCTATTTATCTTTAAAGCCAGACATTTGGTTGTTATAGGATCGAACAGACTTTTTTTTCGGGGTCTGAATCAATTAGGGAACTCGATTCGTCCCTTTGGTCCTTCCCCTAAGCATATTGAACAATGCCTTGGTCCCTTGGGCACTCTGCTGTGTTTTGTAGGGTCCAGGCGGCAGTTCTCTCACTGACCTTGGTCCTTCCACCCTCCCACTGATCTCTGGTCATCTATGGGATCAACAGCAGGCTCTTAGCGTTTCCGAATTTCCAGTTTTTCTCTATGGCAATCGGTCCACCGATGGCATCTTTCCCTCGTTTTCCTCCACTATAGACTCCTGTGTCCACCACTGTACAGCACAGAAAGCTAATTCTTCACTTCACCTCTGACACCTGTGTTCCAATAATGGGCCTGGTCGATAAAACTTGGGTTATTTCATTGTCACCGTGAATTGAGAAATAGACACGTAAATAAAACCCAAAATAAGGGTGAAGGAAACAAAGCAACTCTGTTACAGGTCAAAGGACAGCTCAAAATTCCAGAATAAATATTTGGGGGCAGGAGAAATGGCTCAGCAAGTTAAACCGTGTGCTTTTAACAAACCTGATAATGCATGTTTGACCCCTGAGACCCACATAAAAAGTCAGAGGTGACAGACGAGACAGCATGAACCTGCAATTCCAGCACACCGAGAATGAAAAGCAAAGTGGAGACAGGAACCCTGCAGCCATCCAGATGAAGCAACACACGCCTGTAGTGTCAGCACACCGACACTGCGTTCGGAAGTAGAAACAGGAAAACTATCCAGAAAGTCGAAGGCCAGGGAACCTGCAGTGAGCGGCCAATGGAAAACAAGAGATAGAGAGAAAGAGAGAGAGAGAGAGCGCTTCAGCAGGGTGGAAGGTGAGTACTGACCTCTGAAGTTGTTCCTTGATGTGCACATGTATGCACACACACACATGAAAGTCTAAAGAGACATCTGAGTAACCCGTGGCAGGATCTGTGAAGGGCAATATTGATCTGCCAGGCGTTTGCTGCCGATTTGAAAGGGGCGAGAAGAATCGGCCACGTGTTTTTTCTTACCCTGCCCATGTGTAAGGTTTTCTGGGGATTTCCAAAGACTTGTGTGTCCCTATAACTTGGTTCGCCTTTCATACGGTGATATTTCTCACTTGTATAGTGCAGAAGATGAAGCTTGGACTATTTGATGAGCCTGCAAAAGGCATGGGGAGCCGCACTGTAGATTCAGTGTTCCATTCAGTTCCCAGGTTTCTAAGCCTATAGATTACTGGACTCTTCCAAGGACTCAGCTGAGAAAAAATAGTAAACAAGAAGAAAGAGAGGGAAAAGTAGGAGAAAGATAGAGAGAGCTTGCCATGACAAAGACATCGCAGCTTGGAATTATCAAAGCAGAACAATGTTTTTTTATCTTTTGATTTGTTGCACGTTTGATGGACCAATGTTTGAATGTTAAGTATATGCTAATGATATGAACCGTGCTCCACCACAAACACAGTCTCCTTTACCAGCTGGTCCTCCCTCCGGCAGCGAGGCATCGTGTTGAACATCTTAGCCTGGGAGAAGGTCTGTGGCGGTAAAAGGCATAAAAGAAGGCCTGGATTCTGAGTTTCCGAAGGCCAGCTCTCAGTAAGTAGAAGGGCTATGGCACATATAAAATATTTGGAGAACACAGGATGGGTCAGAGCAATAGTCTTTACCCCTAATTCCTCACTCCATCCTGAGGCTCAGATGAGGGACAAGCAAAATCTCCAGGTTGAAAGAGAAAACCAAAAATCACAGCTAAACTGGGGGAGGGAAAGTCCGGTGGTCCAGCAAACATGGCTTCGGAGCTCTTTGCTCTCTCCAGAGGCCGGAGATGCCTGAGTCCTTTCATCCCGAATCCACATGTAGTTAGGAGTTGCTTTCAAACAATGGCAGAAAAGACCTTGTGTGGCCTATAAGGCTGGCCATAAGAGTGACAAAGGTTCTCTAATTCATCTAGAAGATGGGCATTCCAGATGAGCCCCGTTCAAGGGGCTAACGTAGCATCATCTTCATCTTCAGCCACTAAACATGAGGATTTTGTTACTGGTGGACTCTGTCCATTGATTGCTCTAGGAAACAGGTCGGGGATGTTGATGACTTAGCGCAGTACAAGTAATTCCCATTCCTGACCTGCTGGTGGGGCAGAGTCTCTCTTCCACACAGCCACTCAGAAACCTCCTTTCTTCACAGGAATCTTCATGCTTCTAGGTTAGTAGAGTCCTGTTCATCTGTGTCATAGACTGAAGGGGAAATAGCTTCATGCTCAGAATACATCTGTAGAGTAAGTCTGAAATGTTCATCAAGTCCGCACTTTCGTTCCTCTGAGTGGGAGATGGTACAGGAGGTCGGGAGATGTGTCCTGAAGAAAGGTGTGCGGAGGAACTCATGACTAATGGGTCACTGGCCCAGGCAGAAATGTCTTATTCCATTGTGTGCACGCAGCGCCAGTTACGACGTCTGAGTTATGGGAAATCCTTAATAAATTTCATGGCACAGATGAACAAAGCAGCTGGTGACGCTGTTGCACTACTTAAGATAAAACTTTTCTCTGTTTGTTTATCGTTTGAGACAGGGTACAATATAACCCAGGCTGGCCACAAACTCTTATTATAGTTGAGGTTAAAGTTGCACCTGATCCTCTGCCCTCAGCCCCTTGAGTGCTAAGGCTGTGAGTCTGTGCCGTCACAGCTGCTTCAGACAAGCTCTGAAAGGGTACTTGTCTCCTCAGGCCTGTCGTGAGCCTAAAGGGCCACCAGTGGTCAGGAGGAGGAATTCACACACCAAAGCAAAGATACCAGACTCACAGACTTCTGAATGTGTTGTTTCTGGAGAAACTGAACCACTCAGGAGAACCCAGTTGGAGAGCATCTAAATAAGCACTGTGCTCATTATAACACATACGTGGTAAGCTTACGGACAGAAGGTGATGCTGTGCACGGGGAACAGCATATGCAGAACAGAATTCAGAGAGAAACAGTGGGACAGAGCTCAGTGGGCCCATCAGGCTTCTCGTCCATTCACTCCTTCTCTGGTGCTGAGCTTGACCCCTGGGCTATCCCAGGCTACCTTCTCAGCTTATATTACACTATACCTATGACATTAACTTCATCCAGCAAAGGGGACTTGCTTGCCTGAAGCAGTGTGGCTTGTGTGAGTCTTTACCTCCACCTAGGCACTTTGATCATCCACGTGCCCACCCATTTGCTACACAGAGCTGTTTGGACGCTGGGAGTATTGTCCCTCGTTTCCTCAAACTGAGTGCGATTTTCAAAAGCACTCCAGGCAGACTAACGATACATTCTGCTTCTGCTAGTTCTCCACTCTCTGGTTACTCTAACCCGGACCGGGTAAATTTGAAAAGAAGAAATACAAACCAGCTTGAGGCAGCACTGCTCAATTTGATCAAAACTAAATACAACCATCGTGGGTTCGAGTTTGGTGGTCCAAAACCTTGGAATGTTTCGCAGACATCTAACATGCAACGCCAGTGCTGTTTTATTTGGTTTGGGGTTTACTACCCTTTATGTTAAACAGGAGTTTGGGAAATATGCACAAAAGACTCACTGTCTATGTCCACGGATGCCTCCGTGCTAAGTGGACGGGGTTGCTGATGAGCGAAAGCCCCACAGAGACACGAACACACTGTCGCGTCCCCTACCTCACGAACTCAGAGGAAGCCGAGGGTGAATCACATCTGATCTTTATTTAGCATCCTAGAGAGCAAATTCTCCAAGGACCTGGATTTGGAATCTAAGTTGTACAGGAAACAGATCCTCGCCCACGGTGTCCCATGGAGTACCTGTGTCCAGATCTTTTTGCATCAAGATATTTCTCTTTGAAGCTAGTCTAGCAGTTAAATTTGACACCCTTCAGATCTTCTCAAGAAAGAGAGAAGAATTATTTGCTTTCTTGACCTCTGGAGAAATATGAGTAGCATCCAGGAGGAGAGGACGTTTAGTTCCAAGTCCAGAAGTGCAAGCTGTACCTTAGCAATTCACTGAGGCATATTCTTCTAATAAACTATTTTTTAAATATTTTGTTTGTTTAGCCCATACAGCAAAATGCAGTCTCGTCAGTCAAGACAGACTTCAAACTGCCTGAGCCGGTTAGAAACATTTCATTAATAACATGTGTTTACCATTGAGAGGAATGGGCTTCGTGTGCTAAGATTTCATTCGTCAGTCATTCACTGGAACCCTGCTGTTAATAGCATACAATGGTTTGTGGTCATGCCACAATTTAACCCAGGTTTAAAAATACAAACTAGAGCCCTGGTGGTCTAGAAGGAACAGGGAATAAGTGAAGGTATTGGCTCAACCTGCTTTGTGGGTTGGTGGCTTGGAAAGCTTCACAAACTAATCAAATTTATTGACTATGATCCTGAGAGGGGAAACCCATGCTGAGGCACGCATCTTGGTTGGACGACAGCTTGGTGAGGTTCTGGGTATCTGAGGGGAAAACAAGGCAACTATTTGGCATTTCTTTTCCCTAAGACAAATTAGAAACAGATATCACAGAAGGAAGGGTTTTTTTTTTTCTTTCATGCAGCAGTCTAATAAGAAAAAGAGATTTTCTCTTTAGCTTTAATTCCACTGTAGGTTAAGGCTAAGTAAGTAGCATTGATAATGGCACCAAGCAGAAGAGGCAATGATAATTCTATTAGCACAACAGTCTGAACAGTTCCGGAGGCAGCAGGCAGAGTTGTCTCTGCATAGAATATCAGTTTACCTTCAAATACCTGTATAAAGGGCAGCTGGGGTCAAACAGTTATCCATGAACTAATAGCGACCTAAATGGATATAGTTATAACCAGAGGAAATTTTTTTGAGAAGATTTATACATGAAAATGTTCTTGCAATACAATAAAGCATAGTATCTACAATGATGGGTAGAAAATGGGTTTGTGTTTAATGAGTGCCTCAGTTTTACAGAAACATACCAAACCACAAAGAGTTACAGTAGGATGTGTTTATGAAATCTCAGTCATGGAAATAACACCATGATTCTAAACATTTTTGAAATCATATACTGCATGTACTTAAGACCAATTTTCCAGTTGCTTACAACTTATGCTTTTAAAAATATTTATATCTTAAAATAAAACAGATCAAGTTTAAAGAAAATTTAAGTCATAAAAAAATTACACTGGGCCATCGTGAGGTTATCTCCTTATACATTCCTTGAGGGAGATTTCTAGTTTACAACTGTGCCATGAGTCCAGTGTGGTGGCATGTGCTTGTGATCCTAACACTTAGAAGGTAAGAGTGGGAGAATGAGGAGTTCAAGACCAACCTCTGCTACAGAGCATGTTTGAGGCCAGACTGCTCTATATGAGACCTTGTCTCAAAGCAAAAAGGCAAACAGCGAAGTATGTAGTGAATTGATCACATTTTCCACAGGGGAAGAAAGCTGTGCCTGGTTAGAAGAATTTGCTACTAAATTATTCATGTTCTAAGTTCTGAATACTTGGAAATGTATTGTGACAATAAGCTATAGCTCTTAACTTCATATCTTAAAATTTCAAGAAGAGCTGATGTTCACTCATACCCAGAAGTCCTTCTGCATTATCCTACATGAGTCAACTAAGAACAAGGAAGGGAAGAGGGGGAGACAGAGCCACCCCACCTTTAAGATGATTCCAAAGTCCACAGACACAGCAGTAAGGGCTTCAGGGAAACTTCAGTATCCAACAGCACAACACGGTGGTGTTTTCGTTTTATTCCTGCATGAGGTATTTCTCTTGGTATTTGTGTTTGTTACTAATAGTACTTTGTGCTAATTGGTAATCCCTTGTGATGGGTTCAGGTAGTCTTTAAGGAATTGTACCTTTCTCCAGGAAACAGAGAGACAGCAAATCTTCAGGGAGAAAGGGCGCATCAAGCAACTGACTGATCCTTGATACCCAGGCAGAAGATTTAACTTCCAGAAACCATGCCCTCTGCTTCAACTCTCGCCAGACCACAGCACATCAGCTCAAAGCCCAACTCATAGTTGGTCTACTGTAAAGCAACATTTTGAGGTTATAAAACATTTAATTATATGACAAGAATATATTTTTGTCTTACAAGGAAAATAATCATTTCAACAAATCAGTCCAGAGCCAAGATTTTAAAAATATCTCTTATTTATGAGACTTCACATGGTAAATTCCAATTCTCTAGAGACTGCGTTCATTCATTTATGTTACTGTACAGAGAGTTATAACTTACTGTCTTTTTTGTTTTGTCTAACATAGAATTTGTGCTGGATTGATTTCTGACATCAAATTCGAGTTGTTTTAATAATATCTCATATCCTTGTCCTTAATAAAAATGTCAATAATTAGACTAGAAGGCCTAAGAAGATTTGGGGACAAGTTTAAATCTGAAAGCATTGATGGAGGAAGGTCATTGGTTAATTAATAAAGAAACTGCTTGGCCCTCTGATAGGGTAGAATTTAGATAGGCGGAGTAAACAGAACAGAATGCTGGGAGAAAGAAGCCAAGTCAGGGAGTCGCCATGATTCTCCCACCAGACACAGAGGCAGGTTAAGATCTTTCCTGGTAAGACAGCTCGTGGTGCTACACAGAATATTAGAAATGGGTTAGATCAATATGTAAGAGCTAGCCAATAAGAGGCTGGAGCTAATGGGCCAAGCAGTGTTTAAAAGAATATAGTTTCCGTGTAATTATTTCGGGTATAAAGCTAGCCGTGCGGGTGGCTGGGCACCAGGAACGCAGCCCACCGCCTCCATATTACAACAAAGCATTGCTTTTACTTCTTGACTGCAGCAAACTGGACGTTGACTTTCTAGTTTGCTCTTCTCAGAAGGCTGACGGTTTGCCGGAGAAGCCTGTGGCTAGCTTGAGTGAGCACTGACAGCTCAGAGGGACCTTTCCTGCTGCAACCATCTTTGCTGAGGAATTAGCATGATTTAAATATTCCCGTGGGGGATGTCTTGGTGGCGATATTTTTTTAATTAATATTATTCTGGCTAATGAAATAGCTCAGCTGGCAAAGGTCCTTGCTGCCAAACATGACAACTTGCCTTCGGTCCCTGGTACCCACGTGGTGAGAGGGGAGCAGCAGCTCTTCCCAGTTGTCCTCTGATGTCCACATGTACACCAGCCCCACACACTCACAGTAAAATGTAAGAGGATTTTTAAATTATTACTGCTATTTCATGACACCAGGGAAACTGTTGATTCCCAAATATTATTATTAGAAAGACAAAGCTGAAAAGAAAACCAAATATAGTCACTGGGTTCTAGAAGTTACATATGCAGTTTAATGGGCTCGGGATTCCCAATATTTCTTCCACTCTTTAGACTAAATTGCTTTTATCAGTTAGCACTGTACCATTCTTGCCTTGTAGCTTTGTCTAAGTAAAAGAAGCATTTGTTCATGAAAATATTAAGTGAATAATAGAACACCCCCACAAAGTGGGACGATACTACATGTGTTTATAAACATACATCTCAAAAGATCATTAGCTAAAGAATATAAAGAACTGTAAATCAACTAGAAAAAATACAGACTGCTCACTAGAAAAATGGATGAAGGGAGCTAAAGGAGACACCACAAAGATATTTGAGTCATCTTTTGTTTCTATGGCAAAGCACTTTGACCAGAAGCATTCTGTGGAAGACTTTATTTTGATCCATGGTTCCACAGACAGAGTCACAGTGACCCGACATGGCAGAGGGGAACTAGAGCTGAGAGACCACATCTTAACCACTTAAAGGAAGCAGAGAACATAAACTAGATGTGAGGCAAGGCTATAAACTCCTGACACCCACCACAGTTCATCCATCAAGGCTCTACTTCCTAAAGGCTTCAAAACCTCCCCAAGCAATCCCACCAACAGGGGACCAAGTGTCCAAACACCTGAGCCTGTGGGGACATTTCTCATTCAAATCACCACAATATCCAAATGAGCAGCAGTATATTTCCATATTATCAAATTTGTAAGTCATGAAGGAAAAGCAAATTTAATTACTATCCCCTAGAGTGGTTAAAACAATAAAAACAAAAAACCCTAAATGCTGACACAGCAACGCCAACTCGCTCAACCACCCTGGAAAACATTTTGGTGGTATCTAATATTTTTCTAACTAGGTATTGGCATATATAGCTCTAAGAATACAATTTGACTTTACTAAAAGACTACTAGAGCATGCTTAGCTAAAAAAAACCATTTGCAATATCTTTAAACCACACTGACTACAATCCAAATGTCTATGGGGTAGGGCGTCTGAACAGAGTGTGGCATATTTATTTAATGGAAGCAGTAATAATGAATGGTGTGTAAGTGTGAAGAAGGACAGGGTGGATCCTGTCCACTAAATATTCAGTGTAAGAAACCAGATGCAAATCAATATCCACTATGTGATCCCATTCATACACATTTTAAGAAGAGAGGAACTAAGGCCAGCAAGCTAGAAATCCTAGGAGATTAATCTCATTAGAAAGGTGTGAGGGAAGTGTAAACAGAGACTACTGTCATTTCCTGGCTACCCAGATCGAAATAATCACACAGAAACTATATTAATTACAACACTTTTAGGTAGATGGCTCAGATTTATTCCTAGCTAGCTCTTACATTTTAAATTAACCCATTTCTATTAGTCTACGTGAGTACATCGCCATGGCATTACCTCGTTTTCTACATGTCTTGTTTCCTTGGCTGCTGGCTGGCATCTGACCTTACACGGCCTTCTTTTCCTCTGTATCTCTGCTACGATTTCTCACCTGACTTTACTCTGCTAAGCTATCAGCTGAAACAGCTTTATTCATTAGGCAGTAAAAGCAACACATAAACAGAATGGCATCCCATATCATTGAATTTCAGGGATGTGTGATAGGGTTGCTATCTTGTATGGATATTATAGGTCTGTTTTGTTTGCAAAAAAAATCCATCAAGGTTTGAACAGGATAAGTACATCACTATGTATTTCATATCAACAACTTTTAAAATGCCTCTATTTCTCCATCTTGCATTGTTTAGGAAAACAGCTATTATAAATCTTTTATACTCCAAAGCAACAATTATGAAAGATGAGTTTAATCACTGACTGCTATAGTTTGAATGCAAAGTGCTCCCTGACAGGCTTGTGTGTTTTTAACACTTGGTCTCCAGATGGTGGCACTGTTCTGGGAAACTTTGGACCCTTAGTGTGGCCTACCTATCAGAACTGGGTCTCTGGTGGCAGGCCTGAAGGTTATGTCCATTTCTGGTTCTGCCATGAGCATTCTGCTTCCTGGTCAGCCAGGATATGAAAAGCAGTGTTCACGTATTGCCTCTGCCATGAAGCAGCCCCTCTTATTTCAAGACACTCCTGCAGCCACACCTTTCCCTCTGGATAGGCTGCATCTCCCTTGAAACCATGAGTCAAATTGAAGGCTGTTCCTTTTTTAAAAAGCCTTTAGGACCTTAACACAAGAAATCTTACAGCTTAATACGGTCTTTCTTGAAGGTCCTGTTCCATCTGAACAATGGTAAGTGACAAACCACTATGGGCTAAGGCATGATTCTAGTGATGGCAAACCCAGTTATTATTTAACCTTACTGGAAGGCCCATGGGGAATCTGGACAGCTCAGTTATATTTCAGAGATATCCAGTCACAAGTCCTTCGTTGCTGGTCGTATACCATGTACTGACTTGTCCTAGTCAGAAATTTCCTACTATCTTTCAAAACTCTATAGCTACAAGATCCTCTCAGTTGGCTCTTTTAAGTCAGGGAGCAGACACTATGCCTGTACTCCCCCATCAATGAAAAGCAAAATTGTAATGATATATTTTTAAAGAATATTTTAAACCTAAAAACTAAAAATTAGAAAAAAAATATAAAGTATCTGTCAAGGTCTTCTGGTTCAAAAAGACTGTAAAACTGAACTGAGATTTCCACCAAATCGTCCAGAATTTCTCACCTATTTTACAAATGTAGATAAAACAAACATTAAAACAAACAAATTCTGAAAGTTCATGGCTTATGCTTTACTCATTCAAAATGCTGGTGTTGCCCCTAAAGAGAGCGAGTGGTTTCCACAGAACGACTCAGAGATCTCAGCAATATCTTCGGATTGTCTACTACCGAGGCTTCATCGCCCTGATCTGTAGTTAACCAGAGAAAACCATGGGAAGCTCATCTTATGCTTAGACAGTCATCCCTGAAATGATTTCCCTGCCTCGTCATTGCCAAGACCTGATCCTCCATGCAGAAAGACAACCTTGGAAGACATGAGTGAAGGGCCATCACTCTCAGCACCACAGAACAGGAATGGTGGGTTTAGGTAAATGCATGGCCATCCATGGCAAAACTGTCTTCCTTTAACATTGTAGTGAGTTTTAACACTGGGCAGGAGATGAGCCAACTAAAGCTTGGCATTTCATAAATACAGTAACAGAGAACAGTGGGAAAGGAAGAAACTAGAAACCAAGATGAGGCTGATTATATTTTTCTCCTTATTTTAAACCAAGTAAAATATTCATAACAATATATTTATCCATATGAAATAATTAACTGTTTATAAATTACCTCTTGTCTGTTGGGCCCTGATCTCAATTCTATAAAGAAGGAAGAAGAGGAGGAGAGGAAGGAGAAGAGGTGGATCAATCTCATAGTATCATGTAGCATGAATACTAAACTGAGGGCTAAAAGAAGCTAATACTAAATAGCCCAAAATATTATATAGAAATGGGCACAGTAAGGAGAGTCAGAGACATCAAGAGAAGTTACATGACGCGTTTTAATGGGAAGTAGGCCAGGTAAGGCCTGCGGAGGAGGTGGTGAGGCTGTTGTTAGGACAGCTAGGGTGGGGGCGAGGAGGCCTTCAAAGCATGTTGGATCTTTTCAAGAAATAGCACAGACTGGCTGACCCCTTGAGCAATGCTATGTGGGCCACTTTATGCCAGACTTAAGGAAGCAAACATTGGCTAGTTAAAAAAAAAGATCTCTAAGTATGAGAACATGTTTCAGAGAGAGACTTCCACATACCATTTTTGGTAAATTATGGGTGCACTTGGTCTCTCACTTTTTGTTAACAGAACAGGAGTGCCAGCCTCACTGGGTTACTATGAGGTTTACACGAGCTAATGCACATAAGTTCCTAATAGTTACCTGTGTTGTGAATATTCATTAAACGGTATCGCCACTCCAGTCACGCATAGTCCTAGGGTTGTAAATGAAAGAAACTTACCTTGTCTCTTCCCATTCTTCTTCAAGATGGACAACTGTCACGTCCTGTTCATCAGGAGCTTCCTTTTGTCTGTCTCGGAGAACCAGTGATGAAATGAAAGGTGGACGATGAAGATGATGGATGGAAACAACAGTCGGGCTTTCCAAAAGAAGGCGGCACCAAGTCAGGGGCTATGGCTCATCTGACTGTGCCTGCCTGTGTGTTGTGAGTACGCATTTAGGCATTTGGGGGTTTTTTTTGTTTTGTTTTGTTTTGTTTTGTTTTTAATTCTCCTTCCTTTAATTTCTCAAGCAACATTAAATGCCTTTTCTTTTATTTATTTATTTATTAAAGATTTCTGCCTCCTCCCCGCCACCACCTCCCATTTCCCTCCCCCTTCCCCAATGAAGTCCCCCTCCCTTATCAGCCCAAAGAGAAGTCAGGGTTCCCTGCCCTGTGGGAAGTCCAAGGACCTCCCACCTCCATCCAGGTCTAGTAAGGTGAGCATCCAAACTGCCTAGGTTCCCACAAAGCCAGTACGTGCAGTAGGATCAAAACTCAGTGTCATTGTTCTTGAGTTCTCAGTAGTCTTCATTGTCCGCTATGTTCAGCGAGTCCAGTTTAATCCCATGCTTATTCAGACCCAGTCCAGCTGGCCTTGGTGAGTTCCTGATAGATCATCCCCATTGTCCCAGTATGTGGGTGCACCCCTCGAGGTCCTGAGTTCCTTGCTCGTGCGTGCTCTCTCTCCTTCTGCTCCTGATTTGGACCTTGAGATTTCAGTCCGGTGCTGCAATGTGGGTCTCTGTCTCTGTCTCCTTTCATTGCATGATGAAGGTTAATATCCAGGAGGATGACTATATGTTTTTCTTTGGGTTCACCTTCTTATTTAGCTTCTCTAAGATCACGAATTATAGGCTCTATGTCCTTTATTTATGGCTAGAAACCAATTATGAGTGAGTACATCCCATGTTCCTCTTTTTGGGTCTGGCTTACCTCACTTAGGATAATGTTTTCTATTTCCGTCGATTTGCATGCAAAATTCAAGAAGTCATTGTTTTTTACTGCTGAGCAGTACTCTAATATGTATATATTCCATACTTTCTTCATCCATTCTTCCATTGAAGAGCATCTAGGTTGTTTCCAGGTTTTGGTTATTACAAACAATGCTGCTATGAACATAGTTGAGCATATACTTTTGTTGTATGATAGGGCTTCTCTTGGATATATTCCAAAAGTGGTATTGCTGGGTCCAGGGGTAGGTTGATCCTGAATTTCCTGAGAAACCACCACACTGCTTTCCAAAGTGGTTGCACAAGTTTGCATTCCCACCAGCAATGGATGAGTGTACCCCTTACTCCACAACCTCTCCAGCAAAGGCTATCATTGGTGTTTTTTATTTTAGCCATTCTGACAGGTGTAAGATGGTATCTTAAAGTTGCCTTGATTTGCATTTCCCTGATCGCTAAGGAAGTTGAGCATGACCTTAAGTGTCTTTTGGCCATTTGAACTTCTTCTGTTGAGAATTCTCTGTTCAGCTCAGTGCCCCATCTTATAATTGGGTTAATTAGCATTTTAAAGTCTAGTTTCTTGAGTTCTTTATATATTTTGGAGATCAGACCTTTGTCAGTTGCAGGGTTGGTGAAGATCTTCTCCCAGTCAGTGGGATGCCTTTTTGTCTTAGTGACAGTGTCCTTTGCTTTACAGAAGCTTCTCAGTTTCAGGAGGTCCCATTTATTCAATGTTGCCCTTAATGTCTGTGCTGCTGGGGTTATACATAGGAAGTGGTCTCCTGTGCCCATGTGTGGTAGAGTACTTCCCACTTTCTCTTCAGTCAGGTTCAGTGTGTTCGGACTGATATTAAGGTCTTTAATCCATTTGGACTTGAGTTTTGTGCATGGTGATAGATATGGATCTATTTTCATTCTTCTACAGATTGACATCCAGTTATGCCAGCACCATTTGTTGAAGAGGCTCTCTTTTTTCCATTGTATACTTTTAGCTCCTTTATCGAAAATCAGATGTTCATAGGTTTGTGGGTTAAAGTCTGGGTCTTCTATTCGATTCCATTGGTCGACTTCTCTGTTTTTATGCCAGTACCAAGCTGTTTTCAATACTGTAGCTCTGTAATAGAGTTTGAAGTCAGGGATGGTAATGCCTCTAGAAGTTCCTTTATTGTAAAAGATTGTTTTGGCTATCCTGGGTTTTTTGTTTTTCCATATAAAGTTGATTATTATCTTCTCCATATCTGTGAAGAATTTTGATGGGATTTTGATGGGGATTGCATTGAATCTATAGATTGCTTTTGGTAGAATTGCCATTTTTACTATGTTGATCCTCCCAATCCAAGAGCAAGGGAGATCCTTCCATTTTCTGGTGTCCTCTTCAATTTCTTTCTTCAAAGACTTAAAGTTCTTGTCAAATAGATCTTTCACTTCCTTGGTCAGAGTTACCCCAAGATATTTTATGCTATTTGTGGCTATCATGAAAGATGATGCTTCTCTGATTTCCCTCTCTTCTTCCTTATCCTTAATGTATAGGAAAGCAACTGATTTTTTGGAGTTGATCTTGTATCCTGCCACATTACTAAAGGTGTTTATCAGCTGTAGGAGTTCTTTGGTAGAGTTTTGGGGGTCGCTTATGTATACTATCATATCATCTGCAAATAACGAAAACTTAACTTCTTCCTTTCCAATCCGAATCCCCTTGATCCCTTTATGTTGTCTTATTGCTATTGCTAGAATCTCAAGCACTATATTGAAGAGGTATGGAGAGAGTGGACATTCTTGCCGTGTTCCTGATTTTAGTGGGATGGCTTTGAGTTTTTCTCCGTTTAATTTAATGTTAGCTGTCGGCTTGCTGTAAATAGCTTTTATTATATTTAGGTATGACCCTTGTATCCCTAATCTCTCCAAGACCTTTATCATAAAGGGGTGTTGAATTTTGTTGAATGCTTTTTCAGCATCTAATGAAATGATCATATGGCTTTTTTCTTTCAGTTTATTTATATGGTGGATTACATTTATAGATTTGCGCATGTTGAACCAGCCCTGCATCTCTGGGATGAAGCCTACTTAATAATAAAGCATAATTTTTCTAATGTGTTCTTGGATTTGGTTTGCCAGTATTTTATTGAGAATTTTTGCATCGATGTTCATGAGTGAGAATGGCCTGTAATTCTCTTTCTTGGTTGGGTCTTTGTGTGGTTTTGGTATCAGGGTAACTGTAGCTTCATAAAAGGAATTTGACAATGACTCTTCTGTTTCTATATTGTGAAATACATTAAGGAGTATAGGTATTAGCTCTTCTTGGAAGTTCTGGTAGAATTCTGCAATGAAACCATCTGTTCCTGGGCTTTTTTTTTTTTTTTTTTTTTTTTTCCCCTTTGGAAGGGAGATTTTGATAACAGTTTCTAATTCTTCGCGACTAACAGGTCTATTTAGATCGTTCACCTGTTCTTGGTTTAGCTTTGGTAGATGGTACTTATCTAAAAAAAATGTCCATTTCTTTTGCATTTTCCAGTTTTGTGGCATAAGGCTTTTGTAGTAAGATCTAATGATTCTCTGAATTTCCTCTGTGTCTGCGGTTATATCCCCCTTTTCATTTCTGATCTTACTTATTTATTTGCGTGTTCTCTCTCTGTCGTTTAATTAGTTTGGATAGGGGTTTGTCGATCTTGTTGATTTTCTCCAAGAATCAACTTTTTGTTTCATTGATTCTTTGGAATGTTTTCTGTGTTTCTATTTTGTTGATTTCCGCCCTCAGTTTGATTATTTCCAGTCTTCTACTCCTCCTGGGAGCATCTGCTTCTTTTTTTTCTAGAGCTCTTAGGTGTGCTGTTAAGTCCCCAAAGTATGCTTTCTCCATTTTCTTTAAGTGGGCACTTAGGGCTATGAACTTTCTTCTGAGCACTGCTTTCATCAAGTCCCATAGGTTTGAGTATGTTGTCTCTTTATTTTCATTAAATATAGGGAAGACTTTAATTTCTTTCTTTATTTCTTCCTTGATCCAGGTGTGGTTCAGTAGTTGACTGTTCAGTTTCCATGAGTTTGTCGGCTTTCTGGGGGTAGTATTGCTGTTGCCTTCTAACTTTAATCCGTGGTGATCTGATAAGACACAGGTGGACACTGATTTTTTTGTATCTGTGGAGGTTTCCTTTGTTGCCAAGTATGTGGTCAATATTCGAGAAGGTTCTATGAGCTGCAGAGAAGAAGGTATATTCTTTCCTATTTGGGTGGAGTGTTCTAATGATGTCTGTTAAGTCCATTTGCTTCATTACCTCCAATAATTCTCTTAATTCTCTATTAGGTTTCTGTCTGATTGACCTGTCCATTGGTGAGAGGGGTGTGTTGAAGTCTCCTACTACTAGTGTGTGTGCTTTGATGTCTACCTTGAGTTCTAGTAATATTTCTTTTACATAATTGGGTTCTTTTATATTAGGGGCGTAGATATTCAGGATTGAGACTTCATCCTGATGAATTGTTCCTGTTATGAGTATAAAGTGTCCCTCTCGATCTCTTCTGATTGATTTTAGTTTGAAGTCAGTTTTGTTAGAAATTAGTATGGCCACACCTTCTTTTTTTCTTAGGACCATTTGCTTGAAAAACCTTTTCCCAACCCTTTACTCTGAGTAGATGCCTGTCTTTGTGGTTGAGATCTGTTTCTTGTAAACAGCAGAATGTTGGATCCTGTTTTCGTATCCAATCTCTTAGCCTGTGCCTTTTTATAGGTGAATTGAGACAATTAATATTAAGTGATATTAATGACCAGTGGTTGTTTACTCCGGTTATTCTTAATGTTTTTGGCAGTAGAGTTTGTGTGTCTCCCTTCTTTGAGTTGTGCTGGTGAAGGGTCGCTAAATGCCTGAGTTATTGTAGGCAGTGTTGGCAATGTTGGATTCCTTGGGTTGTGATTTTCCTTCTATTACTTTCTGTAGGGTTGGATTTGTGGCTACGTATTGTTTAAATTTGTTCTTATCCTGGAATTTCTTGTGTTCTCCATTGATAGTGAACAATAGCTTGGCTGGGTATAGTAGTTTGGGTTTGCATCCATGGTCTCTTAGTTTCTGCAGTACCTCTATCCAGGACCTTCTGGCTTTCATGGTTTCCATAGAGAAGTCAGGTGTAAGTCTGATCGGTTTACCTTTATAAGTAACTTGCCCTTTTTCCTTTGCAGCTCTTAATATTCTTTAATCTGTATATTTTGTGTTTTGATTATTATATGGTGAGGGGATTTTTTTTGATCCAGTCTGTTTGGTGTTCTGTATGCTTCTTGAATATTCAAAGGAATATCTTTCTTTATGTTGGGAACATTTTCTTCCATAATTTTGTTAAAAATATTTTCCGGGCCTTTGAGCTGTGACTCTTCTCCTTCTTCTATCCCTATTATTCTTAGGTTTGGTCTTTTTATTGTGTCCCATATTTCCTGAATGTTTTGTGATGGGAATTTGTTGGCTTTGCTGTTTTATTTGATCAGTGCGTTTATTTTCTCTATGGTGTCCTCAGAATCTGAGATTCTTTCTTCTATCTCTTGTATTCTATTGATTATGCTTGTTTCTGTAGTCTCTGCTCATTGTCCTAGATTTTCCATATCCAGCTGGTCCTCAGTTTGTGTTTTCTTCCTTGCTTCCATTTCAGTTTTCAATTCTTGAACTGTTTCCATTACCTGTTTGATCATTTTTTCTTGGTTTCCCAGGGTATCATTTACATATTTACTCATTTCTTCAAAATTTGTTATACTTCTCATCCATTTCTATAAGGGCGTTTTTTACATGTTGTTTAAGGGACTCTATTGTTTTCATAAAGTCAATTTTTTCCACTTCTTCTGTGTTAGGGTGTTCAAGTCCTTCTGTTGTAAGATCATTGGGTTCTGGTGTTTTCATGTTGTTTTTCAGATTGTTGGTTGAATTCTTGTCTTGGCGCCTGCCCATCTCCTTTTATCGATGTTATCTAATGGGTCTTTTAAAACAGGATCAGGTTTCCCTGCTGGCCAGGGGCCCCACTTACAAAATGCCCTCGTTCCATTTCCTGGCTCCTGCCGTGGGCCAAGATCACTTTCACCACTCAGAAGAGTCTTCAGGAACAGGACCAGGCTCCCCGTTTGCCAGGGACCTCACCAACAAAAGGCCTACTCCTCTACAGGCCAGCCACCAAAACAAAGAAACTCCCACTGCCCTC
This sequence comes from Chionomys nivalis, assembly GCF_950005125.1. NCBI lineage: Eukaryota > Metazoa > Chordata > Mammalia > Rodentia > Cricetidae > Chionomys > Chionomys nivalis. Next base: position 48,574,331 of record NC_080106.1, read on the forward strand.
TGCCCCGAGCTCCCGACCCAGTGCCCAAACAGGCTAAACTGGGTGATCCAGTGGCCCCGCGGAAGGGAGGGAGAAGGAAGGAGGCCCCTGGGTGCAAGCTGGGATGGGCCATGGAGAGATAGGTCACAGCAGAGGAGGAGCAGCCCCAGCAGAGGGTACCAGCCCTCGCAGGATAACCGGGGGGTCAAGGGGGTCGGGGAATGCCCCCGCTCCGTTTCCTGGGTCCCGCCATGGACCAAGAACACTCTCCCCACCCAGGAAGGTCTTCAGGGACAGGACCAGGCTCCCCGTTCGCCAGGGGACCTCGCCAATAAAAGGCCTACCACTCTGCAGGCCAACCCCCCAAAAACCTACTTGATTTAATTGTAGTGGGGCGATCTGCTCTCAGTGTGGGCTTCACTGTTTCATGCTTGGACTATCCCACATTCGCCGCGTCTGTGTGCCGGTCTCCGCTGCGTCTCGCAATTAGGGATTTGATTGGCCAAGGAGTTCTTGATCATGAACAGTTTGAAAGTTGAATTTATAACGTATCACCTCACTACCTTATTCTGCCTGTGCCCACCAGTCGTCCATTTTATTTAAGCTCTGACATAGTCTTCACCATCTGTGGAACTGTGGGAGAAGATGAAGACAGAGAAGTTCTTGCTGCTCTCAGACTCATCTTTATGGACTCTCTGCCTGCTTTGTGACCAAGATGTTTCTGCATTCTATGGTGCATTTATCTGATCTGCTTTGGTGCAAATACATGTCTAGAAGTCTGACTATACTTCTAAGACTTGGCTTAGCCCACACCCAAGTGTCTGATTTCCTCCTGTGTATTTCTTTATATATGACTGAGAGACCCGCCCCTACCCTGGGGAATATGTTCACAATCATAGTGTATGAATGAGCTACATATATCTTTTCAGATTAACCTCTTAAGAGCAAAATCTTTACTCATCTCTATGTCTCAGGTCCCTGGAACAGACATTGGTGCTTCCATCTGCCAGGAAACCCAACTACTCCAGCACTAATATGCCATAGATTATTAAACATTTTATTGGCATCTATAGCGTGAACAGCATTGGAAACCTTTCACAGGGGGGCAGAGGCCTTATTGTTTGAGTGACATTGTGACAGGCATGTATAGAGCTCTTTGGGCTTCATAATAGCTCATCCATACCTACTTGTGGTCACATGACACTTCCTTGTTCTTTGGACTCACCTTTCCCACATCCAGGTATCTGCATCACAGACTACATGAAACATGTTAGTGACACTACATCATGGAAACAGATGATCCAAGAGTGTCTTGTCATGGTGGCATTTGGAACTTGAAACTTTAAAAGAGCAAGAGAACATTTTGCCCTTTGATTCAACAGAAAGAGAAGTGAAGTCTGCTTCCCGGAGAACAGCTCGTGTTTTAGTAGCCGGACTGTGTCCCCCTGGCTGGTCCTGACAGCTCCCCTCCAGCTCCACCCCTTCTCTCTCAGCATCAATCCGTGCAAAGATGCTTTCGGGAACATCTGCATTCTCTCATGCGGGAAGACAAGCAGAGCGGACATCCTGCAGAAGGAAATACCAGGACCGACCTCTGTTGGGTACCAACAGACACTGCGCAGGGTTAACCGTGCAGAATCACAGGCATGGTCCCTCCATGGAGCAAGCAATTGAAGCTGTAAATGCTGCAGAAAACTTCTGTAGTGCTTTTCCTGTCTCCCAAGGCCAACCTCCGGTGTGCTGGGGCAGGGTCTGGGCTTCATGGTGCCAGTAAAAAATAAACATTCGCAGCAACATTTCTTTCCAAAAACACCTTGAAATTCCTCATGAATCTTCGACTGTATTGCAGTTGGCTGAGAAAGCATTCTGCTTTAAATACTTATGAAGAATTTGGTAAATAGCTGATGAAAATCAATGGAGTTCGAAGTAAGAAACTTACCTGAGAGATCACCGAGCCTAAGCACAAAGTATCTTTTGAGAAGATTAAAATGAAAATTAGCCTCCCAGCCATCAACTGAGAGCCGAATTATTGTCTTTGGATTCCTATGAAATCGCTGGGCTCAGAGGCATGTGAATCCTTTCAGTCTCTGAATTTAACTCATCTTTTTGTGTGATTGCCATACTTCACTGTTTCTGGTCAGGAATTTGGTTTGAATTGTGCGTGCTCATACTAAATGTAAGATTAATATTGACTGATCAATGCTTGTACTGGGTTTCTTCAGCATTTATAAAGAATATAATGAACAAATTTGTAGTAATTATAAAATTATTTTTAAATATTTTTATTACTTTTATTTATGTGTATGTGTCTTTGTGGGTATACGTCATGTAAGTGAATAAGGCAGACATCAGAAGAGGACTACAGCTCCTCCTTCCGGAACTAGAGGTACAGACAACTGTGAGCCTCCATGCTGGTGCTGGGGACTACTGACCCATCTCTCCGGCACCCTATGCAATTATTTATAAAATGTCAAAATCTAAATGGAAAAAAATTAAACCATTGCTTATAACGTAGACAAGTAATGTCTGTTATCTTTATGTTGTCCTTTTTTATAATAATTAAAGTCTTTTTATATTCTTTATTTTGCTCAGTTAACCTTTTCATTTTTAGTTATGGGGTAAGGGTATATGTATGTTAGTCTAGGTACCCGGAGGCTGGAAAAGAGCCTCCCGAAGTTGGAGTTACAGGTGGTTGTGTGTCACCTCACTTGTGCCGCGAACAGAACTCTGGTCCACTACAAAAGCATTATGTACTCTGGACAGCTGAGTCACCTCTCCACTCAGTCAATGTGTTGTCTTTATCATTGTCATGCGTGGTGTGGCTGGAACTCAATTCCAAGGCTCCCTTTAATGATCCCTGCCTCCTCGAATTCTATTCTGATGTGTCCTCTTGTTCATTATCAAGACTGGTCACTGGCAATGCCTATGACAGAAATGACAGGGAGCTGTCACTCCTGAGAGTAACAAAGAAACAACTGTGGCTTCCCTACTGCGTTCTGCCTCTCATCCCTCACTCTGGAGGTACCAAGCTGTTGTGTGTGAGGATCCTTGTGATGGGCCCATGTTTCGGTCACAAAAGCTTTTAGCCAGCATCTAGTCTGGGAAGTCTCTCCAGGCCCAGGAAAGTCCTGAGAGACTGTGACCAGATGTGCTCAATGGCTCAGCTAAGGTCCATGTTTCCACAGAGCCAGAGGCCAGAAGCCATCCCTGAGCCCAGAGCTGAGGAACCAGGGAGAGGGTGTGTGCTTGTTATTGCTCTGATGATTTGTTCACCGAAAAAAAAAACCTAAAGAACTCATCAGGAAAACGGATTTAAAGGCTGATTGCCTATGTCTATGGGCGATGATTTCCAGCCTTCTTGTTGGATGTCCAGTAGGACTTCATCTTTTGGTCCTTTTGCTGCTATCCTGTGTATCTTATGTGCATTGTATACAACAGTGGTTAGTTTCCTGGCCTCTTAATAGTGAAAATATTAAATAAAATACTCACAAATCCTTTTGATGTTTACTATTTTATTTCCTCAAATTTATTATAATGAGTAGTCTTTTGTTTTGGTTTTGGTTTTTGGGTTTTCGAGACAGGGTTTCTCTGTGGAACAGTCCTAATTGTCCTGGAACTAGCTCTTGTAGACCAGGCTGGCCTGGAACTCACAGAGATCTGCCTGCCTCTGCCTCCCAAGTGCTGGGATTAAAGATGGGCACCACCACCACCTGACTTATAATGAATAGTCTTATTTAGTAAAAATTTAATCATGAAAGGCAGGACCGTGTCATGGCTAAAATATTTCTGTCTTGATACCTCTGATTTTGATCCCTGTTATTTTAAGCCCTCTTCTAGAAAACACATGTTTCTCCATATCCCATTGCTTTTTTTGTAATATCTAATATTATTACATCTGAACCTACATGGTGTTGGTTTGCTTTCTGTCCTCTGTGTGCTGCCTTCCTGATTTCCCCATCTCAGGGAATTATCCTACTACATTCCTGAGCTGCCGGTCTATAAGCCTGGGAGTGAACTGGTCACCTCTGCTGATATCCATGTCTTTCTCTACACACCCATGCTTTTCAGGCCCACTGTTAGTGCTTACCATGCATGGCCAGCAAAGTCCTACACTGCCCTCTTCGTCTTCTTTCCATGTCTCATCCATGGTTATATTTTGCCATGATGGATCTGTCCTTGGAAGGCCTTGCAATAATTTAATTTTGTCCTATTATAACCACTTACTAATACCTTATACGTCTGTGATTGCTTTACTGAACACTTCATTGAATACTTTGTGAACAAAAGACCATAATTGTCTCGTGATGAATGACTAGAGAACAAATGATCCCTGACGACAGTGCAGCCCGGCCTTCAGTGAACCTTCAGTGGATGATGTCAATGAAACATCCGAAATGAAAGACGAGGTAGTGTCAGAACAAACTACGCAGGGGACACCCGGTCCACATCTTGTTTGACTGTTCTTAGACATCTAGTCTAGCTGGGTTTGGAAATCTACCCCTTTCTCTGAGGGAGTTCACAGCAGATGTGGACAGATGTCAGGACTGGTGATAACTGCACAGGGTGAGCCAACAAGGAAAAGTAGCCCGTTAGAGATGGGGAGTCAGGTTCTCACTTCTTTCAGTCATTGCCACATACAGGACTGTCAGCTGTCCAGAAGAAATAAGGCCATCACTGAACAAACAGCAATGTTAGTTGTTTTTTTAACTACTATACGTATTTTTCATGAAGAGAAAATAGATACTGAGTTAAATTAGCTTTTCAGCATCTGATAGAATTATCATATCATTTCTGGGTCATCAATTTTTTTAACTAGATTCCCCCCCAGAAAGAACTACATGCAGGCAAGTACAGGCATGTATATTTTACAGATACTTACTGGAATTTAACATTCTTAAAGTAGCAGCCTTAACCAACTAGTTGATAATCAAATTAAGTATATTTTAAAAGGACGCCTCCGTCTCGGTGTGGTGGAGCACACCTCCAATCCCATCACAGAGCTTGAGAGATAGGGGGAAGAGGAGCAGAAGTTCAGGGCTGTCCATTCTTGGCAACATAGTGAGTTTGGGGCCAACCCGGACCTTGTAAGACCCTGTCTCGAAAATCAAAATAAATAAATAAAAATACTCTCTCCAAAACTCAAAAAACAGATAGTGTGCTTAAAGTCTCTGGGCACAAAGACAATTTCCAGAGTTCAAAATGAATTGCTAAATCCAGAGGCTGTTTCTTTTTAGTCCAAAATGACTTTCACTTGAAAAACATATCAGAGTCTGATTCTTATTTTGTTTGGCTCTTGTTATCTAAGCCCTCGGTTTTCACCCTCCAAGTTAGCACAGAACACTCTTCGAGGCAGCTCCGACATTCCTAACGTATTTCCACAGAGGCCTTTGATCGAAGCCCCTAACCACACGACAGAACATTCCGTGAGTATTTTATTAAAACTATAATCCATTATCCTAGCTGCCTATTATGTCACAGAACTCATCTTTACATACATTTTACATGTCACCCAAAGCTGCCTAATTCCACATGAAGATAATTAAGTTCAGAGGATCTATATAATATATATATATATATATTACACATTTATATACCTTGATATTTATGTGTGTGTATACACACAAAAACACACACACAATTTGACCAAGCTCACAAAGCACAATGCAGAAACAGGCTGTCTTTCTAGCAAGTTCTCAAGTTTCAATGCTGTTTCTTCCTGTGGATCATTGTCTACTCATTTGATATCAGATTGGCAGATGAACTTGATTCTTCTTAGGTGTCTCCTGAGACTTTGAACAAGTCATTGTCCATGAGAAGCCTAGTTTGTTAAGAAACAGCCTCTCAGAGCCAAGCGGGTTTAGTGAGCCTTGAGTACACCTGCCTCTGTGTGTCCTGGACTGCTGAACTTAGCGTCTACAGTTAGTGCCCCACAAGGGTGCACAGGGCTGTTACTCCCACAGCATTTAAGTCTTTTGGTTGCATCCTATGGTGCCCGCTTTTCCTAGGATGGACCTGTGATCTGTCTGCATGGTTTGAATGTTTTCAGCACAGACAAGGAACTTAAAAGATATTCTACCATTCCTTAAAAGTGAATCTTCAACCCCAAGACATCAAGTCTTCCTAGGTCTACTTAGTGATGTGTATCTAATTATAGATGTTTGCCCTTCAAAGGAAACTATATGCTAAGACCGTTTTCCATTCTTTTTTCTTTTATTAAAAATAGATCCTTCTGTTATACAGTACATCCCAACCACAGTTTCCCTTCCTCTATTCCTGTTCCCCTATTATCTCCCCTGTTCTCCAGATCCACTCCCTCTCTGTTTCCTTTTCAGAAGATAGCAAGCCTCCAAGAGATGGCAGCCAAACAGGACAAAAGAAGATACAAGACAAAGAGTAAGCTCTCATATTCAGGCTGGCCAAGGCCACCCAATAGGAGGAAAAGAGTCTCAAGAGCAGGCAAAGTCATCAGTGATAAGATTTCCATTCTTAAAAGTAATTAAGATCACAGTATCACAGTCTATGCTCGGTCATTATTTCCACTCTTTCTCTCCCACCTCAACCCCAACGCTGTGTCTCTTCTTACCTTTGTGTCCAAAAGAAAAAAAGTAGAAACTTCCCAATTTCAGGTTAAGTTCTTTGCTAATTACTAGTTTTTTTCCCTCGGGGGTAAAGGGCTACTCTCATAAATCTGGCTTTGCATTAACAAGTAGACTTCCTATATCAATTCTAGGCCATCTATTTCACTCACTAAAGTCTTTTTAATTAGAAGAAATACGTGCATCCAGAATATAGATTCAGAATAGCATTAATAACGACTCAATACTTAACTGTCCTGTGCGGTTTACAGCCAACTTCCATAGAAGGAGCCCCGTGAATGCTGAGCCTTAAGATCCCTTCCTGGCTCTCAGCACAGCTCTTCCACATGGGTCCTGTCTCCACGTTAGAAACGAGGAAACTGAGATTCAAAAAGGTTAAGTGGCTTCCCTAGTAGCACAGTTTTAGGATTTCAACTAAAAATCCTGAGACTCAAAGATCAAAGGACCACTTCTGATAAGCTAGCCTGCTAACAGGCTCTCAGTGTTATCTACAGCACACAGTTAAAACCGTGCATCTCACCGCCTGGGCGCTGCTGCATTTCACTAGGTACAATGTCCACAGAGGAGCGTGAGTGTGCAAACACATGGGTTCTTATCCTGTCACCTCCTTATCTCTGGAGCCTCAGTTTTAGAGATCCCCCAACACTACATTTTCCACTATAGACAATAAATGTAGCTCTTTCTGGATTTCTCCCAAATGTCCAAAGGAATCAAAACCGAGCACAGGAATGAGTGTGCCTTAGCACCCAGGGAGATGCTGGTACCACACATCCTACTCCAACGCCACAGTTAAGAAGAATGCCGGTGTCCACACCACATTACTAGTGAGTCTGAGGTTGACAGGCTGACATACCCCAAGAGAACACAGTCCTTCTTGATGGTCTGAAAGACAACATACGCTTCTGCTTCCTTCTGAATAAGGTGGAAATGGCTACATGAACAAACCCCAGGGCAGTCTGCAGGTGATCCCTTCAACAAAAATCTGTACCTACCTTTGCCAGTCTCCTTACTCTTAGGAGAGGAGAATGAAGTCAGAGAAGTGTTGTGAACAGATACATAATGCCTGAATGGGCCAGGTTTTTTAATTACTCTTCGCAGATGCAAGTTTCATACATACATGCATGCATACATACATACACACACACATACATACATACATGCATGCATGCCGTGTACGTGTGTGTATATTTGTATAGGGACGCCATCATTCAATGCAACCGTCTTAAAAGCAGGAAGAAAATCTTCCCTTGTACCTGGAGCATAATAAGCGAGAATCAACCAATGTGAGATGTGAGCATCAATGATTTTATAAATACAAATGCAAATGTTGGATTCTATGAACTTGCATAAGACATCCAGCTTTCACATGTATATTCTCAAATATCAGAATTCTCACACAAATACTTCCTTTGTCCACGCTACTTTGTAGTAATAGTTTTTAGTACACTATTAACTACAATCTGTAGTCATGCAATTGAATAAAATTTTCAGATGAATCATGCAACAGCTTCTCAACATTGTGTCTTCTCCCATGATGCAATGGAAAATGCAACCATCACTTACAATTTAATAAGTAACTTGCTGACATGAAATGCTTTAACTACAGCAATGCGCTGCATTAAACGAAATCGTGAAAATGCATAACTGACTGTGTCTAGCTGTTTCCACTTCTTTCAAGGTTTAGGTTTTGCTTTGCCTGCCTGTCTGATTTAACTTAAAGGAGAAGTGGAGAGAACTTATGGAAAGTAGGGACCTTGGCCACTTCAAAGTTAACCAAGATCAAAGTCAAATCAAATCCGTTACATAAAGAGGACTAAATTCAAATGCAAAGTACGTCACATTGATGTTGGCTTGAAGGCTCTTGGTTTATGGCTTGTCAGAAAGCTCAACCTTGGACCTGTCTGAGCATTGGGGGTTCCTACAGAGAGGGGACTTTAGGAAACCGTGCAAACAAAGGCGCACACTCACGGCCAGGTAAGCTGCTTAGCTGTTGGGAATGGACCACAGGAGAGGCTCACCGCAGCACGTCCTTATCATTTTAACTCCTAATGAATGCACACATTCTACATGGTGTGTCCTGGCTAAACATGACAGCTGCACCTGGGGCTTGAATTCTCCTTCTCTGGGATGCCAGCATGTTAAGAACACTGACATACCAACTATGTTTTTTTCTAGCTCTATTTGAGCAACCCTGTGAAGAAAGACAGTTCTTTGAATATTTCCAGGACCTAATCTAGTTTTGTGATCATTCGTGCCTCTCCATAATTTTGAGTTAATGTGGAGTTTAAGAAAGAAGAAGAAGAAGAGGAGGAGGAGGAGGAGGAGGAGGAGGAGGAGGAGGAGGAGGAGGAGGAGGAGGAGGAGAAGGAGAAGAAGAAGAAGAAGAAGAAGAAGAAGAAGAAGAAGAAGAAGAAGAAGAAGAAGAAGAAGAAGAAGAAGAAGAAGAAGAAGAGGAAAAAGCATTAATGCATGAAAAGGGAGTGTGGTCTGTTATTCAAAAGATGCACTGGGTGTTCTCAGAAGTTCTGCTTCACTGGAGCCCTCCTACCCCACACACGTTACTAGGAAAGGCAGGACGTTTTTTCCTTGAAATGGCCCATACTGTTTCACTTGAAACGGTTTGCGCTGCTGCTGGGCGAGCTGTGGTTCTGTCTCAACAACATTACTCAGAACTCACATTGAGCTGGTATCAGCCAACAAGCCCTTTGGTATCAGAGGAGGGGATAAATCACTTCTCCAGAAACACCCATCTGTTTTTGAATAGTCCCACGGATAGATGACTGTCTGTTTCAGGGAATATTAATATTACAGGGGAAAAACTAATCCAAACAGTTTACTTTTCTTTATGTTTAAGCAGAAAGAGATATTCCAGTAAACGCTTGAAACTGGAGCAGGAGGCCAGAGACAGCCCTTGACTCAAAACACAGGAAGAAACGAGAACGGCGATAATCTCTATGACTTTAGCGACCTCTAGTGAGCAAAGCTGAGGACAAACGCGCTGCATGCATTTTCTCCAAACAGAGAGCTTAGCTCTCTCCAATCAGATTTTATGCTTGTTTTGTAACTCTGCCATCGCTCTGTGTGTGTGTCTGTGTGTGTCTGTGCGTGTCTGTGTGTGTGTGCGCGCGCGCGCGCACGCGCGTGCGTTCTGTATACTCATATATGCAATGACACATTCTATATGTGCACATGCAAAGACCAGAGGAGGGTTTTGGAGAGCCTGTTCCATCACTCTTCACCTTGTTCATGTGAGATAGGCTCTCTCACTGAACCTGGAATTAGGGTGGCTGCTAGGCAGTCCCCATGATCATCTTGTCTCTGTTTCTCGACCTTCTTCCCCAAGCGCTGGGGTTACACATGCACTCAGACTTGCCTGCCTGGCTTTTTTCACCGGTGCGGGAGATTGGAACTATATATTGATGAATTTTCTCTGTAGTGATAAAATCATAAACAGAAGAACACAGCCTTCACCACTGAGTCTTCATCCCTTTCAGCCTAGTTTCCGTGATTTCCATTCAGGCTTGCAACAGCACACAGTGGAGAATTCTCCACGCTGGGGCCAGACAGCATGTCAATTTTCAAACTACACTGCTTTAGCGGTGGACATGTTTTTAGCTTCCTATGTAATTATCTAGACTTCTAACACATTATCCATGCTAGTTGTTTAATATTTCATCATAATTTGTTCAAACATCTCTACCAGATATTTAGGGTTTTTTTTTTCCATTATCTTTGTGCTTTTCCAGCATTGTGACTCTGAGGTTCAGACTTAGAAATGCAATTTCTACACAGTGTGTGCATATATTAAAATATCACATGTACAGTTCTTGTGTTCTATATATTTATTTTAATTTTAATTTAATAAGCAAAAAAGACCAAAATCTAGGAATACATACCTCCTATATTAATCTACTTCAGATAATAAAAATGGAAGCCATTTCTGCAACAGAAAAAAGCTTAAGAAAAGATAATTCCTTGTTAAAAATATGAAAAGCATGAGACAAGTGGAATAGTACACACCTGTAATTCCAATACTCAGGAAGCTGAGGCAGGAGGATCACAAGTTGAAGACCAATCTCTACCACACAGAGAGACCCTATCTTGAAAAAAAATTAAAAGTACATCCATGAAGAATGCACATATTTTCAGTATGCATCATCAAACTGACAAATAACTGAAAGAGAAATGTTTACTTAGATGTGATCATGATGCTCTTGCCAAGGGAACATGTAACACTCTGCAAATCTACAGAAGCCCTTAAGTAGAGCAGGTACAACTCAGGTGTTTGTTACCAGTAGCTGAAGGAAGCAAATATGGTCAAAATTCGGACTGGGACTATAAGTCTAATCATAGGGTGCTTACTTGACGTATGTGAAGATCTGGCTTCAACTCCAACACTTCAAATAATAATTAATTGATGATGGTCAGGACGCTGAAATAGAGGCTGGTGAGAATGCACCTGTTGCCAAACCTGAACCTCTAAGTTTGACCCCCAAGATCCACATGGAAGACAAGAACTCAGCTCTTCAAGTTCTCCTCTGACCTACAAACATGCTTTGTGATATACACACCACACACACACACACAAATAAATGCAAATAAATAAGAAAGTAAATTAAAATGGCTGGAGAGACGGCTCAGCAATTAAGCACTCTCCTTGCTCCTACAGAGGACTGGAGTTCAGCTGGGGATGGGGAAAACTAACTTCAGCTTCTGGGGATCGGCTGAAGGTTGCATAGCAATAGTGTTTATTGAAGGCTTTGTTCTTTCTTTTTTTTTTTTTTTTTTTTTTGGTTTTTCGAGACAGGGTTTCTCTGTGGTTTTGGAGCCTGTCCTGGAACTAGCTCTTGTAGACCAGGCTGGTCTCGAACTCACAGAGATCTGCCTGCCTCTGCCTCCCGAGTGCTGGGATTAAAGGTGTGCGCCACCACATCCTGGCTGGCTTTGTTCTTTATTGTTTGGGAATTCATAGGACAAATACAGTTGTCCTTTTCTTGCATTAAAAACAAATAATACCCAGGTAAAGTTTCCAAAGCAAGACTGATGGGTAAAGGGGTAGGGGTAGCAGGGTGGAGTCTTTGCGTTTAACAGAGGGTGGTCTACTCTCAAGTGCTGTGTATGCATAAAACAGAACCTGGATAAATTAGGTTTCTTTGTACTCAACAACCCTCTGCACCCTGTCTTCCCAGGAGCATATACTCACGAATCACGGAGAATGGGTGGCTTTTAAAAACATATTTACATATGCTTTTTTTCTTTAATGCCAATTGCAGAAAGTTAAAAATCAGTCAGATTTCTAGGGTGATTTAAACTGTGTACAAGGGGTAAGTGGGAAGAGCTATGAAGCTCCGAGTCCATACCTTAGAGCAGTTCTCAGATGGCATGTCTTCAGTAGGGCCCTTCGGTGAAGGGATGGTGTAGGTCAGGCCAACCTGCCCTCCCATCAGACTTCACACACAAGGCACTCCCGGCCTCCCAGTGGCTACAGATAGACACCTCCTGGATGTTTTCCCAAGCCGAAATAGCAGCAGCAGGAACCCAGACCTCCAAACGGTGGGGGGAGGGGAGAAGCTACTTAACCTGTCTCCTTGGTCTCCTCCCCACAGGCTGAAGATGATCCGGATAGATGCCTCTTCCTGGCCAAGATCTGGGCTGTCTAATCATCACAGCGCCCAGGCATGCCTCACCTCTGAGATGCTCATTGGAGATGCCAAGTTCCGGTTGTTTCGTTAGTACTGGGTGGCAGCATGTGAAATAGATCAGTGTTGTCTAGAGAGACCAAACACGAGGAAGTAAACAAGAGTACCTTGAAGGATTCAAGAAGTAAGTAAAGGTCACCTGACCAAGGCCTGGTAAGGAAGAAGCAGTTCAAACCATATTCTATGTTTGAACTCCCCCACTTCACACACCTCTGGGGCCACCTACAGACTGCCCTTTCAACCCTGATCACTCAAAGGAGAGTCTACCCCCAGCCGAGGTGGATTTTATTTACTGGATGATGCACAATGCCAGTGGGGGACCTTAATTTTGTTCTCCCCTAGGTGGTATATCAACTACTTGTGCCTAAAGATCATAACTTTTTGTGTGTTTTTTTTTCTGGGTTCCAGTGTGTTTCATTTCTTCACGAGGCAGGACATCTTGCAGTATCATTAAACAAATAAACAAAATATAAGCAAATAAATCAGACTATAAGGTATCATATGACTGAGAATTTCTTTTGTATGGTGTAGCGTTTTCTTATTTATTCTTTAAAACTTTACACAGGTCATGATACATATATACAGATATATACACACAGAGTTCCTGGCTCAAAAATTTAACAACTTTGTAAACAAAGAAAGTTTCTAATGTATTGTACATATGTGTATGTGTGTATGTAGACAGCTTCGAGCCGGAAGCACTCCTCATGGTTACTGTGTGACTCCTTTTATTAAATTACATTATTTATGAGAGTCTCAATACTGTGAGACTAGTAAGGAAAGCTTGCTATTCGGAAATGGCTTCTCTGAGCATTTCTCATTCTGAGATCTGTATCTTCCAAAGGAAGACGGAAAGTTATCCCTCTTCCCTATACCCAGGTCATCAGCCCTGGTACTCTAGCCGAGCCGTCCCTTTCTGCAATGAGACTGCACCAAAGCACAGAAGAGCAAGCTACCCCTTGGCATATTTCTAAGACTGATAAGTAATCGAATCCCTCTACACCCAACAGTAAGAAAAAAACAAAAGCAAATAGATCAGAAGCGGGGTGGAAGAGACCGAGGCAGCACAGCCTCGCAGCTCACTCAGGGGACTGTGTGCAAGCGCAGGGCGAGCCTTTAGGAGTTTTCTCAACATCTCTAGATGATAGCCACACACAAAGGGCCCCGCTTGTCATTTGAAGCCAAATTATCTTCTGTGGCTTCAGCCACTGGCATCTCTAAGGTCTTCATTTGTATCCTGGAGTCTGACGATGCCAGCTTTCTTGGTCCCAGGTCAGGTGAGCCCAGCCTCCTTGTGTTAATGGTTCTCTAATTAGACACATAAAGCTTTCCCTAATGAAGATACTTTTGGTCTCAGGCATTCCAAACCCACTTCAAAACAGCCTCTTAGAAGATAAACAAATAAATAATTAAACAAATAAATAAATAAAATGACCAGAAGGACAGCAAGCTACACACCCACTTCAAAACAGCCACCCACTTCAAAACAGCCTCTTAGAAGATAAACAAATAAATAATTAAACAAATAAATAAATAAAATGACCAGAAGGACAGCAAGCTACTCATGGGTCACAGGAACAGGAAGGGCTGAAAAGTGCAGGCTCCCTTCAAGGGATTATTGTCGCCATGCATCTGAGAACACACTCATCATCACTGTGTGACTTCTGACTCCCACACCTCTGTGCTGCCCCGCAGAGAACAAGCAGGCACAGGTTGCATGGGATGCCTGTGTATGTGCTGAGTAGCCAAACTCAGAAGTATTGGTCACCTAATAAAGTACGTAAGTCCTGGGGATCCCTCACTAAAGAAGAAAGTACTCCTGAGTAAGAAACAAGTGCTTAGCACGGGGCATCTTGTATAAGGCTGCTGCAGAAACCAAGGATTTCTTTGTTGCTGTTACAAAGGCAGTCCCATGCCTTCAGTTCCCATGGTTAGGCTTACAGACCTGCTAAGCCTTGCTTATCAGCAAGGAAACAACTCTTGTTCATGAGAGTACCAACCACCCTTATTCATACCACATGTTGGTGGTGGGCAATGGCCACATGTCTAACCCAATCTAGTTAAGTCTCCTAAATACCAAATGCAATAATCCATCTTCCTCCTTTACCCTTCACTAATGTGCTTCAGAGAAACCTCAAATTCAACATGAACTAAATTCATGTCTTTCTCTACAAGTGTGCTTTGCTTCCTGAATTCCTATCTCTATAGTCAGTACCATTCATGCAACCTGGAAAAATTGAACCCAACCTTATCCAGTTAAATACCAGGGCATTCAATATAACATCTAAAGTTGCCTAGTCAGTCCAGTCACCTCTACAAATGCTCCTTTAACTGAAACCCCAACTTCACTCTCCTTTCAGCTTCCCCTAAAGTTGTCTTACGCTTTCTTTACCAACAGTGTCACCTCTAATAACACGTCCCCTTCATCTTGTGTGGGTCTAGCCTGCCCCACATTACCAGTAACTTTTTGTTGCTGTGAGATGGACCCTCACTCCTGGATAGTGTAAAGCAGCACAGATCTCATACCACGACACTCATTGTCCATCTGTCTCCAGCCACTCACTTCTCAGAATGGCCCATCGCTGCCTTGGGCTCCCAGAGAGAAGCCCTTTGTCCTTTTCCTGCAGCTCTGGGGAGTGCTAAGTGACTTTTCATTTATGTGGTGTAATGGGTCCCGCCGACAGGCTGCCTGGGTTCAAAGCTTCGCTCTACCGCATGCCGTGGGAACAGTACATGAAATCATGATGACAGATGACTATCACCGACAAGATTAAGTAAACGTGGTTAGGAATCAATGTCTTTTCACCAATGTAATGTCCTTGTCAAGAGCAAGAGTCAACAGAAACAGCAAATTAAGTACCCCCATTGTAATTAGAAAGTCAACCCACCATCTTTGGCTCAGCTGCATCTCAGGTCCTGAGCATGCGCACTTACATTTGCTGCTATAGTAAGCCAAGTTTCTATCCCTTCCCCAAGACTACACTCAAGAAAGGTACATCAGAAAGCATTGAAACTATAGTTTGATTATTTAATGAAATGTGTCCAACCCTTTTGAATTGATTTTTAAGAAAAAATTGGTCATTCAAAATGACTGTCAGCTATTTGCCATCGATCATTTTGACACGTTAATTATAAAACTGCTCTTCTGAAATCGGCACACTGAGGGTACCAATATCTTCTGGAATATTCTTTTGTTGGTACCATAGTCATGTCATCCATGCTTGTGTGTCGTGTGTGTGTGTGTGTAGCACACACATACGCATAAACACAGAGACAGATAGTTACATGGAGATCTCATTCCCTAGGGGAACCTAGGTTTTGATAATCCTTTTTATGGGACATAAAAAGACTGCACAGGGGATTGCAACAGACATGAGGTCACAGGATGGGAGGGAAACACTGCCATTTGGAGGGTAACCAGGCTTAGCACGTAAGATTGGGAGCGAGAGGCCCCACCTCAGACCTATGCTCCTCACAGGCCACACACTGAATTTGAAGGCGGCAGATGAGGCTGAGTGACAGAAGAAAAGCAAATGAAAATCCTACTAATGAGAAGGGGGTGGGGTAAGGCAATGAGTCACTTCCTTAATGCATCCTGATGTCTGCATGCAAGGAAATCACCAAGGCCAACTGGCCTGGGTCTGAAAAAGCATGGGATAAAACCGGTCATGCATAAGAATGGAAAAATATAGCAAGTGACCAAGATCGCCAAAGCATCCAACATTGCCAATGTGCTCACTACACTCAAAGACAGACTTCAGAAGGCAAATTGTATTCTATGCACACTCCTCCATAATGAAAGTAAATAAGTAAAATACAAGGTAAACTTCAAATATATAGATAACAAAGTCAATAAAGACTTCAAATAATTTTATGTGGTAACTCAAGAGACAAGAATAGAAGATACATAAAATAAGTGGAAATAAAGATTCTCAACTTTCACCTAGAGACTGTAGGACCAAATTGCATTCTGCGTTTAAAAAAAAAACAGTATTAGAATTTAAGAACTCATTACCTGGTGTCTAGCAGTTTTGACACAGTAAATATACTTACTGTGGTCATTAGTAGTCAATGAAACATAATAAAGAAGAAAAGCATGGGGAAAACATCTCAGCACACTTACAAGTCTACTGCTCATGAAATACTGCGGGGAGAGGAAGGCAATACATAAAATATTTGAAATGTCAAATTTTAAAAAAAGTGGTTAAAAATGTCAGCATACATATTTATGAAGCTAACAAACCTTGTAGAAAATTACCTGCAGATACATCGCTATCAAACATCTTAAACTTGGAAGCAAAAATAAATCTAGAAAAGAGACACTAAGGCACACAGCACAGAGGCGGGGGCATTGCTCAGTGCTTAAGAACACTTTTTGCTTACAGAAGAGCCAGGTTTGGTTTGCAGCATCCACATCAGGTGGTGCACAACCCCCTGCACCTTTCCTCCCAGAGGCTCCTATGCCTTGTGGCCTCCAAAAACACCTATGTGCATTCTCAGGTTCTGACATAATCTGCTTCCTGCTCCTGTCATAAACACGATGACCAAAGGCAACTTAGGGGAAAAGTGTTTATTTGGCTTACACATCCCAATCACAGTCTTTCATTGAGGGAAATTGGGGCGTGGACTCAAGCAGCAGCAGAGACAGGAACTATGGAGAAAATCTGCCTTGTTGCCTTGCTCTCCGTGGCTCACTCAGATTGCTTTCATACAGGCTAGGACCAACTTCCCAGGGGTGGCAGCACCCAAAGTGGGCTAGGCCTTCCCACATCAATCAATCAAGGGAATGCCCCACAGACTTGCCTACAGGTCAATCTGACATAGACATTTTCTCAGTTGGGGTTCCCTCTTCCCAGATGACCACAACTTGTGTCAAGCTGACAAAATCCAAACCAGCACATAAATAAAAAATAAAGTGAAATAGAAGCATGCGATATCTTTGGTGGAGGAACAGTGAGACTAATGACCAACTTTTTAGCAGCAATTATGGAAACCACAATATAAGATATGAACTGAAGTTTCCAAGAAAAGAAGTAAATGTGTTAAACATTCTACAAGGCCAGTTAATCTTGAAGAGTTGGAATGTTACAGGCTGGGAGCCAAAATTATCCCAAACTGTCTTTACCTCTCTATATAGCCATATATTACCTACCTCTGTGTGTGACCTAACATCCTTGTGACTACTGGGTAAACCATCTGGGAATGCACAAGCAAACACCCAGTTCCCATTGACCCAAAGGTTTAGAATCAAATATAACTGAGGTCTACGGTAGATATTCCCCACATGACTGTAACCTACTTACTTCATGTTTCTATCAATGCATTTTACAAAAGTAAATATTTAAGACTTTTTTAGTTACTACAAAAATGTCATGAAATTGAGCAATTTAAACAGGCTTATAACCTCTAGTGAAATAGAAACAATCATTAAAATCTCCCAACCAAGCTAAAAGTATACAATGGAAAAAAGAGAGCATTTTCAACAAATTGTGCTGGCAAAACTGGATGTCAATCTATAGAAGAATGAAAATAGATCCATATCTATCACCATGCACAAAACTCAAGTCCAAATGGATTAAAGACCTCAATATCAGTCCGAACACACTGAACCTGATAGACGAGAAAGTGGGAAGTACTCTACAACACATGGGCACAGGAGAACACTTCCTATGTATAACTCCAGCAGCACAGACACTAAGGGCAACATTGAATAAATGGGACCTCCTGAAACTGAGAAGCTTCTGTAAAGCAAAGGACGCTGTCACTAAGACAAAAAGGCATCCCACTGACTGGGAGAAGATCTTCACCAACCCCGCAACTGACAAAGGTCTGATCTCCAAAATATATAAAGAACTCAAGAAACTAGACCGTAAAAGGCTAATCAACCCAATTATAAAATGGGGCACTGAGCTGAACAGAAAATTCTCAACAGAAGAAGTTCAAATGGTCAAAAGACACTTAAGATCATGCTCAACTTCCTTAGTGATCAGGGAAATGCAAATCAAGACAACTTTAAGATACCATCTTACACCTGTCAGAATGGCTAAAATCAAAAACACCAATAATAGCCTTTGCTGGAGAGGTTGTGGAATAAGGGGTACACTCATCCATTGCTGGTGGGAATGCAAACTTGTGCAATCACTTTGGAAAGCAGTGTGGTGGTTTCTCAGGAAATTCGGGATCAACCTACCCCTGGACCCAGCAATACCACTCTTGGGAATATACCCAAGAGATGCCCTATCATACAACAAAAGTATATGCTCAACTATGTTCATAGCAGCATTGTTTGTAACAGCCAGAACCTGGAAACAACCTAGATGCCCTTCAATGGAAGAATGGATGAAGAAAGTATGGAGTATATACATATTAGAGTGCTACTCAGCAGTAAAAAAACAATGACTTCTTGAATTTTGCATACAAATGGATGGAAATAGAAAACACTATCCTGAGTGAGGTAAGCCAGACCCAAAAAGAGGAACATGGGATGTACTCACTCATAATTGGTTTCTAGCCATAAATAAAGGACATTGAGCCTATAATTCGTGATCCTAGAGAAGCTAAATAAGAAGGAGAAGCCAAAGAAAAACATATAAGCATCCTCCTGAATATTAACCTTCATCATGCAATGAAAGGAGACAGAGACAGAGACCCACATTGGAGCACCGGACTGAAATCTCAAGGTCCAAATCAGGAGCAGAAGGAGAGAGAGCACGCACGAGCAAGGAACTCAGGACCGCGAGGAGTGCACCCACACACTGAGACAATGGGGATGATCTATCGGGAACTCACCAAGGCCAGCTGGCCTGGTTATGAAAAAGCATGGGATAAAACTGGACTCGCTGAACATAGCAGACAATGAGGACTACTGAGAACTCAAGAACAATGGCAATGGGTTTTTGATCCTATTGCATGTACTGGCTTTGTGGGAGCCTAGGCAGTTTGGATGCTCACCTTACTAGACCCGAATGGAGGTGGGGGGTCCTTGGACTTCCCACAGGGCAGGGAACCCTGATTGCTCTTTGGACTGACGAGGGAGGGGGACTTGATTGGGGAAGAGGGAGGGAAAGGGGAGGCGGTGGCAGGGAGGAGGCAGAAATCTTTAATAAACAAACAAATAAATAAATAAATAATAAAAATAAAATAAAATCTCCCAACCAAAACAGTGCTAGGCCACATGGTTTTAGCTCAGAATTCTATCATACTTTCAAGGAAGAGTTCATCAATATTCCTCAAATTAGTCCATAGAAACAAAAGGAACATTGTTCAATTCATTTTATGAGACCTCAGTTACTCTGATGATTGAACCATGTAAAAACCCAACAAAGTAAGTGAATTATAAACCAATTTCCTTTATGAACATAGATGCAAAAATTATCAATAAGATACCTGCAAAACAACCCAAGAGCACATCAACAAGATCATCCACTATGATCAAGTAGGCTTCATCTCAAAGATGCAGGGATGGTTCTACATAGGTAAATCAATATACATAATCCATCTTATTAACAGACTGAAAGACACAAATCCACATGATCATCACATTAGATAAAAAAAAGGCCTTTGACAAAGTCTAACATCGCTTCATGATAAAAGGAGAGATTAGGGATACAAGGGACATATATTACTTAATGAAAATTTAAGCTTAAATTAATATTTGAAAAGAAAAAGTATGCAAATTGATGATTAAACTTCTTTCTTCACAAGCTAGGAAAAAAAGAACATTAAATTATAGATAAAGCCTGTAGGAGGAAATGAAGTGACTGCAGACAGAGAGTGTGGCGGTCAGACGACAACACAGTGAGGCCCAGCGCTGCTTCTTCGTAGCTCCTGGGAGAAAACAGCAATGATCAACATCAGGAATGGAGAACACAGTACAGGAGTAACTTCCAGACAAGAAATGAATCTGACAACTTAGATATAATGGAAAATGCCTCAAAACTCACACAACATAAACCCCAAAATTAAAATATATTTTGTTACAGGAAATTTAATCTGTGGAATACAGGAACATTCATATTTAAGGAAATCAAAACTTTTCTTACAAACAAAACTCGAGGCTTAGATATTTTTAAACAAAATAAAATATAAAATTAAAAATTAAAAAACAGAATCATTTTGATTTGCATTTCCCTGATGGCTAAGGATGTTGAGAAACCAAAGAGCTCAAGAGAAGGCACGGGAATCTGTGACCGACTCATTTGCACACTAAGGAATCCTGTAACAAGAACGCCAAACTGAAAATCCCCTATATTTGCAAAGGACCTGGTACAGACTTGGGCAGGCCCTGGGCTGAGTTCACAAGAGCTTTGCTCAGCTGTTTTAGAGGCCCTTGTCCTAGTGACCTCTCCCTACTGCCCCTACTCCTTCTGCCTCCTCTTCTGCAGGGCTCCCTGAGCCTTGAAGGGAGGATTTGAAGGAGACATCTCATTTAGAGCTGTGTGTTCCATGGTCTCTCTGTCTGCATAGTGTCTGGCTGTGGGTCTCTGCATTTGTTCCCATCTAATACAGGAGGAAGCCTCTCTGATGATGGCTGAATAAGGCACCAATCTAGGAGTATAGCAAAACATCATTAAGAGTCATTTCATTGTTACAATTTTTAGAGCAATATTATTTTGTTTTGTTCTAGGTCCCTTGGCTACCTAAACCCTAGGGTTTTTTTAATCATCCAAGCAGTATAATATATGGGTTCTATGCTATTGAGTTGGCCTAAGTCAAATCAGACATTGGTTGGTTACTTCCACAAGCTTTGAGCCACCATTGACTTAGCATATTTTGCAGGTAGGACATACTGTAGGTCAACGGCTTTGTAGTTGGGTTGGTTCCTTTTCTCTTTTGGTGGCCTTTCTATGTAATAGACACAGCAGCTCTCAACCTGTGGGTTGCAACCCCCACAATGGTCCCATATCAGATATCAAATATTACATTACAATTCGTAACAGGAGCAAAATCAGTTATGAAGTAGTAACAGAAATAATTTTATGTTTGGGGTCACCAAAGCATGAGGAACTGTATTAAAGGGTGGGAGCGTTAGAAAGACTGAGAAACACTGCAGCAGAATATGGGAGTAAAGGTTCTGTGTAGACCCCAGCTGGACCTCTCTATGTTCAATGAGTTGTGTGTGTTGCCTTCAGCAGCGGGGCTTTGCTGTCAGCTGTGGAGAGCAACCTATCCTCTTGTCAACAGCGGGGTTGTTTGGGGATTTTCACGGGCCCCCTTTGGCTAACAACTCAGATAGATGAAGCTCAGTCCTGGCACTGGAAGCTTCATTTGGTGACAACTGATGGACCTAGATATTTTCATTGCCAAATACTGTACATATTAGGAAGTAATTAGTATTAATTTTTAGATTTTCTAGGCTTTATTTTATGTGTGGGTGTTTTGCCTGCATGTTTGCCTGAATGTTGTGGATGTACAATGTTCCTGGAGACCAAAAGAGGGCACTAGATCCCCTGGGCAGAGTTCAAGAAGGTTCTGACCAAACCAGGGCCTCTGGAAGAGCAACCAGTACTCTTCACCCTTGAGACATCTCCCCGGCTCACAAATATTAATCTTTTACAAGGTCAGACCATTAAAAAGAATATTTTCTGTTTCACTTTAGGAGCCCGCAGTAAACTTGTTAACAAAACTTGGCAAGACATTATTCGAAAGGAAAACACAGGTTTGGTGTTTCTCAAATAGCTGGATGCAGAAACCCTCACTATATCCTCAAATCTAACCTTATATACAAGACATTAACTCACTTCATATAGGCTGACTTGTTTTACAATTCAAAAAAAAAAAAGAAAATCTTTAAATTGACAGAGCAATGAAGAAAATGGTATCAATACCAGAACGAAAGTAAAAGTGAAGTGCAAAATCCTCCCGCAACATAAAACCTCTCAGAAACCAGAGACAGCTTCCTTACTGATCAGCACTGTCTACCAGTGGCCTTCATCAAGCATTTTACTGGAACCCTCCCAAGTTCAGATGGTAAATAAATGCCCATGGTTATGTGGCTGGATACTCATGGAAGCAAATTGGCGATGTAACCGAATTACGTTACGTGAATATAAAAAAAGATATATATTTAAACTCTTGGAATTAAAAAGTAAATTCCATCAATATTATTTTTAAGTAGAAAAAACAAATGAAGGAGGTTTGTGCTGGAAATGTAAAATTAATAAAACTTCCTTATGCTGCATAAATCTGACAATCAATCAGCACTGCACCTGTATGTGGTACTTTTCTCATTGTAACAAAGAACTTAAGGGAAGGGCTTATGGGGCTCATGGTCTGAAAATAAAGTCGGTCCATGGAGGAAAGGCCCAGCAGGCTATGCCACGTTCACAGTCAAGGAGCGAAGAGATAGACACTGGTGCTCAGCTTGCTTTCACCTTTCTATTCAGTAAGGAACTGTTGGAGTCTGTGGATGTGGATCTGTCCCACCTTGACCAAAGGTCAGAGAGTTCAGGCCTATTCTTTCTCCTCCATAGTTATGACAGGAGGTTTGACCCAGGGTGTAACTGCCTATGGGATGCTTGGCCTAGGGTGTGGCCACTGCATGTCCTGCCTAAACAATAGAATACTCAGCTCAGGATATAGTTACTTGAAGGGGACCTAGAGGCAATGAAGGCTGGGTCTCTAACCAGTGGAAATGGCCAGTGAGGAGATGGAGACAGCACAAAGTGTACAAAAAGATTATTCCACAGCACAGTGCAAATGTTAAGTATGTACAGACACTCCTAATAAAACCATAGCTTAGGCCGGGCGGTGGTGGCACACGCCTTTAATCCCAGCACTCGGGAGGCAGCGGCAGGTGGATCTCTGTGAGTTTGAGACCAGCCTGGTCTACAAGAGCTAGTTCCAGGACAGGCTCCAAAACCACAGAGAAACCCTGTCTCGAAAAACAAAAAAAAAAAAAAAAAAATTTAAAAAAAAAAAAAACATGGCTTAGCCCCTGCCGTGGGACTTACAGACATCTGCTTAGACAAACCATAGTTCCTTGTCCTATTGATGCCAGCTTGCCCATGGTTTGCTTTGGTCAACAGAATACAAGCAGCCCATCCTGTGTCGGAACAGAAGCAGTAAAGGCGTTCCCCTCAGTGGGTTGTTTTTCACTACCCTGCACAGCAAGAGCGGCATATGCCAAAGGGAAAGAGGGAGCCCGACCACCTAACTGCAGGGCCTGCAGCCATCAGACAGACAGGCACGGTGAGAACGAAATGAGCTCGTAGTGCCGGAGAACGCTAGGGTTAAGAGAATTTGCCATAGTGTCCCTTAGGCTAAGCTGTGGAGGCAAGAATCAGCTGAGCATCTACTTGTGGCAGGGTCAGTGGATCCTGTCACTGTCACTGCAAGCTGGAGCCTGCATGCCAGAGGAGCCTGCATGGTGACACGTTTATACTCCAAAAACTCAGGAGGCTGAGGTAGGATTTCAGAGAGCTGAAGGGACAACTTAAGCTAAACCCTGAGACACCATCTTCAAAAAGCAAAGCAGACACAGACAAGGAACCTGGTTGGAGTACATCGTACAGCATCTTCTAAGCAGGATTAAGACTGAGTTTGTCCGAGCACCAAACAAGAATAAAACTGAAGAAGATGAAGACATTTCGCTCCAGTGGGGAGAAAGGTGTGCCTGTGATCCCAGCAGGAAGGCTGGGAATTCAAGGTCAGATGCAGAATAACTAAGACCCAGTCAAAGCCACAAAGAAGCAAGGAATAACCTGGTTTTCCATGTGATGTCTTGGCTTAGAACTGAAATACCTCTGTATTGGTCTGCATTCTCCAATCATAGGGCTTCTAGAATGCTCTTCCGTAGGTGCTGGAATCCTGAAGAAGCAGGCTCCAGTGCCAGTGAAGTGATGAACCGTTGACAAGGGGAGGGATGGCAGGCAGAGAACAAACCCTTTCTTCTTCCAGCAGAAGGCGTGGCCCAGATGAAAGTTGTGCCTTCCAGCCTCAAGGTCTGGATTAAAGGTGTGTGTTGTCCAGCCTCAAGATCCTAATAGAAGGCATGTTGTCTTCTGGCCTCAAGATCCGGATCATATGTGTGCCCTCCGTTTCTGGATTGCAGTTCATTCCAGATGTAGACAAGTTATCAGCCAAGAATAGCCATCATAACTTCCTTTCAAACAAAGATAAATAAGTTAATCTGTAATAAATTTCACACAGCTACAGGTAGGGAGAAATAAGGACTAAAAGGCAATCTCTTGTCCATTCCTTGCTTTGCTCAAACTAGAGAGTGTAATTTGCCCCACCTCTCAAACAGGGTCATTTTGAGCATCATTTATGTCAGACTTTGTGTTTCCTTATGATTAAAACCATCGAAATGAAGACAAATGCCAGAAATAGAGCATTCTGACCTGCAGGCTGGGCATGCTACAGGAACATTGTGACAAGGAGGCCTTTAGTGAAAACTGGGTCTCAACTTTTCTGTACCATTTTTTTTCTTCCATGTAAAACAGAAAAAAATGTGACCAGCATGGAACCATCTGCAGAAATCATGTGGACCAGGTGTTGTTGGGAAGTATTAGTAGGCAGAAATGAATGGTTAAATAAGATAGGTGTTGGTGCTGGTCTGTGTCCACTGATCTAAGCTCTGTTCTTTCTTTCCAATATCGTACTTCGTGTTTCTCCATGGCATCACAGGGACTCACCCAATAGCACTTAGAGAAAAGTAGTCAGACACATACAGAACAAACCAACCCATGAGAGTGCTGTTGAACTGAATACCTCAAACATGTGTGTTTGACTCTTAGACACTGACTCAAAAGACAGTTGTGTTTACCTGACACATTCGCGTGATGTAAGTCATAGGCAGGGTCTGAGCTATGAAGACCCCGGAAGGTGAAATAAAATGTTTTTTCCGGTTGTATTTTTCAAATTTCTTTTCTATTCTGCAGATCAGCCACTAGATGTCGCCAGATGGCTCCATTTCTGCACTGACGTTCACCTACCACCCTGAGAAGTCACCAGGTTTAGCGTTTCCCTAGTCCGGGTAGGACAGGGCAGCAAGAACACCCGAAGGAACGCGACTCTGTTTTAGCTCAAGATCACTTCCGGCTACTTAGAGCCGAGGAAAGCTGCCAAGTGTTACAAAGACTTTCAAAGCATCTTTGCTCTCCTGCGTCCTGAGCCCGTGGGATTTGTATGGGTCATGTCCCGCTTCCTGTTAGCACGGATCTCCTTAGCGGTGCTCACCTTTCCTCCTAACCTGTTTTACAGAGGGCCTTGGGGCTTGCGGCTTTTGCTTTCTACTGTTTACTTTTGTTATTTGGGTGCATTTAAAAGGAAACTGCTCCTACAGCCGCGTGGACACTGGAGTTGAGTTCGCATTCCAGTTTCGTGAAAGATTTCCCCTGTCTCATGTTTCTTTCATTACTGCTTGAATTGTCACAAATTTGAAAGCTTTTCCGTTCCCAAGGGCATTCAATCATACACAAGAAGTCTCTTTCTTAATGAGCAGAAGGTCCTCCACGTTCCTAGTCTACAAACTAGCACCGTCCTGGACCTTATCTCTGAGTGGTTCCTGCAGCTACCCTGCCTTGCCCACTTCATTTACATAAAGTAAACTTAACCCAGTCGGCAATTCTTTGAATGGAAGATTTTTTAATTACACACGTCCTGCCTCAGTTAGGCAGCCCTCTGGTTATCTTTATTAACAGACACTAAATAATTTTGCATCATTTAAATGCCCTCCAGTGTGTATCAACTGATAGGGCCCCCAGGGAAGGTGGACCTGAGAGATACTGGCAAGTGGGCAGGGCCAGGGAATAACGTTTAGTCTTTCTGACGGGGAGCTAAGTGACACTCCCAGTATGCAAGAGAACGCGTCCAGTGAGGCACCCACGGCAGGTGAGTAGTTTCGACTTGATGATGTTTTATTTATGAAACCTGGAATTGTTCCCATTTTTGTTTTCTTACCTAACTGAGCAAATGAATCGTGTAGTCTTCTGGGTGGGGTTTCTAGCTGTCATGGGAGCTAGGGACAAGAGTGGTACAAAGCAACCCACTATTTGGGGCTGAATCACAGTCTCCCAGTATGAGAAATTTGCTTCGACTCTAAGACTAGACAGAATTAAAGAAATTGTATCAAGTATGAGTAATATCTTTATATAAATAAACACGTTACTTCGTTTGGGCTATAAAGAAACTTACTTCCAAACTAACATTAGCAGTGAAGGTTAGGATAGGTTGTGGCCTTTCTTTTTCAAAAGTAATATATGCAGTTTCTCCTGCTGAAAAGAGACAGGCTGTGCGTGAGTGTGAGCTCAGAAACCATGAAGGGTTTCTCTTTGCGGAACTGTTACTGAGAACAAAAAAAAAAAACCTTTTTAATTGGTTTAAGTGTTCTATGGCCACGGTGAATCTAAACTGGTGTGTTCATTAAAATAAAGTCCATGTATTATTAAATTCTTTTAAAGTAGCCTTATTTCTTTTGGCCTCCTTCTGGGGATATTTTAAATAATTTTCTATCAAACACAGTGAATCTGCATTAGAAACACAAGGGCCCAGAAGGTGGATGAGAATCAGGCAACTGCATGAAGTCTGTTTTAGCCATAGGCCTAGCTGTGAACTGCATGAAGTCTGTTTTATCCATAGGCCTAGCTGTGAACTGCATGAAGTCTGTTTTAGCCATAGGCCTAGCTGTGAACTGCATGAAGTCTGTTTTAGCCATAGGCCTAGCTGTGAACTGGGCCTGAGAAAGGTTGTGCAGAGCCTTCTGTGAGATGCAGCAATGAGAGTCAAACTCCCCAGCAGATGGAATGAGGTGGGGATTAAAACTACGGGTTCAAGAAACAGCAGAACTGGGTTCAAATATAAAAGTCTGGAAAACATTGAGGCAAATTGTTGTCCCTCCCTTGGCCTCATCTAAGTAAAATACGTCTGCTTCACAGTGACATGCAAGAATCCATGTCCCTACCAAATCTTTATAAGAGTTTCATTTACTCCCAGTCCCCAACACTTGTTCGTTTTTTCTTTTTTTAAGAATACCTATTCCAGCTAGCATGACAGATGGCACACGCCTTTAAACCCAGCATTCAGGGCCATAGGCAGATAGATCTCCGTGAGTTCAAGCCAGTCTGGTTTACACAGCACATTGTAAGCCAGTCAGGATTGTACAGTGTGACCCTGGGAAGCTAGCTCCGTGAGTCAGAACCCTTGTAGCTTGTCCAGAGGACCTGAGTTCCCAGCACCCACCTGGCAGCTCACAACTGTCTATAAAGATCCAGTCCTAGGGAATCTGATGCCTCATTTGGCCTCCGCCAGCACAAGGTGTACATACACACATGCTAGAAAACACTCATACCCGCAAACTGAAAATAAGAAACTCTTTTTTGAATAGCTGTCCCAGCGGGAGTGCAATTACAGCTCCTACACACACCTGTGGTCTCCTTGATTTTTTCAAGAAGTATCTGTTCAGATCGTTTCTCTAGTTTTAAGGATTTCTTTGTGTTTTTAAGTATAGGAATTCTTTGCGTGTTCTGCCAGATGAATAGTTATTGGATTTTGTGCTGTTCTCGAGGCTGTGGGGAGCACATTTTAAATAACTTGCCTGACTTTTCCTTGCAGGCCATTCTCTTGTAACTGCCCTTCTTAGACCTTCAACGTTAGCTCACAAAGAAGAGCATTCGACATTGTTGCCAGAATTGGGTAGGCCCTATGTTTTCGTATAACACATTTCTATGGTTAAGAGCACTTGCTGCAGTTGTGAATGCCCTGGGTTCCCAGCAGGCACATGGCAGCTCACAACTGTCTGTAACTCTAGTTCTAAGGGAGCTAGTGCCACTTCTGGCTCCCACGGGCACCAGGTACATAAAGATGCACATGCAAGCAAATGCAACTATAAATAAAAATAAGAAGTGTTTTTAATTACCATTCTAGCTGGGGTGAGATGTCAGTTCCCTATGGGCTGTGGGAGGCTCATTTTAACTAACTTCTCTGTCTTTTGTTATAGACTCTCCTAGTCCATCTCCCGTTCCCCTGTTAACTTCAACTGTACATTACCAACATTATCCAGTATCAGGTAGGTTCTGTGTTTTTACTTAATAGGTTTCAAGCCATTGCATCTTATCTGAGTCTCCATAAGGCACATCTGCAACATCTGGATCCAGCAACCCTGGCACTAAAACATTGGCCAGAAGCATCCCACGGCTCCCTCTGGGGGTAGTCTCCTGAATTTCTTTCTCTTGCCTTTTTACTAAGTAGGAAATTTTCTGCAGAGAGAATCAATTATATCGTGCACTGAAGAAACGCTTGAAGGATTTAGAAAAGCAAGCTGAACGAACACAGCCCTGCTTCTTAGGAAGCCTGTGTTAGCCAGCAGTGATTTAAGGTCAATGGAGGAAGACACGCGCTACTGTGCACTCTGTTGTGGTTGTTAAAATTTGTTTAAAGATTTGTGGTAAAACCGACACTCCGAGGATACAGTGGGGGAAAGAGCAAGAAGTCAGAGTGAACGCATGAGGTGAACCATGGGCAGCAGTTTCTCGTCTTAGGGTTTCAGGAGGCTTGTTCCTATTGTGAGGTGGGAATTCATTCCCGGGTACCAAACAGTCACACTTTCTGTAACTAAGAGTATGAGAAAAGCTGCTATAAATAGGACCTCAGGCCACCCCAATGCTTGAAGACTTCTACCATATCCCCAGAATGAGGTGCTGCTCTGCCCAGTGCCTAATTCCAAGCTGGGAATGGCCCCTGAAACATTGCCCATCTTGCCCTCCTTTTTCTTGCCCCATGCTCATCTCAAACGTAGGTTTAAGAAGAGAGTTCCAACCCTCGTCTCCTCCACAGATATCTTCTGAGATGTTCTCATCAGGCTCAAATTCAGCAACTGACTGAGTTTCCTCTAAGGTGGTATAGAACAAAGACACTGTTCCATTGAAGCAATGAACCTGACAGAATTCAGAAAACCAACTCCTCACCTCAGGGAAGAAAATTTAGTGCTTAGAAATGTGTATAAATATACATCAAAGGGGTTCTGTTTGCTGTGTATCTTCCAGGTCAGGCTGAAAGTGAGATCCGCTTTGAGGACCATTTGGCTTTTTTCCTATCCAGGCCCCCACCACCCAGGACCTCACTTTGTCAATATTTCCCAGCAGTTTCCACACAGCTAGCAATCACGCATGCTCAGTGCTGTTAGGAACCCCTTGGAACTCTGTATCCAAGGCTACAAAAGCACACAGTCAGTCACAGAGAAAGTAGGGTCTCTACTTCACAGAAACTATCTCAAAAATAGATGGGCTTCTATTGCTTCTGGTTGAACGGGGTTATAATATATACTCAAATATTGTGTGTATTTGTTACAAGAAAATGGGATATCGTAAAGAGTTCCTACTGAAGCCTGACCCAAGCTCCAGTCTAAACCTTTCACGTGCTTGTCTTATTACTCTACAAGTTCTTTGCAGATGAAAGACACAGGAGTTTAAAATGTTTTGAGAGCTTACCTCTAGCCAGTGAGTGGCGAAGTCGGTGTGCAAGTCTAGACAGTTCTACTGTAGTGTCCTCATGCTCCACCAATATCCCAACCCCCAAAAAAGTTGCTTCATTTTTACCAGCATGAAATATGCTTGGCATAATGTTCACCATTTTTGCTGTCCTAAGTGTTTGGTTTTCCCAGAGTGCTGTATATCTGTCACCGCTGTCTGCCTTCAGAATATCTTCCTTATTCCAAAAAGCCAACTTATGTTGGTTACCAGTCAGCCTCTCCCCCATGCCCACAGTTGCTAATTCTCTTTCTTCTGCTATGGATTTGTTTTTCATATTTCAGATAAACAGATTATCTGAACAGGTGGCCTTTGTGAGGCTTGTTTCTCCTAGGATAGCATGTATATATGTGTGTATTGGAACGTGAAGTTCCTTCTTATGGTTGGAAGTTATTCTATTGAATGCACTAATTATCCACTCATTGGCTGGCAGAGATTTAATAGAAATGTGTGCATTTGGGCTCTTGTGAATTGGGCTGCTATGATTATTCTTTTGCGACTTTTTTGAAGGAACGCCCATGTCAATAATCACAGAGGTAGAATTATGGAGTCAGATATTGCATTTTTGTTTGCTGAGTTGGCCTCAATACAACTATTGTATGTATGCTTGTGTGTGTGTGTGTGTGTATGCATGTATATGTACACCTAGACTGTAAAGGTTCCAGTTTCTCCAGATCTTTGCTCACACTTGTAATTTTCATCTTGTGACTAGCTGATGGTCCTTGTCTTACCCTGCGGTAATGACTGCATGCTACAGTGAAAAATACGAACCTGATACTCTTGAGCTACTAAAGCTCGCAGCTTAGGCCAGCCTCTCCTAAGTGTGTTCAGAGTGCTTGTGTTAGCCTACAGTTGGGCAGAACCATCTAAGGGAGGCCTATTTAATGCACAGTGTTGAAGGTCTAGGGTACTATTGAAGGCCTCTAAAAGTGAGAGAAGCTTGTATGCCCATGACCTTTTCCATGTTGATCACCACATGGAAAGTCTTATGCCAATCCACACTGCTTTGGTGTGGCATGGAGTTCACAGTGTTTTTGATTTGCATTTCCCCAGTAACTTTTAGCACAGTTGCTGGCCATTTTCATTTCATATATATCTTGGAGGAAAATGTCTATTTAAATGTTTAAAATGTCTAAATCTTTCTGTTGTATAGTTATAAAACTCTTTGTATACTCTAGATGTTATCTTCTCAGACACAGAGCTTGAAAATATTTCCTCCCATACTGGGATTGTCTTTTTACCCTTGGTACTGTCATTTTAATGTATTTTTATAAACTCTATTTTCTATTTTATTGCTTTTGTTTATGTTTTCATATACAAAGAACCATTTTTCCAAATTCAAGGTTATAAAATATATCTCTACCTTTTCTTCCAGAAATAGTCTTTTATACATAGTGTATGTAACACAGACACACACACACACACACACATTCTATATGATATTTCCTATGTACGCAAATATTCTATATATATTCTATATGATAGTTCCATTGTACAGACACATATTGTATATACATATATATCTTCAATAAATCTTGAGTTAATGTTCTTAGATGACATAAGAAAATTCACTTTACCCTTTTGCATGTGAGTATAGCAGTTATTGAAAATATGACCTTTCTCATTGACTGTCCTCCACAGTCTTTTGAAAATCAGTTAGTCATAGATATAAATTAACTTCTGGACTCTCAGTTCTATCCCTCTGATCTTTATGTCTAGGGCAACACCACACTCCAAACACTGGAATTTTTGTTTGTTTGTCTGATTTTTGTTTTGTTTTGTTTTTTTCATCCCGAGTTTTGAACTCGGGAAATTTGAATCTTCAGACTGTGGGAATTCATATAGCCTATTAGTCTGTTATTCCATTGGTCACCTTTATGTCTTGATGGACCCTATATGAGATGGGCAAAGTTGTACATAAGCCAAATGGCCAATGACTTATATGGGCCTTGAATAAACTTCAGGGGCCTCATAGGCTATGGATGCCCTCAGTTTGGTGGCAGTAAAGTATTTAGGGAGGAAACAGTGAAGTAGGTCCATCTGAAAATGCATCAGCAACATATGAGCCATTAGTGTGAGCGTGTACTAACTCCTGCATGATGCAATCATCTCAGGGGATCTAAGAACCCTCATAATCGGGTTCCATAACCAAATATGCTGATTAGACAAATATGGGGCTGAGAAAATATGCATAGCCTGCTTGTTTTGTGCAATCTACAGCTTATGGACTTTATATTTTTAAGAGCTCAGGAAAGCAAAAGAACAGCGTTTGATGACACATGAATGTCACATGAAATGAGCTTCCACCCATCAGTCCTGACGAGAGCCCAGCCACATCCTCAGTATGCTTTGTTTCTACACTGTCTCTGCCTGCTTTTGCCCAAAAGCAATTTAAACCGCCAGGTCTCCACTAAGGCAATGTTCAGGAGTGATAAGGACTCCGTGTGAGGAGGGGTGGCTTGTCTACAAGGGGACTGCTTATCCGGAGTGTTCTTGACAACAAGGGGGGGGGGTGCCCTCATGCAGCTCCCCAGCCACGCTCTCTTTATCATCTTCCACCTACATGCTACTGACAGCGGTTGTCACCTATCGGAACTGCAGTGTAGGACAACGTCCACATTCACAAGTGGCCCGCATTGTGTGGTGCCTGCCGGTCCCTGTAGCCTTTTCTTCCATTGTCTGTCCACTTCTCCCTCCCTTTCTTCTCATGAACTATAAAGCACTGGTAGTTCCCCCAACCTGTAATGACGTCTCAAATTCTAGACCAACTGTGATGTTATTGGTTCTGTACCTATATGTCTATGCAGTCTGTCTGGTGGTGACTTTCTGCGAGATACCACCAGAGGTATGGTCACTTCAGAGCTGAGAAAACTAAGGCACACTCACCCTGTCTCTGTGTCTCTGTTGCATAGATGTCCTGAAGCTGCCACCAAGGGCGTGGGGTGAAATTGTCTTCGGCTGAGTGTTTTATGGAGCACCGAGTCGCTTCATGTTTATGCCCTTTCTTGACTTCTGTTTTACACAGGTATTACCGTCAGAACACATAATATGTCTTTCAATGAAACGTCTGTCACTCCTGGAGTTCCCAGCACCCCAAGAGGTTTGTTGTGTTTTCACATGGAGTCTGTAGAGTGATGGAGATTTCCTCAGTGGGATCCAACTGGTGACTATAGGGAAACTGACCAAGACTGAAAAGTGCAAGCTAAGGGGCCAGGCTCCTGCTGCTCAGGGGCTCCGCTCTTGGAGTAGCTCATAGAAACAACACTGTGAACCAAAGAAACTGCAGCTAGGAAGGTACCCAAATGATAAATCTGACCTGGAAGTGGGTGGACCAACAAAAGGACCTAGGAGGGTCCTTACGGAGTCTGAAGCAAACCAACTAGCTCACCTGGGCTGGCCCTGTTCCTTACAGACCTTGAATGAATTGCCTTGAGAGACCTCCATGCCATTACTCTTAAAAGGAAGCCAGTCATACTTGCCCCACAGTGTCTCTCCACAGATTAAATGGAAACTAAGTCAGAGTGCAGGCCCAGGTCCAGTCAGATCCCAATGCCTGCAAACTGATAGCCACAAGATCGGCTGGGTGTTGAGATAAGGGTGAGCCTGTGGCCCAGTTGCTCTCTGTCTCTCTCTCTCTCTGTCTCTCTCTCTCTCTCTGTCTCTCTCTCTCTCTCTGTCTCTCTCTCTCTCTCTCTCTCTCTCTCTCTCTCTCTCATCTCTGTCCGTCTGTCTAGTTTTCTGAAAGAAAAAAGGTAGAAAGTCTTCTGTGGATGG
Organism: Chionomys nivalis; assembly: GCF_950005125.1. NCBI lineage: Eukaryota > Metazoa > Chordata > Mammalia > Rodentia > Cricetidae > Chionomys > Chionomys nivalis. Next base: position 48,607,844 of record NC_080106.1, read on the forward strand.
ACTTGGAGAAGGTACTCTACATTTAAAATAGAGTCTCAGAAAGACTCCGAATGGCTTCAGACTGTAAGCAAGTTGGAATTATTGAGAAGTATCTACGGAGAAGAATGGAAGCACTGGGTTTCAGAATCCAAAGAAGAAAAATTAGGCCTAGTGCTTAGACTACTTTTTGGGCTCATGGATCTAACTAACAGTCTCACTGACGATTAACTTCAACATGGAGCCAACATGATAATGTCAGCTGGAAAACATGTAGGGCCCACGGTAGACACAGCGCTACACGACATAGACTCTAAAGGACAGCTAAGGTGGTAGGGCATTTTCATGCATCAGTAATTAGAGTCTAACAACAACCTAGAGACATAAAGATTTTAATTCTCATTTTCTCTGAAAAAAAAAAACTGTAAAGCATGGAGAAATTATGTAACCTGCTTAAGAACGCATATCCGGCGTCCTGTGTTTGACTCCAAAACATAGGTGCTCAGTCCTGAAAACAGAGATAACAAACTTCGATGAACCTTTATTTTTTGGGTATGTTTTGCCACTCTCTAGAATTCTCAGTCCTGGAGAGCAGCAAAATATATCCAAATTTTTGGCTGTGTGATACCATATTCCACGAGACGTTGTTGGTAACACAAACAGGAAGCTTCAACTGTGGGGGTGTGAGGGCTTCATGGGTGAAAGGGCAGCAGAGAAAAATTCTATGGTGTGGACTTGTAGGGGAAGATTGATTCTGTTAGGGCTTTGCGGAAACAGCCAGAAACCGTAACAGATGGGCAGTCTGGTGGGACCGTTGCCAAATGTTCAAATGAGGCACAGTAAGCATTGGGATTCAGACGCTGCAGTGGTATAAACCTAGATGATGGATAGCCATGTGAGCTTCCTTAGGCTGGATTAGGGAATAGAGTGTGTGGAGTGTTGGCTGAGCATCTCTATTGTTCGCCCCATTTTCCCGTTTCCATGATGGAAGTCATCAGGTGTCCCTCTGACATTTCCTTACCCCCCACCCCTGCCAGTTAAGAAGCTGGTTGGCAAGCTTCTCACCCGTGAATATTTGCTGGGTAGCGAAAAAGTCCACACTGAAATTCCTAGAAGAATGGCATGATTCTTAATACGTTGCGTTAGGTACTTTTCTGCTGCTAAAACAGCACCAGGACTAAAAACAATTTATGGGAGAGTTCTCTTGGCATGTGATTCCAGGGGAGAGTCCAAGTGGAGGGGAGCATGGAGAAGTCACACCTGCAACTGCACATACAAAGCAGAGAGCCACTGGGAAGGGAGGCAAGGCTTCCACAGCCTGACACCAGTGGCATGCTTCTTCCCTCGAGGCTGCGCCTCCCATAGCCTCCGCAGAGACTTCCACTAGCTGGAGAACCAAGCGTTCAAACACGCATTAGAACCAACACAAGCACTTTAGCGTTTGGAAGGTTGGAAGGTGACCAATAACCCCCCCACACACACACCCAAAATGGTTAAGAATAAGAAATCCTTTTGACCCTGGACAACCAATTGGTGAGCTCTTCCCTAGGGAAGGCCATCCCTCCCATTCCCAGCATTCCTCAGCTGCCTGTGGTTCTCTGAAAACATATATACAGGCAGAATTATATAGACTGAACATTTAGCCATGGATATTTGCAATTATGTTTGTATATACATATACATATATGCATGCAATAACAGTTTGTTTTTTTTAAAGAGACCATGAATTTGAAAGGCGGTGATGAAGGGTCCGTGGGGGATTTTGGAGGGAGAAAAGGGAAAGGAGAAATACAGTTCAATTAGAAACTCAAAAAGAAAAACGGAACTCTATAGATGGAGCTTTTCTGCTCGGCAGTCACTCCCAAATATCCACACAGAGACTAATATTAATTATAAATATTGACCGATAGCTTAGGCTTGACACTAGCTAGCGCTTACAGTTTAAGCCATCTCTATTCATCTGTGTGCTGCCCAAGGCTCGTTTCCTCATCTATGAACTTCTCATGTTGTTTCTTCTGCATCTGGCTCACTACTCCTCTGACTCTGCCCTTCTTCCTCCCAGCATCCTCTCTGCCCTGAAATCCTTCCTAGCCATCAGCCAACCAGCCTCTTATTAACAACAGAGCCACACATTTTCACAGTGTACAAAAGAATTATCCCACAGCAGAAATCCTCTAATTTCAAAACTTTTTTGTAAAGACATATTCTACTTATTATTCTGACTTACTTGGAAAACTTTATTTTTCAGCAAGAGTTGAACATCCTTTTAATGAGCCAGGTATGTTGTTGTGTTAATGAAATGACAATTATTCCATTTTTAAATTGTAGTCTTATATCTAAGTAGTGACAAGGGTCCATGTTAAAAGAGAAGAATATATGTCATTAGGTTCAGTGACAAAAGCTAATATTTCTGATTTTAAAGGAAGAACTTTTTTTTTAAGTTTGGAAGTAGCAATACATGATTGGGTCATTTGTTTTTCTCAGTTAGATTTTTTTTTAACCAACTATGGACATTTGATAAAAAAAAATCTCTTCATTTATAAAAACAACTGAGTGTTACTCTTCCAACTAATTAGTTGGCATCATATCAAAAATAAATGGAGACAATCCATGTCTCAGTCCTAATCTACCTTCAGCCATACCTTTACAACCTCTTTCTAACTGACATCACGTCTGCTGCCCTTGGAGCCGCTGTGGACTGGCATAGGTCACAAGTGTGCTTCTTCACCACCCTGCAGTTCTCAGCTCTCCCTTACTACTTGGCCAATGATCATATTTCATGTGGGAGAAAAGGTGATTGTAGAACTTTGCCACACGCTCACAAGTTACAGTTGATTGATGGAGGAGGCTGCACACAAGTGGATGAAAAAGCCACACTTTTCTAAGCTATTTTTGCTTTTAAAATTAATAATTTCATTTATTAATAATACAAATAATTGTATTTAAGACATAAGTTGGCCAAATGAGTGAGTATTTTATCTGTATGTCTCGCCCTCAGTTCTGTTTGCTTCTTTGATCAGCACTATAAACAGACTGGACAAATGGGAAGTTTTAAATTGCTTCCTTCCCAATCTGCAAAAGTTCACAGAAGTATTTGTCATTGTGTTCATGAGTGTGTAGGATCTGGGCCATAACAAGGCAACGCTTAGAACACAGGTGACCAGTTCTGCTTTACCGTTGTCTGGCTGGGTAGCTCAGACTCATTCGACTTGATTTCCTCATTTGTAAGCTGTGATTCTTCCAAACCTGTGATTCTATGATCTATTTTATATCCTTCGATACGTGAGAACTTCGTTTTCTCTCATCGTGTTCAAACCATCAGAGAGTTTGTGGATTTTCCCAGTCAGTGCTGAATATCAGCAAACTCTTGTCTGATATTATGCCTGCAAAGAACACTGAACTTAGCTGGCATCAGAACTCGAGGGTGGGGTTAACCCTGTTTGGTTTCTCAAATGACACAGCTGCCTTTTCACTTCCTCTCCTCTCCCGTAGTGACGATCGCCGTGGTTTTGGGGGTGATCGCTGGTATCGTTGGAACTATTCTTCTCATTTATTACTTAATCAGTCTAATAACAAAGGTAAGAGTTCAGTGGCCCATTTTGCATTAAGTATCAGTGTGAAGAAGTTTGGGTGGCATATTCTTCTGAGTACAGTTGGACACAAAGAGATGCAAAATTTTGTAGAACTCCATCCTTTTTAACTGGACACATAAAGACAGGAAATCCTCAACTGAGCTGGTTTTGCACTTGCCAAATTTAAGGCAATGCCAGAATATAAATCCCTTCATCATGTCCCCATTGAAAGGTTGCGCAAAGTTCTTGCCAAATACAATTTAGTATATGTTGATGTATATAGACGCGCTAGTCAAATTTCTACTTGTATTTAATTTATGAATAAAATACTTAAGACAATATGTCATACTTAGATACATTTAAAACTTCTATTTATTTCCTTTTTAAGATTTATATTGTAATTGTGTGTGTGTGTGTGTGTGTGTGTGTGTGTATGCCATGTTTATGCATTGCCTCCAGAGACCAGAAGTGATCAGGTCTCCTGGAACTGGTTGTAAGCAGCCCAGGATGGATGCTGGGAACTGAACCCGTGTCCTCTGCGAGAGCAGTGACTTACTGCTGCTAACCATTGAGCAGTCTCTCCAGTCCCACTTCCCCTTATTTCTGTTCTCACTGTTTCTGAAGTAAATTATTCAAAATTCACATCACAATTTTCACCCTGTGAATTTTTAATGATTAAGGCCATTTTTAGAGACATGCACAACACTATACTTTCAGGAATTATTTCTATAATTCGTTAAATACATATTCAACAGCTCTCTAGAGTATGCAGTTCTCTACCTGAGACATTTAAGACACAAACTCTGTGTAAGCATTTACGGTGCTGTCACGGGCTCTGTAAGGCTCTGTCCTATATCCCGAGCATCAAGTCATGTAAGATTGACAGCTGGGCATTTAGTACCTTCTATTTTTAATCTTTCCCCGACTGCTCCACTGTAACCATGATCTGTCTGTATTGTTTTGATGAAATTGGAGTGGTGACCACACTATGGTAGCAGGGCCGTCACATTAAAAATGACAGGAAATCTGTACCGTTTCTTTGCTTGAATCTTCAGCTACTTTATAAACAACTCCTATTATCACTGATTCTCTATTATTCTCATTATTCTATCACTGATTCTCATTATTCGATGTAAATGTGTCTTCTTTAGCTAATACTTTGCCAACAGAGGTTACACACTTCATTATTTATTAGTTGTTCAGTTATATATTAATTTATGACTGCATGATATGAGGTATGCTCGATACGAGATGACGCCTTTGTTTGAAGTCTATACATTGTAGAAAAGTCATTTTCTAAGAAAATATGTGAAAATGAAATTCCATCTTAGCTAATGTTCAAACCCTGAAATGTTCAGTTGGCAAAATTCATAGCCTATACTCACTTTATCTGCAGAAGAATTTGGGTTTGGGCAACATGACTCTGGAATCGTAATCTCTTCATTTTGATTTTTATTTCCACATTCACTATTTGCTAGAGCAGAGAATATGGAAAAGTCAATCTACAGGATCATGTGACCTCTGTTGAATTGAAATGCAGCTATAAATTTAAATTAATGAGCTGGGCATGGTGGCCCCTGCTTTTAAGCCCAACACTCAAAAACAGAGGCTGGTGGATCTCTATAAATTCGAAGCCAGCGTGCTCTACAGAGAAAATTCTAGAACAGCCAGGGTTACATAGTGAGGCCTTGTCATAACAAAGCAAAATAGAATTTAAAGCAATGTTCATATGTATTTATGAAATAGGAACTTTCCCCAGTAGACTTAGACTATATAACTTTCAACCCAAAGTAAAGGAGTTTAGAAAAATGCTTTCTCATTTGAGGCATTTTTATTTTCAAGGTGTCTTTGATTTGAAAAAGGTGATGATGTTTTTTGGGTTTTGCTCCTAGAAAAGCTCAGTTGACATACACCCTCCCAAGGATGAAGACACGGATGTGCCACTAAGTTCTATTGAACAGGTTAGTGGTAATATCTCTACCTTCTTTTGTGCTTGGGGAAAAAGAATGAATTAGTGAATTTCATCTTTCTGAGTCATGCGGAAGCAAACCAACTGAATTCACCAATGCTAATTCCTTTTTAATGTGAAAATTGCTCACAGATTAAAGGGAATCTCTCCTAAGTAGGGAGATTTTTTTTAAGCGAAACAAATTCTATAAATGAAATAGAAAATGATCTAGTGTACTCCTTAGTTCCCAACCTGCAAATCAATACATGTGGGATACCCTATAGTGGTTCGGATATGATGCTGTAGTTACGGAGACAGCCAGCTTCCAAACCACACCCCACCCCTTAGCTGGAAAGCCTTGAGAAACTTGCCCTTTACTTCCCCAGCACGTGAAAGGTGAGGCGGGATGATTGTGGACTGGAGGGTAGCCTGGGCTATGAAGCAAGAGTCTAATGAAGCGCACATGCCTCTTAGCTGGCGTCAGCTCTTTAGACGCCTTTTCTAAATGACCTCCTTGTACCTTTGCAACAAGTCTGGGCCTCTGCTTTCACCTCCATATGCGGGTGACAAGTTGGTGCACACATGCAAGACTTCAGGGATGTTTTGTTCATTCAGAAGAATATTGCCCCAGGGTCATTGTTTGTTTTAAAGAAAATTTATTACCAACCTTAAAGGTGGGAAATAAGCCATGCATAGTGTCACACGGGAGGGAGAGCCAAGTGAATCTCTGTAAATTCAAGGCCAGCCTAGTCTACATAGTGAATTCCAGGACAGCCAGGTCTATGTAGAGAGACCCTGTCTAAAACAGAAAAAAACAAAAGCAGAAAATTTTTACATCTTAGAGACAAGGTGCCAGTATTCCCTCTGTGGGGGAAAATACAGACTTTGCCAACACCGGAGATGGGGATAGGACAGCAGGGGGCTCTATTACCAGTGAGGAGGCAATTCATCATAGCTGGATGCTAAATGGTCCCTCTACAGTGTGTCTACATGCTGCCTTGATATCACTTCGTCAAACAGTTCTCAGGGAACTTTGCCTAAAGTAGTACCTACCTAAGTAGTATGTGTTGGGGGAGAAGTCGTCAAGAACAATGAACTAGAATACTTGAGATTAATTGAAGCTTTTCCTGTAATTATTAACATTCATAACAGGTGAATCAAATTTTAGGCTCACTAATTTTTCATATTCAGGGTATGTTTGTGAGTGAAATGAGTTTCAGGGTTCAAATGCATCCCCCCCCTTAAGAGACGTGAGAAAACACAAAATTCATTAAAAATGCTTTAGTCCTTATTTTACGAAATACCATTCCAAACTGATGCTGAAATCCTAAAAGGCCAGGATGCTCTGTGGTCTCCATAGAAACCAGGCATCTTGAGAAGTGACCAAGGGAGAGGGTGCTGTAGTCTCCTTGTACTTGGTCATGACTTGTGCTTGGTGGGAAATTGAGGAAGTGCATTGGAGCTAGCTGCCCACTGTGGCTTCCTCACGTGACCCTGCCAGCCTGTGTTTCACTGGGAATATCTGAGATCCGCCCTGTGCTGTCAAACACAGAAAGACTGGGAAATGCTATCAGGGCAGATGCTCTCGTTGTCCCTTTTATATATCCTCTGAGACCTGACATAACCTGAGTCCGACCTTCCAGTCAATAGGATAAGTAAGGTTGTAGGTAGGGCTGGGGGGTCCAAGCAGGGAGCTGCCTGAGCCTCCCTCCTAGCAGTCAGAGGAATGTGCAGTAAACTCCGTGCAGGTTCATCCTAAAGGGCTTTATTCCTAAGAAAGACCTCACAGACTGGGAGCTTTGACCATGTGTATACAAATCAACTCGCTGTGTTATTGCCTTGGCACTAGGCCCCGCCTCTACCCACCTTCTGTGGTTTCTCACCTCTGGAAAAGGGAGGAGCAGAACTGTGTGTGTTTCTCACCTGAGATTTCCAAAATAGATTTTCAAAAGGAAAAAAAAAAAACCTGTGCCTTTCTAAAACAAACAGACAAACAAAGCAACCCTCCAAAATAACTAAACGAAGGTTATTTTATAACAATTATATTCAAAGACTCCTCCAAGAAGGCAGCATCCTGGCATCCATTTAATGCAACGATCTCATGGTGTTGCAAATATAACTGTGCCCTGTTTGACTGTTTTGTACCTGCCCCATCCTTCCACAGAGCGTTATTCAAGAAGAGCATGCCAGTGTCTGAAAGACCTCAGAGAGAACACAAGACTGCAGTCAATGGAAAAAGTAGTAGAAATCAGACATATCAGTACATTGCGTACCTTCCTGAACCGTACATTATAAGAGAAAATGTCACCATTGTAAGCTTCAGTAATTCACGATGGGGGTAGGGGTGGGGTCAGGGGGAGCACCTCTGTTCATTAGCAACTGAAGGTGAAGAACACATTTCCTTGTATGCTTGATTTTGGGTTGGTGTAAATTTTTGTAACTACTTGACTAGAAGTTTTGCTCCAAAATTTCAACTGAGTTCATGTGTTGTCCCTTAAGACTGACTTATTCGATTCTGTTACATTTTGTTCACAAGGTTATCATTGACAGGCTTAAGCTATTGCCCGGGAAATCCAAGTTTCCTTATCATCCTAATGACTGAATCCAGTTTCATTCTTTTAAATAAGTAAAAGGCCAGCAAATCCTACCCCTCTCCTTCCTTGCCAGACAGGCAACACACAGTTCCCTGTTAGTGGTGCAGGTGCTTTTCCCACACTAAGAAAGCTCACACTCAGAAATGCCACACGCAAATGCATGAAAGGATACACATCCGTTATTAGATGTGTAAGACAGCACCAAAGTACCTCTTATTTTAAATAGCAAGTTGCATTTGAATTATTCCAAGTAATTGGTCTGACAGTGTTAGACTGACTCCTTCAGAGAGCACACAAAGGTCACAAAGAGATGTTTCTGCAGCCAGAGAGCCCTGAGGAGGAAGATGACGACAGACCCTTCTTCCTTCAGTGGAAATCAGAAAGTAACTACATCTGTCTGTGCAACTGTGAGCCAATAAACTTCTCCAGTCCACCCAGTGAGAGCTTCCCTTGTTGATAAAACTCCAGAAAACCAAATAGAGGGCTTTCTAGATGTGAGTGACTAAGGGACTGTGTGACTATGTTTGACTCTGACATTTCTTTATAGCAAGGCTTAAAATAATGAATGTTTTTATAAAAGAGGACATAAATCCGGGAGGGGATGGGAGGTCAGGTGGATCTGGAGTGACAGAGGGGGAATAAGAGATGAGTATGTCAAAATATATTATATGAAATTCTCAAAGAATTAATAAAAATGTTGTTTTTAAAATCAATATAAAAACAAGACCTATGCCTATCCATTTCCAAGTTGATAAGATTTCAAATGGCTTTACCCTTGCTTTATGATAACTAAATAAATAACTATATGTACATATTGGAGATTGTTTTATGTTTGTCACCTATTTAAAATAAAAAATTGAGATAAGAGAATATTTCTTTATGTATATTTTAAGTAGATTTAAGAGTATTATTACGTTTATTTAATTCAATGATGACCCAAGTGCCAAAGTAATTTTAAATATACTTATTTCGAAAAATATAAAATGTTAGACTAAGAGAGGACCTGAGCTAACATTGTCTCTAAAATAATTTACTGGTCAAAGACAGTAAGAGATTAAAGTAATGTTCTGTCTCAACCAGAGCGACAGAATGCAGAGGGTAATTAAAGTACAAATTGCTTTAACCTTCTTGAACTATGGGATGTTTCTCTGTGTGTCTCAACTGGTTTCACATTGAAATTTAGTGTTTGTGTGAAGAAGTGACATTTATCCCCTTTGTAGTTTTTTTTTTTCAAATATTTATTATGGATACAGTACTGTTTGCATATATGCCTGCAGGCTAGAAGAGGACACCAGACCTTATTACAGATGGTTGTGAGCCACCATGTGGTTGCTGGGAATCGAACTCGGGTCCTTTGGAAGAGCACGCAATGCTCTTAACCGCTGAGCCATCTCTCCAGCCCCCCCTTTGTAGTTTTTATAATTAAACTGGAGGACAAAAACAAAAAGAACTCTTTCCTGTGAAGACATCAGGACCCCATGCATGACCCTAACTGAATTTCTTAAAATTGGGGACTGAAGTGAGCAAGGGTGGTGAAGCTGGTTAGATAACTTGTTATCGGACGCTGGTTTTTTTTATAGAGATGGAAACAGAGGGTCCCAGTGAGGGAGAAGGAGACACAATGTGACCAAGGAGTGTGAAGAGCCAGGAAGACTGTGGCAAACCAAGTGATGTTCATATCCAGGGCTGCGCCCATGGCCTTCTCATGTGCTTTAGGAATTTATTCCGCCAAATAGCTATTCTCCCAAAGAAGTTCCTGAAATCCAGTTGCTACTCAAAGAAAAAGATATAAAAAAATTCCACCCCACAGCATGAGTGTGCTGTGTCAAACGAGGAGTAGCATGTCATGTCCCCAGTTCTGCTCCCCTGGAAGTCATGTTCTGGTGGCTGCAAAGTCACTTCCAGCTTCTAGAATTAAACATGTCTTCTGTTAGCAGTTTAAAAGTTTCAAGAATGACAGCAAAAGGTAGAATATTCAGGGAAGGGCTTTATCTCCAAATGCACCTGTCAGCCCAAGGATACCAGATCATTCTGGAGTGTTCTGGGTCAGAAGTCTCTGAAGGATTCCAGGAGACTCACGTTCCCCCAAAGGAAAGGTAAGGTCAAAGACCCAGTGTTCCCACGTGTAGCACCCGCTCTGCTTCCTCACACACCGACCGGCTCTGTCTTGCCCACAGGTGGGCATACTTTGCCTCTCTTGTCCTAAAGTGGAGGCCTAACAGGTCTCCCGTCCTCACAAGAGTCAGTGGCAGATCTACTGTTTTTAGGATAGTATAAATATCAAAGCAAGTGTTACTCCAAATTCTTCAGAGGCACACTCACATAGTAATCAGATAAATTACCTACAGAAAGGTTTAAGCTTAAAGGTAAATCTAAAGTGCCTAGTAAAATAAAGATTTCACACGGCCGCTGTGTCCTAGACTTCAGAACACCAGAACCTGGAGGACTGAATGCTACGGATAAAAAGAACAAACAATACTGCAAAATACCTCACATGACACTATTTTTGTTGTTTTGATGATCAGTGCCACCCTTGTCCCATAAGACTTCCCAGCACTGGATCCCTACTCCAGGAAGGAATTAAAACATACGCGGTTTACGTTCCTTTTTCGAAGGAAACGTGAAGGTGGCTAAATGGCTAGAACAGCATTTTGGCAAAGGGATGACTGTCTCTTTCTTCTGCTGTGACTTAAGCTTCTATTCCTTGCCGGATAAGGAGAGAACTGAGTGTCTGTAATGATTTATCAGAGTTTGCAGCATTAGAAACACTGATTGCAAAGACATTACCATGCCTCATCTTAGTTTGTATCAGCCCCTGAGAGTCCTCCAAGTATAAGGATTCAACTTCATGGCAGCTGGATCACGGACAAGTCTATGACACTGAGGGTTCTTGAGCCCAAGAGTGGCTTTAGGATGGCGGTCAGGCTCTGGTGTGTCTAGCACACATCTGGCCAATACCCACACTGCTATAACAACTTTATCAGAAGAACTAGCATCACAAATGCAGGATGGGATGGGGGTGTTCTGATAGACCACAGAGTTTTCTAGAGGCTCTACTTTAGAAACTAAGAGTAGAGAAGTCCTTCCTGTTACACCCAGAAATGACTCTCAGCATCTTCTCTAAAATATTCAGTGATGAACAGCCCCCCCACCATGGAATGTTAATTCCAAGTAAACTCAGTGAGTTTGCAAATGGCCTCACAGTGTAAGAAACTTACATGGTTAAAATGTGCCCCACTTTCTTAGCTTCTCTTGACTCCTGAAGGCTTTCTGATTCTCATCCGCACCTCTGTTGAAAATGGCCGTGGTTTGAAATCACCTGACTCATTCCTGGGTCATCCTAAGGACAATTCCAATAGTCTATGAACAGCACAGAGTAGCCTCACTAAAACACAACACAATGGCAGCAGCTGACTCTCAGCGAGCCCTCTGCTGAGGACCTTGAGAATATAATGCCACAAGCAGCGGCTCTGGCCACCCACACAGAAGAACTTCCTTTTCCGAGCAGGGGGTGAGTCTGAGCAGCTCCCTAGGCCCCCTGGAAGACCCTAGACATCTGAAAAGAAACATGCCTTTGATTGTACCATTTGTTTTTGAACCCCAGTCACCTGAAGGAGTTCTAACCTACCTGTCCCCACCCACAGTTTGTATTGTTTCTGTGCCCAGCCCGGGCTTCTCCTAACGAATTATTTAAACAGCAATTCTTGCTGTGGCTCACAGCTTGCTCCCATCATGCTTTGGTACCTTCTACTCCTTTCTTTCTTCTTCCTTTCTTTTTTTCTTCCTTACTTTGTGATTGGTTTAAATTGAATTAAATTAGACTATATTGAATAGGGTTTATAACCACACACCAGTTGGAATTTAATTTTTTTCTTGTTCCCTGTGGTTGTATTATCCTTCCTGAATAGATTCCAGAGGGAAAAGAGGATGACTAGAGATGGGATCCACAGTTTGGGGAGTCCAAGCCTGCATAGGAGACTGAGCCACTGGCATTGATACCCCGCTGGAGAAAGCTGCTGGTGCCAGCCTTCCTGCTGGGTTCCTGCATGGTTGATTGTCCAGTTCCCTGGCTTTCTAGGAAACTTCACACACTAAAGAATACTTCTCTGTAGACACAAAAGTTTCTAAGACGGAAATTTTCCTTTTATTTATTTTTTGGCCTTTGTCTGCTCTCTTCCTGTTTCAGATGAGAATTTCATAACCAAAAGTAATAATTATAAAATACCTCAATATATTAGGTCAGATTTTTAAGAATTAACAATTAATAACAAGTAAGCTTTTTTAAAAGAACTTCCCCATCTGTGGAGACAGATGCACAGAGAAAGCCCCAAAACTGTTGAGAACGAAAATTATGCCTGCGTTACTAACAAGCTGCCACAAACGTAGCAAAGCCAGGAATTTGGCCAACGAGTGAAATGGTGAGCAAAGATTAGCTGTCTGGTTTTATCCGCTGAAAATTAGAAGAACTAATCCAAGTCCCTCCCACACGTGGCACAGGTCTGTCCCGGCCTGATAGCCACAACCCTAAAAAAGCTGTATGTGTGCCTTGCTAAATTCTGAGGACTCTGGCGCGCTACAACTGGACACGCACAGTGGTGAGGTTCCTGCTTGCTCAGCTCTTCACAAGCACACAGGAGTCCTGGGCGTCTGTGAGAGACAAGGTCTATGCCTTTCTAGTTGCTGAGAAGTGGGAGCTTGCATGATACTGGTGTGGCTTTCGTGCATGGCCTATAAAGGCCATCATGTTTGTCTGGGATAGTCTGGTTATGAGCAGAACAAAGAGACTTTAGGGAAAAAACTGACACCGGGTGATGGTGGCACACGCCTTTAATCCCAGCACTTGGGAGGGGGAGGCTGGCGAATCTCTGTGAGTTTGAGGTCATACTGGTCTATAGAGAGAGTTCTAGGGTAGTCAGAACTGTTTCACAGGGAAACATTGTCTCAGAAAAAAAAATCTAATAATTATTTTACATTTGGAGCTTGGGGTGAGGTGGATCCCCACTATCACCACTACTGATATGAGAAAATTAAAGCCCTGTTATCCAGAATGTGAACTTGGAGATAAGATCCTGGCAGACCAGGTAAAGATACACTGGAGTTGGATGGGTCCCTGCTCCAATAGAACTGGTATTTCTATTGAAAGAAACTTTAACAGATAGACAGACACACAGAGAGAGAAATGGGGGAGAGGGAGAGACAGAGACAAAGAATCATGTGTGACAGAGAAGGCAGATGTCAGAGAAAGCAGCAGAAGCCAAGGGAAGTCAACTTTGTTGGGCACTTGAGACTGAACGGTTTCTGCCTCACACCTCTGCCAGCCCCTGAGTAGCAGATTTTTAACCCAAGATTGTGGGAGGCTGTCTTGCAAAACAATCTTCCCGAGTCCACCCCGGCTTGTGTAGGCCTGTCCTGGAGAACAATCTTCCCGAGTGAGTCCACCCCGGCTTGTGTAGGGCTGTCCTGGAGAACAATCTTCCCGAGTGAGTCCACCCCGGCTTGTGTAGGCCTGTCCTGGAGAACAATCTTCCCGAGTGAGTCCACCCCGGCTTGTGTAGGCCTGTCCTGGAGAACAATCTTCCCGAGTGAGTCCACCCCGGCTTGTGTAGGCCTGTCCTGGAGAACAATCTTCCCGAGTGAGTCCACCCCGGTTTGTGTAGGGCTGTCCTGGAGAACAATCTTCCCGAGTGAGTCCACCCCGGTTTGTGTAGGGCTGTCCTGGAGAACAATCTTCCAAGTCCACCCCGGCTTGTGTAGGGCTGTCCTGGAGAACAGTCTTCCCGAGTCCACCCCGGCTTAGAGCGCTTTCTTTCTCGTTCGCTCCCTCATCTTGCTCACGTCTCTGGTGTTATGACTTGCTGTCGTATATATCATATGTATTTGGGATTGTGGGGAGAAAGACCCTTCTACATCAGCTGTCAGTCAAATTTCCCAGTGTTGTTTGTAGGTGTCAAGGCCATTTCCCTGCAAATAACTGTAACGACGGTGTAATCAACTATGTAACCATTTTCTGATCTCCTGAACGTTTTATTTCCGTTTTCTTGCAAAACTAGGCTGAAAGGTAGCTGACTGGCTTTTCAAGTATACTAAGTCTTCCATGGTTTTTAATTTTTAAAAAATCCTGAAAATGTAAACCAGTTCCCGGAAGTGACTTTAGTCAAGCTCCTGTTTCTACATTCACAGCTAGCCACTCTTACCTTCTGTAACAGGGCCCCAATAATTTTCACTCCTTTCAGGAGATGGTTCCAGGTGCTGATAACACACATTCTCACGACGGCTTCGCAGACTGCGTTTTTCCCTGTGTGAAAACCATCCTGGCAAGAAAGAAGGCGTTTCCTTGATATTTTCTTGAAAGTAGTGACTGCAGAAGCCTGGTCCCAGCCGTCCTGTGGCTTTAATCTTACACCAAACACCTACCAGCAACAAAGCAAACAAAAATAAACTTCTCTCAGTCCCAGGAAGGACACTTTCAGAGGATAACACAGCCCAGGTCAGCGCCCCAGTTAACTCTGCAGTCCGCCAAGGCTGCCAGGGGAGCAGCGAGGGGGCGAGCAGAGGGCAGCCCCGGGAAAGCTTACCTCTTGCCTGTTTCATCTTCTACATCTGGCTTCACCTTTATCACTTGGGGTGGGGGGGTCAGAAATGCAGAGAATTCCTCTGTTTCTATCACATGGGGTAGCAGAGGGTGTTGGTGTCAATGTCTTCTCAATATCAGTGGGAGAAAGCCTTCTCTAGACTGCTTCCTGGAAGCCCTCCTCAAAACAGTCTTAGCTTCTACAGAAGCTGCCAGAACTGAAGCTCTGGAGCATCAGTGCCTCCACAAATCCACTTCTTTACAATTCAGACAAACTGTAGAAATGACAGAATCTCCACTCTACGCCTCACCCGTCTCTCCACCCTGTGAAGGATGCTTTACCACAGACAGCATCCAGACTACAAGACAGAGGCCACCCCCAGGAATTCCTTTTTTTTTTTTTTTTTTTTTTTTTGGTTTTTCGAGACAGGGTTTCTCTGTGGTTTTGGAGTCTGTCCTGGAACTCACTCTGTAGACCAGGCTGGTCTCGAACTCACAGAGATCCGCCTGCCTCTGCCTCCCAAGTGCTGGGATTAAAGGCGTGCGCCACCACTGCCCAGCCCCAGGAATTCCTAATTGTCTAGATGTCACATCTATTGGACTCATAGTAACCATATATAGCACAGCAGAGTTCCTTCCTACCCCTCAGTTTCCGCCCTCTTTTCTATAAAATGGGCATCCATATCCTGTGCTTTCCTCAGCTGCTGGTGTACTGTGGGGCAATCGTTGAGCATAAAACAGCAAACACTTGACTGGCGCTTGTATAATTAATAAACCCCTGGTACTTTTCTCTCTCGTGTGCAATGCCCACAGTAGTTTACACTTGAAGGCCAGAGCTATGAAGCATGTTGCATTTATTTGTCTCCAAGACTTACTGAAGTCAGTGTTCAAAGAATTGCAATCAGCTTCCCTGGGAGAGCATAATCCTCACTCTAGAAGATACTTGCAGGGATCCTCTAGAACTATGCCAATTAGTTTGCCCTTTTTTCCATTTTTCTTCTAGTTCTCAGGTTGTTCATAAAAACTACCATTTCCTGAGCTTTCTGAAGACATTGTCTAGATGAAGAAGCCTTGGGAAGGGACCATGACATCACTGATGGAAAGCACAAGACAGATAGCAATAATCTTTCTTTTCTTTTTTATTCTTTCTACTTGATTTTTCAAACTTCTGCTTGTTTATCACAGTAACAATCCTGTCAATAAAATGAACTTTTAGAATATCAGGATGCATTCTTCATTCTTAAAAATATAAATATAATAAAAATGGCAACTGAGCTCTTTTTTTTTACTCATGGCAATTCACACATGAATTGACTGTTTTTATATTCAAATATTTGCCCATCACTCACCCTGCAAATTTTTCATTAACACACACAGATGTTACACACCACACAGTAGTGACCCAGGTTAACACAGAGAGATGTTACACACTGCACAGTAGTGACCCAGGTTAACACACACAGATGTTACACACCACACAGTAGTGACCCAGGTTAACACACACAGATGTTACACACCACACAGTAGTGACCCAGGTTAACACAGAGAGATGTTACACACTGCACAGTAGTGACCCAGATTAACACAGAGAGATGTTACACACCACACAGTAGTGACCCAGGTTAACACATACAGATGTTACACACTGCACAGTAGTGACCCAGGTTAACACAGAGAGATGTTACACACTGCACAGTAGTGACCCAGGTTAATACATACAGATGTTACACACTGCACAGTAGTGACCCAGGTTAACACACACAGATGTTACACACCACACAGTAGTGACCCAGGTTAACACAGAGAGATGTTATACACTGCACAGTAGTGACCCAGGTTAACAGAACAGCAGTGCCCACATATCCATCACTCACCTTGCAAGTTTGGAGCCCTGAGACACCCACGGCTGAGTTCAGTGACTGAAGGCGGCTCTGAGGAAGAGAGCTCACTGCATCCTGTGCCTGGGTTGAGACCACGTGATTGGACACAAGCTTCCACAATCAGCAAACTAACTCAACCTTGCATCCCATCATCCATCTGGGCTTTCTAATTGACCCTCACGCTCCCATTCAACTCTAGCATCCTCTCACGGTGTTACTTCTGCCGACTTGTCCAGGTTCTAACTTCTTTTAAATCTGAATCTTCTTCAAAGGGGTCAAATGGACCACCATTTGTTGCCCCATCAGTAAAAACTTCACGTTGTACAGGAGAGCACAGTTTTGCCCACTCCTAGTCCAAAGTGCTCCTGCAAAGGAAATAATGTGTTATTTGACAGTAAGGGTCCTTCTATATTTCAGAAAAATTCAGGGGAAAAAAACTTACAACAATGTTGGAACCAAACTGTAGTTTAGGAATGTTACAGCTGAAATAAGCAATCGCTATAGGCAGAGACCCAAGTCTCAATCTGAAATGACTCTTCTTAATTTTATTTTCCCAATATTTAGTCTAATTTGAAAAGTAAGGAAACTAAACCATCTGATGGGCTTCAACTTTAAAATACGCTTCCCGAGAGTTAAGCCTCACAGCTCCGCTATAAGCCAGAACACTGAACATTTTCAATATCATCCACGCTGTATTGGAGTTCTAGGAGACTTATTCTTTCATTAGCCCCATCCCCACACTCATCAGTTACGGGAGGACGCACCAGCACTGAGTATAACGTTTCATTAAACCCTTCAGAAGCACATCTCTCCTACTCAAATCACAGCACAGTACCCAGCCCGAATGCTTGATTCTCAGGGCCCATATTGCAGCCATTTCTCTCTCCTTGATGACTATGCCCTAACTCCATAAAGCGACTCTGAGGTTTAAAGTCGTAGAACAAGAGAACTCATTTCCTTTGCAAACACACCTATTATTTGAGTGGGTGGCTGTCAAAGCAAAATGTGTGAAGACTGATTGAGGTGCATCCCAGGCTAACGATCTGCTGAGTAATTAACTGCTATTAGTTCAGATGTTCCTCAAGCCACAGGCCAGCGTGCACCACGTGAAACCGAGGTTAAATCTGTGTCCCCTATCAAAGATGTGAAACAAAATCTTCACAATGAGCCTGGGCTTATGTCTATAGTCAATAATGCTGGAAGTCATATGGGATACTCAAATGGGATAAGAACTCGGGAAGGAAGAAGATAGCATGCAAAAGGAGGCATCTGCATTAGAATTATAATGCTGTATTTTTGTTTGTGGTAATGAATCATAACTGAGTTTAAGAGTTTGACTTGGGGGTCTGGAGAGTTTGGTCAGCAGTTAATAGCAACTGGTGCTCTTGCAGAAGACCTGGGTTCACTTCCCAGCACCATCCATAACTCCAGTTCCAGGAGATCCAATGCGCTCTTCTGACCTCAGCCAGGTGCCAGGCACATGCGCAGCAAGCACTCCTCCATATAAAATAAATATAATCAAATGAAAAAGAATGCAAGTTTGGGAAATAGGTGGGTAAAGCGCTTACTACACTTAGTTCAAATCCCCAGAACCCAAATAAAAGCTCGTGTCTATAATTTCAGTGTTCCCATGGTAAGATGGGAGGTGAAGGCAGGAGAGTCCCCAAAAGCTTAGGGTAAGCTAGCCTGGTGTGTGCAGCAGCAAATGGCAAGGAGCAACCAGCCATAGCCAAGGTTACCCTCTAGTCTCTATATGCATGCTGCATCATGGGAAGGCATGCACTCACATGCAGAAACACATGCACTCACATGCAGAAACACACACACAACACCCAAGGTCATCCTCTGCCCTCTACATACATGCTATGGCATGGGAAAGCATGCACTCACATGCAGAAACACACACACAATGGGAAGGGTGCGGCTCATGACTTCATCACTTCCCAAAAGACTTTTCCTCTCAATACTACTATAATGGGAAGTGAGTTCATGCGATTGTATATGGTTTAATACTTAATCGGTAAGGGGCATACTTTTAAACCATATATACCTACACCAGTGTCAAAACAGCACACCATGAAGCAATGTCATCCTGCGTACCTGTTCCCTATGTTGGGAACTGTATGTCTGTCTGTCTTCTCACCTACCTCAACAAATGCCTCCACTGACTGAAAGACTCGATAGAAATTTCCATGAGCCCCTTAAGTTTCCAGAACTATATTTTCAGTTGGGAACGAAAGGCCAATAAAGATTGTCATGTTAACGTGGGGTTACAACAGTTTCTTTTTCAGTGGTTGCAATAAAATACTGACAAAAAACTATTTGTGGGGAGGGAAGGGTTTATTTGGCTCATAGATTATAGGCCATCATTAAAGGAAATCACAACTGAAGCAGAGGCTCACTGGTTTGCCCCTTCTGGCTTGCTCAGCTACCTTCCTTAGATAGCCCAGGCCCACCTGCCCAGGGGCGCCATGACCACAGTAGGCTGGGCCCTCCCACATTACTTAGTAACTAAGAAACTGCCTCACAGGCATAGTCACAGGCCAATCTTCTCAAGGTACTTCTTCTGCTGATGCTTCCTCTTCCCATGTAACTTTGAGCGTGTGTCGAGTTGACGAAGTTGACTATGGAAATAGGTAATGAATACCAGTTTTCTTTAAGATGGTCAGGCTGGGGACTGATGCAAAGAAGGAACTGCGCATGACAGAGCAGAGAAATGATTAGGGACACGGTCCAGCTGAAGGAACACTGGCGACTTTGAAAATGTTTGTGCAGGTAATAATTTCCCTGAGAGACTTCGAAGTACTATCATCTGTGGTCAAAAGACTGAAGCGTGGCCCAGGGCCCATGCTGAATGGGGAGAAACACTTGACAGCTGTGGACACGGTCAGAGGAAGACGAGAAAGAACAGAAAATTCGTGAGAGACAGGCTCAGACATGCTAGGAAACTCGTGAGAGATGGCCTCGGAAATGCCGGCAAAGATCCATAGGAAAGAAGGTACGCTTGCTGATGGTAAAAATGAGTATGATTATGGGGATGCTGAAGGAGAAGGCCAGGCAGAAGAAGGAGGGGGAGAACGATGATGAGGGTGAGGAAGAAACCAGAGAATGGCTTCAAAAGAAGAAATCTAGAGGAGACACTGCAACCAAAACACACACGAAACTCAGGCCAGAAGGGAAGAGATTCAGAGTGAGCAGCATCAAGACAGAAAACTCAGGAGTCCTTCATTCATCAAACAGGGAAAAACAATCAAGACACCAAAAGAATTTCATCCTGTGGAAGATAGTATAACAGAAATGCAGGCCTGGCTGTCTCTCTTATAATACAGAATGAAAACTTTCTTTACCATGTTTAAAAACACTGAGGTGTTCCACTGCCAAGAATATTGTGTGTGAAATGCTTACATAGTTTTTAAACATGGAAGTCCAGTTTTAACTTGTTTTAAAGTATGCAAAGAATACTGGATAGTCGTAGGACACTCCTTTAATCCCTGCCTGACTCTTCTTCCTGAATGCTGTGAGTTCAAGGTCAGCCTGGTCTACAGAGAGAGTTCCAGGACAACCAGGAGTACAGAGAAACCCTGACTAAAAAACAAACAAAGAAACAAAAAGGATGTGCGATGAAACGTGGGGCTGGTGGTGGTCAGCTGAATATGGTAGGGAGCCAAAAATAAACACATGGGGAAACTGCATTTTAATAACACATAAAAGCAAAAATAACAAGTACTGGTAAGTATGAGAGGAACTGGAAAATCCTGGATGCTGCTGGTGGGAACTCAAAATGAGGCAGCCCTTGTGGAACACTAGGGTGGATCTTAAATATTATATACAGGGCTGCCAAACCACCCAGCAGTTTCACTTCTGAATTCTCTGAAAGAGCTCGAAGTAGGGTCTCAAAGAGAAATACACACCCATAGTCAAACCGTAGACACAGCCAAAGGGTGCCGATAAATGAGTGTACGAACAGTGTAAATTCAAAGAAACAAGACAGTGCAGTGGTGGCTGCTGGCAGCTGAGGAGGACAGAGAGGCGGAAGGTGTTTAATGAAGATGCAGTTTCAGATTGGAAGGCAGGCAGTCTAGAGATCGGCAGCACCAACCTGTGAGGACAGTTAGCGCTTACAAACCACCAAGATGGTTAATTTTAGTTATGCTTAGTAACCGGGACTTTAAATGATTCACAACATGAGAAAAGCTGGACCGAGGGTGGGTGATGGGATCTGAGGGACACTGAGAAGATGACCGCTGTCCAGTGACTCGGCCACACCCACTAGGCTGGGGCACTCAACGTCACAGAGCTCAGCTCCCTGGTCTCCAAGGACAAATCATAAATGCCCTGCTCATGAGTAGATTGTGAGGCTTGTTAAGCCATGAATGTGAAAGACTGGCTCTTTGCAGAGTTTTAGCTAAAATTTGAACACATACAATAATTATTAGATTTATTGGTTGTCTGTACACACACACACAGAACCATTTTCACTCAAGGTTTTGTTCTTCCCATGTGTATCACAACTTCCTTCAATGGCGTTTCTCTGGCTACGATCCGAAGTCCTAAATCACAGTCTGAGAATGACATAAGTGCAGACAGGAGTCTTACCACGCTTTTAACCTTCCTTAAAACGCTTTGCGACAGTCCTGTGCACACTATAAAGTCACGAGTCCCCCTTTCCACTGCAAGACAGTCGTCTTCTTTGCCTGTCCCCCGCGAGTCTTCCCATATCTTCTATCAAATTCTGAAACAAATGCGCCTTCAGTTTTTGTGAGCACGTGAACTTGGTTTTCTCTTTCAAGGCTCTGGAAGGAATTGGCTTTTCATTCCTTTGTTAAGGTAAAATGAAGTTCAAGCTTCGAGCAGTAATTTCACATTATTTTTCTCGTCTTCTAGGAAGTGAAAGAGTTAAGCACGTCCTAATGTCCTATGGGGCACTCAGGTTGGTAAAGTACCACTTTTGTTTTATAAGTGGTCCAGGGCTCACTTCACAGGACACTCTGGCCATCACTGATGCAGAAGGAAGCAAGCCCATCAAGGCCTGCTTCTTAGATGCCTGGAGGAAGGGACCCAAGGGGCACTGGTCACTTCATCATTTACACCCAGACATCTCAGATTCTGTCCGTCTCTGTGAGCTTATTTTGTCTTTAAACCAATGTGCAGCCTTGAAGTGCCTGCCCGAAGAATTTCCACTTTCATTTTAACAGCCTGCTTGTCTCCGGGTACACTTCTGGAAGACTGGCACTGAGTATGTGTCTGTTTGCAGAGAAGGGGGAGAAAGAAGTGACAACAGCTGAGGTGAGTCAGAATGCTAATTTGGGAAAGCTTTTCCTACACTACAGTTGCAGAGAACACCTCCCACCCAAATGTCTGCCTTGGCTCCCTGATGGGAAGCCTGCCGCAGCCCAGTCACAGGCAGAGTGTGAGGAGCCCACCCAAGTGTCTGGCTTGCTCTGGTCTGCCGTGATCTATCTACTTGGCCTGCTTGATACACCTGGCAGCCAACAGAAAGCAGTGACAGAGCCAGTGACATTTTAAAGAGAAGTCTGGGATTCACGGGAAAATAACATAAATAAGAGGCAAGGACAGAACCAAAGCAGTGGAAAGAAGGTTTCGGTAGGGACTTTCCTGGGCCTGTGCCCTCAACCCCTTCAAACTGCAGCACCTCAGGGAAACAAAGGCATAATTGCATACATAATGACCTGAGGGCATGAGGTCACACAGCCCATAGCACTTGCCACTCAATCCCCTGGACTTTGACCTCCCTGGAACACAGCTTAGAAACCCTCCCACCTGTCCCCCAACTCCTAAATCACTCTTGATTATTCCTGAACCTCTGTCTTTCACACTCCTCATGTCCCCTCTCCAACTCCCTGCTCATCAGATAGTCTTTAAAAAAGTGAATCTGTAGACCCAGCAGCTTGTCTTTTTTTTGGGGGGGGGGGGTTCGAGACAGGGTTTCTCTGTGGTTTTGGAGCCTGTCCTGGAACTAGCTCTTGTAGACCAGGCTGGTCTCGAACCATTTATCATTTTACCTTCTTTGCACCCCTTTCCAAAATACCAAGCTCACTGCCTTCTGGATTGCTGCATTGTAAATCCTGTTCCTCTTGGTGTCATTGAGCATGATGAAGTGCCAGCGCTCCACCAGCCAGTTTGCAACACGATAGAAGTTCTCCTTTGCATCACTGAAATCAGGGTTGAGCTTCACTGCTTTATGAAAATACCCAGCTGCCTCATCTCGAAAGCCCATTCTAGAAGGGGAAAAATGACAGAATACTTCAACTCTATGCGATTAGTTACAGTGCCTCTGTTCACGCACTGACCAAGCCTGAGAACCCTTCATCACTACCCCATACCCTAGAGCAGTCTCCTTGGCAAATTTCTCCTTATGTAGGGATGGCACTCTCCTGACTTCTGAATTTCCACCTATGTATCGCAGAGATTCTGGGGGTGGGTGTGGGGGTGTCAAAGGCATTAATGTGTACTGAATGTGAGCATATAAAAAATTTTAGGGCTGGAGAGATGGCTCAGAGGTTAAGAGCATTGCCTGCTCTTCCAAAGGTCCTGAGTTCAATTCCCGGCACCCACATGGTGGCTCACAACCATCTGTAATGGGGTCTGGTACCCTCTTCTGGTAACACAGACAGAATATTGTATACATAATGAATAAATAAATATTTAAAAAAAAAATTTTAAAAGGGGGGAAATACTACCAAGTCATCTGAACGTTGCTTCTCAAACTGTGGGAAAAACTCCGACACTGTTTAAAATAGTTACGCACAGACTGACTGCACTGCCCACGGCCAGTATGTGTCTCACATACTATCAGAATTCAGTAGCATCCAAAACTGGTCTATACTTTGCTCACCCCATGAGCTCCTTGACCAGAGATGTCCACTACTATCAAATTCTATACACAGCTGTCACAAATCAGTAATTTACAGACCACACATTCAACAGAGCAGAACAAGTAGAATCCTCACTTGTTTCTTCACAAGCACCTTTATTCACCATCCATTCTAAAGAAACTTAATCATCACTATTCATTCCAGGCATAGACAGATGAGACAACTAACAAAAGGGCAATACTATGTTAAATTATAGGCATTCATGCTTTAGTTTAAAACTGAAATATTTAAGGTCAGTACATGTTCCTTCTTTCTTACCCTAAAGATAAAGGTATCTCTTTATATTTTCTGGAACTGCATAGCACACGTCATAGTAGAAAACATATGATATTAATGTGAACAAGCCTCGTCATGCTGAACCAAAATGTGTAACAAAGGAAGACTACTGCTCAATTAATTTGTCAGAACTGAAAAGATTGTATACACTCCCTTCTCCAGAGCCCCAGCCCTGCACAGTCCTGAGTCAAGGAAAAGCCCCTGGGGAGTAGGAGACAAAAGTACTAGGTTGATTATTGTGCTAGTTTGAAGGTAGGGAGTGGCACTATCAGATGTGGCTTTGTTGGAGTAGGTAGGGCCTTGTTGGAGGAAGAGTGTCAGTGTAGGGGCGGGCTTAAGGTCTCATGTATGCTTAAGCCATGCCCGGTGTCTCAGTTCACTTCCTCTTGCCTGCTTATCTAGACGTAGGACACTCCGCTCCAGCAACACCATGTCTGCCTGCACACTGCCATGTCCCAGTATGATGATGACAGACTAATCTCTGAAACTGGACACCACGGCCACAATGGAATGTTTTCCTTTAAAAGTTGTCATGGGGCCGGGCGGTGGTGGCGCACGCCTTTAATCCCAGCACTCGGGAGGCAGAGGCAGGCGGATCTCTGTGAGTTGAGACCAGCCTGGTCTACAAGAGCTAGTTCCAGGACAGGCTCCAAAACCACAGAGAAACCTGTCTCGAAAAACAAAAAAAAAAAAAGTTGTCGTGGTCATGGTGGCTCTTCATGGCAATAGAAACCCTAACTAAAATAATTATCAACAGCCAATAGAATCTAGATATATTTAAGAGAAATTCTGTGTGCACTAAGTAAGGTGCTTCTTAGTTCATTACTAATAACATCAATGACCTGAGAGGATGCATGGTAGAGAAATGCACAAGAATAAACTAGAAGGAATATATAAAATGCGACTCATTTAGTAAACTCTTAAATTTGAAATTGCAACTTGTCAATTTGGCAGAACCATGTTCTTTCCCCCATTTCTTTAAACTTTCAAATGCAGAGGTAATGCTAACCGTCTATTATAGTCCTGTAATTTCTCAGGAATAGGTACAGCTTGTACTGGTGTGTACAGAGTTTACATGGCAGGCCTCACTGGTGACCTCTGAGAAGCCTACTCACAAGGCTGATCTTTGGCTGGCATGTAAGCACTTGGATTGATGAAGAGCGATTCAATGTGCCTCAAGGTTTACATAAGTTACCTACCATGCACGGGGGCGCAGCATCCGACGGGGTGGTGCCAGCAGCAATGATGGCAGCTTATCCTTGACTCCACCCAGTGGAGTCTCATCAACAGAATGCTCCCAATTTTATACTTCCCCATCAGGCTTTCTTTGGCACCCCAAAAGAAAAAATTCTAGCAAGTTCTAAAGACTTTCTGGCAAGGCATCCTGTGAACCACAGCACTGCCTTTTCAAACAAGGACAGGCTCTGAGTTCCTTCAATGCTTCCTCAGCCTCCATGGGTCAAACCCTTAAACAATAAACTATAAAACTGCGATGGCCAGCAAGATGGCTCAGCAGATAAGGGTTCTTCCCACTAAGCATGAAAACCTTAGTTCAATCCCAAAACCAACATGGTAGAGGGAGAGAACCAACTCCCAAAAGTTGTCCTCTGACATCCACAGGCACATTACAGCACATTACCCACACACATGTACAAATTGCACATATACCCAGATGTGCACACATAAAATAAATCTAATTTTAAATTGCCAGATTACATACCATATTTGCTATTCTTATATTCTTTTGAGTTCTCCTTATTACTAACTAACTAATCACTCATTCTTTTGATCCTACTATAATTATTTTTTCTAAAATATTTATTTATTGAGTATACAAATTCTGTCTGTAGGCCAGAAGAGGGCACCAGACCTCATTACAGATGGTTATGAGCCACCATGTGGTTGCCGGGAATTGAACCCAGGACCTTTGGAAGAGCAGGCAATGCTCTTAACCGCTGAGCCATCTCTCCAGACCTACAGTTAATTATTTACATTAAACTTTCCCTATTTAAATCACCCTATCTATAGGCATGGTAGTGCATACATGTAGTCTCAGGCTAAAACATCTCATAAGTCCACAAATTCCAGCCCAGACTAAGCAGGCAGTAAGACTCCATCTCACAACTAACAAAGTTAATGCATAACTTATACTTGCTTTGGACTGATAAAGAATAGTCTTCAACAAGTAACAGTGAAGTCACTACAAACCTGAAGAGATGCTCTCCCATACTATTGCAAATCACCTCATCATCAGGAAAGAGTTCCAAGGCCTGCTCATAGCAACCAAGTAAGTCCTGTACTTGACTGAGTGCATCAAGCTCTTCAGCCCACTTGAAGAGTGTATACTGAAAAGTTTCCTTTACAAACAAGAAAAAAAAAGACAAATTAGCAAACAAGAATAAAGAACACACAACTCTACCTGAAGACTGCAGCCAATGGAATGATGACTGAAATGAATGATGACCTGAAATCACTTATTTTCAGTAAGTACTGTTTACCAAATGTGGTGGTTTGAATAAGAATGGTCCCATAGGCTCTTATATTTGAATGCTAAGTCACCAAGGAGTGGTACTTGTTTGAGAAGGATTAGGAGGTGTGGCCTGGTTGGAGGAAGTATGTCACTGTGGGTGGGCTTTAAAGTTTCAAAAGTCCAAGCCAAGCCTAGTGTCTGTCTCTCTCTGTCTCTCCCACAGCCCCTTCCTTCCATCCCTTCCTGCAGATCAGGATGCAGCTCTAAGCTATTGCTCCGGTGCCATGCATACTTCCTGCCATGCTCCCCACAGTGATAATAATGGATTAAACCTCTAAAACTGAAGTGAGCCCCAATTAAATGCTTTCTCTTCTATGAGCTGCCTTGGTCATGGAGATTCTTCACAGCAATACAGCAGTGACTAAGACACCAAATAAGCACATGTAAAAAAAATACTATGTAGAATCAGACAGTATGATCTTCCTGTAAACATCTGTTCTTGGCTGCCTCTCTCCTGCCTCTGCTTTCTGCAAGTAGCTATGTATCACGAGTGTCCTTGTTCATCCTTATTCATCCCAGTACACAAGCGCATCTGTGCTAATGATGCAGCACGTACACGACTACTTGGGCCCTTGTTTTCCAGCCCTCAGACTCTGGCTATCTCCACCCATCACGCATCTCATCAACCAATGTGCAAAGAACTAGAATGAAAATTCAAAGATGCACATGAATGTTGCTTCTATCTTAATAGAATCCTGTAGGCAGAAATTTAACAACATGTCCTCAATTGTCACACCACCTTTCCTTCACAGGATACAAACGGATACAAAGGTATTATTCCATCTCAAACCACAAATCACTACTTACTGCTACCCTGTTGTACAAGGTTCCTCCAAGATTAAAACATTCCATCCTTTAGGAAAGGTCCTTAAAACAGAAGGTAAACAACTCAAGATAGCTTCAGGAAGTCCCTGAAACTGAGCAGATTCACTACACCTCTACCTCCCATGCACTCTCACAATAGTGCTGAGAGTCCCTCAGACAAGCCAAGCTGCCAGGAAGACTTTTGAGATCAGACCAGCTAGCCTGAAACAAGCAGAAACCAGCCAGGCTACCAGGAGGTTTAGACCAGGGGCAGCTGGAGAGGATGCTCTCCAGTCTGTTTAACTGCCAGCAGGCTGTGCAGAGTGCTTCAGTTTCCAGCTCTGTGAGCTGTCATCCATGTTCGGGTGGGCTTTGACAATACACCTGTCTTTAAGCTATTTCTGTCCCTGTAAGTAACCCCAATAAAACTCAATGGTTCACTAAGTTAGTCTTTCATGGTATCTAATTGGTGTAGGAGGTTCTTCTTTCTATGTGCTGCTTTCATTGGTCAAATAAAGAAACCGCCTTGGCCTTTTGATAGGGCAGAAACTTAGGTAGGCGGGAAAGACAGAACTGGATGCTGGGAGAAAGAAGGCAGGCAGGGAGAGCTGCCATCAAGTCACCAGAGTCAGACATGCTGAATCTTTCCCAGTAAGTCACAACCTTGTGGTTCTACACAGATTATTAGAAATGGGTTGAATCAAGATGTAAGAATTAGCCAAAAAGTGGCAGATATAATGGGCCAGGCAGTGTTTAAATGAATACAGTTTCTGTGTAATTATTTCGGGGGTTAAGCTAGCCTTGCGGGATGGAACAAAGGGGCCCATGCTCCTCATACAACATCTAACTTTGGTCTGTCAGGGGATCCCTACCTGGGTGAGTAGACATGTATGCTATGTCCCCCAAGTTTGGTCACAACACATCCTACTCTACTATCTTTAAATCTGCTGCTTTCTGACGAGCTCTACTGCTCCAACCTAACCTGGCCCTCAATCACTTGGTAAAGCGCAGCGACTGCCTTCTCACTGCCCACCCAGCTCCAGTCTCATCTTCCTGCATCTGTTTTCCATGATACTGCTCTATGGAGAAAAGGCAGGCTCTGACAGTCCACATACAAACTTTACACATAAGAGTTAATATCGGAATTCTAACAGTTTACTAGAAAAACTAAGATAATGAAGGAGATCCTATTATATGGTAGATACTCTGGATATCTAGATATTATATAAATGGATCAAGAGTTCTATAGATTAGTAGATTGCTCAGTGGTTGAGTACTCTTTCCTAGGATGTTTAAGGCTCTGGGTTTCGTCCTTGGTAACAACAAAAATAAGTAAATGAATAAAACAGCTAACGGCTGTGGAGATGGTTCAGTAGAGGCAGAGGCAGACAGATCTCTCAGTTCGAGGCCACCCTGGTCTACAAAGCAAGTTCCGGGGCAGCCAAAGCGACACCGAAAAACCTTGTCTCAGGAGGAAGGGGGAAGAGTATTTGTTGCTCTTGCAGAAGACCCAGGTTAAGTACCCCAGACAGCAGCTCACAACTGGCTATAACTCAGCTCCAAGGAATCCAATGCCCTCTTCTGGTCTCCTCCATGAAGGAACTCTAGCCAGTCCAAGAGCAGCAAGCATGGGTCTGGTCTGGCAAGTCTTACCCTTCTCCCTCATTCCCTGTCTTGCTAAAAGCCATTAGCTTACCATTTCTAAAGCTAGCCACCAAGGTCTATTCCCATATTTGGCCACTTCCTCCTCCTGAGGCTGCCTACCAAGGGCCAGCTATCAAAGTACTGAAGTCCAGCAATCAAAAGCCCTTTTTGGCTCATCTGATTAACATTCCCAAGTAAAACTAAACACCTTATCCTAACACAGGGTCTCCCCTTTTATCTTTATGAACCACCAATTGCTTATGTGCCATGTCTGTCTCCTCTTTATCCAGGGGTAATACCTCTTCTCCCTCTCCCTTGTTCCCTTCCCCTTTCTCCCTGTCTTCTATCTCCTGTCTAAGCTTCTTACTTCCCATCCAGTATCCCTCTGAGGCAAATAAAAGTCCTTTGTGCTGAGAACTTGGTCTTGTGGTATCCTGAGTCAGAACTGCACACATGTGGTACATATCCATACATACAGGCAAATACTCATACATATTAAATTTAAAAGTTTAAAACACAAATGGTTTAATGTGACCAAAGTGTGGGTATAGGTAGTAGAGAGGCTTTCAGAAAAGCAAACTTCTGTAAATGAGGCTTTTGCAAAAAGAAAAAAAAAAAGAAAAAAGAACTTTGTTTCACATAAAACCAAGCCAGTTACTAAGCTACTGAATGCTGGCCATCACCAGCTTGTCTGTTTTCAATAAAAAGTTAGTACAGGGTCGCATACAACCCTACCTCAACTCATTATGTAGCTGAAGATAATCTAGAACTTCTGATTCTCCTGCCTCCACTCCCTAAGTGCTGGGATTACAAATGTGTGCTGCTGTACTAGCTTTAGACCTGGTGCACGTTAGGACAAATCCACCAACTGAGCTATGTCTCCAGTCATATAGTCAAATTTCACATAGTTTTTCTGTGCTAGCCGTGGAACCCGGAGCATCACACTCAGGGCCATTCTATGGCAAGCTGTTGTATAGGCTATTCCCAAGTCAAACAACTGCCATCTTGGAAGGAAGTTTAGCTGTGCCCACTTGCCAAGATCATACCAGATGGACTTGTTGACTGTTTAACTCTCTCCCAGGAAGGCAGGCTGGGTCATGAGACCCTCACCTGAGTATCCTGCTGTTCATACCACCTGTTGTGGGCAACGCTGCCCTGACGGTATAGCCTCAAGTAGAATCTAAAGCTGTGGTTTGAGAATGCTCAAACTTTAATTAATGTTGTATTAATGCTGTGACCCTTTAATACAGTTCTTCCTGGTAGGATGACCTCAATCATAAAATTATTTTTGTTGCTACTTCATAACTGTAATTTTGCTATTTTATGAATCATAATGTAAACATGTGATATGCAAGATGTGTGGCCCAAAGGAGCCACAACCCACAGGTTAAGAACCTCTGGTCTCCAGTATATAACCAGGGAAGACAGTGGGAGGTGGCGGGGAGAGAGAAGCCGTGCAGCTATGAGAAAGCTATCATTCCTGCGGGTAAAGGCTTTCCAGTGCAGCCTTCTGTAGGGGAGCACCCACATTGCAGTAAGTAACCCCTCCACTGTGCTCTGTAAGTAAGCCCAGTGAATTCACTGCTTCCCCGGAGACCTCAGTTTCTTGTTGGGATCTTAGGAGAAAGGGCAGATACAGTTTATGTCTTCCCCGGGATAAGAATTCTACCAACACAAGCACTCTACCATGTTCTACACTCACACCAACTATTTATCTTTCCGTTCACAGAAGCAGCAGCTAGAGCTGAGCCAAGAGAAGTCGTGTTGATGAGACTGCTTTCTACACGAGGGAGCAAACTACCCAGAATACTATGTAACAGATTCTGAAATTTCTGTGAATTACAAGCCCCTAATGTTACTGCCATCTAGTGGACACAGGACAGACCACGCTGCTACACAAGAAGGAAGACTGTCGCCTGCAAAATGTCAACAGTGTCAGATTGAGAAATTCTGGGATAAACAAAGCAAGAAGGTCCACGGCTTAAACTGAATATGCAATTCAACTGCTTCGTGAAACTGAGATTCTAACACACGAAAGTGTACAGTAGTTCAGCAGGGTAACTGCTGCACATGAGACGGACCATCAGATAAAGAGTCCCTTAGGGTTGCACAATTTATCCAACTCCGGACGAACACTATTTCTTGTACACATGATAATTTCCTTGTAAACACAATAATACAAAGACTTCAAGGTAGGGCTAATTAAATTACATACTGGAGGAGAGAAAGGACTACCTAGTGGCATTGGCATTTAAAGGACATTTGGATTTTCTTTTTCTTTTTGGATTTTTTCGAGACAGGGTTTCTCTGTGGGATAGTTCTGACTGTTCCGGAACTCATTCTAGACCAGGCTGACCTCGAATTCACAGAGATCCATCTGCATCTGCCTCCCGAGGGCTGGGATTAAAGGCGTGAGCCACCATTGCCAGGCGGCTTTTGGAATCTTAAGAGAGGTAGAAATTTTCAAACAGATGTAAGACGATTTTTGACTTGTTACTAAAACCTGGCTGCCGGGCGGTGGGGCGCACGCCTTTAATCCCAGCACTTGGGAGGCAGAGGCAGGAGGATCTCTGTGAGTTCGAGACCAGCCTGGTCTACAGAGCTAGTTC
Source organism: Chionomys nivalis (assembly GCF_950005125.1). Classification (NCBI taxonomy): domain Eukaryota; kingdom Metazoa; phylum Chordata; class Mammalia; order Rodentia; family Cricetidae; genus Chionomys; species Chionomys nivalis. The sequence continues at coordinate 48,639,144 of NC_080106.1, forward strand.
CAGGACAGGCTGCAAAGCCACAGAGAAACCCTGTCTCGAAAAACAACAACAACAAAAAAAAAAAACAAAAAAACAAAAAAACCTGGCTGTACCGAGATGGGCTGCAGGAGGCCCAGGAGGGAATCGACTTCCATGGTAGTTAGAAGCTTGAGGTGTCTCCGTCTCTCTGTCATCACTGTCTCTCTGTCTGTCTCTCTCTCCTCACACACACACACACCCTACCCTAGGGTCGCAGGAAGGCCTCACCTTCACGTCGTCTTTGAGCTCCGGCGCCAGGCTGAGCACTAGGAGGTAATGAGCATAGGCAGTGCCGAAGTCCCGGGCGCCCAGACAGTGCTCAGCGCTCTGCAAGGACCGCGCCACCAGCCGATCCCGGCCGGCCGCTCCTGCGCCACCGCCCCGCCGGGGTCTGGGCCGCGAGTTTGGCTTGGCTCAGGCTCCGCTCCGAAGCCCTCGAGGAAGGCGCTCTCCTCCGGGAAAAGAGACTCTCGACGCCTCAGTTCCCTGGCACCCAAGGCAGCAACAGAAGGCGCAGAAGGAAAAAGCGCTCTCCGCTACACAGAGCGAAACCCCGCCTTCTCCGCAACGGGCAGCCGCGCGCGACAAGAGGCGACGCGCGGTGATGACGCAACCCGGGCCCGCCCTCTGGGGTAAGCCCCACCCCCAGCGCCTGGGAGCTCAGAGCGTGGTCCCTTGCACTAGGAGTGAGCCTGACCGTCCTCTCTCCCTCCTCCTGGAGTGCAGCCGCTGCGAGTGCCAGACCCTGCTTTTCAACTTGACAGGCATGTGCGATGTTAAGGCCCTCTGGAGCATAGCGTGCGAGTCTCACTATTTCAAAACGAAATAAATCACCTTAAATTTGGTCATGGTGTACTCCCTTAGCGTCAGATATTCTTTAAAAAAAAAGAAAAACACGTGAGGCGAAACTTTGGGTTACACTCGAAAAAGAAAGAAAAAGTAGTCTTCGAGAACTGCCTCAAGGTCACACAAGTCCGTGGATGTCCGTGGGATGGTACAGCTGAATGCGAATTTCCTGGTGACTTGTTACATTGACACAGAAGACTTGTGTCGCATGTGGCCTCTTAGAAGTCCGAAAGTTTTTAAAGATCTACAGGAATTATAGCGTTAGCTAATTTTGTTGCCATTTTCAAGAGATTAGTAGTGTGTAGAGTAAGAAATAAGAAATGGAGGATAGAGTATTTTGTACATCAAACAAAAAATTCTCTGGTTCTCCTAAAGTCAACCTTTGTGTGCCTTTTTGCTTTCTCTTGTGACTTATTCTCTGACCCACCCTTGTAAGCACATACCTATGTACATCCTAACGTAAGGACATAAAAAAAAATTTAAAACTTTGCAGCATCAAGAGTTAACTGGAAACAGGAAACTTTGCAAAAGTGCAAACCAGCTGTCCCTGCCAGCTAGCCCCCTGTGACACCCACTTTGTGATCTAGACAGAAGCAGACTTAATGACTCGGGAGAGGGCAGGGGAGCATGCACAGAACATAAGAAGCCTCTTAAAGGAGGAAGGGGGTATACTGAAGTGGTCCATACCCTGCGTTTAGCAAGACCAACTCTCTTGACCCTAAGTGAACCTGGCTCACGGTTTTTACCTATATATATCAACCCCAAATGAGAAACGGGAGCTCTCCCCACTGTGCTGCATTGTGAGTGGTGGCTTTGAGCTCCCAGCTAGCTGGAAAGAATAAACCTTGCTTTTGCATTCTAGACTTGACTGGATTCCAGTGTTGTCTCTCTGGGGGTCTTAACTTGGACACAACACTGATAAATTTATTCAAAGACAGGAACCATTCTCAATCAATCTAGTATGTACAAAACAAGAACTTTAATAATTCTACCTTTGATGGAAAGTGTTTCTCCTGCTCTTTAGTTTTGTTTGTGTACTGTTCTAACTATTCGTATCCTCATTTGCTGCTTTCTGTACTAAGCAATGTAGGATATAACTGTACAGTATTTCTCTAAGAAGATGGAAACACAGCCGGGCCGTGGTTGCACACGCCTTTAACCCCAGCACTTGGGAGGCAGAGGCAGGTGGATCTCTGTGAGTTCAAGGCCAGCCTGGTCTACATCTACAAGAGCTAGCTCTGGGACAGGCTCTAAAGCCACAGAGAAACCCTGTCTCGAAAAACAAAGCAAAAATGAAGAAGGAGCAGGAGGAGGAGGAGGAGGAAGAGGAGGAAGAGGAGGAGGAGGAAACACAAAGGCAGGCCTCTACACAATGGGACTGAGTAGAATATAAAGACTAACAGATTTGGGGGAAGGATCTTGTTCTACTCCATGCTTTCCCCCTTCTGTTCATCTAGTAACCCTTCCTTAAGACATTCAAAAAGACCTAATGAAGCTCTCTTCCTGGAGTAAGTCATAAGGTTGATCAAATTATACAATGAAATAATCTGTAAAAGCATTTTACTTATTCATGCAAAATTAATGTAATTCATTGTTACCATTTTTGAGAAACATTTAGAAATTATCTGAACTTTCAAAAAAGTTATTACACCTCTAATAACTGTAAACATTTGATCAAATCTGCATGCTGTTGTTTGCATGTTATAAAGTCAAAGGACATAGACTGCAGTTGAGTAGGAAGAGATACCCTCGTCCTTCTTTCCAGAGGCTTGCCTTGAAGATATGCTGTTTATTGTTCATTTTCAACTCACAGAACCTAGAATTGTAAGACTTTAAGACAATTCCGAAGCCATTTTGACAATTCTGAATCCTCTCAGCCTCTGTGCCATAGTGCTTCCCCTCCTCCCCTGGGAACCAAGGACCTAACAGCTACACATGCACGTACTCAGTTCCTGAACAATTACCCATATACATATGTTTTGATTCAGTCCCCTGGGAAACGGGGTCAAAATGACCTCTTACCTCACCTCATCTGGCAACAGCTCTCCAGTCAATTATTGGTAATAGCCCTTTCGAATAAGCCAATCATAATAATCAAAGAACAACCCCCCTTGCTTCTGTGGCCCCTTTAAAAGTAGCCTGTGCCATCTATTTGGGGTCCCTCGGCTTCCCGAATGCTGGGGGACCCTGTCATGACAGAATTAATAAAATCCTCAAGCTTTTGCATCGGCTGTGGTGTATGAGATGGTCTCTGGGGGCGACTCCTCCTCGGTGTTTGGACGCTAGAGTCCAACAAAATCACCTGGGAGACTGGCCTCTGTTCATATCTGTGGGTGATTATCTTGACTGCTTTAACTGAGGTAAGATTTACCTACTGTGGGTAACACCATTGACAGGCTCAAATCCTGGACTGTGTGAGTGGAGAAAGGAAAATGAGCCACAATGTGTATTTATCACTCCCTGCTTCCTGATTGTGCCAGTGATGTGACCGGCCACTGCACACTGCGCTGCCCTGGCTTCTCAGCAATCCCCCCACCCCTCTTAACTTCCTTTTGTCAGAGTCTTTTATCACTGTGAGAGCCAAGGTCACATTTTAAGTTTTAATAACTACGTCTAAGTAATCCAGGAAACAAAACTGCCTCATATCTGCTAGCCCCTTTGCTCGAGGACAGATACTTCTGAAATGCTGGAGCTACCTTTTATGGGAGATAGCAAGCTTTTCATTCCCCTAAACAAGTTCATTTGACCCATCTGCACAGGGTGCACTTGATCACATGTGGACAGGAAGTTCACTGTTTGGAGGAACAAGATGTTTCTTGGAACTGATTGGACCTGATAGTAAATACAATGAATTATGGGTTTTCCTTCTTAAAATGCTACAAACTGTTATTCTTGACCATTTCCTGGGAACCTCGGTATGGATCTGGCCAGAGCCCATCCACTTGGCCAGATTTTATTAAAGCTTGCTTCATATTTGGCTTTAAACTGTGGTAGTGATTTTATTATCAGTCGATGGGATTAACAATGACAGAGAGAGGTATCTGTGTGAACACTTAGTCCCTAGATGATGGTACCATTGGGAAAATGGCAGGACTTCAGGAAAGGAACTGAGTCACTGAGGTCCAGCCTTGGAGATTAATAGACTAGCCCAACTCTCCCCTCTTGACAAGTCAATGAGATCAGCTCTGGCTCTTACTACCAGGCCTCCTGTCTATGGAGGACTGTGTTCCCTAAAACTATGTGGAGAAATTTAAAAAAAAAAAAAACCTTCCTCCTGAAAGATTCTTGCTGTTGTATATTTCAACAGGAACAAAAAGTAACTAATACAAGAAAGAACATTCTGATCACCACGTGAGTTTCTGCTTCGGCTGAATTACTTCATTATGTTAGTTCATCGGGTGCTGCTAGCTCTCTTGTTAAGAAAAGGCAGACAGGCCGGGCGATGGTGGCACACGCCTTTAATCCCAGCACTCGGGAGGCAGAGGCAGGTGGATCTCTGTGAGTTCAAGGCCAGCCTGGTCTACAAGAGCTAGTTCCAGGACAGGCTCCAAAGCCACAGAGAAACCCTGTCTCGAAAAACCAAAAAAAAAAAAAAAAGAAGAAGACAGGAGCCCTGCTTCTGTCTTCTTTCAGAGCAGACCTGTAATGAACAAGGAAACAGATTCCTCTGAATGAATAAATAAAGGGGAATCTGTAGTGTAGATAAAACAGGAAATTCATAGAATAAGAATGAATGCAAGTTGGGGTAATATAAAAGCATTTCTTCTTGTGTGTGGTGTGGAAAATTACTAAGGTGAAATATTAAGAGAACATTTGCCTGCTTGAAGGCTGCCACACCCATCTGACCCTGCCACATGGGGGAGGCTGCACCCAGTAACCTTGGTAATTAAGTAATCTTGCCACACGAGAAGGACCCCCACCCTTCTGTGGCCAGTCGATACTGATAACCTAGGACACCTGGTGATCAGAAGGATCAAATGAGAGGCAGTTTCAAACTGGCATAAAAAGGGCAGAAGCAGGGCAGTTATCTCACCTCTTACGATGGCCTGGGCACGCCAAGCCTTGTAGAGAGAGATCCTCCAAGTCTACCTCCCGAAAAGCAGAAATATTTAACGCCTTGCCTAAACATTTAATGCTCTGTCTCCCGAGTACAGAGATTCATCTCCCAAAAGCAGACATTTAATGCCTTGCATCCCAATCCAAAGCCTCATTTCCTGAGAGTGAACATCGAATGTCTGTCTCCCGAGAACAGACAAGACACTCTGCCTTGCCGAGTGCAGACAGAACTCTTGCCTTCCCGAGCACAGGCAGAACGCTTTGCCTTCCGAGACCAGGCCATAGACTATGCCGTCAAGAATTGATGTAGCACCTGATTGGTTCCAGCCTAAGAACAGGACATGGAAACCCTATCTCCTGAGCGCAGACTATGGGGTCAAGAGTTGAGCCTCGCTGTCAAGCCCCCAGTGCTGTCAGGCGTCCAGCCTGAAGAAATTCAAAAAGTCTCTTTTTAAGGCTGAAGAATACCAGGTCGTATGATGCTATTTAATGCGTGCATGAAATGTTAAGAGAAGAGCATAGATGTGTTAATACATATGTTTAGTATATGGAATGTTAAGAGATATCTTATAGATAAGTGATAAGTTGTATTAAGGTTAAGAAGTGCTTTATAGGTAATGGATAAGTTGTTTAAGGTTAAGAAGTGTTTTATAGGTAATGGATAAGTTGTATTAAGGTTAAGAAGTCTTTTATAGATAAGTGATAAGTTAGATTAAGGTTATGAATTGGTTTTATGTATTAGGATTAGTAGGATTAATAACTGTGATATTGAATTGCCTGTGTGTTGCCCATCATCAATACCCCATGCCCTATTAAGATTGTAAACCCCATGGATACATTGGCTATTGAAGTTGCTAGTAAAGAATCATTATAAAGACAATTCTCTTGCTTCGTCTGGTTACTCATCACTCTCTGGGGAGAAGTACACAGGTCCTCATAGCACTACTTGGAAAAGAACCTAGAGCTGAAGTTCCCCAGCTCATAACAAGACCTGAGGCAACCACCTCAAAAGGAGCAAGTACAAGGGAGTAGCTGCTGAGGGAGACCTCTGTGAGACCAGGTCTGAGCCAGCTGGAACAGGCCTGAGGCAATGAGCTCCACAGGAGCGGGTACCCGGGAGTCAAGAGACCTTTGCACCAGAGACCTTTGAGGGACTGAGTGCTAATCAGTGACCTTGGCTGGAGCAGCGACCTCCACCCAAGGAAGCCTGAGCAAAGGACTTAAGAGCAGGCCCAAGGCAGAAACCTCTGTGGGAGCAGCCCAAAGCAAACAACCTTCATGGGAACAGACCCAAAAGACCACAGGGATTGCAGAGCAACCCCGGGGAGCATTGAGAAACCTTCAGAAACACCAAGTGACCTCGGGGGTGACTGAAACCATGGCCCTGACGGCACCATGAGTAGCAACCATCTGAGCCTTGGATCCACTAGAACCTGGAAGATTGATTACCAGAGATACAGCCCCAGCTACACCAATTAGAGGAAAATATGGGTAGACAAGGTAAGAACACACGCAACAAGACAAAGAGCGACATGACACTAACAAAAATTAGTGGTCCTAAACAGCAAAACTTGACGGGTGCAATGAGTTAGTCACAGTGGGTCCATGTGAACAGTGGGAGACAGAGCAAGTGTAATGGTCTGTCCTGTCCCTTTAAGAGACAAGCCCACCCACTCCCTCCCCCATCCACCACTGAGGCAGGCAGATCTTCCTGCCTGCCTACAGCCCGTGCCCCACCCTCTCAGAGGCAGCTTCTGTTTCTTCCTTCTCACTACTTTCCTCTCCCCCCTCCCTCTCTCTCTCTTTCTCTCTCTGCTCTTCCTTCTTCTCCCCTTCCATTCCATAACCCACTAAATAAATAACCAACTTCACTCTGCATGGCGTGCATATCCGTCTCTGTCTCTCACCCACCATGCGGCTTCTTGCCTGGGACCTGGCTGCTTTTGTGGCCTGCTGGAGTCTCAGGACCTGCTGCCGCTTTGGGGACCTGTGGCATGGTCTCATGGCCTACTGCCCAGTGCCGTGACCTGCAGCATTTTACTTAAACCATTACAGCGAGACTTGGGACAGCTGCACACAGCTCGTCACAGTGGGTCCATGTGAACAGTGAGAGACAGACTGACAGAGAGAGGCTTGGAGCCGACGCACACAGTCACAGTCTGTATGAACAGTGTGAGAGAGAGCAAGGCTTGGAGTGGGGGACTTACCAAGAAGCCATGGACGCTTCCCTGAGTGGGAGCAAGGATGTTAAAGACACCATGTGTGCTCGCCACAGTGAAGACACCACGGGCACTTGCCCAAGCCAGAGCACAGAACATGTAAACACCTTGGGTGCTCCCCCAAACTGGAGCGCAGACCCTGAAGACACCATGGACACTTGCCAGAGTTGAGACAGTGAAGTCACCATGGGCATTTGCCTGAGCCAGAGGGCAGAATGTGCCAGTCCCCTGAACCTCTCAGGACCCAGAAAGAATGCTATGCAGGCAAGACCTGACTAAACGGGATCTGAGGGTGAAAGGGATGAATCAGCTCACACAAGTCTTCAACGTCCTCCCCAATGCTCTCTTGATGTCCTCCCCAATGCTCTCTCAATGTCCTCCCCAATGCTCTCTCAATGTCCTCCCCAATGCTCTCTTGATGTCCTCCCCAATGCTCTCTCGATGTCCTCCCCAATGCTCTCTCGATGTCCTCCCCAATGCTCTCTCGATGTCCTCCCCAATGCTCTCTCGATGTTCTCTCTTGATGTTCTCTGGACCCCACAAAGATCCCAGTTTATGTACACATACAGACACAATTAGCAATTCTTTAGGCAATAGCAATGATACCAGTCATGCATCTCACAAGACCAAAAAGGCAGATAAGGCAGACAAAGTGTGCGCCTGTTAGCTTTCTTCTGTCTCAGAGGGTGCGTGACTGTGAAACACCTGGGCACATCTGAGAAGGTAATTAGAGGTAATTAGGGCTAGCTTTCTAAAGGGAAAAGGGGAGTTTGTGTGGATAGTTAAGCAAGAGTTTATAATTGATAAACGGAGCTACATTTATAGTGTGATATGCGATGTGAATTAATATTAGCAATTCAAATGGAAATAAAGTCACGCAATGGGATGCTTACCTTTAATCTTAGCACTTGGGTGCCAGTGGCAGGCAGATTTCAGTGAGTTTCAGTCTAGCCTGGTCCACATAGCTAGTTTCACAATAATGTTGTGGAATAATGTTCCATTATTGTGGAACTAGCTCTCTCTAACCAGGGCTGCATAGAGAGACTCTGTCTCAAAATAAATGGAAATAAACAAAAAGGATTGGAATCAAGAACCAAAATTTGCCTTGGCAAAGCTACCAAGATAGGCAGACTTATACAAATTGCCATCATTATAACTGCTCAGCCTTACAGCTTTAGTGTTATTCAATACATTCTGACATGGAGGAAAGATGTGAGCGCATTCTTCTGTGAGAGGTTACAGGCCAGTGACTGATGGATCTCAGTGGATTCTCCTCTTGGCCAGCACAAAGCCAAAATGAAGATGCCAAGACAGAAGCGAGGGAAGAAGGACCTATCAGCTGCAGCAGGAAGGAGAAGCAGAGCATTGTATCTACAGCCGGGCTCGCCCAAACCAAACAGGTGTGAATTTATAGGGAGGCCACACTTGTTCCTATAGGGAGGGCGCATTCCTGTGCATGCCCAGTCTGTGCTACAAAGCTTTATCGGAAATAAAAGGCCACCTGTCATTGACACAGCGACTACCCTTGAAGGTGCAGCTCTGCATGGCTACTGACAGTTGTGAAGCCAGTGAAACTATATGAGACCTTGTTTCCAAACCAAAATATAGGAGCTGGGGATATAGCTCCATCTGGAGAGGCTCTCTGCTTCCTGACTGTGGATGCCATGTGAGAGGCCGCCTTCAGCTCCCACGGCCACAGCAGACTCAAGTCACTGTTGTCTCAGCAACAGGAAAAAACCAACGCACCACATTACTGTGTTGAACACGGGGTTTCCGATGTTTTTGAAGATTTGGTGGCTGAGGACAAAGCCTCGTCTTATCGATCTCCCAGGTATAAAGAAATGCCAACATTAGCACCTCAGCTCTCATTCTAAAGGGAATAAGAGATGATTTATTCTGGAGTCATTTAGAGTGAGCCCGGCCCAGGAACACAAATTGAGGTTACCCCAAAATTCCATGTTCCAATATGGAAGTCTTTTCACAGGATTTGTGCAGTTTTACACATCAAAGACAATCATAATTCAAGGCAGCTTTACAATACATTTGTGGGCACACCAGAGCGGCAGGTACATCGAGAAGTGGGGAGGGCTATTCTACAGGCGAACAGGCGATCTGATGACATTCTTAGAGCTCTCCGTTTGCAGAAGCTAATGTTCTGCTAAGTTAATAGCTTCAAGGAGGTTTTTATTTATTATCATGAGGTGCTAGTTTCGATATAGCGACAGCTGGGTGGTGGTGGCACATACCTTTAATCCAAGCATCCAGGAAGCAGAGGAAGGTGGATGTACAGATTTCCAGGCCAGCCTGGTCTACAGAGTGAATTCCAGGACAGCCCTGGATAGATAACCAAACCCTGTGTGTTTTGAAAAGTCGAAAAAAAAAAAAAAAAGAAGGAAGGAAGACAAGAAGAAACTCAGATATTGAGTGCGGCAAGGAGCTAGAACTAGCACAAGGTAAAGTAATTAGCCTCTGGACCTATCAAATTCAAATCTCTGCACAGTATTGAAATTCTGCCTAGTCTGTCTGTTTCTCTAGACACAACACAGACCCCTTCCAGGAGCTTTGTTGTTGTTGTTGTTCACAGCCAGACAGCTTCTTTTCAGTTTTGTTCATACAAACTAAGTAAACTATTTTATTCATAACGCAAAGTAAATTAAACCAGGTATAGGGAAGTACACCTGGAATACCAGCAGCACACAGGAGGTAGAGGCAGGAGGATTCCCATGAGTTCAGTGCCAGCTTTGGATATATAGCAAGTACTTCTGATAGCCACATGCTGCAAACACATACACACATAGAAACTCACACACCCATATACATAGGAACACACATACACATAGGAATACACACACATACGCACAAGAACAAACACACATGCACATAGGAACACATATACACATAGGAACACACACAAAGAGTACTAAAAATAATAATTAACAGAATTTAGAAGGCAATGCCAGGCATGGAATCGTGCCTGCAGTTCAAGGAGTTGGGAGACAAAGGCAGGAGGATCAAAGGTTCCAGGCTATTTTTGTCTACATAGTAAATCTGACGTCAGCCTGGGCTACATAAAACCCTGAACCCTCCCATTTTGTGGGGAGCAGAGTTGATGTTAACCTTTTTCCATGACTCAGAGTTGCAACAAGGGGTCTATCTTCCACCTTCTGAGTTTTTGAACATAAGCTGCTCTTCTTCCCCTGTGAGCTCCCAGGTCTGTCTGTTCCGGGTTCTCCCTTAACAGCCTTCTCTCACCTGGTGTGTGCCTATGCTGCTGGGATAAGAAAGCATTGCTGAATCCAAAGCTGTGAAAATGTATTAAAATGTTTTCATTTCCTTTTTTAGAAAGGGTCTCATGGAGCTCGTGTTGTTCTTAATAGTCTAGAGATGTGCCGGGCGGTGGTGGCGCACGCCTTTAATCCCAGCACTCGGGAGGCAGAGACAGGCGGATCTCTGTGAGTTCGAGACCAGCCTGGTCTACAAGAGCTAGTTCCAGGACAGGCTCCAAAACCACAGAGAAACCCTGTCTCAAAAAACCAAAAAAAAAAAAAAATGGCCAGAATAGTCTAGAGATGACCTTGAACTTCTGATCCTCCTGCCTTCACCCCCATATGGTAAGATTACCACGTGTGCCAACATGCCTGGTGTCCCATCCAAGTGCTAACTGGGCCCAGCCCTGCTGAGCTGATGGGATGAGGCTGTATGGTCAGAGTCCGGGATACCTGGAGTGTGATACAAGTTAGAGAGTAAAGCTCCCAGCTTGTAGAAAAGATAAGTATCAAGCAGTCACATGATCTGCTTATTATATATTTCTCATTCTATATAGGAATGATGCAGAAGGTAAACTTAGGCCACCAGGCAACACAGTCAGCTCTCTGCCCTGCTGATTTGGCATAAGGCCCCAGAAATGTCAGTCATTGACGTGACAGAAGACTAACTTTGAACTGTCACCCTCAGCAGTTTGAGCTTTTAGGGATCTTGACTCAGGAGAAACCGGGATTTGTGTTTTTGACACTGAAAAGAATTTCAGGAGTGGCCTAGATGGCAAGGATATTTCAATAGGCTCTAGGGTGAGGAGATGTCTATGCAGTGAAAGCCCTCGCCCGAGGCCCTGCTGCCAGTGCCACCAGCTGAGCCCACCACCATGCTGGTCTGATCCTCTGCAAGCCTGAGCCAAATAACCTCTACCTCCCTTACACTGAATCTTGGTATCGATGTGGGAGGAGCCATGAGCAAAGAACTCTAAAGCTATGCTGGCTTCTGGTCAACTGTGATTGGTGCATGGCTCCATGACCTCACAAGGAACCATTGTGATGTATGAGAGAGGCCTGTCTATATTAGGCACCAGCTGGGCCTAGACCTTGTTCTTAGGCTGCGGTGAAACCATTGTTTAGCTAGCTCCAGAGGACTTGACTGTAGACTGTGATTTTTATAGATTTTGATTTTTAGTGTGCGTCTGAACATCTGTGATCACCACTGACCTGAATATCGTGAGTGTGCTTCCCAGTGGGGTCGGGTTTGTGCCTGAATTTTGACTGACTTGGTTTAGGTTTAGTTTATGCCTTGCTTCAGTTTATTTCATCATCAACCATTTTCTGTTATTCTCTACACATTCATCTTTGACATTTCATACATCGGTTTATTTCTTTACCTTAACTTTTGTTAAGTTAGCTGTAAAAGATAAGGGATTTGATTTGGTCGTGCACTTGGAGCATACCCACCTGCCTTGTTACTTCCCCCGGCATTTCCCTGTGGTTATAAATCCCCTTACCATGTTAAGACTCTTCTCCTGCCCACCATGCCACTCTCTAAACAGAACACGCTCTGGAATGTCTCGAGGGACGACAGTTTCCTCGTGTCACAGACAGGCCATCATCCTTTCGGTGCCCATAACTACGGGTTTAAGGGGAAGAAGCTGAGTGTCCTGAGGGTGGAGAGGAAGAGGCTGCAGTAGTTAGAGTCATCAGAGAATTTGAGGGTCTGAGTGAAAAGGACTTTAAAGACACCTGCGTGTTCACTATCTAGTCCATAGCCTGTCTCTAACCCAGGCTAGCCCAAAGCCGGCTGAGTCCACTCTTGTTGTTACTGCTGCTGTTATTAAAGTCCAAATGTCCTCAAGGTTGTGAGGGAGAGGTTTCACAGCATCTCAATTCTCTGGATTTCCGGTCTCTAACTGGGGGTGCTGTTCAGGACATTGTAATGTCCCATGGTGGTGGAACCCAGCAGGGGGAATTGAGTCATTAGAGGCAACAGGACATGACAAAGGCAGTAAGCAGCTGCTTCAGACCCATCTTCCCAAGTCCCCAGACATGGATTCCCTGTCCTTTGAGAGTCTGAGACATAGCACAACCCATGGAACAAATGTTGCTGTTTCTCAGGAAATTGGTCATGACAATGAGAAAACCAATGCAGTTTTAGGAGACAGAAGGTGAAGGTTTTTTTTTTCTTGGTTGTGAATAGCTGTGATTGGTTCATTTCCTCCTATGACCTCACTGGAGCCATTGTGAGGAGTTGCAGACTCCGCCCACATGAGGCCCTGGCTGGGGCTTCTCACTCTGCAGAGAAGCTGTAGCTAGGTTGTTTGCAGAGTTGTTGAGCTCAGACTTTGATTAACATAAACCTTGATATTACTGATCTACGAAAACAGACGCTGTTCATTTGCTTTGACATCCAAACAGTGAGTTTGCTTCCCAGGTTGTTGGTTTTGATTTTTGTCTCTGAGGTGGTTCTTGACTTAATTTGTGCTTTTCATTCAGTTTCTTCTGACTAGTCCCATATTTCTATTCTTAAACATGGTTCCTTGATATTTTTAAATATATTTTTTCTGGTTTTCAAAGTCTGGACAAGCTGTAAAAGCCATCTATTTCATCACCGTGTGGATGTTTATCACATCTACCTGTGCCCTCTATTATCTTATAAATCCTTTGAAGCACTTAAATGCTCATCCACCCTGGTAACTATCTTCCACACTTGCTATGTTGCACCCCAACGCCCTGCAAAAAAGACCCAAAACTCTCATGTGTACCATGAGGTACAGTCCATTTCATTACAGCATCCCAGTGTCGGGGAGGGCTAGCATCCTTTAGATGACCATCTATATGAGTTTTAGATAAAGGAATGGAATATGTGAAGTGTGGAGACAATGTCTGTAGTCGTCAGAATACTTAGAGAACTTTAGCATCCTAGTGCAAAGGGCTTTGGGACAGACCATGGGTTCATTCTCTAATTAGTCCATACCCGTGTCCCTAGCAAAGGTCAGCACAGAGTTGCTGAGTCTGTTCACCTTGTTACTATGGCACTTGTTACCTTGTTACCATGTTACCTGCTTACTATGTTCTTAAAGTCAAAGTGTCCTGCTCAGGTTCGATAGGAATGGTTTCACACCTTCTCATATGTCTGAATGCCTGGGTTCTAGCAGGAGGTGCAGTTTGGAGAAATCATAAAAGCCCAGGGCCTCAGGAGAAATTGGGTGACTGGATGCACCATGGACCTGGCAAAGGCATGTACCCAACTGCTTCAGACGTATCTTCCCAAGTCCCCAGCTCCTCATCTGCCATCCCTCCCTGTCCCCTGAGAGCCTAAGAGGAGGGTTACCCTTTGTCATGTAAGATGTATCTTGTTGGGGGATTTGCTCACAGCCTTGACAAAAGTTATGCAGTCCCTGGAGCAGGGTAGAGAATCACCTTTTGGTCTCTTTGCTGTTACTGGTCCATTCCTTACTGTGATATCACAAAAAGCCTTTGTGAGAAGTTATTGAAATCTTTTCCTATAAGGCCCTGCAGCCGACTGCGGTTTGTCTTGATGCTGCAGAGGAACTCTTGTTGGATAGAGAGCACCGGACTTATACACTTGACCTGATAAACTGGAATCTCCTAATGTCTTGGACCTTGACATTGGGAGATTTCCTCTTTGTTGGCTGGATTTTGTGTTCAGTTGTTCTTTTTGATACATACACTCAATGCTTTTCGTTGAGGCACAGATTTCTGCTTATGTGTTCATTTCATTTAATTGTTCCATTTAAATTTTTTGCCATGTTTTACTTTGGTTTCATTTTTCTTATTTTAAACGATATCTGTATGAAATAAAAAATCCTTTGTAACACTTCTATAGATATAAACAGTGACCTGGGATCATTTTCATCTCCTCTGTGACATTACAGCTGTCCCTTGTGTGTGCCCCAAAGTCCCCCATTTCAATTAAAGTTCGAGCTACTGATCCATAGCTCTAGTCACCATTTCTCTGGAACTGGGAGGGGGGAGGGCATTGCAGTGCGAAGCTCATGTCTATTTCTTCTTCAGAGAATGACAAAAGTTGATGTTTTGTGGCCAAGTGTGGACCTCTTCACTTGATCTCCTTACATGCTTGATAGTTTCCCCATAGAATTGTCATAGGATTCCCTGTTGAACTCTCTGTGAACAGGAAACATCCTAGCTGTCATGTATTGTTTGAACTTGTGTGAAGAAGCAAGGAATCTGATAACAGATGTACAAGTGGATATTCCTCAAGAACATCGGAGTATACTCAAGCCTGTGTGTGTGTGTGTGTCTTGTGGTTGTTGTTGTTATGGGCTAAGCCTCAGGGTTATACTGGTTTTCAAGACTGTTTGCAATGATCTTTCCTAGTATCTTTTTGAAGCTTCCTGACGAACACTGGTCTCCGCTATATGGAAAGACCCATCATGCACTCTGTTGGTCCTGGGATGTCCTTCATAGCAGAAGTTGTGTTTCTCTTTCCATATCATACCTAAATTGATTATATTGTATGTTTTGTAACATCCAGACTTGATCCTCATGCCCAGGGTGGAGTATCTGGAAGGCAGCAAGTGCTATGTAGATTTGATAACATCTTATCAATGTGAGTGTCTCTTTTATGACTCAAGAAATCTCTTGCTTACAGGGATATCAACTCTGCAGTCAGTTCCCATCACACACGCAGGGCTCCCTAGGTCCTGCTTGTCCTTTCATTCCTCATGTCTTGTCTCACATTTCAAGAATTTGAATCTTCTCTCTGGGTGATGCAGGTCAAGGGTTTCTCAGACTTCATCCTTTCAAATCACCAGATCTTTGCTTTGATCTTTGTTTCTTTGGCCTTTGATTCTGACTCTAAGAGACCACTTATTTCATCTCTGAGGTTTCTCATGCTTTCTCATAACTGCTTTGGGGTTTGGGTTGGCGTTTATTTTCTTTTTAACCTCTGACCCCAATATGTATCATAAGGAGGTTTGAGATAGCTAATTTTTTGATGATTTTCATGATGTAGACATTGAGAGCCATAAACTTCTCTTCTAGACCTGGTTTTGTCTTTTACCTTCTAGAATCTTGTGGTGGTCCCAGCCCCCACCTGTCAGGGTGGGGGCCATGGAGGAGGAGAAAACGGAAAACCTGCGGCATAAGAGCTGGCCGGGTTTTTCGGCCCCACAGATTTATTCTGAGGAGATGGAGAGTATGTCATCATACAAGACTGTCCTTGACAGTGAGTTAGAGGAGGACTACTTCTCCTGTGTAGAGGATTTAGACATGGAGGATGACAGCGAAGAGGCTGAGATCCAGGAGAAGGGCAGCATCACCATCCAGTCAGGCCTCCATCCGCTCTGTGCCCTGCACCAGAGGGAAGACCATCAAGAAACCATGGGCCCTAGCCCAAGCCAAAGCAAAGTAATTGAAGACACCATTGGTGCTCCCCTCAGCCAGGGATTAGTCCCTGAGGTCAGCATGGGCACTGGCCCCAGCAGGGATACTGACTCCAAGACAGGCCATGGCCTAGACATTGATGAAACCGGTTATTGTGCCCCTGAGAGCCAGACTACAGTGCCTAATGTCAGCACAGGCACTGGCCCCAGCACGGAGAGTGAGGGCACCATAGGCCATGGCCCAAGCCGAGGCCTAGACATTGATGAAACCGGTTATTGTGCCCCTGAGAGCCAGACTACAGTGCCTAATGTCAGCACAGGCACTGGCCCCAGCACGGAGAGTGAGGGCACCATAGGCCATGGCCCAAGCCGAGGCCTAGACATTGATGAAACCGGTTATTGTGCCCCTGAGAGCCAGACTACAGTGCCTAATGTCAGCACAGGCACTGGCCCCAGCAGGGAGAGTAAGGGCACCATAGGCCATGGCCCAAGCCGAGGCCTAGACATTGATGAAACCGGTTATTGTGCCCCTGAGAGCCAGACTACAGTGCCTAATGTCAGCACAGGCACTGGCCCCAGCACGGAGAGTGAGGGCACCATAGGCCATGGCCCAAGCCGAGGCCTAGACATTGATGAAACCGGTTATTGTGCCCCTGAGAGCCAGACTACAGTGCCTAATGTCAGCACAGGCACTGGCCCCAGCACGGAGAGTGAGGGCACCATAGGCCATGGCCCAAGCCGAGGCCTAGACATTGATGAAACCGGTTATTGTGCCCCTGAGAGCCAGACTACAGTGCCTAATGTCAGCACAGGCACTGGCCCCAGCAGGGAGAGTGAGGGCACCATAGGCCATGGCCCAAGCCGAGGCCTAGACATTGATGAAACCGGTTATTGTGCCCCTGAGAGCCAGACTACAGTGCCTAATGTCAGCACAGGCACTGGCCCCAGCACGGAGAGTGAGGGCACCATAGGCCATGGCCCAAGCCGAGGCCTAGACATTGATGAAACTGGTTATTGTGCCCCTGAGAGCCAGACTACAGTGCCTAATGTCAGCACAGGCACTGGCCCCAGCAGGGAGAGTGAGGGCACCATAGGCCATGGCCCAAGCCGAGGCCTAGACATTGATGAAACCGGTTATTGTGCCCCTGAGAGCCAGACTACAGTGCCTAATGTCAGCACAGGCACTGGCCCCAGCACGGAGAGTGAGGGCACCATAGGCCATGGCCCAAGCCGAGGCCTAGACATTGATGAAACCGGTTATTGTGCCCCTGAGAGCCAGACTACAGTGCCTAATGTCAGCACAGGCACTGGCCCCAGCACGGAGAGTGAGGGCACCATAGGCCATGGCCCAAGCCGAGGCCTAGACATTGATGAAACCGGTTATTGTGCCCCTGAGAGCCAGACTACAGTGCCTAATGTCAGCACAGGCACTGGCCCCAGCAGGGAGAGTGAGGGCACCATAGGCCATGGCCCAAGCCGAGGCCTAGACATTGATGAAACCGGTTATTGTGCCCCTGAGAGCCAGACTACAGTGCCTAATGTCAGCACAGGCACTGGCCCCAGCACGGAGAGTGAGGGCACCATAGGCCATGGCCCAAGCCGAGGCCTAGACATTGATGAAACCGGTTATTGTGCCCCTGAGAGCCAGACTACAGTGCCTAATGTCAGCACAGGCACTGGCCCCAGCAGGGAGAGTGAGGGCACCATAGGCCATGGCCCAAGCCGAGGCCTAGACATTGATGAAACCGGTTATTGTGCTCCCGAGAGCCAGACTACAGTGCCTAATGTCAGCACGGGCACTGGCCCCAGCAGGGAGAGTGAGGGCACTGTAGGTGATGGTCCAAGCCAGGACACAGAATTTAATATAAGCTTTGGTGGTCCTGTGCCTCCCTGTCTGTACCCTGAAGTCATCATTATCCCTGGCCCCCCCTGGGAGAGTGAGGAGTCCCTGAACACTCCCCTGAGCCACAGGGAAGAATGTGAAGATACTGAGGGCATTCTGCCCAGCCCAAATGAAGACAACTTGCATGGTGAGGAAAACCAGAACCCAGACAGGAGGAGGAGATGGCGCCTCAAAGGGGTGAGGAGGCAAATCCGCCGTCTCTGCTGCTGTTTCTTCTGTTGCCTCCTCACCCCAACGGAAGAAGCCCCAACCCCCAGGTGAGGGACTGGGAGAGGTGGGAAATGGAGTCCCAGTGAGACCGGGTAGACAAGCCCAGTGACTTCTTGTGTAATTTCATCTTTGCTTTTGCCGTGGGTACACGGCACCATTTAGAGGACAAGAACCCTAATGTCTGTGACCCTAGAAGGAGCTTTCCCATTCTGCCCCTTTATATGGATTCTGGGAAAGTTGAGCCTGAAGCAGACAAGCAGAGGATGCAACCAGGGGCAGTGGAGGGAAGGATAGGGGTTTGGGCTTGGGGAAGGGAGATCAGGTTAGGCAAGAGGAATCATGTAGAGTGCTGTGGGACAAGAGGCTAGCCCAGTGGTGAGTCCTGCCTGTGTCAGAGTCACTAACAGAGTCCTTTGCTTGTATCTTCTTTCAAGGTCTGAAGAACAGGCCTGGGGCCATGGTTCTTAAACCATGGGTGTCGTTCGGCCTGGTGTGGCCTACCAGCCACAAGAGGGGGCCAGGCCAGAACATTATAGAGCTTTGTACCCGAAATCATCACGCCCTGTGGCACATGCTGTGACACATGAGGACAAGCTCTGTACCCCTCCTCTCCCTGCAGTGGGAGCTATTAGCTCCCATAAGGTAAGCTGATACTTGTCGTCCCAGCACTATGGCTGGACAGAAAAGTCAGACACAGGGCCACCCCATTTTAAAGAGCCAGCCTTCCAACTTCTGCAATCCACGTTATGCAACTTCATGTTCCACACAACATGGGGTCTTCACCAAGTCGTCCCCTAATTTTTGAAGATCCTTATCGATGAGCAGCTGTAAAGAAGTCCATGTACAGGGCAGAGAGGAGGAGAGAGGTGTGTGGGACAAGGCAAGAGAGAAGAAAATCAGTAAGGCAGAGAGGGGGACAGGGCATGACACTAGGGAAGGAGAGGAGTCTGCCCATAGGAAATTCCAGTTCCAGCCAGGCAGCTGAGAAGAAAGAGATGAGAATGTAGGGCAGGGACAGGGACCTTGGGCGGGCTGATCGGGAGAAACTTCCTGAAGAAGAGACATATGAGATGCAGGGCATGGGTTCCCAGGAGCGGAAGACCATGCCTCCCCAGGGGGTTCAAACCAACCCCTTCCCAGGGTCCTCCTCCTCTTTCTGCTCTAACAACCTCAGGCTGATCTGGAAGAATCTGTGTCCTTTTCTTCACTGCCTCCTGCCACCAGGGTCCACGCTGCCCTTCCCATGTTCCGGAAGTTCAGAAACTGTGGTAGTATTTTTATCCCAGTGAATGATTCTTTCACTTTGACTAAAATTACAGGACTTTTCTGGCTACTGTGAAAAGGTAACTAGGACTTGAGAGGGCTGTGGAACATCACCGCTGGACAAGGCCAGCATCCTTAGATGGCTTTGTGTCCAGTGATGACATCCGGGGTCTAGATTGGGGCAACAGTCACTGTCATGGAGCTACAAGGTGTCAGCCAGTGTTATTGTGTACATTCTTGCTGAGTGAGGTGTCTGCAGAATTCTCATGGTCACCATGCAGGTTGTGAAGAGCTCTCTGGGTCAGCAAGATCTTCCCAGCTGACAGGGAATCCAGGGTTCTTCTGAGGGGATTATTTGGATCAGTGGTTCTCAATATTCCTAATGCTGCAACCTTTTAATACAATTCCTCATGTTGTGGAGACCCCCCAAGAAACAGTTACCTTTGCTCCTGTTTCTGATCTTAGATGAGCCTGTGAAAGGCTCATTCGATCCCCAAAGAGGTTGAGACCCACAAGTTGAGAAGCGCTGAAGTGATGAATTAGTTTGAGTTCTCTGAGTGTCTTTTTATGGAGGATGAGTTTCTGAAGCCTGGTCTTGATGGAATCCACCAATGAATCGGGTTTTCTTATGACTGCTGAGAATGCTGGCATTGGTCTTTCTGAATATGGGTGTTGTGTCAGCTTAGCAAATAGCAGTCTACTCCCTCAGCCACCGCTGAGCACAGCTTGCACACACAAGTCTCTGTGGCAGCCTACAGTGCCGAACTCTACTGGTGTTGATGGTGCAGTGGGTCAGCAGGTCATCCTGAGGAGGGCTTGACACTTGTCTCCCTGTGTCATGAATCATTTGCCAGATACCCTGGGGCCTTTGAGATAAGAACTTGGTGCAGACAGATACCTATTCTAGCATTCACTTACTGAATTTGCCCATTCCTGCTGTTTCTACTCTATCGCCACTTAAGCGAAAAAGCATGTTACTTAGGGGTCCACAGTTGCAGATGGGGACAGCACATGACCATCCTGATGGGAATCTAGCAATAGGCAGACAGTCATGGCATTGGAGCTGGAGGTGATAGCTGACGCTGATTCTCAAGCAACACAGAGAGAGAGATTAGAGAGAGGGATATATATGTATACACACATAAACACAGACATATATATATATATATAAAGAGAGAGAGAGATAGATTAGAGAGAGGGATATATATGTATACACACATAAACACAGACATATATATATATATATATATATATAAAGTGAGAGAGAGAGAGAGAGAGAGAGAGAGAGAGAGAGAGAGAGAGAGAGAGAGAGAATTATTTGGAACGTGTTTGGTTCTAGAATCCTTAAAGCTCTGTGACCCCTACTGAAACTTCCTTCTTCCAGGCCACACCTCCTGTTCCATATCCAAACATGTTCATCCATGGGGGCCATTCTCATTCAAACTAAGCCACATACTAACCAGGATGGGGACAGGACACTCTTGGGTAGCATCGCCCTGAGTTCTGACTGTTGATGTCCCCACTCTTCAGTTCTCCTTGCACTCTCAGAAAGCAGATGACACCACTGTCTCTCTTGAAAGTTGCAAACCTGCACTTCCATAAAGATGTCTGGAAGACAGAAGAGACCCTTACACTCAGTTTTATCCACAACAAAGTTTCTTTTGTGGAGCCCCTCACCTAGAGGAGCCCTTTTTGCCTCTCTGCACCCAATTGGATGTTTGTGACCACCTCACATGGTCAGAATGGGCTAGATAGTCTCAGAAAAAGAATAACAGGCACACCCCTCAATCCTCATTGGGAGACACAACATACAAAACCATCAGTGGTCTGCCTTATGTGACAATGGAAGCCTGATCACAGTGGCAGCCTGTCAACCAACCCATGCCACAGCCTCTCTGCCAACTTGCTGAAAGAGGTGGGGCATTCAGTGTTGGTGTCTTCCTGCCGCTGACTACCAGACACAGTAGTCAATGTGAACATAAGTCCTGGACCAGTGCAGGGCACCATGGAGTTTAGGGAGTGCCCTGCCAATCAGCTCCTTGTGTTGGGAAAGCCATCTATGCAAGCAAAGGGCGATTTTCTCAGTTTTCTCATGAGACTTTGGAAAGCAGGGGATTAGTAAACTCTGTGTGACTCTGACATCATGATCTGTCTCCTGTCATGGGGAAGCTGAATGGGAGGCAGGTGGGCAGGTGGCCAGAGAATTCAGGCTGAGCACCATGGAAGGTTAGAATGGGACACACATGTCTGATCAGCTCTCCTTAAGCAAAGGCTGTCTAGCCAGGGACAATGTGAAAGAAATCTGTCCCTGACAGACAAGGTTACAGAATCCATTAGGGACACCATCCAGTAAAGCCAGGCCACTTCCTTTCAAAGACTTGAAGGCAGGGGCTGGAGAGATGGCTCAGCGGTTAAGAGCATTGCCTGCTCTTTCAAAGGTCCTGAGTTCAATTCCCAGCAACCACATGGTGGTTCACAATCATCTGTAATGGGGTCTGGTGCCCTCTTCTGGCCTTCAAGCATACACACAGAAAGAATATTGCATACATAATAAATAAAAATAAATTTAAAAAAAAAGGTAGCCTTAGGAGCTGGAGAGATGGCTCAGAGGTTAAGAGCACTGACTGCACTTCCAAAGGACCCGAGTTCAATTCCCAGCAACCACATGGTGGCTCACAACCATCTGTAATGAAATATGCTGCCCTCTTCTGGCCTGCAGGGACATTTGCAGGCAGACCACTGTATACTTAATAAATAAATCTGTTTTTTAAAAAAAAAAAAAAAAAAAAAAAAGACTTGAAGGCACCAGCCTCATCTGCCCTTCGGTCGTACCTCAGGAAAGCGCGTGGTCACTTCTCTGCCCCTTTCAGACAGCAAATCCACACTGCTCATCTTCACACAAGTCAAGAAACCATGTGGTTTGTTTTGTTTTGATTTTGGCCAAACTTCTTGATCCCCAGGCTGCTCACCATGGCAGGAAATGGATAATAACCTTTGGTCTTCCTTACCTTGCAGGCACTCGTGAACATATTCAACCATAAGCTTTTCTTGCTTCCCATACAGAGCTCCAACAGGGGATTGACTACACACAGGGTCAATTATTCATTTGTTCTGTTGACATTAGGCTCCTGAGAGCTATCATAAGATGAGAATGTAGCCATGAAATTGCCCTCCTAGTGACAGGAATAACTCACTCCACCAAGTGCTTGGTCTTTAAATGTGAGGGCGTGGGCTCAGAACCAGCTGCCACATAAAAGCCTTGAAGGCCAGTGTGAGCGTTTCATCCTACCTCTATGGAGGCGGAAGGGAGAAGCCCCCTTTTCATCGTTGGACAGGTGGTCTAGAGTTACCGACAAGTCACAGGTTCAGGGAGAGTGTCTCAGGAAGCAAGGTAAGTGTGACACTTGAGAGCCTTCCTACTCACACAGGAGTGGACACAGGCAGTGCTCCAGAAGACACATATGAACCCAGACGCACATAAAAGTTGGGAGGCATGAAAAAAAGGGAATAGAAAGAAACATGGGTAAAGGCTTCATCTTTCATAAATGATTGTTCTTATGTGCGGGATCTATTTCTCAACCTGCGATAACTGATTTTTGTCCACAGCATTCTAGCGAAAGGCTCCTGCATAACTGTGGTTTCAACTTCATTTTTGTCTCCTCAGACGACTCTGCTGAAAATCATGGGTCGCTTGAACCTATAAAGAACAGCGGGGTAACCTGTTGTAAGCTGCCTCTGTTGGATAACAGAATGGCAGCTCATAGCTTTGTGTGGCAGCATTTCTCACGATGCCACACTGGTATGGAACCCACTGCTGCTTTTCACTTGATGTTGGCGCATCAGGACTATGTTCTACTCTTAAGAACATATCCCAGGCCTAAAAGAGAAATTTCTCTGTTTATTATTTCATTATTCAATAAATAAATTCCTGTTTATTATTTACTTTATTAAATGTTGACTTGATTTTTATCCTGACCCGTGGGGCAGTATTATACAGGCCCTACATTGTATGGCAGCCAAACTTACAGACCAGCTCATACCTGGCCACAGGGAAGGTGGTCACATGACTTCCAGACAGGATGTTGCCATCCTCAAAAGATTAGGATATGCTAATATTGTTCTGATTCTTTCTTTGCCATTATGGAGATCACCTGGGAAGTGTTAATCCAGGCTACCTGACAGAGCAACCATACTTGCAGCAACTCGTGTGTCAGGATACCTATGTCTTATTGGTAACTGTTTCTGACACCCACAGACATGTCAAGTCTACAGCATGGCCACAGGGACACCCTATGCCGTTTTTTTGTTTTTGTTGTTGTTGTTGTTTTGGGGGAGACAGTATTTCTCTGTACCTTTAGAAACTCGCTCTGTAGAGCAGGCTGGCCTGCCTCTGCCTCCTGAGTACTGGATTAAAGGCATGCGCCACCACCACCACTCAGCAAACTGATGCTTTGATTGCATTGACATGAGCAGTCCAGGAAGGAGCTAGGAAGGCCTTCTGGGCTCGGGGTCACATGGTCACAGGGCTCTCATTTGTGGGAGCAAAACAAACACTTTCTGTGATGGGCAAATAAAAAGGAGACATCAAGGGATGTAGAGCTGCCAACCACAGAGGAAAACATTTTTAGGTCAATTAAACTGAAAGAGGCAGAGAACGTGCCTCAATTCAGATGCCCCTGCTCAGCTGTCCAGCCATCAGCATAGGTCTGCCTTAGGAAATTCAGAGACACAAATGACATCAGAACAGCTAGGGAAAACATGAAAACCAAAGCTAAGGAAGCACACTCAGGAGGCAGAGGCAGGAGGATCTCTGTGAGTTCAAGATCAGCCATGTTCACAAAGGGAGTTCCAGGACATCAGAGCTGTTACATAGAGAACCCTTTTCTTGAAGAATCAGAACTCCCCTCTCCCCGCCCCCCCCCCGAAAAAGCAAAGGAAGCTTGAGTCTGTACACAGCTTGGTAGGCAAGCATGAGGCCTGACTTCCATGTCCCTCTGTGACAAACAGGAATGGTGACATGTGCTTGGAATCACACCACTGGCAAGGCAGCCATCTGTTGATTACTGGGTCTCACTGTCGAGTGACCCGGTATCAAAAGAAAAAAAAACAAAAACAAAAAAACAAACAGTGACTGTGCCTGAGGAACAAACACTGAGGTTCCCCTGTGGCTTCCACATGCACATACACCAAATGAATGTATGTGTGCACACACACAAGTGCATGCATGCATGCGTATATGTGTAAGAAGAAACACAGAAACAGGAGAGAGAGAGAGAGAGAGAGAGAGAGAGAGAGAGAGAGAGAGGAGAGAGAGAGAGAGAATAAAAGATCAATTAAACTTTTGTGGACTGATTGGTGTGTCTCAAAGTATTTTGATTTTTGATTCTTTGAGACAGGGCTAGCGGCTCATTCTGCAGTTCAGTGAAGGCCCTATGTATCTCTAATGGTGACCTCAAACATTTGCTTGTTCTGCTCTACTACCAACTGAAGACATTACAGGTATTGGCCTCGCTCTTCATATGTCCAGTGCTACAAATCTGTACCAGATACTGAAGCATGCTGGAGCAACCTCTGTGACTAAGGTGATCCTGAAACCATTTTACAAATTTCATGGAGGGCTTGGAAACAGAGGTTTCTCTGGACTGAACCGTCCAGCAGCGGCTTTGAAATAAATCCTCATTATATTGTTATATTGAGTAGAGAATTTTGGCTTATAGTTCAGACTTATTACTAAATATCTCTTACATTTAAATTAACCTGTTTCTATTTATGTATTGCCATGTGGCTGTGGCTTTACCGGTTCCCTGTTGTCTTGTTTCTCAGGCAGCTGGCTCCAGTCTTTGGACTCCGCCCTTTTTTAATCCCTGTATCTCTGTTTGGCTTCCCCAAACTTGTACCTTTATTCTGCCTTGCTGTAGGCCAAATCAGCTTTATTACCAACCAATGAGAAGAATACATATTCAGAGTGTACAGAATGGTTATTCCATGGAAAGACCTGGCATCAGGAAATGGAAGAAGGATCTCTGGACTCAGAATTAGTGTGGATGCTCTCAACTCATGTTGTGTAGCTTGGGTCCCTCTTAGCAGATATTCACACTGAGAAAGGTGTCAGAAACTAAAGAAATGATATCACAGGATGAGAAGTGTCAGTAGACACCATGGTCACTTCCCAAAGCTCAGAGAGACTAGGGACATAGCCCCTGAGGGCCTCAGAAGAGACAGTCCCTGGTAGAAATGAGAAGGCTAGGGGATGGGCTAACTCTACACAGCCAAACCTCTAGGACATGATGACAGTTCTGACCAACAGGCAGAAAACTTCTTAATGTTCATCATCTTGGGTCATCATCTTTTGTCAGGACACAGGCAAAAGTCACAACACAGATAAACAGACACCACATAAGCTTTGTCCTGGGGAATGGGATATTGGTTCCACATTCTGAGGAACATCCGGTTTGTGAGAGCCACACAGAGTGACACTCATGGTGAACATGGGGACTAAGAAGCCACCAGAACTAGGGACTGTGTTGGGGGGATTCCGTGGTTGGCAGAGTACTTGTCAGACAACAGTGGGGACCTACGTTTGTGTCCCAGCACCCGCATATAATGTCGGTGGCACTAGCACACAGTGGTAATCCCTACTCTTGAGAGTACCCAAACCACACAAAGACACAACTAAGAAAGATAATTACAGACCAATCTTCCTCGTGAACATTAAGTCAAAAATACTCAATAAAGTACTGGTAAACCAAATCCAAGAACACATCAGAAAAATCATCTACCATGACCAAGTAGGCTTCATCTCATAGATGCAGGGATGGTACAACATACAAAAATGTGTCAGTGTAATCCATCATGAAAACAAACTGAAAGAAAAAAACCACATGATTATCTCATTAGATGCTGAAAAAGCCTCCAACAAAATACAACATCCCTTCGTGATAAAGGTCTTGGAGAGAGCAGGACTACAAGGAACATGGCTAAACATAATAAAGGCAACATACAGCAAGTCAACACCCAACCTCAAACTAAATGGAGAGAAACTCCCAGTGATTCCACTGAAATCAGGAACAAGACAAGGTTGTCTACTCTATCCATATCTATTCAATATAATTCTTGAGGTCCTAGCTACAGCAATAAGACAACAAAAGGAGACCAAGGGGATACAAGTCAGAAAAGAAGAAGTCAAACTCTCACTATATGTTGATGATATGATAGTTTACATAAGCGGCCCCAAAAATTCTACCAAGGAACTTCTAAAACTCATAAACACTTCAGTAATGTAGCAGGATTACAACTCAAAAAATCAGTAGCCCTTCTGTACATAGATGATAAATGGGCTGAGAAAGAAATCAGAGAAACATCACCCTTCACAATAGCCACAAATAACATAAAATATCTTGGAGTAATTCTAAGCAAATGAGTAGAAGACCTGTATGACAGGAAATTTAAATCTTTGAAGAAAGAAATTGAAGAAGACACCAGAAAGTGGAAAGATCTCCCATGCTCTTGGGTAGATAGAATCAACATAGTAAAAATGGCAATCTTACCAAAATCAAATGTAATGCCCACCAAAATCCCAGCAAAATTCTTCACAGACCTTGAAAGAACAATACTCAATTTCATATGAAAAAGCAGAAAACCCAGGATAGTCAAAGCAATCCTGTACAATAACGAAGCTTCTAGACACATCACAATCCCTGACTTCAAACTCAACTACAGAGCTACAGTATTGAAAACAGCCTGCTACTGGCACAAAAACAGACAAGAGGACCAATGGAACCAAATCGAAGACCTAGATATCAATCCACACACCTATGAACACCTGATTTTTGACAAAGAAGCAAAAATATCAAATGGAAAAAGGAAAGTATATTCAACAAATGGTGTTGGCATAATTGAATATCAACATGTAGAAGAATGCAAATAGATCCATAGCTATGCACAAAACTCAATTCCAAATGGATCAAAGACCTCAGCATAAAACCAAGAACACTGAACCTCATAGAAAAGAAAGTGGGAAGTACGCTTGAACGCAATGGCTCAAGAAATCACTTTCTAAATACAACTCCAGCAGCACAGACACTCAGCAAAACATTAAGTGGAACTTCCTGAAACTGGGAAAGTTCTGTAAAGCAGAGGACACAGCCAACATGACAAAATAGCAGCCTACTGAATAGGAAAAGATCTTCACTAACCCCACATCGGACAGAGGGTTGATCTCCAAAATATACAAAGAACTCAAAAAATTGGTCATCAAAAGAACAAATAATCCAATAAAAAAAATGGAGTACAGACCTAGACAAAGAACTCTCTACAGAGAAATAAAATGACTGAAAGACACTTAAGGAAATGCCCAACATCCTTAGCCATCAGAGAAATGCAAATCAAAACAACTCTGAGATTCCAATTTACATCTGTAAGAATGGCCAGGATCAAAACCACTGATGAGAACTTATGCTGGAGAGGATGTGGGGTAAAGGGAACACTCCTTCGTTGCTGGTGGGAGTGCAAACTGGTACAGTCTCTTTGAATATCAGTATGGCGATTTCTCAGAAAATCAGGAAACAATCTACATCAAGACCCAGCAATACCACAAGGACATGTGCTCAACATGTTCATAGCAGCATTGCCATAGCCAGAACCTGGAAACAACCTAAATACCCCTTGACTGAAGAATGGATAAGGAGAATGTGGTACATTTACGTAATGGAGCACTGCACAGCAGAAAAAATCATGACATCTCTAAATTTTCAGGCAAATTGATGGAGCTAGAAAACATCATACTGAGTGAGGTAACCCAGACCCAGAAAGAGAAATAACATATGTACTCACTTATTAATGGCTTTTAGACATAAAGCAAAGAAAACCAGCCTACAATTCACAATCTCAGGGAACCTAGACAACTTTGAAGACCCTAAGAGAGACATACATGGATTTAACCTACATGGGAATTAAAAAAAGACTAGATCTACTGAGTAAATTGGGAGCATGGGGACCACGGGAGAGGGTAGAAGGGAAGGGGAGAGGAAGGGGAGCAGAGAAAAAATATATCACTCAATAAAAACAATTTAAAAAAAGAAAAAAGAAAAGGCAGACAGGTTTGCCTTGCGAACAGGCTTCACAGTAAAGCCTAAACAGGCTGCAGGTGCAGCTTCCCACTAAAGAAACATGCTCTGCACTGACTGTTCCCAGTAATAACTACTCATGTCTCTGCTAAATCATTAGAGGGAAAGAGTGTGTTCTAAGATAAGGGAAGGTCTGACGACATGAAAACTTAACTTAAAACTTGTAACTTCAAATTGGAGCTGTTCTGGGAAACAGCACATAGTTCACCATCATCTTAATGAAGTGCAGCCAGGTGGGAAGTCACTGTTTTGAGTAGGGATGGAAGAGAGGAATGTCATGTAACTTTACCAGCATTTTGATTAGAGGTGACCACCTAGGAGGAGTGGGGCCTACCTAGGAGGTAACAATAGATTTCCAGGATTTTTTGGATTAGGATGGGTTTTTGTATAATTCCTGTCTGTCCTGGAAACATGGTTTATGAAGAGAAAGGGTAATCCACTTGGTGTTGATTTTAGAGACAATGAATTGTTTACACTGTTGAAAATTGGTTTTGCCTTCTACAAACTGTGGTTGTGCCTTGTTATCATTCTTGTAATAAAAAGGTACTTTAGTTGCATATTAGCAGAACACACAGTTGAGAGATCTTAAACTTCTTAACAAGAAACTTTTAAAGTTTTACAGAAAGTTTAAATAAACTGGATATTTTTAAGAAACAGTTTTTCAATTGTTTTTATTGAGCTATATATTTTTCTCCACTCCTCTCCCCGCCCCTCTCCTCCCCTTCTACCCTCTCCCATGGTCCCCCCAAAAAACAGTTTTTTAAAAGCTTAAATTTTTAAAGCTATGGGACATTTTAAAATTTATAAGATCTTTTATTATGATACCTTTGTTAATACATGACCTTAATAAATATATAAATAAAAAACTAAAACTTAGGACCACAGCTAAACACAGGGACTGTGTTCCTAGCTTATGATGCAGTAAGATGCTGACCTAAGCAGTCTGGCAAACGTTCTCTCCTTAACTATTCAGCTTACAGAGATGGATTTAGGAATATAGTCTAACATCCCCGCTTTTACTAACATTGTTAAGCTGTAGCTAATTTGGTAAACTAAGTCATAGAGAAAACTGTTGTGTTCTATAATGGTTTACTATAAAAGGATCAGGAAACTTTCAGTTTTCTTTGTAGACAGTGTTTATGAGTTACAAGACTTATCTTGAGCGCACACCTTTAATCCCAGCACTCGGGAGGCAGAGGCAGGCAGTTCTTTGTGAGTTCAAGACCAACCTGGTCTACAAGGGCTAACCAACTAGAGAAATGTTGGTTTCTAGTTATTTGTTTTAGGCTTAATTTTGAAAACATACAAATCTGAACATATAAAAAATGATCCTTTCTGAGGTATCTGGCTATTAACTTGTTTGTCTTTTAAGACTGAGATATAGGCCTTATCCCAGCTAGGTTTAGCTTTTAAAAAATAGCAATTTCTAAAGTGAAGGTCTTTTAATACCAAGATAAGTCTTTTTTTGCTTTGTTTTTGTTTGTTTGTTTTGGTTTTTTGAGACAGGATTTCTCTGTAACTTTGGAGCCTGTCCTGGAACTTGCTCTAGCTCTTGCTGGGATTAAAGGTGTGCGCCACCACTGCTCAGCCCCTGTCATTTTTAATAAATTCGGAAACTGCTTGGTCCAGGCTTCTGTTTACTCAGGTAACATTTATCCTTCTCTGACTAGAAGAATGTCTCAGCGGTTAAGAACACTGCCTGCTCTTCCAGAGGTTTTGAGTTCAATCTCCAGCAACCACGCTGAGCCTCACAAGCATCTGTGATGAGATCTGGCACCCTCTTCTGGCCTACAGGCATGCATGCAGACAGAACACTGTATACATAATAAATAAATAAATCCTTTTTAAAATGTATCCTTCTCAGATTTGATGGTGTTTGACAACTAGGCTAGCCTTTTGCTCTGAAACCAAGGTGTAACTCTGTTCAGCTGTTTCACAGACACCTGCACGTTCCTAGGGAAAGCTTGCTGCCCTATATCAATGGATCTGGCCTACGGGAAACTGATATTGAGCCATTCCACAAATTACCTGAAGAACTTTGTCACTATAATCAGGACACATCTCCATTCCATTCTTTCTGGCAGTCTTCACTCTTCCCGTGGCCACTGTCATTCAAAGGGCTGGTGCTAACAACTCCAGCCCTGAGCCTGCTCCATCCCTGCAGGAAAGGAATAGAGAGGTCTCCAGGGTGACAGACCTCCTGCTGAGCACAAGACCACTGGCTCTCCTCCTCGCCATCCCATGCCAACAGGTGTAGCACAAATAATAAAAAACCAGAGACAGAAATTGGGGTTCAGCCTGAAAACCAGCCACTGAGAAGTTCTACCACTACCGAGGCTGGGTGACCGCAAACTAAGCAGACTAAGCAAACTAAGCAAAACATGAGTTTTGAAATCTCAAAGCCCACCCCCAGGCCTCCTCATCTTTCCCAGAAGCATGCAAATATACGAGTCTATGGGGCGTTTTCATCAAACCCCACAGTGAATTAGTGCCTTTGTGAACTTTCTCATGCGAGGTTTGTGTGAACATATGTTTTCAATTCTTTTAGATACTATCTAGGAACTGAGTGCCTAGGTCACGGGTCACTTCTGCATTAAGGTGTTAAAGTACCGAGAAATAGTTTTCAAAGAGCCCGTACTATCTATATTCCAACTACCAATATTGTAAGGGCTCTATTTCTTCATGTCTGGTCAACATTTGCAATTTGCTTATTTTGTGTACAGGTATCCTGGTGGAATAAAGTACTATCTTATTGTAGATTTAAGATTTATTTTTACATTTTGTTTATCTATATGCATGTCTATGTGAACACTCGCATATTCAGGTCGGAGGACAATTTATGAGACTCAGTTCTCTCTTTCCACCATGTGGGTCCCGGTGACCAAATCCAGACCACCAACCTTGGCCATATGTCCCTTTACCTGCCGAATCACCATGCCCTCCCTCATAGCGCCTGGGTGTTAGTTCCTAATTCTCTAATGAGCAATTGTGCCAGGAATTATTGACTATTTGACTGTCTTCTCTACTGGACAAAGGTTTATTCAGACCTTTATTATTTTTTTTGAAATAACTGATAAAGCGTTGCTGTGTTCTTCAGAATGGCCCTGAGCCTGTGACCCCCTTGCTTTGGGGAGTTGAACACCTGGGACTCTAGGCTTGTCACCTTGCATGATCTGTGCTCTTGTGGAACTGGGAGTCGAACCCCAAACAGGTTACAAAGCAGACGCTTTGCATCCCAAGCCCCCTTTGCCTGTTTTCAATTGGTTGTCTTTTATTAGTAAATCGCGAGCGTTTTCACTAGTCAGTTTTCTGTTACTGTAGCAGAATACTGGAGGCAGCCAACTTCATAAGGAATGGAGGTTTATCCAGCTCATAGCTTTGAAGGTTCAAGGACATGGTATGCTTTCATAATTAAGAAAAGATTAATTGAAAGTGGTTTCATATCAATAACTAATGTGTAGACCATTCAGTGCCATTTCAAGCAACAGGGCTGTGGTAGACTGAATAAGAATGGCCCATAGGCTCAGGTATTTGAATGCTTAGTCAACAGAGAGTGGCACTATTTAAAAGGATTAGGAGGCGTGGCCTTGCTGGAGGAAATGTGTCACTGGGAGTGGGCTTTGAGGGTTCAAAAGCCCAAGCCAAGCCCAGCCTCTTCTCTTCTGCTCCCTGTGAGTTCACATGGAGAACTCTCAGCCACTTCTCGAGCACCATGTCTGCTTTCATTCTGCCAGGCTCCCGGCCATGATGATAATAGACTAAACCTCTGAACTTTAAGAAGTCCCAGCTAAACGCTTTCTTTTCTAAGAGCTACCGTGGTCATGGTGTGTCTTCACAGCAACAGGGCACCAGCTATGACAAGGACTAAGGGGTTACTGATTGTGACACAGACTCGGAGGTTATCTCACCAACCTCCCTGCTGAAGGAAATAGGAGAAAAGAGGAATTTATGTTTAATTGGTATATCAGAACTCCATTTCTTGCCCCCAAGATGTTCAGAATCAGGAATGTGTTTGGTGACATTGGCAGATGGAAGTGATGGGAATTCCCGATGTGACAGGGAAGGATATGATTTTCATTATCATAGCCTCTTGTAAGTTGCTGATGCTGTGATAACTAACCCAGGCCACGCTAACAGCAAACCACCCCAATCAAACTCATTGTATCATATAAATAAATAAATAAAGACATCAAAGTGGGAGCAGTTAAAAAGAAAACAATTCAGTGGAAATAGGAGGGGGACAGGAAGAGGTAACAAGGATTAAAATACATTATCTGCATTTATGAAATTGTCAAGAATTAATTAAAAGTATTTCCAAATGAATCTTTGTAGCTAATGGAAACATAAAGAGAAATGCCTTCAGCAGAGGTAGAAACATGCATGCACACCGTATATAAATAAACCTTTGTGATACTCCATTCTTGGCTATTGTGGAATTCTTTTGCACACCAATAGCCATTTGAGAGCAATGCTTTGTCCTTTGGTGTTATGTGATAGATATTATATGACATCAGAAATTTTTCCTGTGTATTCAGATATATTGTCAATTTATCTTCAGTAATAATATGGGCATTCAGACAGTAATTGAGTAAAATAATAAAAATAATATAAACATATGATTAGAATTGTGAACTCGGCGGTGGTGACGCACGCCTTTAACCCCAGCACTTGGCAGGCATATTCTGAGTTTTATTCCAGCCTGATCTATAAGGAGAGTTCTAAGACAGCCAGGGTTACACAGAGAAACCCTTTCTCAAAAAGAAAAAAGACACACTGATGGTTTGATAATACATCCTATCCCATTCTCCTCTAAAGTAAAATATTATCAAGTATGAGAAGTAATTTATCTGGTAACTTTTGTTCAAGATCAGCCTCAGACTCTGCGTGTAGCACAGTATTTTATGTGTAGTTTAAGTTTTGTCGCCTAGGGTATCAGAACAATGTGCACTAAAGACGCAGACAATAGAGGCAGCAACTTCTGTGCTTCTTTAGTGGCATCTGGAATGCTGTCCTGCCTTTATTCCCCTGCAGGTGTGTGCGGGTGACGAGCACAGCTCACAGCCGCCTGGATTCACGCTAGCGCACCAGTGCAGATGTGAATCAGTGAAGACGTCAAATACTGCCCAATCTTGTAATTAAGATGGTGTTGACCTCAGCCTCTGAGATGCTTTCTAGGGACTTTCAGAGGTTGAAGGACCACAGGTGAGAACTGACGCCTGGAACGTGAGCTCTCGGAGAACGGTGCTTTCGCTTTGTCCATCGATGAACACCACTGTTGCTCCTCTCACAGTCTGTGCTAGGTAGATCCAGGGCCGTGGGGACTCAATCTCATGCCATTGGCAAATAAGGCCTGGGACAGCACTGTACAGTAACAAGGATGGAGCCAGAGACTAGGAACGACCCAGCAGAGAAGAATGAGGCTGGGACTCTTGCCAGGATCCAGCCCAAGTCACTGGCATTTTTTATGGAAGTGTTCTGCATACAGGAGGCTGTTACACCCCTGCGCTCCAATGCAAGGCCCTGCCATTTGACAACTGAAAATGTCTTGCATATTTCTCAGTGTCCACCAGAGGGCGCGTATTACCGCATCTCACACACGTTTGCTAACAAGCACCTTCTGAGAAGTAGTGGAATTCAATACAGAGATCAGGATTGTAGAGTTTATGATTAGACTCCCCTATCGAATATAGGATAATTGAACCGGCTGGCTCTGGATAAGGGTGGTAAGCCAAGAACAGATAACTGCATTTCTCAGGGAAACGCTATACTTGGAGCTGGCAAAGGGGCTCCGTGGACAAAGGGCATTCGCTACCATCCATGACGGCCTGATTTCCATACCTGGGACCGACTGGTGAAGGAGAGAACCAGCTCCTACCCCTTCTTGTCTCTGACCTCCACATCTGTGCACTGGCACACTCCACCCCCACAAATAAATAAACGAATAAATAAATGTTAACTCAAAAGTGAAACTGAGGGCTTTTTACATAAGGGCCACATTTGGTTTTTTTGGCTTTATTTTGCTTTGAGAGAGATAACAGAGAGGTTCTTGTTTTGTTTTGTCCAGAGCAATTACAGCACAAACCTAAGGCATGCTATCAACCAAAGGAAATAAAGGTTCAACCTACTGCAATGAGGAAGAAAATCCAAGGTCATGTGGTTAGAACTTGGGAGCCCAAGAAAGGGTAGTGCCCTGTCTGCTCTCCTGAGTCAAATGAAGAGACAGTCAGTTCACTGCGGACAGGGAAGATGCTACCAAATAACCGAGCCCGTCTCCCACCCTCAGGACATTCCATTCCAAAGTTCCCTGTGTCTGACGAAGGAATGGGAAGACAGAGGCATGGGTGGAGCCTATGGCCAGGGAGAGACTAGGTGCAGACTTGACTCCAGGAAAGGGGCTGACCTCAGAGACTTCAGGGAATTGCCCTGCAGTCCATCACTTCTTGTAGAGACAATAAGCTCGCAGCCGCCCCTCCTTAGTTGAGTCCATTACAGTTTAGGAGGTGCCCAGTGCTGACGGCAGGCAGTTCAGTATGGAGTTAATTATTCGTGCGGTTTTGTCCACGTGTTGACGAACGAGTGCCCGTTGTTTCAGTTTGTTTTTTTTTTGTGTTGAGACAGGGTCTCTACAGCCTTGGCTATCCTGGAACTTCTTGTGTAGACCAGTCTGGCCTTGAACTCAAGGAGATCTGCCTGCCTCTGCCTCCAGTGTTCTGGAATTAAGGTGGGCAGCCCCATGCCCAGCTCCAGCTCCAACAGCTTTAATGCTGTGCAATCAGAAATACTCTGAAGTCATAGGACTGGCTGAAGATTTCCCTTAGCAAAGAGTAAAACACTTCAGGATATATCAATCTGTCCATGTTTCTTTTTACAAATATTTTACTTTTATTTATTTGATTATATTATTAAGTGTGTGCATGCACTTAAGTGTATGCGTGTGTTTAAGTGTGTGCATGTCTTTAAGTGTATGTTTAAGTGTATGCGTGTGTTTAAGTGTGTGCATGTCTTTAAGTGTATGTTTAAGTGTGTGCATGTCTTTAAGGGTGTGTTTAAGTGTGTGCATGTGTTTAAGCGTGTGCATGTGTATGTGTGTAGGTGTTTAAGTATGCTAGTGTGTGTATGTGAGAGAGAGAGAGAGAGAGAGAGAGAGAGAGAGAGAGAGAGAGCTGTAGTGTACATTTGGCATGAGGCGTCACCTTAGCTTGACTGAATATTAGTCAAATATTCACTGAGACAGGATTTCCCTGGCTCGATCTGTAGACCAGGCTGGCTTCCAACTCAAAGATCTGCCTGCCTCTGTCTCCTGTGTGCTGGGATTAAAGGCATATGCCATCACCATTCAGTTATTCATACTCTTTTTTTAAAAAAATATTTTATTTAGTTATTATAAACCAGATGGTGGTGGTGCATGACTTTAATCCCAACACACAGAGGGGATCTCTGATTTCGAGATCAACCTGGTCAACAAGAGCTAGTTTTAGGACAGGCTCCAAAGCTACAGAGAAATCCTGTCTCAAAACAACAACAATAAAATAAATAAGATTTCATTTATTTATTATGTATACACTGTTCTGCCTGCAGGCCAGAAGAGGACACCGGATCTCATTACACATGGTCTGAGTCACCATGTGGTTGCTGGAAATTAAAGCCAGCACCTCTGGAAGAACAGCCAGTGCTCTTAACCTCTGAGCCATTTCTCCAGTCTAGCTAGTCATACTCGTAATAAAGGCGTTTTTGTTTGTTTGAACTTGGATGTCATTTATTTGATAAACATACACATGTCTTTGGAAATGAACTCATTTAATTCAGATGAGAATCTCTTTTGTTTTTGGTTTTTTGATACAGAGTTTTCCACGATAGCCCTGGCTGTCCTGGAACTTGCTCTGTAGATCAGTTTGGCCTCAAACTCACAGAGATCTACTTGCCTCTGCCTCCCCAGTGCTAGGACTAAAGGCATCAACAAGTCTGACTGAGAATCTCTTTTATGACAGACTGGTGGGGTGGGGGAGGGTGTGGTTATGGAGTCTGGGTGGCCTTACTCTCCTAAATCTTTGGTATTGGTTTTTAGGTTGGTAATCTCTTCTTTCTTCTTCTGTTCCCAGAAAGCATTAGGGCTGTGTCCCCACCCCCAATCCTGTTCTCAAAGGACACCAAAACAGTCTGAAAACCAACAAAGCAAAAGCGTGGGGGACACACACACAGGAGGCTCTTGAGCTGTCATAGCACACAGGCATGCTGTCCCATCTGTTCTAAGGACGGTTTTTAGTAAATTATATTTAATGTTACAAACGGGCGAAGTGGCTGTGTTCTAACACTGCTAGTGTTGCAACCAAAGTCCTGTAACTCTCCTGTTCCCCTTATCAAGTGTGCGGCTTTTAACCTGCTTGCCTTATGTCAAAGCCTGGTGGTGGGAACAGAGGCCTGTGCTGAGCCTGGTCTGTGTTACTGTCACCCGCAGTCTTCAGCGGTTCACTTTTGACACTCGACTCCTGTAAAACAAAGAAGACCTACAAGCTTGTTTCCCAGGGGACGGCAAACAGGTTTGTGGTTTATTCTGTTCTTTGATAACTTTGCATTTTGTTGCTTGTTTAGGTCTTCAGAAAACATGGATTGGTAGCTCAGAAAATGCCTGTGCTTTCAAGAACAAGGAAGACAGCTGGACTCTGGAGGTGCACACCTTTACTCTGAGCACTGGGGAGGCAGAGGCAGGCAGATACTGTGTTCAGGGCCAGCCTGGTCCACAGAGTGAGTTACAGGATAGCTAGGGCTACCCAGAGAAAAACCCTGTCTGAAAAAGGGAGGGGAAATAGGGAAGGGAAAAGAAGAACAAAGAAGACTTTCTTGACTTTGAGGTTTTGGGGGGGTTGGGAGCAAGAGGTCTCCCCTTGTTTCTCAGGCTGTCTTTAAACTCTTAGGTTCAAAGCGAGCCTCTTTCCCCAGCTTCAGCAGTAGTATATGCCCCCATTCTGGCTCTTTCTCAGACTTCTTAATCATACTAGTGTGTTCTTTGTATAAGACTCAAATAGAAAAACAAACTAAAAAGGGCTGAGGACTTAAATTTTATCTTCATCATTTGATTGACTTACTTGGTAACTCACAAGAAATACATAAGTTGTAAAATTCCAAGAACTAACTTTGGAACTCAACCCTCAGAGTCCAAGGAAAATGTGAGATAAGACCGATTTAAGCATAGCAAATCATTTATATCTTCCTCTTGTGATGCTCTCGCGAGCAGGTCAGCACCAATAAGAAGCTCCTGGGGAACCTTTATCAGTCACTCCAAAACCAGCTCAGCTCATCATGTGGACCTGGCCAAGACTAAAGGGGCGAGACTCCTAAAAGCATCAGGAGAATTCTTCTCCCATTTGCCAAGTATGCTAAGTAAGGATAATTCATTAACAAGGAATCCAGTAAGATACAGTGTCTAATCACATGAATACTCTGTGACTCATTTGTACCCCACAAAAGAGGTCATTGCTTAAGCTGTCACTGTAGAACATTGTAGCAAGTGCACATTAGAATTTGCAACTGTGCTTTGAACATGCTGCTAGCGGGTAGCCTGGCTCTCCTAGGGGGCTCAGCCTTGAGTTATGTTACTTGTGTGTGATTCCTACCTGGCAGCTGTGGGAGCACATTCTGCTCCTTCAGCCAATAGCATTTAAGATACCAGCCCACTTGGGCATGGTCTCTTATACTATAAATGTAGCTGTAAAGCCTGTGCTTACTCTCTTGCTTCCGGCTCTCACTTCTGGGAGCTAGACTCTGTTCCTGTTCCCCATTCGTGCAGAGGACTGTTATCTAGGACAGTGATCTGTAAGTCTCCCCTAAATAAATAACCCTTTATTATTCATAATTCTGAACTAGTGTGGAATTATTTTGTGACTTCTGCAATCAAAGGGACAGGTGGAGTCAGGGAAGAGAAACTGAGGAACACTCAGTGTGTTGAACTTCAGCCAATCAGGATGGGATAGACAGGGCAGATGACAGGAGAGAATTGTAAGAGTTGGCCAGCGGCAACAGCTGAAAGGCTGGTGTTGTGGCCACCTGGAAGTGGGTGACAGAGGAAGTGAGGAAACAGAACTGGGAATCCATCTGAGAGAGGGAGAACAACTTAACACCCGGGCCTGCTGATAGCCGAATTAATTAAGGTGGCACACATTAATAATGAAATAGTGTCCAGCCTTAAACAGGAAGGAGATTCCACCAGCTGTGTGAACAAGACTGAGCTTGGAAGTCGTCAGGTTGAGTGAAATACATCAGACACAGAAGGGGAACAGAAGGAACCTACTTGCTTACAGAGGGAACCTACGAATGCCAAGCTTGCTGGAACAGGGAACAGAAATGCATGTTAATGGAGGCTGGCAGCCGAGAAGGTCAGGGGAGATGCTAGTTAAAAGATAAAAAATAATAAGTAAGTAACGGATAAATAAATTCAGGAGGAAGATCGTGCTGACTGTAGCTCATAACAACAGACTCCAAATTACCAAGCGGGTGGGTTTTAAGTGTTCTCATCATAAAACACTCTAAGGGCCTGAAGTTTTTAACGTATTTATGTAATATTCTTATTTGTATATAATAGTTAGAGTGTGCCTGAGCAGATAAATAAAGGGGGGGGTCCAGAAAGTCTCCCTTTTCTCAGCCCATTTCACAATGCATAGAAGAATGTGGCTGGCTGTATCCAGGCTCTCCAAAGTAGCTGCCCGGACCAGAGAATACAGGATTTGGCATGCACCATCACTGTCGTCCAGACTTCCAAAAGCCAAGGAGCAGGCTTGCCCTCTGTCTTTGTTTCCTTCACTGTGCCTCAGCCCTGTGAAAGGCAGCAAGCAGCACCCCAGTCCTCCCCTGGCCCTGCACCTTGTACCTTTGCTCTCATAGCTGGTATAGCAGGCCTCCCCTGCAGCCCACTGGCAGTCTGTATTAACTGACCCGCTGGCTGCATATCAGAAAGATGCATTTTGAATCTGAGTATTCAGGGAGAAAGTAGAGAAGAAGCTTGGCTGTGTGAAAGGGCAGGTGATGTCAAGGATTCATGCTTCGTTCCCATGCCAATCACAGTCAGTGACACCCATGGCTTGCTGCAGTCATTCTGGCTTCTCACAGTGACTGTGCTACAGGGACTTAGACAGAAAACCACCACACAAACACAAGAGCATAAGGGCACGCACACACATGCATACACACACAAGCATGCACTCACACACACACGGGCATGTACACACATGCATGCATATGCACACACACATGCACACACAATGCACACACACACATGCTCACACAGATGCACACACATACACACATGCACGCAGACACACACATGCACTCACACACACAGGCGGCACACACATGCACGAACACGCACGTAGACACACACGCACAAACACACACTTGCGGGCTTGTGGATCTGGAGAGCTCCAGCAATTCACAGTTCAGCGACGTTTCTTTTCTCTGAGATGTTGGATGAGTGGACAATTCTGGTTCCCTTCTCACATATTAAATTCAGCAAATGTCGTCCTTAATTAAAGCTAAACATTTCTGACACAGGTCTTAAAGCTCTTTCTAGGTCATTTTTCAGAAATAATAAAAACTATTTGAGGTGCTGGAGAGATGGCTCAGAGGTTAAGAGCATTGCCTGCTCTTCCAAAGGTCCTGAGTTCAATTCCCAGCAACCACATGGTGGCTCACAACCATCTGTAGAGGGGTCTGGTGCCCTCTTCTGGCCTGCAGGCATACACACAGACAGAATATTGTATACATAATAAATAAATGAATATTTAAAAAAAACTATTTGATAAAGTAGAGAAGAAATGAACAAAAGACTGTTAACAATATCATAGATTTAGCAACAACTTTGAGGTCTTGTTTCCTGAACTAGGAAATGAACACTTTATTAGAGGGGCATTTCATTTGTATTTTAATAAAGCTCACCTGGAGATCAGAGAATAAAGCAGCCCCACGCGTCAGCCTTACAGACCAGGCAGTGGTGATACACAACTTTAATCCCAGTAGCCACAAAGGTTTGCCATAGAAACCGGGTGGTAGTGGGCACGCCTTTAATCCCAGCACTAGAGAGGAATATAAGATGGGAGGAGACAGCTGTCAGGCAGTCTCATTCTGAGATTACTGGAGGCAGGATCGCCATTTCAGACTGAGGTTGAGGTAAGAGCCAGTGCCTGGCTGTTTTACTGTTCAGATCTTCAGGTTGAACCCCAATATCTGTCTCTGGGTTTTTATTATTCATGCCACATTTTATACTTTTGTTTGTTGATTTATGTTTTTAAAAGTCCACCTAATGTAACCATGGAAACCTTGGCTATCATTTCATTTCAAAGGAAGATGAAAATCTGCTCTGAATTAAAAACTGACATTTTGTAGCTATATATTTTTCAAACCTTATCCAACAAGTATGTTTTACCATCCTAATAAAGATAATAAAGGTTATATTTTCTACTACCACAGTCACGGAGCTGTCCCAGCATTTGTCCACATCTTCCTCACCTGTGTCGTCTGCTAGAGAAATGCTGGAGAACATGCTATCTTCCTCCTCTGGGCTCAACTCATTCATCTTGTTCCCAAGCAGCGCCTCCAAGGAGTGGCAGCTGCCCCATATGCTCACCCTTGTTGAAACATTGATAAGCATCCAGCAGGTGTTTTCTCCGCCCTCGTCTCCACTCCACTTGAGCTTTGTATCCTCAGCTGGAAACCAGACCCAAGTTGAAGTGCACCACCACCTGACGTTGACAGGCGCTGCCGCCGCCGCCGCCGCTGCTAAAGCCTGGCTCCAGGGGGCGCCATGCCTTCAGTCCCCAGCTACTATTTCTGTGGACTGATTACAGAAATTATCCAGAAAGCATCAGGATGAAATTGAAAGGAAGAGACTGAGCTTATATGACTGACATCTTATATGATTGACACCTATTATAAACTTCTCAAGGACCTGATTGAGAACTTGGCTGACCTGGAGAAAAATCACTCAATCTGCATGTAACTCGAGGCTAAGTCTATTGAAAGAAATGGATTAAGAACATTGGAGTCTGACTAATTGAAGATTTTTTTTTTTGGCACGCTCAAATGTTGGAAGATGTCATGACTTTCGGGAAACTGTGGATATCATTGCTTAGGTAGCATTCAAGATGTACTTGGGCATCACTCCAAATATCACAAATTGGAGCCCAGCTGGCGATGAATTCTCCCTCATGCTGGAAAATAACCCACTGGCGGAGTTCATAGAACTTCCCGATAGCCACTCATCCCTTATTTACTTGAACCTCCTGTGTTGGGTGCTGCGGGGAGCCTTGGAGATGGTCCAGATGACTGTGGAGGCCAAGTGTGTCCAGGACACTCTGAAGGGAGATGGTGTGGCAGAAATCAGGATGAGGTTTATCAGGCGGACTGAAGACGATCTCCCGGCTGGAGAAGAATAAGCAGCTCTAGGATTTTGGGGCAGCCAGGAGCAGCACCTGCAGGGATGAGCAAGATGGGCGCTCCCTCTGCCCTGGAACTTAGTGACTTTGAAGTCGAAGTTACATATTATTCTAACCTTATTTCCACTCTCCATGCTAATAAAGACCCTACAAGAAGGCTCTTC
Organism: Chionomys nivalis; assembly: GCF_950005125.1. Taxonomy (NCBI): domain Eukaryota; kingdom Metazoa; phylum Chordata; class Mammalia; order Rodentia; family Cricetidae; genus Chionomys; species Chionomys nivalis. Next base: position 48,680,995 of record NC_080106.1, read on the forward strand.
AGAAGGGGGATTCTCTGCTCGCTTCCCTTCAGAGGGGCAGGCGATACTTGCCCTTGACTGGACTAAGAGAGTTCAAACCATTTTACCTTCCTGTGAATTTTCCAAAGCAAAACCCACTTTGACCCCATGAAGAGCCGAGCCCGACACATCTAACGCTGAACAGTCACGACCCCCATTGGCAAATGGCTGCCGGGAGTCTTGGACTGTAGGGGGAGGGAGAACGCTGGGAAGGGGTGGGTAGGAACTGTTGGCTGTAGTGACACACTGTAGTCTTGCCAGGCCACGGAAGCCAGTCACACCGGAAGCACTGGCTTCTCGGAAGCCCCCCAGGTCTCATTCCTCCCTGCTGTTTGGAGGCAACATCTCTTTTTACGGAGGGTCCATTCTTTTTTCTTACCAATTCGTCAATAAAGACGCATTCTTGAGTGGAAAAAGAAAGAAAGAAAAATGGTCTCATCCACAGTCTTGTAGAATACCACTTGTCAGGGTCTGTTCTCTGTCTCCACTTCCTGGGGACTCCACAGAACTATTGGGGACCCAGCCTTTCTCCCTCACTCCCTACCCAGATCACACGGACCCTTCTGGCATGGAAATCAGGTAGGTGATCTTCATTCTGCTTCCTGTCTTCCATTTCCTAGTCTCAACGCTAGCCCTGCATCAGACTACTTTTACGGACCTATCCTCCGTCTCTGATTCGGCTCCTGGGGCACTCAAGTGAACCTCGTGGCAGACCCTGTGAACCATTTCAGTTACCCCCTTCCAAACCAGACCCCAGTACCAAAAACAAGTTCTACCACAGTGTCTACATCTCTCTGGGACTCTGAAGTACTCCCTGCTAGACAACTCACAGCCACCACACTTTTCTAAGATCCTGAAAGGCCAAGTAAAAGAGGTAATGAAATGCCCATCCAACCAAGACAAGCCCATATAGGAACACCTAGAATCACAATCATCCTAAACTGTGCTTAAACACCAGCACAAAAATACAGCCATTAATAGCTAAGACAGCCTGTCTCCACCAGACCCAGCAGCCCCGTTAGAGTAGGTCTGAGAATGCAGTATAGCCAAAGAACAAGACAAGGATTTCAAAGTAGATATTATGAAGAGCTGGGTGTTGGTGGCACACACCTTTAATCTCAGCACTTGGGAGGCAGAGGCAGGTGGAGCTCTGATCTTGAGGCCATCCTGGTCTACATAGCAAGTTCCAGGACAGGCTCCAAAGCTACACAGAGAAACCCCATCTGAAAAAAAAAAAAAAAAAAAAAAGAAAAGGGAAAAAAAAGAATATGCTCAAGGACCTCAAAGAGAACATGAATAAACAATGAAGCCTGTGGAAACACAAATAAACTGTGAGATAAAATGGTGAAAACAATTTGAAACATGAAAGTAGACCTAGAAAGAAAACTTGGACTATATAAGGCTGAAAATTAAAAATTTAGGAACTCAAACAAAAACCTCAGAGGTAAGCCTTACCAAGACAGTACAAGAAAGACATGGAAGAGAGAAACTCAAGCATTGAAGAAAAAATAGAAAAAGTAATATCTTGGTACAAGAAAATGTTAAGTCTAAAAAAATTTCAAGCACAAAACATCCAGAAAAAAATCTGTGACTCTATGAAAAGACAAAAATCTATGAATAATAGGAATAGAAGAAATCCAGATTAAGGTCACAGAAAATATTTTCAACAAAATGAAAGAAAAAATTCCTAGCCTTAAGAACGAGATGCCTGTAAAGGTACAAGAAACATACAGAATACCACATAGACTGGACCAGAAAAGAAATTCCCCTCAGGACATAATAATCAAAAGACTAAACATGCAGAGCAAAGAAAGAATATTAAAACCTGCAGGGGAAAAAGACCAAGTAACTTATAAAGGCAGGCACATTAGAATAGCACCTGACTTCTCAGTGGCCATTCTAAAAGTCACAAGGGCCTGGAGAGGTGTTCTACAAACTTTGAGGCCACAAATGCCAGCCCAGACTACTATACCCAGCAAAACTATCAATAACAGTTGAGAAAGAAAGAACAATATTCCACAATAAAAGCATCTATATACAAATCCAGAATTACAGAAGGCTACAAAAGGAAAATTTACAGCCATACAGAGGTTAACCATGCCCCAAAACACAAGAAATTAACCCAGACCATAAAATCAAAAGGGGGGGACCCCTTGCCATATCAACAAAATGATAGGTATCAGCAAACACTGCTCATTGATAAATCTCAACATCAGTGGTCTCAATTCTCCCAATAAGACACCGGCTAACAGACTGGGACAGAAAACAAGATCCATTCTTCTTCTGCATTCAAGAAACACACCTTAATATCAAGGATAGACATCACTTCAGGGAAAAGGGATGAAAGAAATTATTTCAAGCAAATGAATACAAGAAGTAAACCAGTGTAGTCATTTTAATATCTGACAAGATAGATTTCAAACCAAAACTAATCAGAAGAGAGAGGACAGTCTATACTTCTCAAAGGAAAGCTTTACCAAGAGGACATTTCAGTTCTTATCACATATGCATCAAACACAAAGGTACCCAAGTTTGTAAAAGAAACATGACTACAGCTAAAACTACATATTGACCTTCACGCACTGAAAGCATGTGACAGCAGGAGACTTTAATACCCCACTCTTGTCAATAGACAGGTAATCCAGACAAAAACTAAACAAAAAAATTCTGCCGATTTTTTCTAATATTTATTTATTATGTAGAGTGTTCTGCCTGTGTGTACAGCTGCACACCAGAAGAGGGCGCCAGATCTCACTATAGATGGTTCTGAGCCACCATGTGGTTGCTGGGAATTGAACTCAGGACGTCTGCAAGAGCAGCCAGTGCTCTTCACCTCTGAGCCGTCTCTCTAGCACAAAGAAATTCTGGAGTTAAATAGCATAATAAATCAAAATGGCCTAGCAGATATCTACAGAACATTTTACCCAACACAAAAGAATATACTTTCTTCTCAGCAGATCATGGAACTTTCTCCGAAATCTATGACATACTTGGACACAAAGAAAATCTCAATAGACACAAGAAAATTGAAATTGCACTCTGCATCCTATCTGACAACCATAAATTAAAGAAGGATATCAATAACAACAGAAAGCTTACAAACTTATAGAACTCAATTCCAAATTTAAATTGGTCCAAAAAAGAAATTAAAATCCAGATATACGAATGCATGCCTTTAATCCAAGCCCTCAGAAGGCAGAGACAGGTGGATCTCTGTGACTTTGAAGTCAGCCTAGTCTACAGAGCAAATTCCAGGACAAATTCCAGGACATCCAGAGCCACATATTGAGACCTTGTCTCAAAACAAACAAATCAACAAAAAGAAACAGAATTACAGACCAGTTTTCCTTATAAACATAAATTCAAAAATATTCAATAAAATACTTACAAACCAAATTTAAGAACACATTAAAAACATTATCCATAATAATCAAGTAGGCTTCATCCCAGATTCATAAAACAATAACTGTAATCATTCCAGATTTATAAAACAATAACTGTAATCCACCATATAAACTGTGGTAGTTTGAATGTAATTGGCCTTCATAAGCTCATGGGAGTGGCACTATTAGGAAGTATTACTTTGTTGGAGTAAGTATGGCCTTGTTGGAGGAAGTGTGTCACTGTGGGGATCGATTTTGAGATTTCATATATATGTAAGCCATGTCCAGTGTCTCAAATCACTTCCTGTTGCCTGTAGGTCAAGATGTAGGGATCTCAGCACCATGTCTGCCTGTATGCCACCATGCTTCCCACCATAATGATATTGGACTAAACTGAAAATATAAGCCACTCCAATTAAATGTTTTTCCTATATAAGAGTTGCTGTGATCATGTTGTCTCTTCACAGCAATAGAAATTCTAACTAAGACAGAAGTTGGTACCAGGGACCAGAGTATCGCTGTGATAGGTCTGACTATGCTTTTGTTGGAAGATATATGGACCATGGGGCCTGTGGATTAGAAAAGCAGTTGAGCACTTTAAGTCCTGCTTAATGAGCCATCCTAGAAGGAGCAAGGAAGACTGTGAAACTGAGTGTGATTTGATGAACTGTGGGAACCTAGATTAAGGGGTTTTAGAGGAGAAGAAGTTTAGTATTTTGCCTAGAAATCATTCTTATGATGTTTTGGTGAAGAATGTGGCTGCTTTTTGTCCTTGTCTGAAAGGTCTGCCTGAGGCTAAAGTGAAGCATTTTGGATTAATTACATTTGCAGAGAAAATCTCAAAACAGGCTAGTATAGCCTTTGTCATGTGGTTGCTAGTGTTCATGCTTATAAAGATTTATAATAAAAGCTGAGCAAGAAAAAATACAAAATGGACAATTTGAGGAGAAAAAGAACACCAGGAAGTAGATGAAGCTAGGTCCTGTGTTCAGGGGATAAACAGATTTAAAAATAAAATGAAGGGAGTGGTGGTCTCAGGACAAGATCCCACCTAGGCAAGAAGAATTCAAAGTATCTTTATTTACAGATAATATTATTTTATACATAAATGATCACAAAATCTCCACTAGGAAACTCCTACAGATTCTATCAGGAAACTCCTGATAAACACTTTCAGCGAAGTAGCTCAATACAAAATTAAGACACGAAAATAAGTAGCCTTCCTATATACAAATGACAAATGGACTGAGAAAGAAATCAGGAAAATTTCTTTCACAATAGCCTTTAAAAATACAATAAAATAGTTTATGATAACTCTAACCAAGTCTTGTGGTTTGAATAAGAATGCCTTGACTAAGAATGGTCCTTCATAGACTCACATAATTGAATGATTGGTCGGTCACCAGGGAGTAGAACTATTTGAAAGGCTTAGAAGGATTAGTAGGTGTGCCCTTGTTAGAGGAATTGTGTTATTTGGGGTGGACTCTGATGTTTTAAAAGCCCATACCAGGCAGGTGTCTTTTTCTGCCTGCCACAAATATCATATGTACTCACTCATAAGTGGCTTTTAGATATAAAGCAAAGAAAACCAGCCTACAATTCATAATCCCAGAGAACCTAGACAACAAAGAGGACCCTAAGGGAGACATACATGGATCTAATCTACATGTGAAGTAGAAAAAGACAATATCTCCTGAGTAAATTGGGAGCATGAGGACCTTGGAAGAAGGTAGAAGGGAAGAAGAGAGGAAGGGAGGGGAGTGGAGATAATATATAGCTCAATAAAAACAATTTTAAAAAGAGACTCATCAATCAAAGAAAACATTAAAGACAACAAAGTCATAACACAAAATATCTAGGAAATTTGGGACACCATGAAAAGATCAAACCTAAAAATAATAGAAGAATACCAGTTCAATGACACAGAAAATATATTCAACAAAATCATAGAAGAAAACTTTCTCAAGCTAAAGAAGGAAATGCATATGAAGATACAAAAAACCATATAGAACGCCAAATAGACTGTAACAAAAAAAACTTCCCTTGCCACATAATCAAAACGCTAAACATACAGAATAAAGAATATTAAGAGTGAAGGAAACGGACCAAGTAACATATAAAAGCAGACCCATCAGAATATCACCTGACTTCTAAATAGACTCTGAAAGCCAGAGGCCTTGGAAAGATGTTATGCAGACACTAAGGGATCATGGACACAAGTCCAGATTGCTATACCCACCAAAACTTTCAGTTACCATAGATGGAGGAAACAAGATATTCCATGACCATATTTTTAATAATACCTATTCAGAAAGCCAGTCATACAAAAAGTACTAGAAGGAAAATTCCAACCCAAGGAAGTTAACTACACCCACAAAAAACACAGGTAATAGATAATCCCACATCAGCAAATCCCAAAGAACAGAAACTACACACACAATAACAAAACTAAAACATAACAGAAATTAACCATCACTGGTCATTAGTATCCCTTAACATCAATGAACTCAATTTGCCTATAAAAAGACACAGGCTAACAGGAGCCAACCTTCTGCTGCATATAAGAAACATACCTCAACCTCAAAGACAGACATTATCAATTAAATGGACCTAATAAGTAAGCTGGTGTAGCTATTCTAATAGCTATTGACTTTGAACTAAAATTAATAAAAAGAGATGGAGAAGGCTATTTCATATTCATCACAAAAAAAATACATCAGAATGAAGTCTCAATTCTGAACTTTTATACACCAAATATAAAAGTATGCATGTATATAAAAGAAGATTTACTAAAGCTTGAATCACACATCACGCCCCCCACACTAATACTAGGAGAGTTCAACACTCCACTCTCACCACTGGACAGGTCTGTAAGACAGAAACTTAACAGAGAAATAAGGGAACTAACTGATGTTATGAATCAAATGGACTAAACAGACATCTATACAACAGTCCACCCAAACACAAATGAATATACCTTCTCCTCAGCACCTTAGGGAACCTTCTCTAAAATTGACTACATACTCATTCACAAAGGAAATCTCTACAGATACAAAAAATGGAATAAAGCTCTGTATCTTATCAAATCATCATGGATTAAAGTTAGAATTCAACCATAACACTAATCGAAGAAAGCCAACAAACACATGGAAACTGAACAATGCTCAACTGAATTACCCCTGGGTCAAGGAAAAGAATGAAGAAAGAAATTAAATACTTCCTAGAAATCAACAAAAATGAATACACAACATACCCAAACTTGTGTGTTAGGGGAGACTGCTCCTTCATTCCCAGCTGCCCTGACCCGAAATAGTCACACAGAAACTGTATTAATTACATCACTGCTTGGCCAATCACTTAAGCATCTTTCTAGCTAACTTTTATATCTTAAACTAACCCATCTCCATTAATCTGTGTATCACCATGTGGCTATGACTTACCAGGTAGAGTTCTGTCCACCATCTAGCATGGTTTCTCTTGACTCTGCCTTTTTTCTTTCAGCATTCAGTTTGGTTTTCCCCCACCTAGGTCTACTCTGCTCTATCATAAGCCAAGGCAGCTTCTTTATTCATTAATCAATAAAAGCAACACATATACAGAACTTCCCACACCACCCGTGAGACACTATGAAAGCAGAGCTATGAACGTTCTATGAACTTTCCAAAAATACAAAAAGAACTCAAGAAACTAAGCACCAAAATACCAAATAATCTCATTTAAAATAGGGGTAAAGATCTAAACAGAAAATTCTCAACAGAAGAAACTCAAATGGCCGAAAGACATTTAAGGTTCAACATCCTTAGTCATCAGGGCAATGCAAATCAAAATGAGTCTTACACTTGTTAGAATGGCTAAGATCAAAAACACTGATGACAGCTTATTTTGAAGGGGTGTGGAGTAAGGGGAACACTTCTCCACTGCTGGTGGGAGTGTAAATTTGTACAGTCACTTTGGAAATCAGTATGGTCATCTATCAGAAAATTGAGAATCAATCGACCTCAAAACCCAGCAATACCACTCTTGGGTATATTCCCAAAGAATATACAATCATACTACAAGGACATTTGCACAACTCTATTCATAGAAACATTATTTGCAATAGCCAGAACCTTGAAACAACCTAGGTGCCTCTCAACTGAAGAATGGATAAAGAAAATGTTATACATTTACACAATGGAGTATTACTCAGCTGTAAAAGGAATGGAATCTTGAAAGTTGCAGGCCAAGGATGGAACTAGAAAAAATCATCCTGATTTAGGTAAGCCAGACTCAGATAGGCAAACATGGTATGTACTCACTCATAAGCAGATACTAGCTATAAAGCAAAGGATAACCAGACTACAGTCCATAGCTCCAGAGAAGGGAGAGATAACTGTTGTTGAAATGTAAAATGAAATTTAAAAAATAAGTAAAAGAAAACAAGTAACACAATTTAAAAATGGTGCACAAATTTTAAAAGTTCTCAAAAGAGGAAATACAAATGACCAAGAAACAAAGAAATGTTCAACATTATTTGTCATCAGAGAAATGCAAATCAAAACTGCTTTGAAATTTTATCTTATACCCATCAGAATGGCTAAGATCACTATAACAAGTGATAGCTCATGCTGTTGAAGATATGGAACAAAAGAAATATTCATCCACTGCTCATGGGAGCACAAGCTTGTACAATCACCTCAGGAAAGTGGGAATAAATCTACTTCAAGATACAGCTATGTCACTCTTGAGCATATATCCAAAGAGCTCCACACCCTACTACAGAGACACTTGTTCAACCGTGTTCATTGCTGTTGTATTCATAATATGAAATTGGAAACAACCTAGATGACTATTGGTTGATGAAAGAATAAAGGAAATGTGGTACACTTACACAATTAAATATCAATCAACTGTTTAAAATATGAAATAATGAAATTTGCAGATATATGTATTGAGCTGAAAAAAAATCATTCTAAGTGATGTAACCTAGATCTAAAAGATAAACATACTATGCATTCGCTTATATGAGGATGTTAGTTATTAAGTCTTCCATTAGCAGGCTATGATCTGTGTAACCATAGGGGTTAGATAAAGAGTAAGGACTAGAAAGGAGGAAAGGCTCTTTCTAAAAAGGTGAAATAGAGTAGATAGTTATGACTTCGGGGCGGGGGTGGGACTGGAACAAGAAGTCCAAAGAGGAATGGGTAGGTAAGAGAACAATAAGGGATAGAAGACAGAGATGGGCAGTTAAAATTAAGAGCGTTAGGGGGTCATACGGAAAACTAATACCATACAAACTTCCTAAAATACAAACATATATGAAGGTGATATAAATGAAATCACCAAATAACAGGGGAGACAGAGTCCCAGCTCAACAAGCTCCAAATACAAAGAATGTAATCAAGTTGTTATGGGAACCCACAAACAACCCATGCTATTGCCAAGGTTTATTGGTTGCTCCATACACACTGATGGGAATGCCCTATTGCTGAAGACAATACCTGCGTAAGTCATTGAATATGCAGAAGTTGAGCTAGTGCTGGAGCCTTCATTCTTACTGACCAGTGTTCACGGTACTAGAAGGTACTCTGCCCACTACTAGAGGAGAAAGGTAAACAAACCCTTTGATGAATAATTGTGACCTGCCTTCATGATATACTGGTTCAATAGTGGCACAATGTTGTAGAAGTAACCAACCACTATATGATCAAACTTAAGGCCCACTCTATGATGTAAAACCCATGTCTGGCATTGCTCAGGTATCCAAGAACCTGAGATGGTATTGACCATTGACCTGAGAGAAAACCAAATATTACTGATCTGCTAAAAGAATATAACAATAAAAGGATTCCTAATGGCATTCCTTACACTCATAGTTCTGTGTCTTACTCAGCCATCATCAGAGAAGCTTCCTCTTACAATCGATGGGAACGGACACAGAAACCACAACTGGACAATGTGCAGAGAGTGAAAGACCCTGGAACACTCAGTTCTTTCTTTCTTTTTTTTTTTTTTTTTTTTTTGCTTTTTCGAGACAGGGTTTTTCTGTAGCTTTTTGGTTCCTGTCCTGGAACTAGCTCTTGTAGACCAGGCTGGCCTCGAACTCACAGAGATCCACCTGCCTCTGCCTCCCGAGTGCTGGGATTAAAGGCGTGTGCCACCACCACCCGGCCCAGCAGCTTGTCTTAAGGTGACAAGCAGTAGCCAATATATTTATTTGTTTATCTACAGATATTTACTTTAATTCTGTCTTACTTGAAGGACTCTCTGATAGATTCCAGGGAGCCATAAATGAAATAGGTAGAAACGAAAGGGCGCTCCTGACGCTTGTGTCTAGTGAGACAGCAACATACAGTGAGCTAAATCTGCACATAGTGAGACCAGTGACATAGTGTGTTAGATCTGCACATAATGAGACTACAGCAAGTGAGCTAGATCTGCACATAGTGAGACTACAGTGACATAGTGTGTTAGATCTCCACATAGTGTGACTACAGCAACATACAATGTGCTAGCTCTGCACATAGTGAGACCAGTGACATAGTGTGTTAGATCTCCACACAGTGTGACTACAGCAACATACAGTGAGCTAGCTCTGCACATAGTGAGACTAGTGACATAGTATGTTAGATCTGCACATAGTGAGACTACAGCAACATACAGTGAGCTAGATCTGCACATAGTGAGACCAGTGACATAGTGTGTTAGATCTCCACATAGTGAGACTACAGCAACATACAGTGAGCTAGATCTGCACATAGTGAGACTACAGTGACATAGTGTGTTAGATCTCCACATAGTGTGACTACAGCAACATACAGTGTGCTAGCTCTGCACATAGTGAGACTAGTGACATCGTATGTTATATCTGCACATAGTGAGACTACAGTGACATACAGTGTGTTAGACCTGCACATAGTGAGACTACAGCAACATACAGTGCTAGATCTGCACACAGTGAGACTATCCTGACATACAGTGTGTTAGATCTGCACATAGTGAGACTACAGCAGCATACACTGTGCTAGATCTGTACATAGTGAGACTACCCCAACATACAGTGTGTTAGATCTTCACAAATGCAAGAAAAGGCAGAAAGTTGATTGGTGAGAAAGGACTCGTAGGGCTTGGCTGATGTTAAAGCCAGGCTGGTCTGACAGGACCTCTCTGAAGAGCGACATTTGAATGTAAGTGTTAAAGAGGCAGCTGCCTGGTGCAGGGAAGGGGAATGGGGCAGAAGGAGCAGAGAAGTATGGCTGTCCAGAGGTCTGGCATTAGGGGTAACAAACAAGTTAAAATGAGTGCAGTGAGGATTTGAAGGTAAGATCAAAGGTCAAGAGTGACCAAATGGCCTCTGAGTGGCTGCTTCCCTTCATAAGATGGGCACACTCTAGAGCAAACAGTCACTACCAGGTGATGTTTGGTTCCCTCATTAAGTCAGGATCTCATCAGATAGCCCAGGTTGACTTCAACTTGTAACCCACCTGTCAGTCTCCCAAGAGCTGGGGCTTAGATGATATGTCCATGCCTAGCGACACACTTTTAACAGGTCTCCAATACACACTGTTTTTAATTTCCTACCGGTCTTTTCTCATTAAGTTCCTCACAGGGAGGGGAGGGTGGGCAACAAGGGAAAAGAACAGGGGACTAAGCCGGCGGGAGAGTTCTTCAGTGGAGAAAACCTCTCCAGATGGAGAGAGAGGAAACACAGCACGCATCATTCCGCACTGGCATATGGCTAGAAACTCCGCAGAAAAAAACATGGCCAGTCTATAGATAGGTGTGCGACTTCAGAGCACATATATGAGACACAGCATGGCATCATTGGTGGGAAATCCCATGAACAAGATCTGATTCTCCCATCTTCTTCCTGCTATGGTGCCAGAGTCTGCCCTCATGATTCCTGGAGCCCTCCTGTCTTCTTCCACTGTGTCCAGTTTTCAAATGAAGACTCCAATCCAAGTTTCCTCTCCCTCTGGATAATAATTCCTCCTGCTGGCTTGTTAGCGTCAGTATTTAGATTGACACTCGCCTGAGTAAATCAGCATCTCTCAAGTGTGGTGCACCCAAGTCTAGTCGCGTGTATTTCTTCCCCAGGCTCCTCAAGGTACCCTCACCAGCCCTCACATTTGTCTGTCCACCAGATATCCATTCCACATCATCCAGAAAGTCCTCCAGGCCACCATCCCACCGTCCCCACCATGCCCAGGAGCTTCCTCCCCATTCCCATTCCCGCTGAAACGGCATCTGCTGGGCACCTTCCTAACAGGCTGTTATCTGAGCAGACTGTGCTTTAAAATCTATACTTTTAAAACCACTTGATGGAGCTGTATAATTAATCTGGACACCAGAGAGGATTGAGTTTTCATTTAAGGGAAAGAGGTCTTTTGTAGGAAGCTCATCTGTAAGTAGATTCCTCCCCTGCTCCACAGACGAGTTCACCTCCTGAGACAGAAAGCTTGCTACTGCTGTCATTGTTCTTCAGCTTGAAGACTTAGCTTCTTCAATCCTTAGCTTTTCTTTGGAAAAACAACTAAGAGTTTGGAGTCCTTGGAAATAGAAAGGAAAGAGAGACAAAGAGAGAGAGAGACAGAGACAGAGACAGAGACAGACAGAGAGAGAGAGAGAGAGAGAGAGAGAGAGAGAGAGAGAGAGAGAGAGAGAGATTCTACAAAACCTGCCACCAAAGCATGAAGTACAGCAATGGTTTGGTCGTAGCTGTGACAGGGGCTCTAATAGGACAGCGACTGAGGGGTCCTACAATGACTTTCAAAATATGGGATGTCACCCACTAGCCAACCGTAGAAACAGGGAGAGGGGCATTGCAATAACTGCTGTAACGTCAGGCAGATCTCATAGAGTTTGGTTTATCATTCAATTTCTTTAATGACAAAGCAGGTATGGTGGCAGATGCTTACACCATCAACATTCAGGAGGCTGGGCAGAAAGACCAAAGTTCAAAGTCAGTCAAGACATAGCAAGTCCCATATCAATAAACTAAAAAATAAAGAGAACAGAGATGACAATTCCAAACAGACAGGAGTTTTATTTCATGTCCCCCTGATGAGGCTGTAGGCTCTGTGGGTAGGAACTATGTTCCTGGTCACTCTATTTCCAGATTGATTCTTTGCCATGGTTTGAATGCCACCTTCAAAACTCGCGCTGAAATTAACCATCATTATGAAGTTATTAAAAGGGAAACTTTGAAGAGGCAGTTAAGTCAAAGGGTCTTTACCCTTGTGATGGAGGTGGGTCTTGTATTAATCTGTTGCTTTCATTGGTTAATTAATAAAGAAACTGCCTAGGCCCATTTGATAGGCCAACCCTTAGGTGGGTGGAGTAAACAGAACAGAATGCTGGGAGAAAGAAGCTGAGTCAGGGAGTCACCATGATTCTCCCACTCCAGACAGACGCAGGTTAAGATCTTTCCTGGTAAGCCAGCTCGTGGTACTACACAGAATATTAGAAATGGGTTAGATCAATATGTAAGAGCTAGCCAATAAGAGGCCGGAACTAATGGGCCAGGCAGTGATTAAAAGAATACAGTTTCCGTGTAATTATTTCAGGTAAAGCCATGCGGGCGGCCGGGTGCTGGGGACACAGCCCTGCGCTCACACTACAACACCCTTGTCAATGGACAAGGAAGCATGAGGTCGTGCACAGTGCAATGAGCCTGTGTGTTCAAACCAAGCTACAGTGATGGTGAGCAAGGCCATACGAGCAAGAGCTGTCTGTGGCCCGGGCTCATTACCCATTTTATTTGAATTAAAGTTTGCTTGTTATACATTCAGAAGCCTTTCAGTGCTGTCGAGTTTCTCATTCAGTTATGTGAGCCACAGAGTCAAGACCCACACTTGAAGAAACTGTGAAAAGACAGCAAGTCTCCCAAGAGTAGCATAATGGCTTACCATCCGAGTGTGATTCTGAGCAGTGACATCATGGGAACAGAGCGAAATAAACTCACAGAGGATTGGTGAGTCATGCACAGAGTGCTCTGGTTTTCACTAATTTACTAAGATTTTAGGAAACCTCGCTTTGACTGTTACAGAACTCATGATATTTATTCTCTGCACTGCAAAGATTGGGTGTCCATTTGAAATATCGACAACTGTCAGCAGGCCTGGTAGTTAAAATCCTCTTCCTGGCTTGTACAGGCTTATGAGAAATTCCCATGGGTTCGTCTGTGAGAGATGATGATGTCCTTTGAGGTGGGACCTAGTGAGAAGCCTTTAGGTCATTTCAGGTGTCTCCTGAAGGGGCCAATGAACCGGTACCACTTTCCTCCTCCTCTCTTTTGTTTCTTGGCCATGAAGTTGATGGCTACACTCTGTCACGGACTTCCCACCATGCTGTGCCGCCTCACCACAGCACAAAAGCAAAACAACCAATTGATCATGGATAAGGCTTTGAAAACTGTGAGCCAAAATAATCATTTTAAGAAATTGCTACACAGCCAGGCAGTGGTAGCACGTCTTTAATCCCAGCACCCGGGAGGCAGAGACAGGCAACGTCTCTGAGTTCAAGGCCAGTCTGGTCTACAAAGGAAAGGCCCCAAAGATACATAGAGAAACCCTGTCATGAAACCACCCCCCACACACAAAAATAGATAGATAGATAAATAAATAAATAAAGAAAGAAAGAAAGAAAGAAAGAAAGAAAGAAAGAAAGAAAGAAAAGAAATTGTTCCACAGAACGCTGACACTATATGGAAAGGAACCGACCACATTAATTTGGCCGCCTTCAGGAGTCCACCTCCCTGCTCCTGTCCTAGCCTCCTGTCTCTCAGCATACATTGGGTTCTCTTCCCATGCATCAGCCTTCCCCACAAGCTTCTTACCCAGACTCCCATTGCTTCGGCCCTACTGAAAAGTTCCTACTGGTTCTCCCCACCCCATCGTTCACAAAACCTTCTCAAAAAACAGTCCTGATTGGTTAAACTTGTTTGAAAGGTTAATTCTTAAAGTAAAGAGCAAAAGTTTTGTTTTAGAAGTTTAACCATTATAATTTTTGCATTCAAGTCTAGCTCACACATACAAGGGAGGCTAAGGTTGATATCTATTGTTTTTGATTATATATATGTATATATATATATATATATATACATACATACATACATGTATATCTGTCCATGGCGTTTTACAGAGATACAATGAAGTTCACTGGAGGAAAGCTTTTCTGTTTATCTCATTATATTTTAAATATTTATCATGAAAGATTTGGTTTTATAATTTAAGATATTTTACAATTATAAACACTATTTACCCAAAGCACTAAAGTAAGAAAACTGTGAGCGTACAATTTGCATTTTAATTTTTCACGTTCACTAAAGTAGAAGTGCTGAAGATTGACATGTTCACCCTTACAGGAGTACTTGGAATACACAGATATGTGCGTGTATCAGTTTTTAAAGCAAAACACTTGTAACACACACGCCTATTGAATTTTATTCATAGATTGAAAATGTGTTGTAGTTTTACAGACCTATCCTGTTGATAACCAAAGGTAAATTCTTCAGGGCAAAATATGAATGTCTAGTCTGTTTGGACTTGCGGTGGTTGATCTCCAATGTCAATCCATTGCTATCACAATAGAAATGTGAAAACATGCCACTGGGTACGTCTTGGTGGGGAAAAAGCATTTACAGAGAAGTTTAACTGAAGAAAGAAGAACTAACTTGAACTTGGGTGGCACCATGCCATGCATTGAGGACCCAGAGTGGACAAAAAGAAATAAATAAGCATACATATTTGTTTCTTGATGACAGGCAGAATGTAACCTGCCACATCACACTGTCCCTACCAGGCCTTCTGCACCCAAATAAACCCTCCTTTTCTTAGTGTCTTTGAAGGGCATTTTGTCACAGCAATAAAAAATTAATAAATAGTGCAGAGATATTATAACAAAATACCAGAGATTGTGTGGCATATATACAGCAGAAACTTAAGTTTCATGAGTCTAGGGATCAGAAGTCCCAGGTCATGATGTTCTGCAAATCTAGGACCTAATGAAAGTCGATCAGCACACAGCTGTACATGGCATTGAATGTGTGTATGCTGGATCAACACACAGCTGTGTAGGGTACTGAGTGTTTGCATGGTGCTTCAGTTTGTCTAGATTTGTAACAAGGTCATGCTATATGACCCCTGAAGGTTTGGAACATGTTATCCTCCTTTCTCATCCTCTTGAATTCTGAGATTATATGTGTGTTCAATTTATAATTGCCTTATAAATAATGGACATATTATTTAATTTATATGCTTGGGAGCTGGAGAGATGGCTCAGAGGTTAAGAGCACTGACTGCTCTTCCAGAGGTCCTGAGTTCAATTCCCAGCAACTACATGGTGGTTCAGTCATCTATAATGAGATTTGGGGCCCTCTTCTGGTGTGTAGGCATACATAGAAGGAATGTTGTATACATAATAAATAAATAAATCTTTAAAAAAATTACATGCTATATAAACTTTAATTTTTAAATATCCCTTTTGCCAGCAGGTGAGGCTAAACAGCTAATGAGATGTACACATCACTGTTCTATGTCATTTCTGATCACAGCCCTCTACACGCTGTAGATCTGGGCTCATAAACACTTTGAAAATTTGGAGCTGAAGGCATAACTTTTGACAGAGGGAGTCCTCAGTGACTATTGGATTTTAAAATTACTGATGCACTATTTTCATGAAGATAATGATGTTTTGGCAAAAGAAGTTAACTTTATTTCAATTTATTTAAAACTAAAATTCCTCTGATCCTTTAGAACCATAATTTTTGACTGGTTCTATAATCTACTGATCCCTTTCTCTTTTTTTTGTTTTGTTTTGTTTTTTTGTTTGTTTGTTTTTCGAGACAGGGTTTCTCTGTGGTTTTGGAGCCTGTCCTGGAACTAGCTCTTGTAGTTGGTCTCGAACTCACAGAGATCCGCCTGCCTCTGCCTCCCGAGTGCTGGGATTAAAGGCGTGCGCCACCACCGCCCGGCAACTGATCCCTTTCTTTTATCCTTAATACGACAACAAATTTACCATGCACTCAGCACTTCCCTGTGTATGTGAGCATCTTAGAAGCTATAACAGTGTCTTGTGACTCTATGTATTCAAAGCTATGTGATAATAAGTAGTTGTATGTCAGTGAGATCTTTTCAGACATCAAATCTTTGGCTGTTGCTGCATGTGAGGTACTGTCATCTTAGCTGGTTACCATATTGAGTAGTCTTCAGCATCTCCCATCTACCTAAAGCATGGCTGTGCCCATCACCCTGCAGAGATGTTTGGAGACTCAGGGTGGTTCCTGTGACAAGGTCTGAATACTGAGTTGACCTAATTCATCCTTGATCATTCTAAATTTAGGAATTAATCTCTGGAGGATTTATGACACTGAATTCTATCGTCAAAGAAAAAGAAAAGTACTGACTGGTGAACAATGTGACCAAATTTATGCTTTAAAACATCCATTTTCAAATACAGAGTGAATAGTACTTATATGCCTTTGAAGAGGAAGTTTCAGAAACTGCGGGAACCTATTGATGATAGCCTGGACCACACTGGCAGCAGAGATGGAATTTAATGCTTTCAGAGGTGGAATCAGCAACTGATGGCCAATGGTACGTAGTTAAACATAAAGGAAAACACAAATCTATATATAAAGATGACACTTGGGCTCCAGAGTAGATGGTGGGAACTTTCAGACTAATAACTCAAAAAGACAAGCAGGTGTGGAGGAGGAGTTTCCTGAATTTGTGGGAGCTTTGGGGCAACCATGAAACTGAAACAAAAAATATGGACTCAAAATATTTGTCTCTGGGCTTTAGAATAAAAATGTAACTGTAACTGAAGCCATTGTAATTCAATAAAAAGATGAATAACTCAGTTTAAAACTAGATAAACTCAGAGACATTTCTCCAAAGATGAAGTGCAAATTATCAGAAAGGATGTAGAAAGATGTTCAATATTATCAGCCATCAGGGAACTGAAAATCAAAATAGCAGTGAAATAACATATCATACTCACTAGAATAACTATAATCAAGACAGAGAAAAGGCGTTGGCAAAAATATTTTTTAAACAAATGCTACAGAAATGGGAGCAAGAATGTAAAATCTTGCTTCCTCTTGGAAAATCAGTTCAGAAATGATTGAGTTGGCATGTTACCTAGAAACCCTTAGATACATACTCAAGGGAAACTAAAAAAAAAAAATAGCCATATGAAAGCGTTCATTATCATAGCTAACCTTTGCTCCATTAATTGATGACTAAATTACCAACTGTAATACATTAACACAATAAAGTATTAGTCCTAAATAAAAAGTAGGAAGAGGCTGGGGCAATGGCTCAGTGAGTAAGAGCACTTGCTGGGTAAGCTTGAGGGTGCAGTTCAAATTCTTATGTAGAAGATCGACTTGGTCATTGGAGCACCTGTGACCCCCAGTGCTGCTGCAGGGAGACCACACGCAGAGGCTGGAAGACACCTAGCCAGCCTGGTACACAGTGGAGAAGAACAAAGAGATGCCATCTCAAAGCAGAAAGAGGTGACTGGCACCACATCTGTCCTCTGATCTCACACACACTCCATGGCCTGTGTTTGTGTGTGCAAATGAAAGAGCCAGTAAGATAAAATTCGATTTTAAAAAAGAATGAAATACTACTACATGTTATTTCATGAGTTGACATTGGAAACATTTTACAAAGTAAATAAAGGTATATATAAAAACTACAGGTTATTTGATTCACTGATACAAAATGTCCAGTATATGCAACTATAGAGAGACAGAAAGAATGACAGCTGGGTCTGGGAAAGGAAGGGAAGGAAATGGAAATGGCTATAGCTGAGCATATAGTTTCCTTGTGAATAAAGAGAAAATAGTAAAAGGAAATTTCTGTCCCACCTGGTCCTGCAGCCATTCAGTCCCAAAGAAACACAGGCTAATATTAAAATATAAACAGTTTGGCCTATTAGCTCAAGCTTATTATTAACTAGCTCTTACAGCTTAAATTAACCCATAATTCTTATCTATGTTTAGCCATGTATCTTGGTACCTTTTCTCAGTAAGACATTCTCATCCTGCTTCCTCTGTGACTGGGTTCCGACTGCATCTCTGCCTTTCCTCTTCCCAGAATTCTCTTAGTCTGGTTGCCCCACCTATACTCCCTACCCGGCTACTGTCCAATCAACATTTTATTAAACCAATATAAGTGACAAATCTTTACTGTGTACAAAAGCATTAGCCCACAGCAGAACATTGTAAAACTCATTATGGTGACCATTGAAGCATTCTGTGAACATATAAAAACATTGAATTATGCAAAGCAAGTGACTATATTGTAGGGCAGAGGTCTGTGTTGCTCTCATCTTTGGCCAGAGAAGTTAGGTTCATGCAGAGACATGTAACTGTGCTATGACTAAGTAACCCTGAGGGCTGAACTATAGATAGGTCAGCTATACCAACCTCACACATTCAAGGTTTTTTAAATGCTCACAGAAATGTCAAACTGTTCGCTCTTGTGCCTTCGGTGACTCCTCACCCCTGCTCTGTGGTTCAAGTTCTAGATTATCTCCATTTTAACATAAGGAAACAAGATCCCAAGGAAGGTTGTGACTTACTCAAGGTCACACAGATTGTAATGACAGTACCAAGACTCAAAGCCAGACAATCTGGCTCCAACAACTTGAAAGAAAAGGACAGAGCAGGAATGACAGGGATGAAAGGCTTCCAGAAAAGGAGTGTGGGATGTGGCAAATGATGTTGAGGGGTCAAACACTAAATGCTCAAGTGTATGGTGGTTTTAGCAAATCATGAGTCATCTAGGCCCTCAGGGAGAACCTCTCCAGGGGCCAACACTGCTACCTGTTTTTATTAAAGGAGAAAAGCTAAAGACATCTGTGCTGCTTCCTGAATTGTTTCTGTAATGAATTATTAAAAATTGCTGCAGATCCCTGGTGGTGGCAGGCAGCAGGTCCTGAGAGCAGCCAGTCCCCAGCAGGGACAGCACAGGAAACCATGTGGGAGGCATCCCCTGTGGCGAGCCATGTGGTGGTAGGCGAGAGACAGACAGACAGGCCCACCATACAGAGTGAGGTTGGATATTTATTTAGTGGTTATGGAAGGGAAGGGAAAAAGGGAGAAGAACAGAGAGAGAGACAGAGAGACAGAGAGACAGAGAGGAGAGAGAGACTGAAGCTGCCTCTCCGAGAGGAAGATAGAAAAGAAAGAGAGAGTCAGGCTGAAAGCTGAAAATCAGCTTGCCTCAGCAGATGGGGGAGGGAGTGGGCGTGGCTTGTCTCTTAAAGAGACAGATCATTACAGCTTCCCTCAGTGAACACAGCAATTTTCCCCAATTAAAGTAATTGCGTAGTTAAATCTCAGAAGACTGGAGAAATGGCCCAACAGTTAAGAGAACTGGCTGTTCTCCCAGAGGTTTGGTTCCAAGAACCCACATGATAGTTTACAACCATCTGTAAGTCCAGTTACAATGCCCTCTTCTGGCTTCCACAGTACTTCATGCATGTGGTACATAGACCCACATGCAGGTAAAACACCCATAAAATAAAAATACAAAAATGTGGGTTTTTTCCTTTATTGTTTGAGGAGATAGGGTTTTGTTGTTGTTTGGTTTCGTTTGGTTTGCTTTGGTTTTCAAAACAAGGTTTCTCTGCTCAGCACTATATTTTCCTGGAACTCACTCTATAGACCAGGCTGGCCCTAACTCAGAGATCTGCCTATCTCTGTCGCCCCAGAGCTGGGATTAAAGGTATGTGCCACGTGTCCCATAAATAAATCTTAGGAAAAAAAGAAGGAAAGACGGAGAGAGGGAGGGAGGGACGGAGGGACGGAGGGACGGAGGGACAGAGGGACTGAGGGAGGAGGCTCAATGGAGAGACCACCACTACTGGGGAAGAAACTGGAGCATAGATTTTTTAAAAGCTGTCTACAAGCCTTCAGTGTTCATAAGCAATGTACTTAAGCTTAAAAACTGACCTGTATTAATGACATAGCCAAGCAATTTAAAACACAGATTTGAAACAACAATTATTATGTATCAAAAGGGGAATAAGTCATCATGTTTACAGAAGGAGATTTTTGTTCATTGTCTTTGAGGAAGACATAAATTAATAAACATTTTTATTTTTCCCCTTCATAAAGAAAAATATATGAACTAAAGATATAATAGATACTCAAATATTTGCCTGATCCCTTGTGAAATGTTCTTATTTTCAGAACAAGTTATGATGTATATGTGCTAATAACTGCCATTTAAAGAAACATAATGTGCATTGAAATGTATAAAATTAATGTATTTGATATATGCATGTATATACACATATGTACAAATACATGAAGAGATAATGGTGAAATAAACAATGGATCTTAGAGGCAAGGCAGTCAGGACTTTGATATGACCTGCGAGGCAAACCTAAGTCCTTCAGGAGCCTTCATATTTCTCACTTTCTCGGGTGTCTAACGACACCAATTTTGAAAATACACACAAAGAGGAACTAATTTGAGGTGTCAAAAATAAAGTGTCTATAAATTTGTAGTCAAAGTTTACAGAAACCCATACATCCTGAACTTTTCATTTAATCCACATGATACTGCTCATGTTTTTCCAGGCTTCTGTGCAATGGGAGCTGACCAGTTTCAACTGCATCCATGAACCTCTTCTGCTCTGGATCCAGCTGTGTGAAGCCACTGAGAGGCATAGACATTGTGTTGGTTTGTATAAGAACAGCCTCCATAAGGAGCATATTGAACTCTTATTCCCTAATTAGTGGAACTCTTTGGGTGTGACCCAGGTTTCTGTCCTGCCCAGTTCTCACAATCATTAAGTCCCAAAGAAATACACAGAGGTCTACATTAATCATAAACTGATTGGCCCATTAGCTCAGGCTTCTTATTAACTCTTATTACTTATATTAACCCATAATACTTGTCTGTGTTAGCCATGTGGCTTGGTACCTTTTTCGGTGAGGCAGTCACATCTTGTTTGCTTTGCGTCTGGCTTCCTCTCTATCTAGGTGACAACTGCAGACTGACTCTTTCCTGTTCCCAGAATTCTCATTGCCCCACCTCCACTTCCTGCCTGGCCGCCCCATCTATACTTCCTGTCTGGCTACTGGCCAATCAGTGTTTGTTTAAAATACAAGCGACAGGGTACAGACCATTGTCCCACAGCATTTGAGAATGATTAGAACATGTGGCCTTGTAGAAGGTATAGTCTTGTTGAAGGATGTATGGCCTTGGAGGAAGTGTGGCCTTGTTGGAGGAGGTGTATCCCTGGGGGAGAGCTTTGATGCTTAAGAAGCCCATGCCATTTCCACTTAACTTTCTATCTGCCTCCTGCTTATGGATCAGGTGTAAGCTCTTGGTGTTTATTCCAATGCTATTCCTGCCTATACACTACCGTATTCCCTGCCGTGAGGGTAATGGATTCAGCCTCTGATATTGTAAAGCCAATGAACTCTTTCTCCTTTAAGTTGCCTTGACCATGGTGTGTTATCACAGCAATAAAAATATAACTGACATAATCAGGGGGTTGTTGGTAGGACAGAAAGGAAATGGTCAGAGTTCATCATCTCAGTCCCTGGGTCTCCAAAGGTTGTCTGCTTCTTGGTGAGCCTTGATTCTTGGGGTTTTCAGAGAGGCCTCACACTCTAGAAGGCTTCTCTCACCTGCGTCACTTCCCTTCATATATTGGTTACTAGCTCTTGGGTTTCACATCACTCTTTGTTAATGGTCAAAATCCTGCCCACATCATTAGAATTTACTGAAAACTAGAGCCAATCAAGATTCCCTTCAACAGATGAATGGCTAAACACACTACAGCACATTCAATCCAGGGACCATTAGGCAGCAAAAACAATAAGTGAAGGTGTATGTTCAGTTCCAGCTCCCATACGAGGTTGTTTACAACTGCATATGACTCTAGTTTCAGAGGATCTGATGTCCTCGTCTGGCTTCTGTCGTCATGTATGTGGTATACATACATACATACAGGCACTCACACAAACACAAAAAAGCAAGTTTTATGTTGTATATGGTGAAAGAACCCTTCAATCCCAGTCATGTTTTCTCTCTTTTTTCTTTTCTTTTTTTCTTTATTTTTATTTTTTTAATTGAAAAAATTTCTGCCTCCTCCCTGCCTCCCATTTCCCTCCCCCTCCCCACACTCCTCTCCCCCTCCCTCTCCAGTCCAAAGAGCAGTCAGGGTTCCCTGCCCTGTGGGAAGTCCAAGGTCCTCCCCCCTCCATCCAGGTCTAGGAAGGTGAGCATCCAAACCGGCTAGGCTCCCACAAAGCCAGTACATGCAGTAGGATCAAAACCCAGTGCCATTGTCCTTGGCTTCTCAGCAGCCCTCGTTGTCCGCCATGTTCAGAGAGTCCGGTTTTATCTCATGCTTTTTCAGACCCAGTCCAGCTGGCCTTGGTGAGCTCCCATTAGATCAGCCCCACTGTCTCAGTGGGTGGGTGCACCCCTCGCGGTCCTGACTTTCTTGCTCATGTTCTCCCTCCTTCTGCTCCTCATTTGGACCTTGGGAGCTCAGTCCAGTGCTCCAATGTGGGTCTCTGTCTCTATTTCCATCCATCTCCAGATGAAGGTTCTATGGTGATATGCAAGATATTCATCAGTATGGCTATAGGATAGGGCCATTTTAGGTTCCCTCTCCTCTGCTGCCCAAGGAACTAGCTGGGGACATCTCCCTGGACACCTGGGAACCCCTCTAGAGTCAAGTCTCTTGCCAACCCTAAAATGGCTTCCTTAATTAAGATATATACTTCCCTGCTCCCATATCCACCCTTCCTCCATCCCAACCGTCCCATTCCCCCAAGCTCTCCCCATCCCCCTTCTCACTTTTCTCTCCCCATTTCCCCTTATCCCCATCCCACCCCACCCCCAAGATCCCAATTTTTGCCCGGCAATCTTGTCTACTTCCAATATCCAGGAGGATAACTATATGGTTTTTTGGGGGTTCACCTTCTTATTTAGCTTCTCTAGGATCACAAATTATAGGCTCAATGTCCTTTATTTATGGTTAGAAACCACTTATGAGTGAGTACATCCCATGTTCATCTTTTTAGATCTGGGTTACCTCACTCAGGATGTGTTTTCTATTTCCATCCATTTGCATGCAAAATTCAAGATGTCATTGTTTTTTACCGCTGAGTAGTACTCTAATATGTATATATTCCACACTTTCTTCATCCATTCTTCCATTGAAGGGCATCGATCAGGGAAATGCAAATCAAAACAACTTTGAGATACCGTCTTACACCTGTCAGAATGGCTAAAATCAAAAACACCAATGATAGCCTTTGCTGGAGAGGTTGTGGAGTAAGGGTATACTCATCCATTGCTGGTGGGAATGCAAACTTGTGCAACCACTTTGGAAATCAGTGTGGCAGTTTCTCAGGAAATTCGGATCAATCTACCCCAGGACCCAGCAATACCATCTTGGCAATATACCCAAGAGATACCCCCATCATATTACAAAAGCATTTGTTCAACTATGTCCATAGCAGCATTGTTTGTAATAGCCAGAACCTGGAAACAACCCAGTCATATTTTCCCTTCCCTGTCCTATTACAAAAATTTGGCCGGGCGGTGGTGGCGCACGCCTTTAATCCCAGCACTCGGGAGGCAGAGGCAGGCGGATCTCTGTGAGTTCGAGTCCAGCTTGGTCTACAAGAGCTAGTTCCAGGACAGGAACCAAAAGCTACAGAGAAACCCTGTCTCGAAAAATCCAAAAAAAAAAAAATTTGTCTACAAGGAAATGATCAAAATGTTGGCAAAAACAGAGCTCACACATCAAAGGAAATAAAAAATAGTTTATTCTGAAGCCAAGTATGAGTGGAGATGGTCCAGGAACACAAATTTAGATTTCCCTGAACACTGTATTCAATGTGGCAACAGTTTCATGAAGTAACACAGCAAAGCAAATCATAAACCAAGACACTTTAGATAGTGCATGTGGTGGAGATACCAGGTAGGCAGGCTGTAGTGAAGCAGGGAACCCTGCTGTAGGTCTCGGGTCTTGTCTGATACTCTTAGCCTGTGTGTGGGTGAAATCAGGTCTGTCTGTACATTTTAAAACTAGTTCTCAACCTTCCTAATGCTATGGCCCTTTAATACAGTTCCTCATGTTGTGGTGACCCCCAACCATGAGATTATTTTCATTGCTACTTCACAACTGTAATTTTGTTACTGTTATGGATCATAATGTATATACTTGTGTTTTCCAATGATCTTAGGTGACACAAAGGGGTTGTGACCCACAGCTTGAGAACCGCTGTTCTAAAAGGATGAGGCTAATAATAGCAAAGATTATACTTAGACAACCAGTGGCTATTTAGAGGGCCAAAGAAAGCCCAAGATCATTTTGGCTCCCGACCTACAACATTCCAGCTCTCCACAATCAAACAGCCTTATAGGGTGTTTAACATGGGTATAGCCTCTTTCTGAAAACTTCAGGAGCGCCTTGGTTTAAAGGCAGAACTAGTCAATGTTCCTGGCTACACAATGGGACAGCATAGGAACCAGAAGCACAGCTTCCCAGTGTGTATGTCACTGTCAGCCTTTATTTACTTAGACTCTTCTGTGCTCACTCACTGGACTATGAGTGCTTCTTAGGCTGTGGTCTTAACCAACTAATGCAAAATTTTCTTAATATTGTAAAATCTCATTCTTTGCATAATGAACCTAATCCAAAGTGTGTGTGTGTGAGAGAGAGAGAGACAGACAGACAGACAGACAGACAGACAGACCCATGAATACAAGAGATACGATAAATAATAGCTTTTGGTTCAGCCTAGGAGTATCTCAGTTGGTCTCTTGGAATAGACTGTCCATTATGGAGCTATTAAAAAAATAAAGAGAATAAAAATAATATTTTAATTGCAGCCATTTCTATTTTGCTAAACTAAAAGGCTTATTTTAATTTAAAACCATATGTTAATAAATCTTCTAGATTGAAGGCAGAGAAAGCCTTCCTAAGGTTCCGGTTAAAAGCTCTAAAGCCTGCACTCTTAGGGTTACACACACACTCCTCTTCTGAAACCACACCCAAGGCTTTCACACCACGCTAGGAATTTCTTGTTTGGGGAAACAAATACACATGATATGTAGCAGTTTCATTTTCTGCTGTAAACTGCCCTCATATGCTATAGATTTAAAATTTGGAAGAGCAGTCAGTGCTCTTAATTGCTGAGCCATCTCTCCGGTCCTCCTTTAGTACTTTGAAGGATTTTGTTGTTGGAGCAGGGTATTCTGTTTCCATTTATGTCATTGTTCAGGCCTTTGATGGTTTTCCTTGATTTATTTTAGCACAGAAAAGCCAGGATAGTTGGTTTTGTTAGAATGTAATATGAAGCACCTCAGAGTGCCTCACTGGCCAAGCACTGGGAACAGAAGTTGCAAAGACTCCCCTAGATAGAAGCCTCCAATCCACAGCATCCCCAATTGTGGTAATATCTTCCTCATACTCTAACAAATAAAGCTTGCCTGAAGATCAGAGTGCAGACCTAAACCACTAAGAAACCTGGCAGTGATGGAACACCCCTTTAATCGCAGGAGTCAGGAGACAGAGGCAGAACAATCTCTCTTAGTTCAAGGCCACCCTGGGCTACACAAGATTGAATCTGTCTAAAAGAGAAATAGAGCTCACACAGAGGTAATCCCAGCACTTGGGATCACACACCTTTAATCCCAGCCCAGGGAAGTGGAGACAGGAGGGATATGGCTGGGCAGAGAGAGGAATATAAGGCATGAGGAGACAAGGGCTCAGGGCAGTCTGAGGATCGCCCCTTGCAGTCTGAGGTTTGGTGGAGACAGTTGCAGTCTGAGGACAGGGCACTCCTTTTGGTTTGAGCATCAGTAGAGATAAAAGGTCTCTCTGGTGGCTCTGCTTCTCTGATCCTTCAGCTTTCACCCCCTAATATCTGACTCCAAGTTTTATTTATTAAGATCAATTAGAATTTGTACTACACTCAGTCTACCCTCCTCCCTACTCACTTCCCCTCCTGTCTCCAATCACAGTCCTTCCTCTCCAACCTAAATTGTTACTAAAAAAAATTTGAACTTTTTATTTATGTAAATGGCAATATTCTGTGTTCTTGAAAGTGCTATAGGAGAGGTCACATTTTCAATAACTCCCTGTCGACTATGTGGAGACGTTCTACAGTCTTTGATCTGGTCTGCCTAAACCATGGACTATTACAACTATTTGACCATTTTTCACAGTTTTGACTCTAAACCTGTGCTGTTGTCAGTGCTTTCTTTTCTTTATTGTCTGTGCATTTTGTGGCATGCAGGATCATACCTTGCCCACTGACTACATCTTCATCCCTTCATTTTCTTTTTTTTTTAATTAATTTATTTATTTATTAAAGATTTCTGCCTCCTTCCTGCCACCTCCTCCCATTTCCCTCCCCCTCCCCCAATCAAGTCCCCCTCCCTCATCAGCCCTAAGAGCAGTCAGGGTTCCCTGCCCTGTGGGAAGTCCAAGGACCCCCCACCTCCTTCTAGGTCTAGTAGGGTGAGCATCCAAACTGCCTAGGCTCCCACAAAGCCAGTACGTGCAGTAGGATCAAAAACCCATTGCCATTGTTCTTGACTTCTCAGTAGTCCTCATTGTCTGCTATGTTCAGCGAGTCCGGTTTTATCCCATGCTTTTTCAGACCCAGGCCAGTCCCTTCATTTTCTTAAGGTCTTATTGTGACACTCAGGCTGGCCTTGAAAATTTGATTTGGTTTGAGTGTGTGTGTGTGTGTGTGTGTGTGTGTATGTGTGTGTGAGACAGTAGCACATGCACACCATGGCACAGGAGTAGAGATCAGAGGGCAACTGTGGGAGCTGGTTCTTTTACTGTGTGGGTCCCAGTTTGAACTCACATCACCAAGCTTGGTGATGAGTCTTATACCCACTGAATTATCTCTCCTGCCCTGTCCTACTCCTGAGTGCTGCCATGACAGGTGTGTGCCACCAAATTTGGTGGTGTTGCTGACTTTTACTGTGGTTGTCTTCTGGAAATATGGGGAATTGAACCCAGTGCCTTCTGTATCATAGGCAAACATGCTACCACTGAGGTACAGTCTCAGCCCTTTGTGTTGTTATTTTTAACACTATCAAAAAATTAACTGATTCCTAGAAATTCTACTTTAGCTCAGAGAACTAAACATAGATACCAACTGAAAAACCAGCATTGGAGTATTCAGAGAAGCACTAATTTAGAATAGCTAAGGACGTCTAGAGGAATGTCCCATTCCCTTCTGGCTGCTGAGTGAAGAAAGAGTGATAAAGCCGGACAGTAGAGAGCATTAAAATTCTGAACGCTGAAGTCTTTGCAGCCTAGGAAGGCTGGAATGCCAGCCAAAGGCCAGGAGGAGAAGGAGATCAGATAATGATAGGGGACATTTGTCAAAAGCAGTCCCATTGGCTGGAGCAGTTTATAACAAATCCAGGGCTGACTGGTTCTGCAGGACCACCTGCAGCTGTGTTGGACCTAGAGTCCAAACACCAAGGAGGAGTTTCCCCCCAGAGACTGTCTCTCACCACAGCTGATGTAAAAGCATGAGGATTTTATTAATTCTATCATGAAAGGGTCTTCCAGCATTCAGGAGGCCAGGAAAGACCCCGAATGACTGGTATAGGCTATTTTTAAAGGGAAAAACCACAGAAGGAAGACGTGTGTCGGGGGGTTGTTCTTTAAGTATTATGATTGGCTTATTCAAAAGGGCTATTACCAATAATTGGCTGGAGAGCAGTTGCCAGATCAGATGAGGTAAGGGAAAACATCTGAGGGTCTATTTTGCCCCTTTCCCAGGGCCTAAGTCAAAACAGCAGTCACTGAGTCAACACCTAAGGGTTATATTGCCCCTATTCAATAACTGAGTTCTATTTGGAGAACATTCACAAGGACCCAGGGAGATGATGGAAAGTTCCCAACAATTCAGTACATGTGTGGGCAATTGTTAGGTCCTTGGTTCCCTGTAGATGGGAGCTGCGTGTTGCTTCCTGCCGCCCAGCTCCTGCACAGCTAGCTTTACCCAAAATAATTACACGGAAACTGTATTCTTTTAAACACTGCTTGGCCCATTAGCTCTAGCCTCTTACTGGCTAACTCTCACATCTTGATTAACCCATATCTAATAATCTGTGTAGCACCATGAAGTGGTGGTTTACCGGTAAGATCTTAACCTGCATCCACCTTGGAGAGGAGAGCTATGGTGACTGCCTGAATCTGCTTCTTTCTCCCAGCATTCTGTTCTGTCTACTCTGCCTACCTAATTTTCTGTCTGATCAGGGCCAAGGCAGTTTCTTTATTAACCAATGAAAGCAACAGATAGACAAATGACCCTCCTCCATCAGTTCCCAGAGGGGAAGGAGGGAGCATTACTGCTGAGACTGAGAGGGCTCAGAATTGTCATAAATGGCTTCAGAATTGTCTTAAAGTTTTATAGCTGGTGCATTGCAAGCTGTCTTGGAGCAGCGTGCAGGTCACAGTTAATTAATTCCTGGATGGCGTCTCTCTGCTGAATAGAAAACTGCTGGGATGGACATTAACTAGGACAGAAAGTAAAGTCTAGGAGCTGGGGAAATTCTTTATCCTGAGTGCATGCTTAAAACTTTCAGACCTGCGGTCTGGCCTTTGGGGAGCGTGGAAAGGAGCCCCATAGCGAGGAGAAGGAAAGAGCCCACCCTCTAGGGTAGGCAGTAGGTGGAAAAGCTTAGGCTGTTGACTGTGACATTGAAGACAAGTCAGGACTCCCCGAAACTTACATACATTTTTAAAAGTTAGCAAAAGAGATAAAGTTTTATATATATTAGCATGACCACTGTCTATAATAAGCACTGAAACCATCCCTGTACAAAAGCTGTTAACAAGCATCTGTAAACAGCTGGAGGAGATGCACACCTTGGGGCCACAGCAAAAAGGAAGCCTGAGAAGTTGTCTACACGATAGAAGTATGTCTGGGTGTGTATGGATTGGGCAGAGGTGTTAGCATGTCTGGGTATGTATGGGCAGATGTGTAAGCATTCTGGGTATGAATGGACAAATGTGTAAGCATGTCTGGGTATGTATGGATTGGGCAGAGGCTTAAACATGTCTGGATATGTATGGATTGGACAGAGGTGTTAGCATGTCTGGGTATGTATGGACAGATGTGTAAGCATGTCTGAGTATGTATGGACAGATGTGTAAGCATGTCTGGGTATGAATGGACAGATGTGTAAGCATGTCTGGGTATGAATGGATTGGGCAGAGGTGTAAACATGTCTGGATATGTATGGACAGATGTGTAAGCATGTCTGAGTATGTATGGACAAATGTGTAAGCATGTCTGGGTATGAATGGATTTGGCAGAAGTGTTAGCATGTCTGGATATGTATTGACTGGACAGAGGTGTTAGCATGTCTGGGTATGTATGGACAGATATGTAAGCATGTCTGGGTATGTATGGACAGATGTGTAAGCATGTCTGAGTATGTATGGACAAATGTGTAAGCATGTCTGTGTATGTATGGATTGGGCAGAAGTGTAAACATGTCTGGATATGTATGGATTGGGCAGAGGTGTTTTCAACACAGTGAGCAACACTCTTAAGTCTATATTTAGAAAATAACCAAAGAAAATTTAAATTTATGATCCTGTTACTATGATAACAGTAACCAGTGCTTTACCACGGCCAAAATAATGGTTTATCAGAACTCCGTTGATTAATGTTAAAACTCTGAAACCTTAACATCATTTATCATCTTTAAGTCAGTTTTCACATATTTAGGCCCTCCAATTTACATAGATTTAAATCCTCTACTTGGGCGGTGGTGGCGCACGCCTTTAATCCCAGCACTCGGGGGCAGAGACAGGTGGATCTCTATGAGTTCAAGGCCAGCCTGGTTTACAGAGTGAGTCCAAGACAGGCTCCAAAAAGCTACACAGAGGAACCCTGTCTTGAAAAACAACAACAAAAAAAAAACAAAAGGGAAAAAAAGGATAGTAAAAGGTAAGTTTTTAGTTAATAAGAGCAGCGTGATAGCTTGAATTTGGTTTTATATTAAGACTTGTTTTGTGAGCTTTTCTTTTTCCGCATGAAGTTCATTAGCCAGGTCTGTCTGAGTCTGCCTTTCTCAGCAGGCCACCTGCTAGCTCTGGGAAAACAAGGCCTAGATTTGTATATGCTATGGACTGACCATGTAGCAGCAGAGTTAGAGGGAGGAGCTTGCTAAGGTCTGTTTGCTGCTGCTAAACCGATAGAGCCACAGCTCCCCATCAGCACCACCACAGACATCTGAGACCCATACATTTGAGTGGGAAGTATAATCCAAATGGCCTCTGTATCATTCAGAGCGACAGAGACTTACTCATTACCTGGACAACCGGCCTGGGAGCTTCCATGGCGACCTCGATGGCTTTGTTGTGGGCAGAGATTGTCACCCTTTGGCTGCCACACAGCTGTTGCCATGTAGGACAGCACCAGTCCCCGGCCACCAGACCCAGAAAGTCTGAGAAATTTTCCTGTAGGGAGGAACTTGGGAAAACTGTCCTATCTTGGAGAGGCAGAGCGAAACAGCTAACCTAACAGTGTCCATAGTTTGATGGGCAAGGCATGAGACAGTTCTTTGTCCAGTGGTCAATGTCACTACACTTGAAGAGAGCTCTGTGGAGTTCATTGCTGCCCATCTTTGAAGACAGCTACCAGAAGCTGGTGTTTCTGTTTCTCAGGGAAGATGTTTTTATTAAACGCCTTAAATACCATATTCATCAGATCTCTCTGAGAGGTTTGAGGGCCATGATCTAACCTGTAAATTATACCTAATTTTAGACAAACTTTATTTCTAGTTACTTGCTTCAGGCTTCACATTAACAACATATACAAAAGGTTTAATCTTGCCACAGTAATTAATTACATTCGTACTTACCTGACTACAAACATAGTTCTGAGAACATTGGACCATTACCTTGTATGTCTTAATTATCATTAACAGTTACAATAACTTAGCAGCTGTCATAAGATTAGAATTTTACAATTTTATCCCTCTTAAATTTGAGCCTTAAAAATTTGAAAAGATGGTTTAATTTAACCCTTAAGTATCAAAATAAAACTGGAAACTCTGAACACAGTCTGCAGACAGACTGGGAGCCTCTGTTTTCTGATTCTTCAACAGTGTGTATTTTTGTGTATTTATAGAATATCACAGTTTTTGTATGACTCAGCTTATCTCAAAGAACTAAAGCTTAACAAAGTTTTAGCAAAGACGAAGAAGCTAGACATACATCTTCAAGTCAGTGTTTGCTAACTGAATGGACCTTAGTAATTTATGAACTTTATCAAATCTACTTATTCATCAAGCATATGCCATCCCTATCTAAAAGTTTCTAGAAGCCTCAGGTTGAACACAGTTAGAAGAGATATAAGCGGTTAGACAAACATCTCTCTACAGTCTCTGTTAGCATAGAAGACCTTAATCATCAAACATAGCTTGTTTTGAAGCCATGTTTTCCATAAACCTTGTTCATGGTTTTGTTCTCATTTGTTTTTGTTTTACTTTCAGGACAAGAGTCATCATATAAAAACCCATGAACTGACAAATCCTGGGATACAGAAAGTTTGCACAATGGTCATCAGAGAGAGCGATGTCCCAGGTCACAGCGAGGCATCCATTTCCGTGCAATGGGTACCCAGGAGGCTGAGAGAAGCTGCTGGGTGCATCAGTGTGATGGTTTTAGCATAGCAGGCTCCAGGAGCTGACAAAGGCAAAGCAGGCAGCTCCTAGGTGGCATCTACCCAAGTGCCAGGGAAGAGCAGGTGCAGGGAAGAAGTGGCTGAAAAGGTAGACTCCAAAATTTGGAGTCAAATGTGATAAGTGGCAGAATCCAGCAGAAACAGATGGCCCATACCTTGGGAGAGTCACAGCAGCAGCTTGGTTCGGTTAGGATAGGTTAAGCATCTTGGGAAGGGGTCCATTTATGCATCTCCTGCATTTCTGCACCAGATATATAAACTAACAACATGACCACTTCATCGTATGGTTAAGGGGAAGGTTGTTTTTTGTTTTATTTTTGTTTGTTTGTTTTAAAGGAGATATGGGAGAGAGAACCTTTGTTTATGTTGGAAATAATAAAGTTACATCCATAAGTCATAGATGCCACTCAGACAATAGGAAGATGCCAATTGGATTCCAAGACTTTGTTTCATTTGGATATATATCCACTAGTGGGTTGATAAATTATATGATAGATAGATGATAGATAGATAGATAGATAGGTAATAGGTAGATAATAGATATAGATGATAGATAGATAGATAGATAGATAGATAGATGATAGATAGATAGATGAGATAGATAGATGATAGATAGATAGATAGATAGATAGATAGATAGATAGATAGATAGATATTTTTTGGTTTTTTAAGACAGGGTTCCTCTGTGTAGCTCTGGCTGTCCTGGAACTTGGTCTGTAGACCAGATTGGCTTCAAACTCAGAGATTTGCCTGCTTCTGCCTCCCAAGTGTTGGGATTAAAGGCATGTGTCACCACCACCCAGCTAATAAATTACATTTTTGTTTTATTCTTTTTAATTTTTTAGGTTCACACTAACAATTCCGTGCAGGTGTGAGGTGTTTTTTCCCTTTTCACCTCCTGCTGCCCTCCCTTATCCCCTCCATCTCCCTTCATAATTCTCCACTTCGAGTGAGTTTAGGGCTTGCTTGAGTGTGCATGAGTGTGGGGTTATTTATTGGATTGAGGGGAACTATTAAGTGGCTACATTCCTGAAGAAAAATGACTCCCAACTGCCAGTAACTGCTCAGCTAGGTGTGGTTTGTGCCTCATGTGCCCCTCCACCATCCATACGATCACTGGATTTTTCATGTGCAGGTAGGGCCCAGCCATGACAAACTCAGTACAGGCCTGAGTCTCAGTTTACTGTAAGGTTCCAGGTAAGACCACAAACTGAGACCACCCAGGAACGGACCATCCAAGGGAAAACTACCTAACGGTCCAAAGGAAATTCCTAACATTTCAACCATTATAAAACCATTGTAGACAGGATCACCTGAGGCTCCTTAGCACAGCACACACCCATCCCCTTTCACCAGGACACCCCTAGACAAATGTCAGTCAATCAGGGGTCCTGAACCTTAGAAATCCCTCGACCCAATCTCTGCTATGATGAAAACCCACCCCAACTGAGCTCGAGGCTCTCTGATCACACATAGAGAGTCCGAGTTTGAACTTAAATAAAGGCTCTTTGCTTTTACATACGGGATTCAGTCTCTGTGGTGTTTTTGGAGGGTCCCTGTGATATAGGAATAGCAGTAAGCACAGATGTCATAAGCTCATGAATGCAATGGTCAGGTCAAGTTCAGAAGAGCGCTTCATATCACTCCTCCCCACCCTCCAGCTCTACGGTCTTTTATATGTATATGCGCATCTTGACTGCATGTTTGCCTGGGCATTGAGCATAGCACGAATGTCTGGCATCTTTAGAGGCCAGCAGAGGGCACCAGAGCCCCTGGAACTGGAGTTACAGACAGCTCTGAGGCACCAACAGAGTGATTGCTGGGAATTGAACCCATATCCTCAGGAAAAGCAGCCTGTGCCTGATGTCTAAGCCATTTCTCCAGGTCCTCCCTTCTATGAGTTAGGGCTGGGGAAGGAAGGGTATGTTTTTGTACAGTCCAGAGGATGCTCTTTGAAGGTCATTTTCCCATTTGTGTATGAATGGGGTTATTAAGTATACCACAAGCCAAAGGAAAAGAAGAAATAACAAATGATAAACAGACAGACTAAAGCAAAACACCATCAAATTGGATACTCAAACACCCAGCATCTACACTGTAGCTGGTTCTGATGCCAGCTAAGTAATGCAGCGCAACAACGTGATGAACTTGGCTGTAAGTACCAGGGTAAGCAGGCAAAAGCAAAATTTCTTCCATGTCCTTTTGTGTGGGCTGCTGCTGTCTTCCTGCTTCTGATAATCCGATCAGGAAAATTCACAGGCTGCCCAGGGGCTTGCTTCAGTTCATTCCAGATGTAGTTATTCTGACAACCAAGAATAACTATGATAATATCAACACCAAATATACAAAAAACAAAATCAAGTAGTGTTTTGTATGTGTGTGCACATGCAAGATCTGTGTGTCAAGGCACAGGAGTCTCCACACATGTGAAAGTCAGAGGGTGACGTTTTGGAGTCAGTTCTATCCCTCCACTTCTATGTGAGATTCAGGGATCAAACTCAGGCACCAGGCTTGCACATCGAGCATTTTTATCCATTGGACCAACTCACCCATCTACCTTTCTGTCTTTAATTTCAGAGAGGTTCATGGTTAGGTGGAAGCCCTATTGACGTCCATATATACCCCAAAAGGTTGGAATGTTTGGGATCTCCAGCTTGGGGCCCATCACATGCTCAGCTCTCACTTCTCCCATTCCAAACCCCATCCTCAGTGCACCAAGCAGCAGCCCCTCCCCTGGAGCTTCAAAATCCACCCCTGAGAAAGCCTGCCAAGAGTCAACCCCTCCTTGGGGCTGCTCAAGTCCACGCCTATAGGCTACTTAAGACCTGGTAGCCATATTTGCCACATGATTCCTCTCCTGCTCTCCTAAGGGCCACCCAGGAGTTACTTTGCTCTGTTCATTAAACCCGGATTTAATAATTCGGTTTGACTGGCTTATTACATTGGCAGTGACGGATTTCCATAAACCAGGGATTCAAAACTTATCAGTTCATTTCTTGTTCTAAATATGTCAGTGAAATGAAGAACTGAATCTAAGTTTGGTTCACTGGACTCTTTGACTTCTAATTTGTAGGAGATATTTAAATTCCTTTTGGTAATTCCTTCTGCCACTTTGGGGTTGGGACAGACTAGAACTGATGGTTCTTGGGGGTAGTGATTCATGAGCCTAAACAAGAGAAACACAGAGAATGACTCAGATCAAGTACGCTACAGACCCAGCAAATATGTGTGTCTACTCCGAAGGTAATATTCATTTTTCATATCCATTTAAAATGCATGATTGGATTGTCGTCATCAGAGAGGTTCATCCAGCAGCTGGTGGGAGCAGATGCAGAGACCCACAGCCAAACATTAGGCGGAGTTTGGGAATTCCAGAGGAGAGGAAGAAGGCAAGGAAGGATTGTAGGAGCCCAGGAGCCCGAGGGATCAAGGATACCACAAGAAAACAGCCCACAGAATCAACTAAGCAGGGCTCATAGAGGCTTATAGAGACTGAATCCACAGTCGTGGGCCCTGTATGGGTCTGAGTCAGGTCCTCTGGATATGTGTTATGGTTGTATAGCTTAGTGTTCTGAGTGCAGATGTCTCTGTCTCTTTTGCCTGCTTTTTTTTTTATTATTTTACTTTTTGGTTTTTCGAGACAGGGTTTCTCTGTGGCTTTTGAGCCTGTCCTAGAACTAGCTCTGTAGACCAGGCTGGTCTCGAACTCACAGAGATCCGCCTGCCTCTGCCTCCCGAGTGCTGGAATTAAAGGCGTGCGCCACCATCGCCCGGCTCTTTTGCCTGCTTTTGGATCTGTTTTCCTCCTGCTGGACTGCCCTTAATATGAGGGGAGGCGTTTAATCTTATTACAACTTGATATGCCATGTTCGCTTGACATCTCTGGGAGGCCCGCCCTTTTCTGAAGGGAAAGGAGAAATGAATCCACAGGAAAAGGGAGGTTTGGTGGGGGGGAGGGGGGAGTAACGCAGGGAGGACTGGGAAGAGAGGAGGGAGGGGAAACTGCAGCTAGAATGTAGCAGATGGGAGAAGAATAAAGAAAAAAGACGCATGATGGCAATTGTCTCTCTACGCTCACTCCGTGCCCAGTATTTGCCAGAGGTTGCGCTGCGTGGTTGCTATATTCTTTCCAGTCCTCACAATGACCCTGAAGACAGCTGTGAACATCTGTATCTGCAGTTGAAGACACTGAGCCCCCAGGAGTTTGGACAATGTATGCCATGAAGCAATGACTGCAGATGTGACCCACGTGTGTGGGACACAAAACCCTCTTTCTCTTCCTCCCCTGCCTCGGTGGTTCTCACAGCAGTTGTATATTTTCTATTAATGCCATCGTTGATTCGATGCCTCTCAAACACCTTTGAGACCATCTCCAGCTTGCAGTAGGGTTTCAGATGCCACGAGACTTTTTCCTCAAGCACTGAGAGGAAGTTGCCGGGTAATTTGGAACCGCCACTCTAAACACTCCAAATGGAATTCCTCCAGATGCATTCCCTCACATAACTTCAACACAGACGTCAAACCAGGAAACAAACGTACACATTTCTCTAACCTAATCCTCAGGCTGAGCTCCACTGGGGCTCCTCCACCCCCAACTAAGCCAAATTTCACCTGTATTTATCTGTCAGACCTGCTTTAATTTCTTTATTGGTTTGCGTATAGGTGTTCTGATTGCATGTAACCATGTGCAGGCTTGGTGCCAGGAAAGGGCATCAGATCCCGGGGACTGGAGATGAAGATGAGTGTGAACAGGCACATGGGTGCTAGGAATGGAACCCAGGGCTCCTGGGAGAGCAGTCAGTGTTCTCAGCTGCTGAGCCATCAGCTCTCCAACCCCTCAATTTGTTTGTTTTGTTGGTTGGTTTTTGTCTGTTTGGTTTGGTTGGTTTTTTTTTTGTTTGTTTGTTTGTTTTGTTTTTTTTGAGATAGGGCCTCTCTAAGACCGTCCAGAAACTCACTTCGTGGACCAGGCTGACCTTGAACTCACAGAAATCCACCTACCTCTGCCTCCTGAGTGCTGGGAAACAGGAAACAGCTCCTTCTTTATCCCACACCCCTCTTCTCTCCAAGCCCAGAGGCTGGTTATTAGGTGTTGCTATGCAATACTTAGTTTCTGTTATCAACTTAACAGACTGTGGGAGCACCTGGGAAGGGTTTCCGTGAGGCATTTTCTTCATTTATTATTCACTGACAGGACACACAGCCTAAAAATGCACACCATTCCCTAGACTGGGTCTTGGGTTGTGTAAAAACAGGGGAAACCAACACACCACCGGCTTCCCTTTCTGCCCTTGCCTGTGGCTGTCTAACTTTAGGTTCCTTGACCTCTCTGGGAGGAGGGTTTGTGAGCAGAACTGGGAGCTAAAAGAAAACCTTTCGGGCCTAAGGCATTTGGTGTACTGCATCACAGCTGGAGAAGGGTGTGAAAGTCTCTCTCACCAACTTCCCACTCAACTCCCTGGCCGCCTGGGGCAAGCACTGGGCTCACCGAGCCAGCTGCCTAGCATCTACACCCCACCCCCACACCTTTCTCCTTTCTAACCCTTGTTAACTTGGTGTTTTGAAAGATGATGAATGTCTCAACTTGGATTTACCTGGTTTCCTCATGGTTAGACTTCAGCAGGAGTATCACAGGGATGGTGCTGTTCTCAGGGCATTCTGTCTGATTCTGGGGATCTCTCATCACCTGCTCCACTGGTGTCTGCTAAGGTTCCTCCACTACAAAGTTAGCTTATTTTCTTTGTGATTATCAGCTATTTTCTGGAGAGATCCCCTGAGACAATATAAATATTCTGCTCCTCGAAGTATTTATATACTTACGTCTAGGGTTTCTGTCTATTCCATTGTTATCGCTCTGTCTTGAGGTTTCATCTCTTAGAATAAATAACAACCAAGAATCTAAATGGTCAGGTGTGCCGGTCTGCAATAAAAGGGCTGATAAAACAAGCCAGTGAATGGCAGGAACTCCATGGCTGAGTAAAACTGAATTGAGATGTTGTGAGACTGAACCGAGACGTGGAACCTCATCAAATAAAACCTGTAACAGTTGTCTTCAAGATGCAAGTATAAAGGGCAAATTCTTTATTTCCAGATGAAGCCACCTTCTACTATGTAACAAGTGGAGTTTCTGTGGAAGGCAGCAGAAGGTGACGCGATTGGTCTGACAAGGGTGGCCCGTGGGCACGTGATGAGGAGCTGCACACTTGTTAGAATGTCGAGATTTCTCCTCCCTTCTGGGAATCCACTGCAATCATGATTCTGGTCATGCTGAGTACAGAGAGCACTGCGGAGTGCACGGTGCCCTTATCGTTTACATGGTGAACCCCACAGTCTCACTGCTGCCTTTTCTCTCCTCCACACCCCAGCTGGAGTAGACCTGCACTTTAGCTCAGGAGTGAGCCTGCAGACACTCCGGGTGACAGTCCTTGGTGACCTGCAGCAGCCTGCCTTTGAGGGTTCAGAGAAGTTTGAATTACTTCTCCAGATGCCTACAGGTGCTGTGCTTGGAGAACCAAACAAAACCACCATTATCATCAACGACAGCACGGCCAACTGCCAAGCAGAGTGCTTGTACTTCTTAAAGGGGCAAACAGTAGCCTAGCTGTATCCCAGAAGGAAGATGTACCATTCCAGAGCTTACCAACTCTGGAATAACAACGGTATTGTACTGTCACTGTGCCTGTGCAAATAGTTTATGCGACTGTACGGAGACAGAAATACATATACAAGAAAAGGATTGAGTCAATAAAAATGTTGTTACTTTTTCTGTTTCATTGTTTCTAAGGCCAGTAAAGCCTCATCAATTAAATGAGCTCTCTCTTTACCAGTTGATATTGGGTGTCAAGGTACACACATATGTACACACACACACACACACACACAGGTCATTTTATGTGTTCCCTAATTCCCTAACTGAAATCTGCAAATAATCCCCAAGTCCTTTTGCCAACTGTTCAATGTCTATCCACAAGCCTTCACCAAAACTATTAGCTATCTTCTATTTTTCATTCATCTGTGCAAGGATAATAAATAGTAACATGGTAAAAGTCCGAGTATCAAAAGAGACAAGAAAGAAAACTTGAAAGCCGGGCGGTGGTGGCGCACGCCTTTAATCCCAGCACTCGGGAGGCAGAGGCAGGCGGATCTCTGTGAGTTCGAGACCAGCCTGGTCTACAAGAGCTAGTTCCAGGACAGGCTCCAAAACCACAGAGAAACCCTGTCTCGAAAAACCAAAAAAAAAAAAAAAAAAAAGGAAAAAAAAAATTATAAAAAAGAAAGAAAACTTGAAGATTTGCAAAGCTCCCAGACTACCTATTTAAACTAATTTTAAATTGACAATATTTATAGCTACATAAATCAAAATTCTCAAATTATTATTATTTTTGTCTGTTTGAGACAGGGTCTCTCTCTATAGCCCTGGCTGTTCTGGAACCCTCTGTCTCACAGAGATCCTCCTGCCTCTGCCATCTGAATGCAGGGATTAAAGGTGTGCATTGATTGCTATGCCAAGTTATTTTTAAACCACATCTTTGTGCCCCATGATTACCTTTAGGTGTTTCTTGTGCAACCTTTTGTTAGTTTCAGAGAGCTGGGTGTGGTGGCACACACCTTTAATCCCAGCTCTTGAGGGGGCAGAAGCAGGTGGGACTCTGTAAATTAGAAAGTCAGCCTGGTCTATAGAATTCCAGGACAACCAGGACTATTGCCCAGAGAAACTATCAAAAACAAAAACAAAAAAGAATTATTTCATACGCTTCTTAACCTATTTGCAAGCCTACATGGGAGCTAAATTCATGACTTTGGACACAGAATAAGGCTCGTATGAGGTGATCTGCACAGATGATGGCATGTCTTCTTTCAGCGGATGTTTTGCAGCAGTGCCCGAGTGTAACATGAGGGTCTGCTTGTTGGGGTTTCTATCTGTCCTGCCCAGTTCCCACAGCCGGTAAGCCCCAAAGAAATTACACATACGTCTATATTAATGATAAACTGATTGGCCCATTAGCTCAGGCTTTCTTATTAACTCTTGTAACTTATATTAACCCATTATTATCTATGTTAGCCACATGGCTTGGTACCTTTTTTGGTGGGGCAGGTCACATCCTGCTTCTTTGGTGTCTGGGCAGGACTTCAGAAAGAGCTTCCTTCTTCCCAGAATACTCCTATTCTGATTGCCCAGCCTCTACTTCCTGTCTGGTTGTCCTGCCTATACTTCCTGCCTGGCTACTGGCCAATCCACATTTATTTAAAACCTAATTGACAAAATACAGAATTGTCCCGCACCACCTGAGTTCAGGTTTTGCAGTCCAGGGTTAAGAGGTTTCTACATGAAGGATGTGCAGCAGTTTCTAAATAAGACCTTTTCCAGTTGATCCTACCAGAAAATCACAGCCTTCCTCCACTGCTGTCTCATTTCCCACCTCAAAAATCTTTATTTATTTGTCATAAGTATCTGAGTGTTTTGTCTGCATGTAAGTCTGTGTACCACATGCATGTAGTGCTCATGAGGCCAGAAGAGGGCTTTGGATTCCCTGGGACTGAAGTTACAGATGGTTGTGGCCCACCAAATGGGTACTGGGAACAGAACCCCGGGTCCTCTGGAAGAGCAGCCAAGTGTTCAGCCATCTTTCCATCCCACAATCTTTTAAAAATCAATGAATATTGATTTAATCTTCTATAGGTCAGAGAGACACACACTCTCCCCAGATATTAGCAAGGGTATTGGGACCACCTCCATGTGAGCAGGGTACCTCTCAATTAGATATGCCAGGACCCATGTAGGCTTTGACTCTGCCCATAATGGATTTCATTCTGACAATATGTGCCTCCAAATTCACTAGA
The DNA here is from genome assembly GCF_950005125.1 of Chionomys nivalis. Taxonomy (NCBI): domain Eukaryota; kingdom Metazoa; phylum Chordata; class Mammalia; order Rodentia; family Cricetidae; genus Chionomys; species Chionomys nivalis. The sequence goes on from NC_080106.1 coordinate 48,721,941, forward strand.
CACTGTAGGGAAAGCCAGAGCATTAGTCTGAATCCCATCCTCTCAGTGATTTGCAGAAGCTCCTTCTCTGTGCCTCTTTATCTCTAGTTGAGGAATTTCTCTCAAATGAATGAGACATGTCTTCCACGCAGCTTCCTATGAAATTACTGTTTTTTTTTTTTTACTGGTTCCTAATAATAGTTACTCCCAAAGTGTCAGTAGGTGGTTTTGTGAAGTGTTTATAACCCTCCTGCATTAACTAGGAAACTCTCTTCATGAGACATATGCACATTAAGCACTCAGAGCAAATGTGACTTAGAGGCTAAGGGGTTGTTAGTTCACCTTAAAATCCCAGGTTACAGTTCAGTCCGTCACTGTGAGGAGTCAGTGCGGGAGCTTCCCACAGCTCACCACACCACACCAGTCAGGAGCTGAGAGAAATGAACGCACCCGTGCTGCCTGCTTCCTTGATTTCTTCACCGTCCTGGACTGTCAATTAACAATCAAAACAATCCTCTAACCTCCTTAATGACACATCCACAGGCCAACCTCATCTAGAAAATTCCTACAGCTCTTTCCCAAGTTCATGCCTGGCAATCTGAGTTTCAACCTCAAGACCCACATGATAAAAGAACTGATTCCAACAAGCTTTCTTTCTTCCACACATGGATTGTAGCATGTATGCACGTGAGCTTGTGTGCTCTCTCTCTCACACACAACTAAGGTAACTTAAGACTCTCTTCCTAGGTTACTCTAAGCTAGGTAAAAGTGACACAAACTAGCTAGCGTTATCAGTCATCATTTAATTATCCAGAATCACTCAAATGTTCAGTACCCTTCCTTTACTGATACATTTGACAGATTTATAATTTTGAGCAGGAAAAAAATCAATTCTTGAAAGTTCTGTTATATCCATCCCATTTAAATGGAATAGTAATCATGGATATAAGAAGCCTTCTAAACAATGGCATCTCAACCTTAACATGCCTGTAGCCCATGAACTTCTGAACACGATTTACATTTAGGACCATTGGAGAGTGTGCATGAGTCTACAACTTGTCTAATGAGTCTACATTTTTCTGCCTTGCCATTGACAACTCTACTAAAGAAACACATCGCCGGGCAGTGGTAGGTAGCACACGCCTTTAATCCCAGCACTCGGGAGGCAGAGGCAGGTGGATCTCTGTGAGTTTGAGACCAGCCTGGTCTACAAGAGCTAGTTCCAGGACAGGAACCAAAAACCACAGAGAAACCCTGTCTTGAAAAAACCAAAAAAAAAAAAAAAAAAAACCCACATCTATAAAGAAGTCGGGTTCTTATGACTAAAATGCCAACATGTAACAATTTAAAGGCCAGGTATATTGGAGCATGCCCATAATCTCAGCTCTTGGTATGTACAAGAGTTAAAAAGACAGCCTGAACTATATAAATAGGGGGAAAAAATCATTGTTTGAAAAATATAATCTTCCTCTCTTCAATCTAGGTGTTCATATACTGGTTTGTACCTGGGATCACAGCTAGAGGCTAAAGCAGAGGTTCAAGACCAGCCTGGAAATACTGGTAGGCCTCCTAAAAAATATTACAGCTCAGTGGTTCAGTATAGGGGAAGAAAAAACAAAGTAAAGCTTTATTGATAATGCCTACTATTGATAATAGTTACTGCTACATAGCCACTAAAGTTTCATTTTCCTTTTGAAAGATACTTTGAAGCATTGCTTTTTCAATTTTGTATACAAAACACCTCTGAAGATCTTGGTGCAATATTGATCCTGTTGAGCACAAGTTCCAAGTCTGCCTTTCTTACCAGCACCCAGATGGAGGTCTCGGAGTGTGTCAGTCTAGGTCCAGAAGGGACTTGTCAAAATATCAGACTTTGGGTGACACTTCTTTTGACTCAACTTGTAGTGCTGAGTGATGCCTGGCTCCATACCAGAAAGGTGGCTTCAGAAAAGACAAGCAAGCATGAAGAGAGCAGGGCTCAACCACTTTAGCTGTCAAGTCTCAGTGACTGCCTACCATTCTTCCATACTACTGGCTGCCCAGCACCACTATTGTAGGTCCACACACACAGCAGCATTCATGCTGCAAGTTCTTTCCTTCAAGTCAGAGTAAACTGTATTCCTGAAGAAAGTACGTTATTTTACTTGTGAACATCACGCTTTTTCAATTTTCTAAACCTTGTTCTACTTACAGAACTTACTGTTGTAGAGAAAAATTGAGCACCAAACTGTTAAGGGTTAGAGGCTTCTCAGAAATGGGAATTACAAATGTTTCCGCAACTGTTACTGTATCTAAACCTCTTTATTGCTGATGAGCAGATCTCTAAAGGAAAAGTAGTTGACATACAACTAACTTTAAAATACTGTCAACACAGAATGTGAAACTGCATTGGGTTCTATTTGAAAGAACAGTTATTTAAAATATGCTAACAAATTAATAACCGATTTTGTATAAAAACTAAACACTGTTGTTTTTGGAGCAGGGTCTTTGTAGCCCATAATGGCCTCAAATTCACCAGATTCTTGAGTGCTGACATCAAAAGTATGCACTATGACAACCATAAATTAAGCAAAGTTAAAATCTATTACGAAGTACTCTCGAGTAAAAGGACAGTAATAATTTTTACACTATCGTTTTGAAATTAACATTTATATTGATTGCATCTTGTTAGCACAGTTGTCTTCCCAACGACACATATGCTCTTTACACTGTGGGGAACAGACCGCTGGGGCTCTGGTTTTGCTTCAGTCACCACCACCACTGCAGTGTGGCTTCCCGTTCTATCTTCATCAGTTCCACTTTTAAGACAGAGATAGTTCAGGATCAGAGAACTCTCTTCCTTCCAGAGGAGCATGACATGCTATCCAAATGGGCCCTAAAGCAAATCCCCAGCACTGGCTAAATCACAATGCTAAACTTGGCTAGTATCTTCCACAATTTTTTTTTAACTTAAGATTTCCCTTTGTTGTTCTTCTATATTTAAATATCCAGGTCAACAAGCACATCACGCTCAATTCAGCTCCTTCTACTGCAGAACATTTCCCAATTTCTCTTCGTTTTCAAACTTCACTTTGTGACCTTTAGAGTTTTCTTCAATCTTAAATTTTTTTCAATGATTTCTTCCAAAATGAGGCTACATCTAATGTTATTACCCAACTTAGGGGAAGATGAAAAGAATTCACATTACTCTACAATATCCCACAGACCAACGCATGATATTCACACCAGCAACCTTACATTTAGAAACCAGGTGATCGCAGCATGGACAGTAGACTTTTCAGGGACTCGAGTGCAGAGGAAAACTAAATTTCGAGGAAGAGCTCTCAGAAAAACAGACTTTCTCTTAAGGGGAAAAGGTTGAAGTTAAATAATAAGGAAAAAATTTCAAAGAGATGGAAAGAAAAGACCACTTTAAGGATTATAAAAGTTATATTTATTCACGATGCTACATTTATTGCATTCCCTTAGAAAAATGGAGAACTGCTTATGTACCCAATTTGCACATATAAAACTTTATACAAATGATGTGTAGCACATAAAGGCCTCTGGGTATTCCTGCTTCAGGGTCTCCAGTTAGCAAGTCTATTTCATACAAAATAAAAATTGGAATTACACTCCATCTTGCTACTAAGACTTTAGAAGTTATTTTAAAATATTATAAAATAAAATTTTCATTTACTCTAAAAACTCAAAAATACTATATAAACTGAGAGGGTATATTCTATTAGTATTGTAACAATAAGACAGATTCACACCTCATTTTGGCTGGGTCATTCAAATTAAAAAAAAAAAATCACCTTACTTCTGACATTATCTACGTTGTGGCTGTTGCAGCCCGTCTGTCAAAATATTTACCAAAAAAAAAAAAAAAAATTCCTGCTACAAAATTATACACCACCTTCAAGAACCAGGAAATACTAAATGTCTTTGGCTATACAACTAAAAAGGCATTCATCCAATGGAACAGGGCACACTCATCTCAGAACCACAGAACCAGAAAGTGTAACAGAAATACACATAGAAATTATAACTTGTCTTGCCTTCCCCCATTCTATAATAAGCAAGAATGCAATTTACACAATCTTTCCAGATAAGACTCAATAGTACTACAAAAAAAAAAAAAAAATCAAAGGCAAAGAATGTAAAGTAAAATAATTACACACTAAGTGGAGTCTTGAAGGGACAAATGTTCTTTGTCGTATTTTTCCTTGTTTGCGTGTTTTAAGCCATACAAGTGTTAGAGTTGTAGCCAATAAAAAGCCACAATCCTTACAAATGAAAATAATAGAAAAATAAACCAAATGAAACATTTATTAATAAATGAAGCCTGTTTTATTACTTCAAATGTTAATAAAAAATTTTTAGCACAGCTGTTGCATTTAAAAAAGTGAGACTACTTCCTATGCTTCTAGCTCAGTTAGCAGATGGAGCTGATGTCTTTGAGCACTGTACAGCACATCTTATGAAGACCCGTAAATTAAAGAACTACTAGTTTAGTGATAGAAGACAAATGCGTTCATAGCTTCAGCTTCTTTTTTCTTCCTCGACCATCAGGGGCGCCATCCATTTTACGCTTCTGTGTCTATAAACAACACAACAATTAGTTCTCATGACAAGACTAACTATAAACATTAAATATATTCTCACACATGCTGTATCACATTAGTAGTTGACTAACATGACGGGACTTTTCTCCAGGGCTACACACAAATCTTTCAAAAGCACTATCAAATCTCCAAATAATTTACCATTACTAATAACATTCAAATTGCTAACATATTTCTAAGACAGGTAGTAAAGCTATTGTTTTCCTAATATTCCTTGAAGTCTCCTAAAATTTCAAAAATAAGAACAAGTAAAGCCTGGCAGTTGATGGTGCACACCTTTAATCCCAGTATTTGGGAGGTAGAGACAGGTGGGTCTCTATACGTTAGAGGCCAGCACGGTCTACTGAGCGAGTTCTAGGATAGGCAGACCTACCAGAGAAACTCTGTCTCAAAGTAAGCAAACAAAAATAACAAGTGTGCACTCTTGGTAATCAGAAGACATGCTTTTCCATATGGAGTGTATCAAAATCAGTTTATATTTTCAGGTAACTGAAATGTATTATTTACAAAGAAAAAAGACAAAACCAAACATAATGGAGCAGTGTTCACATACTTTGAAGGGTAAGTAGTAGTGGTGGGTTTTCTGGAGATGGCGAGTGGGTAAACTGCTTCTCATGAAAGCACGTGGACCTGAGCTCAGAGCCACAAAACTCATTAAAACCCAGACAACCCCAACAATTAGGGTATGGGGGCTAGGGGAGAAGAGGTGCATAGGACAACCAGTCTAGACAGAATGGCGAGCTACAAATTCAGTTGAGACTTTTTTTCTCAAAAATTAAGGTGGTTTAACTGATTGTCAACTTCTGCCTCACAAAGTACTTCAACACACATGTATATGCATAATACACAGAGATACACCCCCCCCCCCAAAACTACATCACTCACATACATCTATATATTTTACATATTTGTAAATACTCACCGAAGGCTTTGGTCCTCTTTTCTTTTTCTCTGCCTTCTCCTTTTCTTCTAGTTCCATATTTTCTCTCTCAATCAAAGTAATTAAAGTATTACATCTCCTCTGGAGCTCCTGCATTGTAAATATACATGGGAATCTTGTTATTTCTAACTACATATTGTCAGAACTTCAATATCTAAATAAAGGTATGTTTTAACAAATAGAAAAATCACCCATATATTCCCAAAAGATTAATAAAAACAAACAAAAAGAAGTTAATTTTTACTTATAGACCATACTATGAGGATATAAAAAGTAAAAAACATTAAGTATTTGCTTACTTCATTCTTTAAAGCTGCACAAACATAGCTGGGAGAAAATAGCTCAGTAGTAGTGTGCCAATAGACAGATAAATACTGATAAACAGTAAAGCTCCATACTAGTGTATACTCTTTATAAATCATTCCTCCATTGATCATTTAGGTACTAATGCTGCGAAAATGAACATCTAACATATGCAATAAATTGCCTAGGAACGCTGGACTACTTATATTTAAAGGTTAACATACAGAATTCAAAAACAAAATCACCTAGAACTTAAGATATAAAAATAATCTTTTCTTTAAAAGCATTATCATCGTATTTTATGGCAGTAATATATAGAGCTACAAAGTCCATGATGAGTTTTGTCTACCTCCTTTCTCTACCAATATGTAATACTTTGTGAGGCAAAATCCATCTGCATCACTAATTGCTAGTAGTACATTTCCTTACAAACCAAAAGTGTTTTGTTTATTTAATCTCTTATATTAAAAGTAAAACTTCTACACAGACAACTACAGTAAAAATGAGTCTGAATGCCAGGTAGTATGGCACACATTTAATCCCAGCATTCTGGAGGCAGAGGCAGGTGGATCCCTGTGAGTTTGAGGGCAGTTCAGTCAACCAGGATAGCCAAGCTACACAAAGAAACCTTATCTCAAAAAACAAAACAATAATTTTGAACTACTTAGTAGAAACTCCATGCATGACTTAGTAATATTTTTAATAACAGAGGTAAAAAACAATAAACAAAGTTGTGTTCCCTTTAAAAAGTACAGTGCAGCACACAGACCACTGATGCGCTGTACCATGTCTTTAACAGGTGCACACAGCACACATACTGCTTCACACTGAATCCTGTGAACTCCTGGACAAGAATTATGCCTCAACCATTTATCACAAAAGTCTATATATATCTGATTATTCTGTGTGCCTTAACAGCGTATTAGGAAGGCAGCTTCAGAACTGGTTAACGTGTTATGTGGCACTACCTCATTACTGTTATAATAAAATTATTCCTTATAACTATATATGTAAAAGCTGTACCTTACATAAAAAACATAGGAGATTTTATTATCAGCAGAATCTTTCAACCAACTATATATTTAAATAATATATCTATATAAACTGCAGTTCTTTATATCTAGTGAAAAAAATGTATTTTCAGTAGTCAATTGTGAAAATACCACAAACTATCCATGGCTACGTATACTAGGAAGATATTTCAAATACACATACTTTGCCTATTCCTGTATGTTCTAAACTTAAGAATACTCAATCTTTGTACGTTCATTACTCTAACACAAATCAAAGATGAAATATAGAAAAGTAATCCAAAACTAAACCTTCTTGAAATCTAATTTGAAGATGTTAGAAGTACACAGACAGAACAAACTAAACCCTGCCTTAAATCAGTATAAGGAGTATTGTTCTGTGCCAATCCGCTGGTTTTTTTTGTTTGTTTGTTTTGTTTTGTTTTTTTGGTTTTTCGAGACAGGGTTTCTCTGTGGTTTTTTGGAGCCTGTCCTGGAACTAACTCTGTAGACCAGGCTGGTCTCGAACTCACAGAGATCCACCTGCCTCTGCCTCCCGAGTGCTGGGATTAAAGGCGTGCGCCACCACCGCCCGGCCCCAATCCGCTGTTTTAAGAGCCCAAAGTCAGCATCCTGAGGGACAGACGGAAGCCTGAAGAACACTTTTTTCTACAGAAATGTCCAGAAGTCGTCATGTTCAGGTGAACTTGATGGCAGCATTTCTCCTCACTTAGAACCTCACTAGAACTAGTACCAGAAACTAGTCCTATTATTGTATAAGGCAACATTAAAACATACAACATTAAAGGAGGAGAAAACAATGTTTTCAAATTACCTCTAAATGTTCCAACTGTGACAGAGAAAAATAGAGGAAATTATTTAATTTCTGAAACTAAGTAAAAATCTACTTCAAGGATATTTTTAAAAAGTCAAAACACTGAATATACTTATTCTGAACTCTGCTGCATTTTAAAAATAAACCTTGGACACTTACCATTGCAGTTCTGGACTTGAGAAACCAATCAAATCTGAACTGAGGGGAGTTTCGAATACATTGGCGTAACTCATCATAAACATTTTCCTTGTCAAATCCAAGCTTGTGCAGCATACAAATAAGAAAACGATCCTCTTCTTCAGTATAGTTTTTTCCTTTGTTAGTACCATATGATATTCTTAGCTGATGAAAGGGTGCTTTGTACCGTCCAATCTATGAAAGTTATATTTTATAGATATTATATAAAACACAAGTCCTATGCAACCCATTCTGCAGACTTACTTCATCCTTACTATAATTTTTGTTTGTTTTGTTTTTACCAAACAGGGTTTCTCTGTGTAGCCCTGGCTGTCCTGGAACTCGCTTTGTAGACCAGGCTGACCTCAAATTCAGAGATCCAACTGCCTCAGCCTCCCAAGTGCTGGGATTAAAGGCACCGCCATCACCACCCAGCTAGCCTTACTATTATTATCCATAAATGTTTTTCCATCTGGGGGTAGCAAGCCTCTTCTGCCCCTTGTCCTGTGGTACTTTACAGAAATGATGTAGGCCTAAGCTTTCTGACATCACTTAGGCAGAAGCTGAGTCCAGCACTTTTAAACTAGGTTATCAATATAATATTCGGGTAAACTATGTTTTAACAAAAGTTAAGTTTTTGTTGTTTTTTATAAAAATTTACAGTAATTTTTTTCTTTAACATAGTTATCTCATCATATTCAGAATAGTTATACTAGCTCCTATACTTGAATATACAAAGTACCTTTGTATCTAGTGCTTTCTTGATACTTATTCTTCTTTGAATTCTTGCCTCTCCCCTCTCAATCTGAGCCATAATCTTCTCTATGTCCTGAAGTTCATTACATCTTTCCCAGAACACAGCTGTAAGTAGATAAACAAGAATAAATGGAGGAAAGGAGAAAATATAAAAAAGAAAACAGGAAGCTTCCAAAAAAACCTCTATTCAACTCTCAAAAAGCGATAACATTCCTATATTAAAATAGGAAAATATTACCTGAGTATTCAATGACTTCTTCTGGAGTTTTTCCTTCTACTTCTCTGGCTATATTTTCAATATCATCACGACCCCATTTCTCATTAGCTTTGATAAACTGGTTAAAATCTCTCTTATTCCAATTAGTAAACCCCTAAAAAGCAATAAACAAAATATTTAATCATGGCACATTAAATTTAGAAAATAATGCTACTATAGTTACAAATGCATTTGGTATTATAGAAAACAACTTTTACTTTATCTTGACAAAGAGTTTTGGAGTCATTACTTTTCATGTATGCTCTTTTACCCGTACATTATGGATTATTTGGAAGCCTGAGTAACTAACCCTAAATGGAAACTGTAAGGAATGCTGCATGAAAAGGTCCAATGACACTTTTTTTTAGCTTTCAAATACTATTAGGAGTTTGGGAGGAAAAGTAAGTAACAGATAGTAAAAATGAATAAGCAGAAAAATGCAAGAAAAATAAAGCTTAAAAGATAGAGCACATGAAGTGAAAGTGGAGAGGAGACATTGGGGCAAGGATTAAATGGAAAAAGAGGGTCAGGAGAAAGTAGAAACAGGAGGGAAAGGGTCAACCAAAACTAGGATATAAGAAGTCAAATGGTGACGGAGGAAGGTCATTGTTAATTAATAAAGAAACTGCTTGGCCCTGATATGTTAGAACATAGGTGGGTGGAGTAAACAGAACAGAATGCTGGGAGGAAGAGGAAGACGCCATGCCGCTGCTCTCTAAGGCAGACGGGTGAAGCTCCGACCCAGGATGGACGTAGGCTAAAATCTTCCTGGTAAGCTACACACATTAATAGAAATGGGCCAAGCAGTGTTTAAAAGAATACAATTTGTGTGTCGTTATTTTGGGGCATAAGCTAGTCAGGTGGCCGGGAGCTGGGTGGCTCCTTCTACAAAATGGAACCTACTACTCTACATGCTACACCCTATGAAACTCTATTTAATAAAGAGCCAATGAGGTCATATAGCATGCAAAGGTCCCTGCAGCTAAGCCTGATGACTTGAATTCAATCTTCAATCCCCAGAATCTACATGGTAAAAAGAATTGACTCCCTCAAATTGTCCACATACATGAAAACGAGTACATACATATATATACATACATATATAATACATACATACATATATATACATACAAATATATATTTATACAAAGGTATTCTACATGGGTGGCTGATCCCAGAAGTCATGGAGATCAAACAAAACTCCTATTACCAGATGTGTGATACCTCCTTATAAACTGTTGGTCAAGAAGGTAGAGAAATCCCGAACAACACAGGCTACTGCCACTGTTCCTGGTTGCCCACCACAACTAGAATATGAGAACTGATTACTGAAGACAGCACACCATTTGGTTACAAGGTAGAGAACTCAAGTTGGAACTCAACTGGAAGCTTCCTTCCTGCTGGCTGGCTTACACAGTGCCAGAAGTACTATCATACTACAGGGAATATCACAGAAAAGGGGACAACGAGGATGTAAAAGTCAGATGACAAGGAGGAGAGCTGCGAAATGTTACCTTCTGTGCATAAAATGGCCATTATAATCATGAACTAACAGCAGTTGCAGCTGTTTGCGCTAAACCTGCACAAGACTGGCCCTGTCGGTATTCAGTAATGGAGGAGACCACAGGGCTCTATCATCTTTGGGGTACTGGCTATCTACGGATGCTAAGACAAGCGGAGGGGAAGTGTCCAATTGTGCAGTCACAGTAAAGCCACCATGCTCCGATGGGTAGTTCCCCACCACACCCATACAGACGGGTCAGCGGGTGACAACTATGGGACTGGGGTGGGGTCTGACAGCGGCACAAAGGATCAGAGAGAAATGTTGGAGGCAACAGCTGTCGGAATGCATTGTGTGTGTATGATTGCCAAACAATAAATTTAATTTTTAAAAATGGGTAGGTTAAAGTCAAGATTCTCAGGCTGGAGAGATGGTTCAACCATTAAGGCTAGGTTCACAACCAAAATTAGAAGACTGAATTTTCAAAGGTTTGAATCCCAAAGAATGCTTTAATAATGTTAAGTAGCATACATGTGACAGAGGATTAATATCTCGATTATACAAAGAATTTAAAATACTTAAACCCCCAAAATTAAAGAACCCTATTATGTAAAAGGCTAAGGAAATAAACTGCCTTAAGAAAATGAAATATAAATGATTAATGAACATAACATATATATCAATACAAATATATTATGAACATATATAAACTATCCAACTTTGCTAGTCATCAGAGAAATAAAAATTAAAATGCCATTGTAATTTTGTCTCACATCAGAATGGCAATCATGAAGAAAATATCAATACCGCCAAGGATGTGAACAAAAAGAAACCATCCTATGCTGCTGGTAGGACTTTAAACTAGTTCTGCTAATATAGAAGCCAATACAGCAGATTTTTAAAACTTAATTTTGTATGTCTAAGTTTTCGCACAAAGGTATGTCTATATTGTATATATCCTGGAACTGGAGTTGTGGACATGTGAATTGCCATGTGGGGGTTATGAATCAAACCCTGGTCCTCTGCAAGAACAAATGTTGTAACCTGAGTCATCTCTCCAACCTTCTGTATGGCAGTTCTTTTACCCAAGACTCCAAGTCATTATGTCTGAGATACTTGTAAATCAATGTTTATTTTATTCAGCAATCATTCTCAAGAGCTAAGTTATAGGACCAACATAGCTATCCAACTACAGAAATAATGACAATGTAGAACAAGCAGTGTGTGGAAATTTTTTCAGCCATGAAGAAGTTACACTGTTTACAAAAACATGGATGCAGGTGGAGATAATCTTCTAAGTGAATGAAGCCAACACCAAAAAATGTGTGTATGTGTGTGTGTGTATACATATATTCTCATTTGTTGCATCTAGATTTTATAGACACCTAAAATTATTCATGTATACTGACACAAATGCAGAAGAGAGGGGAAGAACGTGCTCAACGTATGACATATAGTTGGTATAAAAGTATCCTTATGTAGCACAGTACTAGGTACAGTGAATATTAAAATTTAGAAGTGTTTTAAATCAAGTACCAAATAGAAATTTGTAACTGAGAAAACTTAGAACTCACAGAAAGCTAGCAATACTAAAAATAAGTTCTAAAGAATACCAACTCTACTGTACATAGTTTTAACCTCAACTAGTAATGAAAATCAAAATGCAGCATGTGTTCATTTTCCCCATGTTTAATTACCCTCCCTCTTACTTCATAGTGCTGGGGATTAGACCCAGAATACAACATATGCTAGGGAAGCAGTCCAGTGCTGTCTCAATTATTGTCTTGAAAGCAGAAACTTGTCTCAACATACCTAAGACAGTACTTTACAACATAACTTTGTGTTAATCCAAGGTCATACCTGTGTCAGAAGCTTCTCTTTTTCCTCTAGCTCCTCATCATTAAGGGGCTCTGCTTCATCAATTTTAAGTTGTTCTTCTTTCTGTGCCTGTGCTGCGTTAGGTAGGTCAGGACTCCGAGGCACCTAACAGATGTTTCCCAATGTCATCAATTGGTGTATTTAAAGGGCTTAACAGACTAAATTCTTGACAAATTAACACTTCATATTTTCAGCATAGCCATGAAACTAAACATATACTGATTTCCAATATTCTATTTAAAAATTATTACACATGAAATTTTTTTCAATGAAAACTCAGAAGTGCAATACTAAACACATAAAACTGGAGCACAGCAAATATCAGTATTTCCTACTAGGCTCACTCAGTTAAGCAAATGTCAGTAAGTAGTGTGCTCTTAAGAGTTTCTGAGTAGAAAATATGTAGAGAAGAATTTCAATCACCTTGTACCCGATGGTTTTCCTGTAATACAGAATTTCTTTTTCCAGTAATTCAAATAAACGTGGAGGAAAGAACTGGAAATCCTGAACATTTGGTTGTTTTGGAGGTCGGGGTGCCTAAGAAAAATAAAAACAGTATTGTCCATTAAAAAATAAATACAGGGCTGGAGATATAGCTCAGTGGTTAAGAGCACTGACTGCTCTTCCAGAGGTCCTGAGTTCAATTCCCAGCAACCACATGATGGCTCATAGCCATCTATGAGACCTGGTGCCCCCTTCTGGCATGTGGGAACACATGGAAGGAATGCTGTACACATAATAAAAATAAATTAATCTTTAAAAATAGATAGATAGATAGATAGATAGATAGATAGATAGACAGATACAAACTCACATGCATTCATATTAAGTCATTTCCTAAACCATGACAACTAATTCTCCAAGGAACAGAATTCACCTTTTAATAAAAATTAATCAAAATTTAAACAAATTCAAAAATCATACAAAACATAATTCTCTATTTCATTTTGTTGTAAGAATTTGAGAAAACAACTAAATTTATAAGATATTTCATTATTTCCAAGTTGTCACTCTACCTTGGGTGCTTTAGGTTCACTAACACGAAGAGCCTCCCTGAAATACGCGTCAACAGCATAATTGGCTTTCCTTTCTCGTTTAGGTGGTTCAATCCACTCTGTGAATGCAATCTAAGAAGTGGGAAATAATTCAAATCACTCATTTCACTATACACAGCAGTGATTTATATGCCAGACTATAAATTCTATAGAGGTGAGGACTACCGTATTTCTTACACTATATAATTAAAACACATAACAAAATCTGTAATACTATAGAATATATGCTATAGCACAAATAAGTAGGAAAAAATAAAAATTTTCTTAGAAAACTTGAGATTATGCTAACAAAGTAAAATATTTCTTCTATATCGAATTTTCAATTTTTCTCTGAAGTAGCAAATATTACTAATAAAATGAAATCATTTTAATTACCAATCAATTCAAATTCCACGAAAAATAGGCTGTGGCCTTTTTTTTTTTTTTTGGTTTTTCGAGACAGAGTTTCTCTGTAGCTTTGGTGCCTGTCCCAGAACTAGCTCTTGTAGACCATGCTGGCCTCGAACTCACAGAGATCCGCCTGCCTCTGCCTCCCAAGTGCTGGGATTAAAGGCGTGCACCACCACCGCCCGGCAGGCTGTGGCCTTTTTATTGGCACTTAGTTAACTTTCAATTATCCCCAATTATACTAACCCCATACAATAACACTTTCAGTAACAGTATGTAACGAACTTATCAGATACATTAAAAACACTCCGAACTAGTACAGTGGTATACACGTGTAAAGCCAGCATTAGGAGAATTAGAATTCAAGGCTACCTTCAAGTATAAAGCACGGATGGGCACTCAGGGTAGTGGTAAGACCCCAAATAAGCAAGCAAGCAATCAAACAAACCAGAGTTTACATGCTAAACACCACTTACACAGTGAAACACCTACACTGTGAGTAAACAATACTCACAAAGTTTCACAACTAACACAAGCCTCCAAGGTTTCAGTAAAACTCCATTCTGAAATAAATACCTTCTGTTTTTCTCTGTAGTCTTCTCCTTCAAAGTTATAAACACTAGACTCCGTATCCATTGTAAAATTTCTAAGCGAGCTCTCACCCATCTTGGAGAGCTTTTCATTCATCTCTGCAGTCTACACACAAAAAAATAAAAACAAAAAACTCATTATATTGAAAGGAAAATAATTTCAAGACCTTTAATCAAAACAGATTAGCCTTTGGGGGCTAGAGATGGCTAAGCAGTTAAGAGCACTTGTTGCTCTTCCAGATAACCTGGTTCAATTCACAAGACAGCCCACAACTATATTTAACTCCAGTTCCAGGGGACCCAATGGCTTCCTCTTGCCTCCTTGGGTAACAAGTACACTGTGATGCACACACACCCATGCACATAAAATATTTTTTTAACAAAAGATCATAACTGAGGAAGTATTTTCTCAAGTAGTTTTAATCTAAACTCTTCGGGTCCAAAGAAAGCTTGAATTTTCCAAACTTCAAAAGAAATCCAAATATCCAGAAATGAGACCAATCTGAACTACAGACATAAAAGCCAGCATTCCTCAGGAACTTGTCAAGCCAGTTCCAGCTACCAAAGGGAGATTTCCCTTACCTCTGGCAGCCTCCCTACCTGTGCACCTTTCAGCATATCAAAGTCCATGCTGGCCTCCAGGTTCCCTCAGTATCACAAGTACCTATTAAACATTTCAAAGTCCATGCTACCTTGCTAGCATCCTAGCCTTTCTCACTCCCTCCCCTATGTTAACTCCAGTTTCTCAGCTTCCTTCCTACCAGTTACTCACCCTTCTTACAGCCTAGCTATTTTCACCACTCTCCTCTTCAGTTCCTGCTATTTTTCACTATGCGTTCTCTACTCTGCTACTTCTCCAGCCCTGGCCATGTTCAGTCTACTTTCTCTGCTCTGGATTCCTCCAGATACCCCTGGCTGTTCTCTTCCTTTATCTACAACCAAAAAATTTCCCCTTAAATGAGTTAAACGGACAGGCACGCTGTCAGTTTATTTGTAAACTCTTTCTGTTACAAGCCATTAACATTTACCATTTATCATTTTACCTTCTTTGCACCCCTTTCCAAAATACCATCAATATCTTCATCAGTGATTTCACTTTCTTTTGATGCAAACACATGTGTGGCCCCATGTCGAATCATTTGAAGCATTTCATCTTTCCCAATTTTGTTCAGGTTCTGATCTACAAGCCTCCCTGGGGGGTGGGGAGAGATTGTGTTGTATTATATTAATTTTAAGTTTTAATTAAAAATTGTGTGATAATTTTTTACTATAAAGTTAAATTTTTAAATGTCAGAGGCAATACCACTCTCACAGTTTTATCCCATTTCTGTTTACTAGTGATTTACAAGTGATCAAACTCACTAGTACGTTAAACTTAATGCCACATTTTTAAGCTGGTTAAGTTACATATTATATAACGTTATCTACTATATATTGGTTCAATAAAATGTTTTTTTGATAGTATTTGAGATATTTGAAAATCAAGTTGCTGAGCAAAGTGGAGCATGTATTTAATCCTAGCACTTGGGAGGCAGAGGCAGGCGTGGCTATGAGTTCAAGGCCAGCCTGGTTCACTAGTGAGTTCCCGGACAAACAAACAAACAGAAAATCAAAGAGGGAGTCTTACAAATTTTAGTATTTGTAAACATTATAAACAAGAAATAACTCATCAGAAAGATAGTATTGCTCATCTTTCCAAGTCAGCTTTTTCTTAGAAACAGAAATACATATCTTCACTGTGTTTTGACTTTATATAAGAACAGGTGCCTTTAATCTCAATACTGGGAAAGCAGAGGTAGGAAAACTATGAGTTCAAGGCCAGTCTAGTCTATTTGGCAAAGTCTAGACTAGTCAAGCCTATACAGAAAGCTCTGTCTCCCTACTCCACCCCACCTCCAAAAAATATCTAGATATGATGAACCCAAAGCTTTTGAAAATTTTGTTTGATCACAGAAAAGAATACAACATTAATAAATTAAATAAAGATCTTCAAGGGATAGGAATTTAGTCAACCTTAATTTGTGTTTTCACAAATACACGCAAAGTATGTAATCCAAAAGGCTGATCTGATACCAAAACTTGAAGTTCCTCTCAATCGAGCAGCTCCCTCTAGTCCTGTGTCTAGTCAAAAGTGTCTCTCCTACTAAATTTTAAAGTTTCTTGAAAATAAGCATGCCTGGTCCACTTGTTGCTTTAGTCTTAGCAGTAAGGACAATGTCTGGCATCGTTCTAGATAAGAAAAAAAGTGAAACACTTTGTGCCTTTCATTTCTTCAGTATAACCCGGTGCTTGTCAATCTGCTAAATGTCATACACTTTATATATTACCCTATTTAATGCTTAAAAAATTCTAAACATTACTTTTATTTCCACTTAAGTGAAATCTGAGGCTCAGGCAGAAAGAAACTGTTAGCTAGTAAATACTAAAATCAACTTACCCAAGTTTAAAATCTACTTAAATAACAAAATTAAAGCTTAAAATATCTGGAATATAAGCCATCTTGGCTGTTAGCTGGACTCTAAGAAACCATCAGACAGAAACATGTTGCTGTCAATGCAACGTAGGGAATTATCTGAAAGTTCTAGGCCTCACCTTGTTGAATGACTATCGAATCCAGTCTGAGTTTCATCTCAGCGCGTTCTACTATTCTTTCTTCTACAGTGTTATCAGTTATAAAGCGAAACACTCGGACCGTCTTCGTTTGTCCAATTCTATGTGCTCGGTCCTATGAGAATTGAATTATCATATCATTTTGAATTTAGTTAAAAAGTGAAATAATATAGAAATGTATGAGAAGCAAAATTATTTATGATGTATAAAATTATAACACTTATAAAATAATATGGATTCGCCAGGCAGTGGTAGCATATCTTTAATCCCAGCAAATACAAGGAAAGCTTCCTAAGACTAAAAGAAATAATAGCTGTTTAAAGAGACAAGGCTAATCACATGAATAACACAAATACAATAACTAGCTAATAGGCAAAATTGTAATTAATATTTCAGTTTGATGATGATTTTTCCTTGAACTTAATCTCAAAACTTTTTCCTTCACGAAGTTAATGAAATCTGTTTTGGTTTGTTTTTGTGTTTCGAAACAGGATTTCACTGTGTAACCCTGGTAGGTGGATCTCAGTGAGTTCGAGGCCAGCCTGGTCTACAAAGCGTGTTTCAGGACAGCCAGGACTATAAAGTTCCAGGACAGTCAGGACTACACAGAGAAATCCTGTCTCAAAGAAAAAGAAAGCAAGAAAGAATTCTACTAGGTTAAACCAGGGATGTTTATAGAATGAACAGACACTACCTAAGACATCTACTAAGCACACAAGTATTTACTTGTTATTTCTTACCATAGCCTGAAGATCTACTTGGGGATTCCAATCCGAATCATATAAAATTACTACATCAGCAGTTGCAAGATTGATACCCAGACCACCAGCACGTGTGCTTAGCATAAAAACAAACTTTGTGCTATTTGGTTCATTGTATGCATTGATGGAGTCCTATGGGAATAAAATAACAAGCATTAGAAATTTTCATTATAATTGTTGTGGGATGGGACATTCTTTTTGTAATCTCACTATGTAGCCCCAGCTAGTCTGAGACTGTGTTGACTACCTCTTGGGTGCTGGGATTAAAGGCACAGTCTACCACCTGCTCCTACAGCATGCCATTATGATTGGCTTAGAAAATTATTTTATACAGGGCATCGCAGCACATACCTATAACACCAGCACTCAAGAAGAGGCACAAAGATCAGAAGCTCAAGATCATACACATCTACACAGTGAATTCTACACCAGCCTGGCATATGTAAGTCCCTGACTGAAGTGATGGCACTGACTGCTCTTCCAGAGGATCCTTGTTTGATCTCCAGCATCCATGACAGCTCACAACCTTCTGTAACTCCAGTACCAGGGCTCCAATGACTAATCATGCCTCCTTGGGGACCAGGCACACACAAGGTGCAGAGATACATGCAGACAAAACAATGATACACACAAAATAAAATTTTAAAAAAAAGATGTATTCTTAAAAAAAAAAAAATCACATATTGTAATATAATACAATGCAAACATATAATGACTTGGCACATGCTAATAGAACATGAAATCATTGTAATTTTTTTTATCTCCCCAGACTTCTTTACTTACTTGTCTCTCATCATGGGGTGTCTGCCCATCCAATCTGCAGTATTCATAATTTCTCCACATGCAATAATCTTCCAAAATGTCTAATACCCTTGTCATCTGACTGAATATTAGTACTCTTGAACCTGACAGACATAAATAGCCCATTGTCAAAAGATTTCTTAATTTTTTTTAAAATAAAAACTTTTGTTAAACTAAAGAAAGTAGGACTAACAAATTATCAATCAATTCCAAATCACTTCCTTTGGTTAAAAAGATAAAAATGGCACTGGTAAATACCTAGGTCAGCCATTCTCCACCTGTCCTCCATCAAGGCACAGAAAAAAAGTGACATGTACAGAAAACTAAGGTAAACTGATTTAGGAAACTGAATCATTAGTCTATTACCTCATATATATTTAAAAGCAGTCTTACAGCACTCCACAACCTTTCTTTAAACATGATCTCTTAAGTTGCCCACACCCCTGAAGTCCCTAATACATTTCTAATTATGAAAACATTTTAACTCAATAGAACACAAATGTGAGCCTGACATTTGTATCACAAGTCCTTCACTTATCTGCCACAACTCAAATTATTCTACTGGTTTCCTCACAAGTCAGATACAAAACATCTTCAGCAAAATATATGACAAAGGAGTTGTTTTGAGAACAATTGATTATGATAGGAGCCTAACTCAAAAATGAGGCTGACAGCCTAATGCGAAAGAACGTTTCAGTCTCTACATCCTTAGAGTTCAATGTAACTCTCATCAACATTTAATAGCCTGACAAGTTCCTGCCACTTTTACCTACCATGTGAGTCTTTAATTACTCAGCTATTTCCATAAAAAAGTTACAAAAAAAAAAAAAAAAAAAAAACAAAAACGCAAACCAGTTCACTAACAACCACAATGTTTTTGGCTATCATTATCAATGTCCATCTATTTGTACAACCATATTTCCTTCAAATGTTATACCTGTAAGCACAGTTGAAGGAACTGAAAGCTCACTATACTCTTGATACTACAAAAATCTATTTCATTTAGTAATAATTATCTTATAAAGCTGATATACAAAATGCTATAATGAGATGTTTCAATTTATCCAGAAATATATCAGACATAGCCATTCTCATATTTAGAAAATTCAGAATACTGTAAATAGAAACACTTTGAGTCCATACTCTAAACTCCATAAAAAATACAATGAAAATGTTATAGGAATTTAGCAGAGCCTAATATCTACCCTAACAGATAGATAGGGTAGGTAAACCCTCATTTTTTAGAAGTACTTTGACCTTAAAGAATCCCTGTGGTAAACAACGATTGTTTCCCATGATCTGGAGAATTGCTTTGCTCAAGAGGCATTGTAGCCATCCCATGACTTTGATCACAAAATGCTTCAGGCACATCTGAGACTCTTATATTAATTGTGTATTGCAAACAATACATAACAAGGGACTAGAGACATGGGGGCATGTGATGCTCTCCTTCAGTAAGACATGTAAATTAGAGACCTTGGTATGAAGAAATATTTGTGTAACAATCAATAAATACACCTGTGCATGGCTGTTCCGGGTTTAGTACATCAGAGAGGTTGGTCCTTCCTAATGCCACACAGGCCTTAAAATTTCATCTTGGGCAGGACAATGGTAGCATACGCCTTTAATCCTAGCACTCATTGGCAGAGGCAGGCAGATCTTTGTGAGTTCAAGGCCAGCCTGGTCTATAATGAGAGTTTCAGGACAGCCAGGGCTACACTGAGAAACCCTGTCTCGAAAAATGAAAATAAAAAATTTCATCTTGGAGTGCCTTCTTTCTTCAACCAATCCATGCTACACAGAGCACCCTGACGTCTGGCACTCAACATGGGGCAAGAGGAAAGAAGGGTCCAAAAACCCCATGTATGCCCAAAAAAGTATACAATGTAACTTTCTAAAAAAGGATCTGGGAAATGTGTATGCAGGAAAAGCATTCCTGGTATCTCATGATAAAAAGATTAAATTTCTAGGAAAGCTACATAAATTGGATGGTAGCTACTTTGAGTATTTACCAATGGGAGTTAAGAACTAAAAATAGGGTAAAGGGATTTGGTGTCCAATACTTCAACTTTAAAAACTGTCATAACAGACATTTCAAAGTGTTGTGTTTTTGTCCTCTTAATATTAGATTTTTTTAAAGATTTTGTTTCATTTCAATTTAATGCCAGTTAACATAGATACCTTGTTCTTTTAATTTAGGGAGCAGCTTGTCTAACACCACCATTTTGCCACTGTTGGTAACTAGATGCATATCTGTTGTGTAAGGTGGACCAGGTTCGGCTCCATCAAAGAGATACGGATGATTGCAGCATTTCCTCAACTGCATCAAAATGTTCAATAACCTCATTTTGTCCATCTTCCCTGCTGAGTTTAATATGTCTATATCCTTCATTAAAATCCGAGTATACCTATTAAAAAGAAAAATAGTTTAATGCCTAGCCCTTTGCATACTTAATCCCCTTAGCCAGCCCCAAAACAAAATACTTAAGTATAATTTGAAAAATAATTGTATGAAACTTGCTTCCAATGATCTAGGAAATAAATAGGTACAACACAGACCTACAAAGTTTCGCATGTTTGTACCGAGACAAAGAACAATGTATCCCTCAGAATGTCATGGATCATTATGCTATGGATAAACTTAAACTATGCAGCTGTTGTACAACATCAATTCCTAATGTATGGTTACCTATTATCATCTCTAATTTTTTGTTTTTGTTTTTATTGCCTATAGCATATGTTCACATTCAGGCCCTTTAATAAAGTTAGTGTGATAATTTTCATGTAATTGAGCTTTAAAAAAAGAAAACATTATGTGCTAAACATAATTTTAGTATACAGTATTTTCTCAACAAAAACTTTACTCATTTTACTCAATTACAGGAATTATTGACATGAAATAGTCCAGTGAACAGACTGCATATACAACAGTTGTCGTATGAAATTATTCACTTACAGATGCCAGAGTAAAAACACTCTAAGGCATTTAACAATGGGGGGAAAATGCCTAACAATGCATTTCTCAGAACTTATTCTACCATTAAATGATACTTGACTGTGCCATATAATGGGTAGCTAATGCAGTATTTAAGAAAATTAAGATCTAAGAAAGGAGAAAGGATCCTGAGGTTAAGGCATGATGATGAGATTAAAATGATTTGCTATCATTTACACATATACATATATACATACACAGAGAAAGGAATGTTCGTGAACTATAGCTATAGTTTAAGGTCAAACCATAACAAGCCATTAATGATTTATAAGAATTTAGAAATTACATAGCAGCAATAAGCAATCATGTCTAACAAAATAAAGTTGTAGTCAAACCGAATGTTCTAAACAAAGAAACTAGAATGAACCTAAAGCAATGTTTAGTAAAGTGTCACTGACAGCAGACTTTATTACAATTCTGACTGATGAGTTGCCGGGCTTTGGTGGCGCACGCCTTTAATCCCAGCACTCGGGAGGCAGAGGCAGGCGGATCTCTATGAGTTCGAGGCCAGCCTGGTCTACAAAGGGAGTTCCAGGACAGGCTCCAAAGCTACAGAGAAACCCTGTCTCAAAAAAACAAACAAAAAAAGAAAACCAAAAAACAATTCTGACTGATGAGAAGTCCACACATTTATCAGCATCTGTTCACCTCTGACATCAACTCACTTAGTTCTATTACACACACACACACACACACACACACACACACTCGGCAAACCTAGTATGCTCCTTTCTAAATTCCTAAGGACATAGAAAATAGCTCATCTTCTACAGTGGAGTTCTTTCAGGTAACTTGCCTAGATCTGTAATTATATCCTTTCCATCCTTTTCTAACTCTAGCTCCTCACAAATACAATTTTAAAACATGGTAAGAACGGTAAAATAGCAGGTTACTTATGTCACCCCTTGAGCACTATGCTTATAGTACATATTCTAAAGTTACATCATCTTTCCCTACAGTGTCCTTGCACTGAGTTCATGGTATGTTCTCTACCAAAGGGAAAGTCATGTTGGAAACGGGCTCAGTGGGAGAGGAATTGGGGTGAGAGGGTAATGGGCTGTGAATATGATCAAAGTACATCCATACATGTGAGATGATAATAAATGCATTTAACAGTCAGTCGGAAGTTTCTAGCTGTTTACACTGCACCTGTCTGTAAAGCTTTAAAAAAGAAAACTTATTTCTAAAATGTGAAGACAGCAAGATGGTTCAGTAATGTCAAGACACTTGCCACCAAAGCTTGTAAGCAACCTGAGCAGACCCACAGAACCTACGTGGTAAGGGGAGCCAAATTGTACAAGTCCTCTGACCTCCACATACAAACCATTAACATGAAAACATACATACTCGTGTACATGCACACAAATAATTAAATGCAAAAAATCCCTAAAGACTAATATATTTTGAGCTTTTTAATTTTGTCCTATGAAAACATTGAAACTACCAGGTATCATTACAATCATTTCATAAAAATATTTCATATTTCTTAAAATTTTAGGAGAAAAAAGTATTTTAGACTAAATAAATGTAGTTTTATGTACTAAAAATATTAAGGTTTACAACTACAGGGACTAGAGAGGTGGTTCAGACGTTAAGTCCACTGGTTACTTTCACAGAGGATCCACATTCAATTCCCAGCACCCACAGAGGCTCACAGCTATCTGTAACTCCTGTTTCAGGAGATCTGACACTCTCTTCCTATCTCCACAGGGATAGGGCACAAAAATGGCAAACAGATATACATGCAAGGCAAAACATTCATACAATCAATATAAATTTTACATATTCTTAAGTATATGTATGTATACATACATACAATTTTGTATGTGCATATCTGAAAGGGTATCTCAGGCTAGTCTCAAACTCACATAAGCCACAGATGACACTGCACTCCTGACATTGTACTTCTGCCTTTCCAGTGCTGTTCATCATCACATCTAGTTTATGTGGTGATGAGGAATGAACCCAAGACTTTGTGCATGTTAGATAAACACTCCCATCTGAACTACATTCTGAGCCATTTTTTGTTCTGTTCACATCATGGATCTTGCTTAATTTTGTTTATTAGCTCTGAACAGACAGAAAAATGTACTTTTTAAGTATAGAAACTATGACTCAGTTTCTTGATTTCTTTCATTTATTTTTATTTTACATGCATTGGTGTTTTGCTTTCACGTATGTCTGGGTGAGGGTGTTGAAGTCTCTGGAACTGGAGTCAAAGACAGTTGTGAGCCATGACGTGGGTGCTGGGAACTGAATTTGGGTCCTCTAGAAGAAAAGCCAGTGCTCTTATCACTGAAATATTTCTCTAGCCCCATGACTCAGTTTTTAAGTGAACTTTGGGTGAAATTTATAGAAACATTCTGCTCAGTGTTAGGATAACTAAATTAAATTTCTAGTTTTTAATCACTTGTGTGAAATAAAACAGAGAAGGAATAACCACCACCAGAATATCCCTGGGGAGCAGAAACCACCCTGCAAGCCAGGCTGCTGTGCTGATCCACCTCCTGCCACCTTTTAACGAGCACTACATCAACAGGTTAAACTTAATCCAGCAAACAGAAATTCCATAAAGACACAAAAGACTGTAAAATGAAAATCTAGGAAACACAGTATTGCCAAGTGTCTCAGAATACATACCATTCCCTTTGCATTTTGCTAAGACCTACATAAATTTTTACTTCTTTCTTTGGAGGCAAACTCTTCTCAACATCAGCTTTAATTCGACGAAGGAGGAATGGACGCAAAACCTTAGAGAAAGGGCAAAAAGAAAAAGGTAATCTTATCTGCAATACTGGTATTACTTCAAAATCTTATAATTATGTACCAAATATATGGAAAAGAAACTTGTTTGAATAGCAAGTAATTTTTAAGATTTCCCTGTTCCAATTACATAATTTATTACTATTACATTCTTGAAGGGTAACAATACAATTTCATTATTTATCCTTTATGTAAGCATTTATATAATACTTGCTATATTCTCATTAAACACTAGGAAAATGGTAGGTTTTAAAACTATTTTCAACATTGCTAATTCATGCTAGTTTAAAAACAAGATACTTGCGCACACACTGTCCGACACTGATTAAGAGCTATACGGCTAGCTTTAAATAATTAACTGTTACAGATGCAGTAAATGTGGCAAGTATAAAATACCCAGTTCAATTCAGTCTCTAGCAAGTTAACAAATCCTTAAGTCTCCCCTAGTCCTTTCCTGGACTATCTGAATTAAAAGTGACAAGGACACTATCACTACTTTCAGATATACTTAACAAAAAAATCTCAGTACACAAGAATTTAAAAGTATAATTAATGTATAAAGGAAAAAAAGGTCAACCTAGCATAAGGGCTCACACCTATAATCCCAACACTTGGGAGGCTGTGGCAGGAAGATTACCTAGTTTAAAGTCAGCCATGGCTGCATAACAAAATCATGTCTCGACACAATAGAACAGGGAAAAGGGAAGGAGAACAGGAGAAAAAGAAGATAGAAAGAAGAAAAACAGCCACTGAAACCAGGTACTGTACAAAGTATATAATCATGTTTCCTGCCTTTGTGCTTACGCTCCACCAGGGTAAACACTTACAACGCTAGAATGCTCAAATGACTAAAGATGGAATGAACACACAAAGGACCCAGTTCAGCCTCAGTCTAGATGGTCAATAAAGTAGGTGGTAGATACAAGTCTTAGGCCACGTAAAAAAAAATATCAGAAATTCTAAATACAATAAAAACAATAATGAAAGAATAAGTAGAATTAGTCAAATGTTTCCAGAAAATTTATGTAAAATTAAAGCTGGAATGTTCTGAAAGATTAGGATGTAGGGAGAGGTGAGCAGGGTGTAAGTTTATCTGCTGGGGAACTTTTTTCATATTTATAGGTATGCTTGTCACAAATGGCAGCAAGGACAAAATGTTAGGGATGTTGTTAAATGATATACAGCACACAGTACAGCCTTCTCTTTTCCTATCCCTTATATATTATCCAAACCAAAATGTCAACAGATGTTGAAAAGCCCTAATATTATGTCATGAAGGGACTTGTAGGTTATGGTCACAATGTCTTGTTTGGTCCTGATAGCCAAAAGTGCCCTTACCTGTGGATTAAGAGATTTCTTTCTTCTACATTACATTAAAAGTAGACTCTAACACTAAAACCATCACAGGTCATCTCCGTAATGTCATTTCAAACAATAAATTTTAAATTCAAATAATTCTGTATTATACTCCTGTAAGCAGTAAAATAAGTGATTTACATATTTTTTTCACCAATGGAAATATGCTCTAACCATACATACCATATGAAGCCTCTCAACAAGCTTTTGATCCCCAAGGCAATTATTTGTATCAAACCAGGAATCAAAGTCCTAGATCAACAAACAAAAAACATCTTAAGGTCAAAAACAGTATTAACCACCAAATGCCCAATAGCAAGAGATGTAAAATGATTTCTAGAATTAGTATGGTATGTGAGTTTTGAGCCACACACACACTAATAATTTAGTTCAAGCCACTGTTGTCCAAGTATCATGTTTACTACTAGCACCAGGACAAGGGGCTGAGTCATATTATTTCCTAAGCATTTTTCCGCAAATACAGACGGACTAACAATGAAGAGTCTGAAAGCTAGTTTACAGAAATATTGTCTCAGAAACATCAAAATATTTGTAAATAAAACTTTTAAATCTGAGCCGGGCAGTGGTGGCACATGCCTTTAGTCAGAGCTTTTGGAAGGCAGAGGCAGGATGATCTCTGTGAGTCTGAGGCCAGCCTGGTCTATAGAGAAAGTTCCAGGACATGCTTCAAAGCTACACAGAGAAACCCTGTCTCGAAAAACCAAAAAACAAACAAAAATCCAAATTTTTGTTTTTAAAATAACCCTTAATATAAATCAAAATTAAAACCTTTATATAACTTATTTATTTATTTATTTGTTTGTTTGTTTTTTGAGACAGGGTTTCTCTGTGGTTTTGGAGCCTGTTCTGGAACTAGCTCTTGTAGACCAGGCTGGTCTCGAACTCACAGAAATCCGCCTGCCTCTGCCTCCCGAGTGCTGGGATTAAAGGTATGCGCCACCACCGCCCGGCTTATAATTTATATAAATGTATTAACATGGATGTCTAAAAGGCTCTCCCCACCCATTCCAGATATAGGAACAATCGTTCAGAATTGAACACTGGTTTAACAACTGTAATTACTAACAGCACAGACTGATACATAAATTATTTTCCCTAGTACAATGAGCAGTTAGCCACTTCTACCATCATTTCATTATGTAAATAACTGATAGACATAAAAGACTAAGTTATTATACCATAACGAAAAGCATGAGTGATGCTTACTCTCCATTGTCAACTTGACAGTCCAGAACTAGCCCAGCAATGGGCCTCCCAGATGACTACAGGGGACTATCTTGAGTACGTCAATTAGTGCAGGAAGCTCTATCCAACCATGTGACTATTCCTGGGCTGGGGATCCTGGACTGTTCCGAATGGAGAAGAGAGCAGAACACTAGGATACATTTATCACTCTGTTTTCTGAATGTGAATGATGTCTGATCAGCTACTGCCAGCACCCTCAACCTTAACAGTATGTACCCTGAACTGTGGGCCAGAATAAACCCTTCCTCCCTCGTCTGTCAGAGTATTTTATCACAGCAACTGGAAGAGAAACTAGGACAGAAGGTTAAACGACCCCTTCACATACGAAGGACATTTCTGGAAGACGAAACACAATGTGTGGGACAGACAAAGCTCCTTGGGAATGCCTTTAAGACAGCAGTTAACCTAAAAACTGAGGTAAAATTAAGCAGCCCTGATTGCCAAACAGGAGTAAGAATATGCCATTCCAATTGTAGAAACTGATGGGAAGTGAGATTAAAGTCAAGGCTCAAAAGTCAATTCTCAATACATGACCAACTTAGTAGGTTAGTAACAGGCCAGTGTAAAAAAATTAATGACCACCTCAAACAGTGCTATTATTAAATTATAAGGCATTAACCAAAATATCATTAACCACAAAGAGATGCTTACATCAGCTGAATTAAACACGTCTGGTAAGAGAAAATTTAGAAGTGACCAGAGCTCGTGCAGGTTGTTCTGAAGAGGCGTCCCAGTTAGCAACAGTCGATTTGTAGTCTTGAATTCCCTCACTATTTCTGACAACTGAAAGAATCAAAGCCCATTGTTAGAACATTCTGAATGAAACCCTTAGACACAAAAATGTTCAGATTAACTATCAAATTACCTTAGATTTTTCATTTTTTATCCTGTGAGCTTCGTCTATAACTAAGTATCTCCAGTTAAACTTTTTGAACACAGACTTCTCTTTAATGAGCATTTCATAAGATGTGACACACACATCCCACTCTCCTGGTAATAAAACATCCCTGACAAATGCAGCCTGTAAAGCAACAGAAAAACTTACATCACTCAACGCAATTATACATTAAACTTACCAACAAGTAATTTAATACAGAAAAAGGAGTGAGACTATTAAGCAATATACCTATTATTAAATAAGCACTTAAAGCCAGCTTTCCTACCACTAGAATTACTTCATTAATCACTTTAACGTCAGTTTTAACTTAATTTCACAAAGCTGAAGTGAATCACAAAACTCAGAAGCCTAACTCTTTAAAATGTCTTTCCACAATTCGCTAGGTCTCTATATTCTTAGGAAACAGGATTTGTAACAAAAAGACTGACAGTTGTTAGTAATGTTTCATTCCTTTGATTTGTATATGTATTAACACATTATTCTCATTTTATATAGATATGAAAGTAAAAAAAAAAAAAAAAAAATCAAAGAAGTAATTGAGTCCCCCAAACAAAAAGCAACTTAGTAAGAAGAGACAGCTCAGTAGTTAAGTGGTTAAGAGCACTTGCTGTTCTTAGAGAGGACCCAGGTTCACAACCCAGCACCCACATGGTTGCTCAGAACCATCCATATCTCTAGTTTCAGGGACGTGATTCCCATTTCTGGCCTCAGAAGCATGCACCTGGTATAGAGATATATACCCAGGCAAAGCACTCGTAAATATAATCTTAAAAAATTAACCTATCTAGTGAAGCACAAAATCATTTAATACAATTATTTAATCAATGAATGCAATCCATTATCTAACTTCCAAATTTATGTTCTCTCCCTCTTTTATTTATTTATTTATTTTTTTGCTTGTTTTATGAGATAGGGTTTCTCTGTGTAGCCCTAGCTGTCCTAGAACTCACTCTGTAATCCAGGCTGACCTCAAACATAGAGATCTACCTGCCTTGCCCCCCACGTGTTGGGATTAAAGGTGTGCACCGCACCACCCAGCAAAGTTCTTTATTCTTAATAGTGTCCTTATTTCCACATGACTTTGTCCCAAAAAGGTATGGCTAAGAAACCAAATATTTTAACTCATATTTGTATCATAACATCTCATACTACTAGAATTGATTCCACTTGAATTTAACAATTACTATTCTATAACTATTACCACTGTACCCTAATCTAGAAATCTGGTTCCTCAAATTTTTAATCTTGACACATTCAAAATCTTTTTAAACATACTAATACTTCCAAATAGACACCCCTTGACTTTATAAAATCACTTCCAAAGGGAGAAACAAGCTGAAAATAAATTCTTAGAGCTTTCTATAGTCTTTAAAGCCTTCCCATAAAATTCTTAACCACAAAAGCAGTATTACAGTTAGAAATCACTAATAGTTTGTGAAGACCCTTTCCCTTTCTTTATTATCCCTTCTCTGGCTATTTCATCTTTATGGTATAAAAACTTACTCGTTGCTCTTTATCTCCTATCAAGCAAACAGATCTAAGTGTTGGCACCCATCTCTTGAATTCACTCATCCAGTTGTGCAATGTAGACTTGGGGACCAAAACCATATGAGGACCAGGAATATTTCTATAGTGTTTCATGTACCCAAGGAGAGAAATTGTTTGAAGTGTCTTTCCCAAACCCTGAGAAAATTCATAATTAAACATTAAATCAATGAATCACATCAATTAAATTAACCATTAAACAATGCTTTCCATATTACAGCCACCCCCATCATGCACAGAACATTTAAAAGAAATGCTACATCTGGGACAACATGACAAGAGCTTAATGTGCACGGCAGTTAACAGAGTTAGGTCACATAAGTCGGTAAAAGGGATCAGCATCACCCCTCCAAGGCTCAGAACATGGGATATTCCCAAACTATCAGAGGCAGAACTGAGTATCTCTTTTGACTCCTTACTTTCTCCACCAATTGTTTAAACAATTGAGAACAGTAAAAATATTCACAACATAACTAGTAAGTAGTGAACAGAAGATATGTTTTATGAAATAGAGCTCTGTTAACTGTTCATAAAACTCAAGAGAAACAGTCAAATTGCTTCACTACAAAACTAAAGAAGCTGCAAGTGGTGGTGCACAGCTTATACCCAGCACTCAGGAGGCAGAGGCAGGTGGATCTCTGTGAGTTCCAGGCCAGTATGGTCTACACACTGAGTTCCCAGATAGTCAAGGCTTTACAGAGAAACCCTGCCTCAAAATAAATAATAAGCAAACAAACAAATAAATAAATAGCAAAAAAAAAACTTCTCCAAACATATTATTTAAAAACGTACTCTACAGAGTTTAAAATCCTTTTTGTAATTTTTTTTGGGGGGAGGAGTTCATGACAGGGTTTCTCGGTATCTTTGAAGCCTGTCCTAGAACTAGCTCTTGTAGACCTGGCTGGCCCCGAATCCACAAACATCCCTCCTGCCTCTGCCTCCCGAGTGCTGAGATTAAAGGCATGCACCACCACCACCCAGCAAGATATTTCTTCACACGTGAAGACATCACTTATACAGCTAAGGCAAGTTGCTTATAACACTTCGAGAAAAAATTTAGTTGTAATCAACAAAACTATTCTCTTGACCGCTATAAATTTAATGTCAACCTATTTTAAGTTACAAAAGCAAAACAACAACCAAAAAAACCTTCAAGCTTCAAAATAGCCAAACGCATACCATTTCATCTGCAAGGATACCATTGATGCCATTTTCATACAGAGAGATGAGCCAATTCAATCCTCGGACCTGGTAATCTCTCAGTTTACCCCATTTTACATCTAAGAACAACAACAAAACAAGTTCAATTGAAACACAAAAAAATACAAAACAGGTCAGGCCCCTTTTATCTGATTCTAGAGATTTACCTAGGACCTTTATTTTTTTCAAGACACGTGTATTATGGGGATTCTGAAAGGTTAAAATCATTAAAAGTAGCCTACTAAATCTGAACTGAAGCAGGAGTAGTTGGATACAAATAACTAATAATGAATTATGACTGTTGGTATCAGAATCCTCATCAAAATCACTCAACCAATGTTAAAACACACTGGCCTTCAGATCATCTCTGGCCTCTGTACCTCTCTTTTTAATGCTAGCGCAATGTTTATAACCAAATGTTTTTGTCCTTCTTAAAGATCAGACAGAGGTTCTCATGGTGGAATAAAAACAGAGAATTCTTTCTCCAAGTCCACCCTCCCTAATTTCTTAAGTTCTTTTTCTGAGAGATCTTATGTCTTTTAGTATATATTATTTGTTTTATTTCCCTGGATAAATCACTGCTTAAGAATGAAAAGCTGGGACTGGAGCGAAGGCTCAGGTTAAGAGCACTGGCTGCTCTTTCAGAGGTCCTGATTTCAATTCCCAACAACCACATGGTGGCTCACAGCCGGCTATACTGAGATCTGGTGCCCTCTTCTGGCACCACAGAGGTGCCATATTGTGTGGCAGAATGTTGTATACATAATAAATAAATCTTAAAAAAAAGAAAAGAAAAGCTAATCAACCAGGACTGGATACACTAGTTACAATGAATGAATGTGAAAAAAGTTATCTGTAATTTCCTTTCCACCTTGTCAGACAGAGTCTCTAGCCTCTAGCTTGATTTGAAAAGTAGAAGTCAGGTGGTGGTGGTAACGCCTTTAATCCCAGGACTGGAAAGGCAGATCTTTGTGAGTTCAAGGCCAGCCTGGTCTACTCAGTGAGTTCCAGGGTAGCCAGTGCTACACAGAGAAACCCTGCCTCAAAAGAAAAAAAGAAAAGAAACAAGAAACTGGATGCTTCATAAGACAAAGGGGAAAAGCAAAGAGAGTGAGTAAACTCCTTAACATTCTAACTAAGCAAGAGTCCAAACAAAATTCTGCTATTGTTCACACTGAATACTCATCTGAACAGGAGCCACAGGAAAGCTAGGCTGCAGTGAAGATTGCAAAAGCCTCTAATCCTATCAGAAATCAAGATGTGTACAAGTAAAACTAACCTGGCTAAATGTTTTCTTATGGAAAAAGATCAATACATTTCAAAAATGATTAATTTATATGAAAACATCAGCAAATAAATTTTTTCTTGATCCTCCACATACAAAGTAGTTTTCATATTTGGGAAAAATATGAGGCAAAATCATTCCATTTTATATGTACCTTAGAACATGTAAATAAACAGCATTTTCATATACTTCTGAAATATAGCACACACTATCCTCTCTCAGTGCTAGGGATCAAAGCCAAGGCTTTGCAAACGCTATTAGCACTCGAAGCACTCTATAGCTCTAAGCCCTGTCGACATGTTAACACCTCAGATCACACAACTCTAAATTATTCACAGCCTATAGCTACCCAAGATTACTAAGAATTTATAAATTATCGGTAAAGCAAATTCAAACATCAATCCCTTTGAAAAAAAAAATCAAATGATTCAGCCAGGCAGTAGTGGTGCACACCTTTAATCCCAGCACTTGGGAAGCAGAGGCAGGTATATCTCTGTGAGTTGGAGGACAGCCTGTTGTTATTTGACTGTTCCAGGACAGTCAGAGCTGACAGAGAAACACTATCTGGGTGGGGGATGGGGGTGGGGTGGGGTGGGAGGATCAAATGATTCAATGAATTTAACATACATGATGGAGAATCTTCAAATCGAGTACAGACATTAGTTGCTTTAGAGCTTTCTGTTAATAGTTCTTCATCCTCCTCTTGCTCTGTTCTACGGTGTCGGTAGCTGTCAAAATGAAAACAAAAATCAACTAATAATGAGTTTTATTTCAATACAGCAGACAAATAATGATATCACAACAATCTTAACAGGCATCTAAGTTAAGCCAAAGCCACAGATGTGGCACAGCGATAGAGCGCTTGTCTAGCATGAGTAAAGTCCTAGGTTAGAGACTGTGTACCTCAAAACATTTTAAGAAAATAAAGCTGAAAAGCAGAGTGAGCCCATAAAGTGAACAGTAGAAAATTTACTAGTAAATTTAAACTTTAAATATTCACGTGGCTAGCTAAACTATGAATAAAATATACATTAAGAGGCAGGCTAATCTCTAAATCTGGGACCAGCCTGGTCTATATAGTGAGTTCCAGGACAGCCAGGGCCACAGAGAAACTTTGTCTCAAGGGGAAAGGGAGGAAGGAATCAAACAAAAAATTTTAAATACATACACAGAAGAATTTAATAAACAGGATAATAATTTCAAGAATATATATACACACATAGCCAAAAATTTTGTAACTTCCTTTTCATGTCTTTTTGCCAAGAGGAAAATTCTAGAAATGACACTTTTAAAATCATAAGTATGACTAAAAGCTAAGAAATAAGGACCAAAGATTTCTTTGGAGACTAGTCAGCAAAGAGCTTGCCTTACAAGATATGAATTCAAACCCATCTCCCCATCAAAATAAAAGCAAAATGCAGCTGGGGCTTGCAATCCAGGCACTGAGGAGGCAGAGATAAGCAAATGCCTGGTGTTAGCTGGCCACAGCTATAATTCCTACATTCCAGGGAGAAAAAGACTCAGTTTGAGGCCAGTCTGGACTATGCACTGAGACATCTCAAGGAATACACACCCAAACCCATCTCCAAAAAGAGAAAG
The DNA here is from genome assembly GCF_950005125.1 of Chionomys nivalis. NCBI lineage: Eukaryota > Metazoa > Chordata > Mammalia > Rodentia > Cricetidae > Chionomys > Chionomys nivalis. Next base: position 48,755,294 of record NC_080106.1, read on the forward strand.
GGGACTAAAATATATATGTTTGTGATAGAGTGCCTGCCTAGCGTAGCCAAGGCCTGGGGTTTGATGCTTACAAGAGAGAGAGAGAGAGAGAGAGAGAGAGAGATCTCAATCTTATTTTCCAATGACACAATTCAGTAAACAAACAAAACTCAGTAACCTACTACGTATTTCCTGCGAACCATCTCTATTTTACAGAATAACAGAAAGAGCAGAAGCATTTCTTTTCATACCATACATTGATTATCCCACAACACAATAATGCTTATTACAGTAATTGCAGGACATTGATACACTTAAATAACTAACAAGATTTCACATCTGGAACAATTTAAATATATCTAAAGTACAAAGTTGTCTCTTAAAAAGTTTTCTTTGTTTTTCTGGTTTTAGAGTTTCTGTGTAGCCCTGGCTTTTGTAGAACTCAGAGATTTGCCTCCGTAGTGCTGGGATTAAAGCCTTGTACCACTGCCACCTGGCTTGAAAAGGTTTTGTTTAAATATAAAAATAGTACTTTGAACATACATAATTGGAAATAATAAGATACACCGGAACAACACAATACTCCAAATGAAACTAATATGATGCTTATTCCCTCCAGATGAACATCATACTTTTCTGTTTAAACTAATCACTTAGGAATTTTCACATTGATAAACATATAATCTCTTTAAAATAATCTTACATATGATAATTAATTTACACACTTCATTTATCACATCAGGTATTATAGTAGAGACCACCCTTAAAATATTAAGATACTAGCACAAAAGTCTTGAAAAATCTGTATATTCAGTACGTACAATGAATTACCAAAAAAAAACACTGAAGGATGGCATATGTGACACTTCAACATATAAGCAGCCAGCTAAGTATGCAGCAAACATTTTAAACAAATAGTGTACACATCAACTCAAATGCCCTTATTAACAAGGCTGGGAATATGCACTTGCAAGGCCAGCTACTTAGTGAGCTGACAGAGAAAGACCTTCAGTCCCTAAGGCCTATTTGAGGCCAACTCTGACAACTCAGTGAAAAACCCTGTCTCAAAATTTTAAAAAGTGGCCGGGCGGTGGTGGCGCACGCCTTTAATCCCAGCACTCGGGAGGCAGAGGCAGGCAGATCTCTGTGAGTTCGAGGCCAGCCTGGTCTACAAGAGCTAGTCCCAGGACAGGAACCAAAAGCTACGGAGAAACCCTGTCTCGAAAAATCAAAAAAAAAAAAAAAAAAAAAATTAAAAAGTGAAAAAATTGGGTGGATTCTATAAGCTGGTGGTAGGATGCTTATCCAGTAAGCATGAGGCCCTACGTTCAATCTCTAGTACCAACACAAAATACAAACATACCCTCAAATGTAGTTATGGTTTTTGGAAGACAAAAATATACAACAGCTTCACGTTCAAGCCTAGACCATGCACTTCTATGTAACGCTGACTAACACACTTAACCTCTGCATTTTTAACCCCTCTAAGGAATGTTTAACATCTTAATTCCATGTACAACATGGCTGTTACAATTCACAAAGCATTTAATGGTATAAAAGCAAAGAAAGCATTTAATGGTTTAAAAGTAAGTCATTGTATATATTTTTAGATACTGAGACACTGATGGCCACAACCATGAAGCCACAGAAGATAAAATAAAAACCTTAAAAAGTATAATTTAAAAAGAAAATTTTGTTTAAACTATGGAATATAAACTACTACTCACTCGCCAACTGAGAGCAAATTCTGTTTTTCATCCTTTTTTACCCGTGGGCGCCCTGGTTTCATCTTTAAGGGTGAGGTTGGAGTCTTCTGAGCAGCAGGCTGAATGAAATGTGCAAACAGCTCTGTCTGCTTTAGTAAATACTCAAATCTATTTGCTCGGTCAGTTTGCTGCAAAATTTAAGACACACTTTATTAAACTTTAGAAATAATTTACATATGCCTGCATGAAGAACCGAAGAATCAAAATGAACAAACTACTGAAATACGCAACAAGGTGACTGTGACTCCCAAAGACAAGTAACCGATAAGCACAGGCTGAATATACGAACCTATCAAGTGCAGTTAGTGACTTAAAGATGAGAGTGGGATTAAGGGCATGACAGAAAATACATTATGCCCACAGACACGCCTAAATGAATTCATGTATTTCCAAAACTAACATTTTATGTTCATTATCCTTTAATAAGATAACAGTAACAAGATTTTTAAATACAACATAAAAATAAAATAAACAAGAAAAACATTGTACAAGGGAATGTATTCAAAAGAAAACATACTGGTTACTCAAACTAATGCCAAATTTTAAAAGGGTACCAGGTCTGAAATTCACTTATCAAATACTTTTTTTTTATGCTCTCAGTATGAATTTATTTTAAATGTTATAGTTTTGATTCAACATGAATTGCAATAAATGGGTCTCCAGCCCTGTTACTAACAGAAAATTGCGCAGTGCCATCACCAGAGAAACATAGACTTTAATTCCGGTACAATTGCCATAAATTTTATCTCCAGAAATGACATCACAGTATGTGCCAGCAGGGAGACCAGTTTGTAAAGTTGTTGACAATGATCCCTCTGGATGGATCTCCTCAGTCTCAGGATTGTTAGCTATCCCTTTGAATATTTCCTGTTGTCATATCAAAAGAGTGAATATATTTGAAAACAAAGTTTAGGGGGCTGGAGAGATGGCTCAGCAGTTAAGAGCATTGTGTGCTCTTCTAAAGGACCCGAGTTCGATTCCCAGCAACCACGTGGTGGCTCACAACCATCTGTTATGAGGTCTGGTGTCCTCTTCTAGCCTGCAGGCATATATGTAAACAGAATATTGTATCCATAATAAATAAATATTTTTAAAAAAAGAAAACAAAGTTTACTAATAATGAACTCTCAAGTCCTTAAGTGATGTTTTAAAGACATGATAATCTATTTACATGAGGAGAAACAAGTTAGGTATGGTAGCACACACCTTTAAGAAAATCAATTATGATCATTAATTTTTTTTTAAAAAAGGTCTCTCATACATACACGTGAGATCAGCAGAAATGAAATAAACTTTAGTCAGAGGACTAAAGCTATAAATTAGTATCACAATCTAAACTACAGTGGGTAAAAGTGCTCTGTACTATCACCTTAGAGTTATGTTCATCTAAAAAGAGCCACAATTTGTTATGTTTTACAGCACAATTAGAGACACCTGTATATGTAAACTAATGAATACACTTAAAATCTTTTTTACAAAGGTTCATCATAAATGCTATTCACATATCTAGAACATACCATTTTTTCTTCATATGTAGGATCTGGTTCTTGAATTTCTTTTTGCTTTCCAGGTGATGAATCATCAAACACTTCCTGGTAGGAAGGAAAAATACAGTTGTTTAAGAACCGCCAACTAAATAATATATTCTTATTCCAAATTCCCTAGGTATTTAATGGCTATCACATAACCTGACATGAAACTTGATAAGGATGAAATAAAATACTATAGGGAAATCATTTACCCCAATTATAAACTGCTGCCATGATTAAAATATTATCAACAACACCCTAAAGCAAAATTACTTACTATACAAGCCATAAGGGCAAATCTGTATCTTTTGGGGAAAAAATTATAAAGATAACATTAATGTTCCCTTTTTATGATAAACTTCCATCTATCTACTGTGCTATTACACAAATGTACACATGGAAGGCAGCATTAGTCACTGATTTCCCCTATCAAGAACATTATTACCAAAAAAAGGAGCTCAACTGAATATTCTTAGTCTGACTCCTAGTTAGTAATAAATACACTCAAAACAGTCATAATGACAGTCAAATGCCACAAGCAAATGACAAAACCTCCAACCTACACTGCGTTGCATATTAGAGGTAAAGTACATCCTACAATTGTATGCGCTTTCCAACTGCAGACATTAATTCTATAATTCAATGCCTTCTTTTTCTAACTACAAAACAGTTCAGGTCATCAGATACATCAGGCAAGCGTACTCGACACAGATGTAATTCTGATTCTAACTTCAGTTAAGACAATGAAAAGCAGACTGAAGGTAATATTCTTAAAAGACAATAAAAACAACATGAACAGAAAAGAAAATGAGTGAAGAATAAAACTGAAATTATTGATATTTTACAATATGTAAAATTGTCAAACTTAAAAAAACAACACCTGACAGAGCAAGGTGTATAGAAAAGGCTCTTTCTGGAACCAGATCACAGTTCTACCCCAGGTTCTATCTCTAGAAGACTCAGTTTTCTCATCTGACAAAAATACCACTTATTTTATACCACAGGTGTTATCACATTCACGCTTAGCGACTCAAAAATTAATTTCATCTGGGATTTAAATTCTCATCTTTAGGACCCATAAATAGAAATAACACCTATAGGGGAAATGTGACTCCAAGTTATAAGAACAGAATCTACAAAGCTATGGTAAACTAAGTGCATCTCCCTGGAAGAACTGCACATGTAAATATAATTTCCTTCAGTGTCATTGGTGCCCAGACTCTGAGTAAAAACCCAAGAATCCAGTTAAACAGTTCCAGAAATTCAAAAGACCGTTTAAAATCTTAAGGGACATCAAATACAAAATTTTGCTTGCTTTTGTGGAGACAGGGTTTCTCTGTATATCCCTGGCTGTCCTGGAACCCACGGTGTAGACCAAGTGCCTCTGAAGTGGTGGGGTAAAAGGCTTATGCCACCAACGCCCAGAATAAAATCCACTTTAAAATGAAACTTCATTCACTTCAAATTGGGGCATTACACTAACACCTCCCCCCGCTCCACTAAAAGTTACTTCCAGGACTAACAACGTTATTTCACCCAAGCGAATCAGACTGCACCGTCATTTCCTTACGGTGGAAATGTTGCACTAGGGTTCATCTTTACAGTGTTATTTCCAATCCAAGGACTGAAACTCTCAGAAGCCTTGAGCCTGGAACTACAGAATACCTCAAAACAAATCCAAGGCCAAGAATAAAAATTGGAAGCAATAACTTTGTTCCCAGGCAACTCAAAGCCTGGGAGCATATCCAAGAGACCTGCCTGGCAGCGCCACCATTTTTCCACCCCCCCCCCCTTCGTATTGTCATCATCTGGCCCACTCGAACCCCAGAAGGTCTGAATGGACCTTAGCAGGAGATAATGCGCTGGGCCAGCAGCCCAGCGCCCTCCCCCGACGTTCCCATTCATTCATCTCTCCATCCACAAACCCCTAATTAGATGGGGATCCAGGACAGGTGCTGCGGCTGTCACGCTCGCTCCCCTCCCGGTGGAGCAGGGCCCGGGAGGGGCCTCCCCCTGGCTGCACAGAAGCAGCTGCGCCCTCGGCCCTCCGGCTCTCGCCATTGTCTCTGCCCACAACAGGCAGAGGCCGCCCCCGCCAGCACCGGGATGGGGCACTCTAGGCGCAAGTCCCCAGCTGCGCGCGACGCTACGAGACGTCGCGCTCGCCCCGGGAATCCCACTCGGAGGGGCAGTTCCCTCGCCCTTCACCAAAGTTTCGTGCAAACTAAAACCCAGATCCGGGAGGAACCGAGCGAGTCTAGGGGGGCGTCTAGCGCTGGGGAGCAGCGGTCCCCTCGGCCACGGTAATCAGGCGCATGTGTTTCCTAGGAGCGCCCGCGGCCCGCCGAGGCTGGCTACACGAAGGGAAAACGCCGAGGTGAAGGAGACCTGGCGCCAGCCGAGCATCCATCTCCCTCCCCGCGCGCCCGCCGCGCTCACCTCCATCTCGGCGTCCGCGGGGCCCGCGCCCGCCGCACACGACGGGGCCGCCGGCGCCGCGCCGCCCTCGGGGCCGCCTTTGTTGCCGCTGCCGCACCCGCCGGCGCCCGCCGGCGCGGCCTTGGAAGGCGCGCTCTCGGGAGGCGGGGGCGGCGGAGGCTCGGCCGCCGACGACATGTTCCGGCTGCGTCACCCGCCGCGGCCACGGGCAGGCGCGGCGCCGAGGGAAGCGGCCTGGGCCTGCGCGGCTCTGGCGTCCGGGCCCCCCGAGGAGCGAGACCCGCCCGCAAGCTCTCACGCGCGGCGGCTCCGCCACCGACCCGAGCCGGCCCTGCCGCGGCGCTCGTCCCGGAGTCCTCTTCCGCCGCACTCGGCTCCGCTCCGCTCCCCGGCGTTTACTTCACGGCGGGAATCACGTCGACCAGGGTGGGCGGGGCCAGCGGGGTCACGGAGGTCAGGGAGGGCGGGCTGACTGAGGAGGCGGAGGGCTGAGTGAGGGAAGGGGAAAGGAAAGCGAAAGATCCTCGGAGGCCTCCCGCGCCTTCTCCGCTCCGGAGCCGACTCTTCTCCAACCACCGGGACGGCCGCCTACGCCGCCGCTCCCAACCCTCGCGAGATCGCTAGTTCCCCTCACAGGCCGGCCCGCGACGGCGCATGCGCCGGCTCCTCCTTGTCCCCGCCTCCTCCAGGCCTCCGGCAAGCTGCCGAGGGAGGGTGGGCGGGGCCTCGAGGCAGCGCGGCGGCGTAGGTTTGCGTCTCGGCTCGTCGGCGTGACGCGAGCGGGCGGCTCCGTAACGGCTCCGCGGCTCTCGGCGCGCCCGCCCGCCAGCCCGCCCGGTGGCTCCCGGCCGGGGCTGACCTCTGCTGGGGGGGCGGGGGTAAGGGGAGCGTGACGCTAAGTGACGTCGGACGTCCAGGAAAACAGTGACCTCGGGTTGCAGCTCCGCGCAGCCCCTTCCAGAGTTCGGCTTTTGTGGCCGGCGGGTAGACACGCCACCCTCGAGAGTACGAATGGCCGCCGACGGAGACAGATGATGACTTGTTTTTTCCGCGTGCATCAAAACAAAATGCGCATTCTTGTCGCCTTAAGAAGAACTGCTTGTCGGGAGGCAGAGGCGGATCTCTGAGAGTTCGAGGCCAGCCTGGTCTACAGAGTGAGTTCCAGGAAAGCCCTCGAGCTACACAGTGAGACCCTGTCTCAAAAATTAAAAAAGAAAAATTCTTAGTTGGGCATTGCTAGCAGATAAATCGCTTCTTGAAAAATTATTGGTGTTGCTTCTATATCTGGCCTTAGGACACATGGAGGCTCTAAGTAAGGCCTTGCTTCTGCTCCTGCATCACCTCACCTTCTCCTCCCAGGCGTACAAGGTCTTTGTTATCTTAATCTGTTCGTGATTTAGTGGCCTCCGACATCGGAAAACGGAAGTCTCTTCAAGAGTTAACTAAATTATGTCGAATTTCAAATCTCTTGGAAGAGCTATATAGTAAGTTCAAATGTTTGTACTATAGTAATTCTCCAATCAAAACGCTCTGGAAAACTCGCGTTGAAAGACTTCGGAAAGCTGGAGTTGTAGGTCGGTTAGTGAAGTGCTTGAGCATACGTGAGCCCTGGGTTTGAACCCTAGCCCAAACTGATTTACCAGTGGTGAGTCATCCTCCATCTCTCCCACCTCTCCGTCACCTCTTACCCGTCTTGGTGGCACTGGGAGCTGCTGTGTGTCATGCAGTAGGCCCGTTTGTCCAACAGCTTTACTTGCAAATGTTCATTGTGTGGTGTGTTGTTGGTCAGGTTCAAGGCCTCTGGCTTTGGTACACCGTCATTACTGGGCCCTCATGGATACTCCTCTCCTATATCTTGCTGTTGCTGCGGGATCATGGAGATCCTGTGCCTATGGTTCCCCAGGACCATGGGGTGGATGTTGGGGAGTGCCAAGTCAAAGCCCTGGATGTGTGCCTGGGTGGTAGCTGAGTTGATCAGTCTGGGCTGCTGGGGCTGTCACCCTCGGTGGGGAGCGGAGCCAGCTCTCCCATGTCCTTTGGGGGGCAGCTTACTCAAGTAGGGGGACACAACCATCTCCTTTGAGGGGTGGGGGAGGAGGCAGGGTTAGCTCTCCCTTGGAAACAGCTCTCCCCCTGCCAGTGAGGGGCTGGAAGCAGCTCAGCACAGCCATTGACTTTTTTTGTTTTCTTTTTTGAGACAGGGTTTCTCTGAAGCTTTGAAGCCTGTCCTGGAACTCACTCTGTAGACCAAGCTAGCCGGCCTTGAACTCACAGAGATCCACCTGCTTCTGCCTCCCTGGTGCTGGGATTAAAACCACCACCACCAGGCCTACAGTCCTTGTACTTTAACACACAGTTCAACACATGGTTAAACACATGGCTTACATGGGCCATTGTGGTAACACAGGCAACAGACATCAACACAGACCCCAGCTGCATCTGAGCCACAAAGCCAGACATGGCCAGTAGCAGCAGCTTGGGTCCAGTTGTCACCGTGGCCTAGGTTGGTATTGCGGGCCTCTTATCAGAATGAGCCCCGCCACAACAAACTCCAGAGAGACCTGAGTTTCAGATTACCTTGTTCCAGGAAAGACCAGAAACTGAGACTACCCTGGCACCACCCAGGAACGGACCATCCAAGGGAAAAGTACCTAATTAAAGGAAATCCTAACATTTCACCCATTACAGATAGGATCACCTGAAGTCCCTTAGGCTAACACACACCCATCCCCTTTCACCAGGGCACCCCTAGACAAATGTCAGCCAATCAGGGGTACTGAATCCTTGAAATCCCTCACCCCAACCTCTGCTATTAAAAAAAAAACACCCCAACTGAGCTCGAGGCTCTCTGATCACACCAATGCATTGAACACACAGAGAGTTCAAGTTCAAACTTGAATAAAAGCTCTTTGCTTTTACATATAGGATTCAGTCTCTGTGGTGGTCTTTTGAGGGTCCCCATAATGTAGGACTCCAACATGGCCCCAGGTAGTAGCCCAGATCCCAGGTAGCCACACAGCCTTCAATGGTAACAGGAGCCACAGTAGGGCCACGAACCAAGACGTGAACCCTGGCCACAGCATGGGCCCAGACAGCCCTATGGTCCTGAGTGGCAGTGCAGCCCCACCATCTGTAGGGCCCCTGTGGCAGCCTGACCCTCCGGTACCAATGTGGCCCAAAGTGTTGACCCAGACCCCTGGCATCTTCACAGTCTTTGGTGGCAACAAGTTGGAGAAATCATCTCAGACCCTGGATACGGTAGAGCCACAGACATAGCCATCCGCAGCAACTCAGGACCTGATGACATCAGGTAGGAAACTCGGGCCACCCACATCCTGTATGGCCCTGGTTGCAGCATGACCTTTGGTCACCACCATGGCCTCAGGTGTCTGCCTAGACCCCGGGCATTTGCACTGCTCTCAGTGGTAAGAGAAGCCATGGACATCAATGTAAGCCCTGGCTGCAATAGGGCCGTGGACCCAGTCATGGTCTTCAGCAGTAGCTAGGGACCCAGATGATACCACAGGCCCAGCAACACAGGCCACTCAGATCGGCATGACCCCAGCAGCTACATATTCTTGGGAACCCAACATGGCCACAGCTGGCAGCCCAAAATCTGGCATTGTTGTGCCTGAGTCCAAGAACCCCGAGAAGACCACCATGGAGCCACACTTCCAAATGTAAAAGCAAGGTTTCGTTTATTAAATGCGAGCTAGCGCAAGTCCTCTGCCTCACAGTCTGACACAGCAGATGGAGGGAGAAGCACCCCGTCTGCTATTGACAAAAACCGCAAAATACAAAATTCCTTATCCTATATCACAGTTGGCTAAAGGTGAGGTAAAGCTGAGCTGTTAGCTCCTGATATGATGTAGGTGGGTCATCTATCTATGTGTTACTTTCATTGGCTAATAAAGAAACTGCATTGGCTTTTTGATAGGGTAGGATTTAGATAGGTGGAGCAGATAGAACAAAATTCTGGGAGGAAGAAGGCCGTGAGGCAGTCGCCATGAAGCTCCAACCCGAGATGGACTTAGGCTAGAATCTTTCCCGGTAAGCCACCACCTCATGGTGCTATACAGATTACTAGATATGGGTTAAAACAAGATGTGAGAGTTAGCCAAGAAGAGGCTAGATATAATGGGCCAGGCAGTGTTTAAATGAATAGTTTGTGTGTTGTTATTTCAGGTGTAAAGCGAGCCGTGCGGGAGCCGGGTGGGACAAAAAGCAGGCCCACTCCCCTTCTACTACACTGATAGGCTATTAGTATCTAAGGGGGATAGCAACAGCCCCCTGGTTACGTCCTCCAGACATCTGCTGACCCTGTGCTAACTACAGGGGCAAACAGTGGCTAATTAGGTACCTACAAGGACATTTGAAGGAAGCAGATGTAAACAGATGTACCCTGGTGGGTCACATTCACCAGGGCAGACACAGTTTTAGGGAATGTTTATGGCTTTCTTGGGCTGCATTCAGTCCCCTGGTTAGGCCCTGTCTAAAATGGAGTTCTTTCTCAAAATGGAGTTTGTTTTGCTCCTTAAGGCATCCTTGTGGCCTTTGGTGGCAACATGGGTCATGGACATCAACACAGACCCCAACGGAGCAGGGACCATGGACCCAAACATGGTTCCTGGCAGCAGCCTGGGCCAGGATGTCACCATGGCCCTAGATGGTAGTGCAGGTCTCTCAGATCAGCATTGCTCCAGTGGCAGGGTGGCCCTTGAACACCAACATGGCCCCAGGTGGTGGCCCAGACCCTCAATGGCAACAGGCACAGTGGATATCAACACGTACCCTGGCTGCGGTAAGACTGTGAACCTAGACATGACCCTCAGCTGCAGCTCAGGCCTAGAAGCCTCCATGGCCTCTGGTAGTTCAGGGTGGCCCCTGCAGAGGCATGGCTCTTGGGCATCAGTGTGACACTCCAGACTCAGGGTATCCTCACTTCCTTTGGTTATAACAGGAACCACAGACATCAACACAGACCACAGCTGTAGCAGGGCCATTGACCAAGACATGGTCCTTGGCAGAAGCCCGGACCCAGACGTCAACATGGTCCAAGGGGCAAGCAGGTTACCCATATCAACTTGTTCCTTACTGCCTTTGCCTCTTCAGATCTGCCTCTCTTCACAGGACATGAGCCATTCTGCTTCTCTCTCTCTCTCTCTCTCTCTCTCTCCCTCCCTCCCTCCCTCTCTCTCTCCCTCTCTCTCTTTCATACACCAATATATATATATATTGGCCCACCATAATGGTGCCCAACTGCCAATGGTTCCTCCTCCCTACTTAGGGCAAGCAAGTGACCCTGGGCAGGCATGTGAGTGTCCTTCATTCACTGGACCCTAATCCTGCATTTTTAAAAAATAAATGTGTTGTAGTAGTGAAAAATCTACTTTTTCTACTTTTATGGAGGTATGATTGACAGATGAACTAGGGGTTTAGCTCAGTGGTAAAGCTCTTTTGCTGAGCACATTCAATCCCTGAAACAGAAAGAAGGAAAATGTTTTTATTCAAGGTGTATAATGTGCTGTTTAGAAATACAGAAATATTGTGAAATGATTACTACAAACCTTTCACCATCATCTCTTATATTTACTGTGTGTGAGAGAGATTTAAGGTCTAGTGAGGATGTAGTTCAGTGGTGCATAACTTCTGGCCTGCAGAAGGCCCTGGGTGAGATAATACACCAATGCAAAAATAGAGGGGCTAAGGATACATCTCAGTTGGCAGGAGTGTTTGGTGTGAAGAGGCCTTGGGTTAAGTTCCTAGAACTACACATAACTGCGCATGATGGCACACACCTATAATGCCAGTACTTGGGAGGTATAACTGGGACAATCAGAAGTTCAAGGACATTCTTAATTACATATCTCATTCAAGAGCAGCCTAGGCTACATAAGACCATGCCTCAAATGAAATAGTAGGAAATGTTTTCTTTTATTGAAAATAGATTTTTTTCATACAATATATTTTGATTATTGTTTCCTCTCCCCCCGACTTTTAGCAATTCTTCCCCTTCTCCTATCCCATCTGATCCACATCCTTTCTGTCTCTCATTAGAAAACACACCGGCCTAGCAAGCACAAGGCCCTGGGTTCAGTTTTCAGCTCTTGGAAAAGACAAAATGAATCATAATATAATTATCTATGTTTTCCAATGGCCCCCCGCCCTAAAGGGGTCTCAATACACAGGCTGAAAACTGCTGGTTTAGAAGGCCTTGTCTCTTGGTGTCCTCTATCCCCTTTGGATCTTACACACTTTCCACCTCCTCTTTGGAGTTCCCTGAGCCCCGAGAGGAGAGATTTGATGGAGACGTCCCTTTTATGGTGTATTTAGGGAGTTTTCCAAAGTCTCTCATGCTTTGCACTTGTCCAATTGCAGTCTCTATATTTGTTCCTATCTGCTGCAAGAGGAGACTTCTCTGACAATGACAGAGCAAGGCACTGATCTATGTATAGCAGAATAGGAGTCATTTTATTGCTACGTTCCTTTAGCAGACAGTAGCATTTGCTTTTCCCATAGGTCCATGGACTATCTAGTCTCAGGTTCTTGGCCACCCAAGGAGTGCCAGTGGAGTGCACCTTAAATCAGATCTTGATTGGTTACTCCCACAAGCTTTGGACCACTATTGTACCAGCATATCTTGAAGGCGGGACAACATTATATGTCAAAGGGTATAATAGGTGGGTTGGTATTTACCTTTCTCTTCTATTAGCTTGCAGAGTACCGTTAATGCTGCCTGGGAGAACCAGCTTTCAGACTGCAGAAAGGGCTCAAAGGGAAAGTCCACAGTGTGGTGCAAACTAAGACATTTTATCTGAAGGGGTTAAGGGGAAAAAACCACTTGTACACTTTCCTGAGGGATTCCTTCTTGATTCTCTCATGTTTTTCTCGTGATGTTCTCTATTCCCTCATTCTGATTCTACCTTTCCTCTTAGGTTTCCCTTTGAGTTCTCTCATGCATGGTGTTCTCCTTCTAGGCCATTGTAACTCCTTCTCTCGGGTATTCTCATCTTTCTTTGTTCTTCACAGTGTGAATATCCACAAAATCTTTCAGACAATACAGGAGTCACACAAAAAGTGCATTTCATTTCTTAAGTAAATGATTAAAAACAGACAGCTCACATGCTATAAATCTAAATAACTTGTCACATAGCAAGAAAGGAACATTTTTTTTCTCAGTCAGCTCCCTAATTGGTGGTTTGTAACTTGCAGCTGCAAAGAATCATTTTGTTAACTATCTAGAGAGGTGGTCCTTCTTTAAAAAAAAAGATTTATTTATTTATTAGCTGGGCAGTGGTGGCACACGCCTTTAATCCCAGCATTAGGGAGGCAGAGGCAGGTGGATCTTTGTGAATTCAAGGTCAGCCTGGTCTACTAGAGAGCTAGTTCTAAGACAGGATCCAAAGCTACAGAAAAACCCTGTCTCTAAAAACAAATCAACAACAAAAAGATTTATTTATTATGTATATGGTGTTCTGCATGTATGTATCCCTCTTTACCAGAAGAGGACACTAGATTTTATTAGAGATGGCTGTGAGACACCATGTGGTTGTCACTGACTGACCTCTGGGAGAGCAGCCAATACACTTAATTTCTGAGTCATCTCTCCGGCTCCCCGAGTGGTAGACTTATAAAGGATTTTAAAGAAGTTACATATAAAATTAAACTATTAAAGGGTATAATAAAAATAAGGAAATTGTGTACTTTATATTTCTGAGAGAATAAACATATTAAACTAACATTTTGTGATTAACAGTCATAAAAGCTGGGCTTACTGGGACTCCATGAGTACCCTGGTATGTTTGTTTTTTTTGAAGTGATTGATTTATTTTATATATATATATTTTTTTTTTCGAGACAAAGGGTTTCTCTGTAGCTTTTTTTGGTTCCTGTCCTGGAACTAGCTCTTCTAGACCAGGCTGGCCTCGAACTCACAGAGATCCGCCTGCCTCTGCCTCCCGAGTGCTGGGATTAAAGGTGTGCGCCACCACCGCCCAGCTATTTTAGATATATTTATATATATATTGAGCTCTACATTTTTCTCTGCTCCCCTCCCCTTTCATCCTCACCCAAGGTACCCATGCTCCCAATTTACTCAAGAGACCTTGTCTTTTTCTTCTTCCCGAGCACCCTGTTTGGTGTGTTGTAAATTCTTTAGCTTGAACTCTGAGTACTATAAATTTCTTTGTATCCGCTCAATCGGCACTTCCCAAGACACAGTGCTTTAAATCTTAAAATGTGCTTTTCTGCCCTGTGTGTAACGCTTGAGCATAAAAGAGAAAACTTTTAACGCTTCCTGGGGTCTATGAAGTCATATTACGTTCTGTGGCCCTGGCCAGATAGAAAATCTTTTCCTGTAGTGTATCTAAACCAAAGCGTTTTTGTTTCTAGACTTTGGTTGCTTGCTCCCTGTCACGTGCACAAATTTCAGGACCCAACATGAAAAAATAGATAGTCGGCTGAACCTTGGGTCTTCAGGTTACAGACCCAGATCATAAAACTGAGGTTAGGAATTCGTGCAGAGTTGATCACGGTCCTAGGTTCTCAGCCAGACCTAGCAAAAGAGACTGCACAACAATTATGCTGCTTTGTACTTTTCACCTTAGTCCAACAGATCAGACAGCTAGTTATGTGTCCTTGTGAATTGGGTTGCCTTTTCTGACTATAGTTCATCTTAAAAACCATTAGTAATGTACCTGGTCTGATCTAAAGCTACTTTGAAGTAGTTTTATATCAGTTGATCGTGCACAGCTGTCCTGACCGCTGTGGAAAATTTCACTATTTCCTTGGCGTCAGCCTGAGCTGTGATCTAAAACAGGTCTTTGGGGGAACTTATAACCTCTGACATATGTAGTACTTCCTTGTATTCATTTTTATTCATCAAAATTTTATATAAGATAACATTATTAAGCTGGGCGGCGGTGGTCATGCCTTAGAGGCAGGTAGATCTCTGTGAGTTTGAGGCCAGCCTGGTCTTCAAGAGCTAATTCCAGGACAGGCACCAAAGCTACAGAGAAACCTTGTCTCAAAACAAAACAAAACAAAAAAAACAAAAAACAAACAAAAAAAACAGCAAAAAAAAGAGATAACATTATTGATATCAGTTAGATAATACAATTCAGGAGGAGTCATCTTCTTGACAACCCACAGGTAAAAATGTCTGGTAGATTGGAATGCAATCATGAGATAAGCACCTATGTATGATACAGTTTGAAATAACACATGTGGAGTTAGAGACAGAAGCATAAGATATTCTGGAGTCTTTGCTCTATGGCTTTGCCTGACGAGGTTTCCCATCAGTGAATTTCATTCTGGTAGGTTGACATCTTGAATATTAGTTATTATCTGCTGCTCCTTTGACAATGGTCACTGGCATATCATGACCATTAGTGAGCAGGAGTCAAGGCACTAGGGAGGCACATGACTTCTCCATGTTCAGTGAGCTTGTGTAAGTGTTGTCTTCAACAATAAGGCCTTTTGGAGAGCAGCCAATAGCCTTGGCAATGGCCAGTGTTGTTTGGGAGTTCCCGTGCAACCCCTTTGGCCAACAGCTCAATTAAATGTAACTGATTCCCAGTACTGAAAACTTCATTTGGTGATGAGAGATGTCCAGTTGGGACTCTGTCTCCCTTCTTACGTGACAATTTCATTGGAATTGATTACATATATGTATATATTATAGGAAGCATCTACTGTATTAAGTTTTTTTTTTTTAATTTCATGTGCATTGGTGTTTTTGCTTTCATATATGTCTGTGTGAGGGTGTTGGATCCCATGGAACTGGAGTCACAGACAGCTGTGAGCCGCCATGTGGGTGCTGGGAATCGAACCCTGGTCCTCTGGAAGAACAGTCAGAGCTCCCAACCACTGAGCCATCTCTCCAGCCCCATGTATTAAGTTTTTATACAACCTCTCCAATGGCCCTTAGTTTTAGATGTCCCTCCCCATGTTCCCTCACTCGCCCCTTATCCCACCTGCTCCCTGTTTTACCCTCCCATTCCAGTCTCCCCACACCCCATGCATTCATGAATGTATATTCTATTTCCTCTTCCTGGGGGGATCCATCCCTAGTCCCATAGTACCTTATTCTATACATATATAGTGTAATCTATATATACCTATATATGTGCACATATCTATGTATATCTATATATACTCATATATAGATAGACACATACAGATTATATACATATGTGTATATGTAGGTATATGTACATGTGCATATACATAATATATATATATATAACTGCTGTGATTATTTACAGTATAGCTTCCTTATCAATAACTTAACAGCTAACATCCACATATAAGTGAATACATACCACATTTGTGTTTCTGGGTCTGAGTTACCTCACTGAAGACCCATTTTTTCTAGCTCCATCCATTTATCCGCAAATTTCATTATTTCATTTTTTAATTGCTGAGCAATATTCAATTATGTAATTGTACCACATTTTCTTTATCCATCCACCTATTGATGAACATATAGGTTGCTTCCAATTTCTGGCCATCGTGAATAGAGCAGCAATGAGCATGGCTGAACATGTGTCTGTGTAGTAGAGTGAAGAGTTCTTTGGTTTATATGCCCAAGAATAGCATAGCTGAATCTTGAAGTAGATCTGTTCCCAGCTTCCTGAGGAACCACTACACTGATTTCCATAGTGGCTGTGTATGTTTGTACTCCTCCACCAACGGAGGAGTGTTCCTCTTACTCCGCAGCCTCGCCAGTATGAGCTGTCATTTGTTTTATTGATCTTGGCTACTCTGACTGATGTATGATAAAATCTCCAAGTATTTTGATTTACATTTCCCTGATGACTAAAGATCTTAAACATTCCTTTTCAGTTTTTCTCAACCATTTGAGTTTCCTCTTGAGAATTCTCTCTTTAGATCTTTACTCCATTTTTTAAGTGGTAAACTTGTTTTCTTGATGTCCAGGTTTTCGAATTCTTTATATATTTTGGATATTAGCCATCTAGCAGATGTGTAGTGGGTAAAAAATCTTTTCCCATAATATAGGTTGCCATTTTGAATGATGGTGTTCTTTGCTGCATAGGATTTTGTTTTGTTTTGTTTTTTGAGACAGGGTTTCTCTGTCAGCTCCCTAATTGGTGCTGGGATTAAAGTTGTGCACCACCACCACCTGGCTGATATTTTCAGTTTCATGAGGCCCCATTTTTGAATTTTATCTTAGTGCCTATGCTATTGGTGTTCTGTTCAGAAAGTCGTCTCCTGTGCCAATAAGTTCAAGACTACTCTCCACTTTCTCTACTCTCATATACAGTGTATTTGGTCCTATGTGTAAGTCTTTGATCCATCTGGAATTGAGTTTTGTGCAGGGTGGTAAGTGTGGATCTATTTGCATTCTTCTATATGCAGCTGTCTGGTTTGACCAGCACAATTTGTTACAGATGCTGTCTGTTTTCCAGTGTGTGTTTCCAACTTCTTTAGTAAAAATCAGGTGTTCACATGTGTGTGCATTTATGTCTTGGTCTTTGATTGATTCCATTGATCAAATTGTTTTTATGCCAATACTGTGTGGTCTTTATTACCATTGCTTTTAGGACAACTTGAGATCAGGAATGGTGAGGCCTCCTGTAGTTTTTTCAGTGTTCAGGATTGCTTGAACTATTCTGGGATTTTCATGTTTCTAAATGAAGCTGAAAATTGTCCTTTCAAGAATGTGAAAAGTTGTGTTGGAGCTTTGATGGGGATTGCATGAATCTGTAGGCTTCTTTTGGTGAGATGGCCATTTTTACTATATTAAGCCTATTGATCCATGAACATGGAGGATCTTCCTGTCTTGTGATATCTTCTTCAATTTCTTTTTTCAATGTCCTAAAGTTTGTAATTATACTAATTATACAGGTCTCCCATGTACTTGTTTAGGGTAATCACAAGCTATTTTATATTACTTGAGGCTATGATGAAAATGTTATTTTGCTGATTTCTTTCTCAGTCTATTTGTCATTTGCATATAAGGGGGCTACTGATTTCTGTGAGTTAACTTTGTATCCAGACACTTTGATAAACGTGTTTATCAACTGTAGGAGTTTCCTGGTGGAATTTTTAGAGTCACTTAAATATACTATCATATCATCTGCAAATAAAAATACTTTGCCTTTTTTCCCAATTTGTACCCCCTTGATTTCCTTCAGTTATCTTAGCTAAGACTTCAAGTACTGTATTGAATAGGTTTGGAGAGACAAGTACTGTATTGAATAGGTTTGGAGAGAGTGAACAACATGGTCTTGTTCCTGATTTTGGTGGAATTGCTTTGAGTTTATCTCTACGTAAGTAGATGTTGGCTATGGGCTTGCTATAAACTTCCTTTATTGTGTTGAGGTATGTCTCCTATACACCTAATCTCTCCATTACTTTTATTATGGAGATATTTTTGCCAGATTTTGTCCAAGGCCTTTTCTGCATCTAATGAGATGACCACGTGGTTTTTGTCTTTTAGTTTGTTTATCTGATGGATCACATTTATTTATTTACCTATGTTGAACCATTTCTGTATCTCTGGGATGAAGCCTACTTGATTATAGTGGAATATTTGAAGTGTTCTTGGATTAGGTTTACAAGTATTTTATTAAGTATGTTTGTGTCTATGTTCATAAGGGAAATTTGTTTGTAAACTCTCTTTTTTGGATCTTTGTGTGGTTTAGGTATCAGGGTAACTGTGACCTAGGCAAAGAGTTGGGCAGCATCGCCTCTGTTTCTATTTTGTAAGAAAATTAGAGGAGTATTGGCATTACCTCTTTTAAAGTCTAGTAAAAATCTGTACTAACCGTCCTGATTGGGGGGGGCTTGGGAGAATTTTAATTGCTGCTTCTATTTCATTAAGAACTGTGGGTATGTTTAAACTGAAGATAAGCAATTAGTTATAGATTGTTAAAAAGTGTGCTAGGCATAGTGGCACAAGCCTTTAATCCCCAGCACTCAGGAGACAGAGCAGTTGGCTCTTTGTGAGTTCTAGGTCAGCCTGGTCTACTTAATGAGTTTCAGGACAGCCAGAGTTGTATAATAGAGAGAGGTTTCTAAAGCACTCAAATATAAATAAAATAAAATGAAATCTATAATAAAATTTCACATATACAGTTGAGTACTTTTAACTACAGTAACAATGATATACATTAGACTTCTAAAATTTATTCTTCCCAAATAACTGAACTTTTGAACCGTTTTAGTCAGTGTTCTATTGTTGTGAAGAGACACCATGTCCACAGCAATTCTCATTGCTTACCTCCAATGCTTAAAGGACAGCATTTAATTGGGGCTTGCGAGCAGTTTCAGAGGTGTAGTCCATTGCCGTCATGGTGGACTCGCACTAGAAAAGTTGGGAGTTCTACCCCCAGATCCACAGGCATCTGCAAGAGAGAATGTCACTGACCTGGTGTGGGCTTCTGAAACCCCAATGACCCCCGTCTCCTGAGTGGCACACAACCTCCAAAAAGGCCACACTTTCTAATTTCTCTCGTGTAGTGCCGCTCCCGAATGACCAAGTATACAAACATGTGAGCCCTTGGGGGCCGTTCCTATTCAAACCATCACACACGCTTTAACCAACATCTCTTCATTTTAAGAAATAATTTTCAATCTTAAACATTTCTTTGCCAAAAGTATTTATATGGAAGGATAAAAAGATAATGTCTAGAGTCATATCTGACACATATTCTCTTGCTGAATAGTGTTTACATGCTATTATATGTATATACATCTAGCTTGTATTTACCTGGGCTTGGTGACAAATAACTTTAACCCTAGCACTTATGAGGCAGAGGCAGGCAGATCTCTGTGAGTTCAATGCCAACCTGGTTGACATATCAAGTTCCAGACCAAACAGGGCTACACAGTGAGACCCTGTCTTAAATTTTGTTTAGATTTTTTAATGTTGCATAGTGAGATTTTGTCTTAAATTTTGTTTAGATTTTTTTAGTGTTACTTTTTTATAGATTTATTTATTCATGTATTTATGTACATAGGTGTTGTGTCTATGTGTGTGGTAGTTTAAATGGAAGTGGCCCCCATAGACTTATAGGAAATGATACTATTAGGAGGTTTATGACATTAGGAAGTGTGTCACAGGGGTGGGCTTTAATGTTTCAGAATCTCAAGCCAGGTCCAGTGTCACTCTCTCTTCCTACTGCCTGCCAGTCCGTATGTAGGACTCTTGGCTCTTTCTCTAGCACCATGTATGCTTGCACACTGCTGTGCTTCCACGATGACAATAGACTAGACCTCTGAACCATAAGCCAGCCCCAGTTAAATGTTTTCCTTTATAAGCCCTGCTGTTGCTGGGCGTGGCGCAAGCCTTTAATCCCACCACTCAGGAGGCAGAGGCAGGCGGATCTCTGTGAGTTCAAGGCCAGCCTGGTCTATAAAAGCTAGTTCCAGGACAGGAACCAAAAGCTACGGAGAAACCCTGTCTCGAAAATCAAAAATAAAAATATAAGCGCTGCTGTGCTCATGATGTCTCTTCACAGCAATTGAAACCCTAAGACAACATGTATTTCTGCACACCAGAAGAGGCAATCAGATTCCATGGTCGTGAGTTACCATGCAGGTGCTGGGAATTGAGTGCATGACCTCTGGAAGAGGAGCCAGTGCTCTTAACCATTGAGCCATTTCCAGCTTCCTAGATTTATTTTCATTTTTATGAATGTGAATGTTTTGCCTTCATGTATGCCTGTCCCAGGTGCATACGATTTCTTCAGAGCCAGAAGAGGGAGTTGTATCTCCTACAGCTAGAGTTACAGACAGTTGTGAGCTAACATCCAATCAAATACAGGCCTTCTGAAGGAGCATCCAGTGCTCTTAACTGATGAGCTATCTGTGTGGTGTGTGTGTGTGTGGTATAATATTCATGTTGTTAATTAGAAAGTACATAGTCCAATATGGTGTTGTATGACTGCATACTCACCACTTGGAAGACTGAGCAATAAGATCTTGGATTCCAGTCCAGACTGAGGTTATCTAGTAAACTGTCTCAATTTCCCTCCTCTCTCAAATACATAGAGATAGGGATGGCAAGCAGGCAGGCAGCACATTTATTCAGTATTCATGGTATTCATTTTTTTTTTAGTTTGAGGTAGATGTCTAGGGTCTAGAAACCATAGAATTATACATAATTGTGCAAAAGGAGAATCATGAGTTTGACAGCTAAGTTAAATAACAAATAGCAAGGAAAAGTACAAGTAAGTGAATGCTACCTCCAAGCTAACCACTGTTCCTTTAGCATGTGCATTATATATGTGAGTTCCCCAAATCTATTAGCATTTGAAAGATACACTAGACTCTTGATAGAAAAAAAGTACAGAAAAATGATACATAAACCAGAAAGAAAGTATGTATAAGGTCACTAATTAACCATCAGAAGCAGAGAAAATGGTTTTCCCATGCCTACCTAAGTTCTGCCTTGTGCAGGCCTAAGACAGTTTCTATATTAACTAATGGTATTCACAGCATACAGAGGGGAATCCCACATCAAACAACTACAGAAAAAGCAAAGCCTTGTAGTGATGAGCGGCAGGCTAAGTTCCCGGCACCCAGCCGCCCTCATGGCTTTACCGGAAATAATTACACGGAAACTGTATTCTTTTGAACACTGCCTGGCCCATTCGTTCTAGCCTTTTATTGGCTAGCTCTTACATATTGACCTAACCCATTTTTAATATTCTGTGTCGCACCATGAGCTGGCTTACCAGGGAAGATCTTAACCTGCGTCTGTCTGGAGTGGGAGAATCATGGCGACTCACTGATTCGGCTCCTTTCTCCCAGCATTCTGTTCTGTTTACTCCACCTACCTAATTTTCTGTCTTATTAAAGGGGCCAAGGCAGTTTCTTTATTTAACCAATGAAATTAACTCCTCCATCATTTCCCCTTTTCCTGTTTAAACAAAAAAGAAAGGCTTTCACTTTAACATAGTAAGATTACATATAGCAAAACAGTTATCAAGCAAGAATTACAGTTACAATATTTATATCTATTTTATCTTTTATTATAACTAAGGAAAACTATAACTATAACTAACCATTCTTCAACTCCATCAAAGACTCCAGAAGGATATAATATTACCTAAGTAAACAAGAGATCCAAAACTCTAGAAATGACAGAGACATCTCATTGCCTGGACAGTCACCCAAAGTTCCTCTGTACCATTGGGGCATCCATCTTCGGCCTTCAGGCCCATAGTGTTCAGCAGACATTTTCATGAAGCAGGAAATTTCAAATACAGTTCAGTCACTATCTGCTGTGTCCTGCAGAATGTCTCTTAGACTCTTTCATGAGTCAGGAACCCCGAAAGATCATCTCACTTTTAGGCAAGTGTAGCAGTCCTCTCTCTGAGGGTTTTCTGTGTCCAGTTTATGCAACAGTCCAGGCAAGAGCAGTTTCTTGCTCAAATGGCTATCAAACTCCATAAGGATCCTCTTTGATGCCCATCTTCAAAGTAGATTGGTGCTGCCAGGAGCAGACATGTCTCATTGTCATGAAAAGCCCTAAGTTATTAAAACATTAAATGTCATATTCTGCAGTCTTTGAAAGATATGAAGAATACCTATCTAATTGAAATATATCTCTATATATCTAGAAAATCTAACATAACTACAAGCTTTACTATTATTGATGATTATCCATTAGCAACCTATATTTCCTAATTATACATTACTTTTTAAATGAACTACACAATCACAATACCTTAATCAAGATCAGAAATACATATGCATATAACAAAATTGACCTTAAAATCCATACCAATGCAAATTATTCATATCTATATCATATCCCCCTTTAAATGTAAAAGAACATTTATAAATAATATTTGGGAACATGGGCGCAGTTTTTTCTCTCCAAACTGCTTCCTGCTGAATGGGGGCGCTGTATTCAGATCTTTCATGGTGTAACCTGTGTGTCAGGGTCATCTCAGTCGGCAGTTGAGTGAAGTAATTTTCTGAAGGTGTTCACAGCAACCTTTCAGGAGGGCATGGCCTATCATACCATATTGGGATAGACGCAATCCACAGAGTCTTATTCTCTGTGAAAACAAAAGAAGACCATCTCCAAAGCATCATATCCTTAGACCCATATTCTGAAATCATAATACCCTTATATCCATTTTGGTTTAGCTTGGCAGCCCATATAATGAAATGTCTCTCTGCACTTAGCTCCTTTACAGTCAAAAATTTTAAAGAAAACACAATAATACAAAGAATACAGACTCTCTGTGAATTTTCCATTTTTACGTGGCTTATTTTCTTTATTTTCTTTAATCTATAACTATCTGTATTCTGTCTCTTTAAAGACTTTACCCTTTTTTTAAGACATTAACTTTATTCTTTATATATTTTTTTTATCTCTCTCAAGCCTATGTACATTCATCCAACAGTGTCTGAATCTGTTCTATTGTGAATCTGTAATTTTTTTACTATTCAGGAGCATTTCTTAAAATGTTAAGCACTTCTTAAAAACTTAAGTTGCACCATGTACAGGTAATACGGTACTGCCTGTGTCCTGTCCAGTCTAAACCTTAACTGCGCTGTTATTATGGTAATTACGGTAGTTCCTGCCTGAGACCAGCACAGTTCAGCATGGTGGAGCTGAGCAGCTCCTGCCTCAGAGCCATTTGGTGCCCCTGAGCCACATACAGTTCCAGGCACACAGCAGTCCACATTGCCATCAAGCAAGCCGTAGCACTTTATTCCAAATGCTCCATTCAAAAGCTCTGTCTCCAGCAGGAGCCAAACAGAGATCGCAATGGCGGCACAGCCCAGAAAGCTGGCATTTTAAAACAGCCAGTTTTTTTCCTGTTGCTGAGTCAGGACAATTTCTTTGCCGCACGCAACCCACAAACAGCAAAAAGCTGTCTTAAATTCTCTCTGTGTCCTTTTTAAGCCCTCTCAGGTTTTACGTGGAGTTCATTAGCACACTGGGTGCCACTCTGTTGTAATAGGAGCGGCTGCAGGGCTGCGTCCCGCCACCCAGCTAGCTTTAATCAGAATAATTACACGGAAACTGTATTCTTTTAAACACTGCCTGGCCCATTAGTTCTAGCCTCTTATTGGCTAGTTCTTACATATTGATCTAACCCATTTCTAATATTCTGTGTCGCACCATGAGCTGGCTTACCAGGAAAGATCTTAACCTACGTCTGTCTGGAGTGGGAGAATCATGGCGACTCACTGACTCGGCTCCTTTCTCCCAGCATTCTGTTCTGTTTACTCCGCCTACCTAATTTTCTGTCCTATTAAAGGGGCCAAGGCAGTTTCTTTATTTAACCAATGAAATTAACTCCTCCATCAAAGCCTGAACTCTGGCAGTCTCTGCTGTTTCTCAGGCAGGCAGCACCTGGTCACTAAGTCACCTAGATGTATTTTGTTCCCAAGGCTTACACTAACGGCTAGCTCTGGAGCTGATCTCACAACAAGGAGTTAGTGTGAAGGCAATAGGACAGACGGAGGAATTAGACACAACTAGATCTTTCAGTGCAGGCTCTGGAACATAGGGGTGGTGTTAGTTCATATTTTCTGAATCAGCTTGCTCACCTGTATCATTATCTTATCATACTATCCCAGCTTTGCACTGAGATAATGTTCTTATAATGATGTCTGTCATAAGAATTGTGCTGACTGTGGTGAAGCACAACTTTAATGCCCACTCAGGAGGCAAAGACAGGCAGTTGTCTGTGACTTCAAGGCAAGTCTGGTCTACCTAGTGAGTTCTAGAATAACCAAGGTGACATAGAGAGACCCAGCCTCACAACACACATGTACACACACACACACACACACACACACACACACACACGTATTAAATGGCAAAATAAGGTGCCTGATATAACAATGGCATATAGGGATCTCTGGGTTCAACTGTTAAGAATTTTGATGCCAAGGACTCCTAACCCTGCCAGTTGATAATGGCGCACACCTTTAATCCTGGTACTCAGGAGGCAGAGGCAGGCAGATCTCTGTGAGTTCAAGCCAGCCTGGTCTACAAAGCAAGTTCCAGGACAGGTTCCAAAGCTACACAGAGAATTCCTGTCTCAAACAACAACAACAACAAAGACTATTTAGGGTCTGAAGATATGGCTCAGTGTTTTAAGAGCAATGGAAGCTCTTCCAGAGTACCTGAATTCAATTCTCAGCACCCACATGGCAGTTCACAATCTGATTGATGCCTTCTTCTGGTCTGCAGGCATACATGCAGACAAAATCTAAACATTTAAAAATTAAAAAAAATATTTAAATTACATTTACTTATTTAGTGTGTTAATGTTCATGTGCCACAGTGTGTGTGAAGGTCAGGCTAACTTGCAGGAGTCCACCTCTTTCTGTTCACCTTGTGGATGCCAGGGATCAAACTCAAGTTGTCAGGTTTAGTGGCAAGCATCCTTACCCAACCAGTCATCTCGATGGCCCTGGATATTTGTTTTACACACACACACACACACACACACACACACACGCACATACACGGTGTCATAGGGGGAGGTTGAGACAGGGTTTCTCTGTGTAGCCCTGGCTGTCCTGGAACTTGTTCTAAAGACCAGACTGGCTTTGAACTCAGAGGTTCTCCTGCCTCTGCCTCCTGAGTGCTGGCATCAAAGGTGCACACCATACCAGCTTTGTTTTTTAAGTGTTAATATTTTTTTTATTTATCTTTGGAATGGTTGGGACTCTGGAGAAAGTAAGCAGGACTTAATGGCCCAAAAAGGAAAATATTTTCCCCAACAGGAAAAAAAAAATCTCTGTTTAGAGAATTTGCCAGTGAGACCAGGCTCTGTTCTTGCAGTTGCCTGGTAACCAGATCACCATCTTCCCAGCCAGGCCTCTCAGGGGTTCTCAAACATAGTCAAGGATTATAAACTAAATGAGAAAGTGAGATTTCCATAACTGTGTACAAAATTATTGACAAGTTAATGTTAAGGAAGTTGGTTTCTGTCCTTCATTAACTTGTAGATTGCAGAATGCTCTTCTTCAGATGGGGCTGCCATGCTGGCAGTGAACGGCATGCTGATCTGAGAGGCCCAGAGATACATCTTACGCTCTCATGGCTGCTTCAAGTACGTGACTGAGGGTCTGGACCCAGGGTCTTCCTGTTCCTGTCCCTGCTGATGGCTCCTCAGAAGAGAACCCTTCCCTTCCATCTCGGTGTTCCCTGTGGTCTACCTGTGTCTCCACCACACTGAAATCCCTGGCACAGGTTACCAGTGACCTGTCTTTGCACACACATTTCCGAGGAGCCTAGAGTTAAGGATGTGGATTCTGGAACAGAGGTCACTTGTCTCCAATGACACACACTGGACTGTGTAGAAGGAGAGAGGTCTGGGATTTGCTCCCAAGTGTCATAGGTAGAGATGAAACACAGTGGCTGTGAGCTGAGAGTCAAGCTGGGTGATGGAGTCATGGAGATTCACTGTTTGTCACGGCTGCTTTATGTCTGAACCCAGAGTGCATGGGTTCACATCTAGATGCCTTCTCTCTGTGATCTGCAGGTATTAACAGTTAGTTGCCTTCTTAGTTCTTTAAAAATGTCTTTAAGTTGAAAGATTTGTTGTAAGGAACTAAGAGCATAAGTCATGGGGATATTTGCAACATAGGAGATGTTCCCTCTGATGAACAGTCAGCTGACTGACCACTCCCTGTAGCACAGCTAATAAAAATCCAGACAGATATTGGGGTTCAAGCTGAAGATCAGAAAAGCAAAGCAACCAAGCCACTAGAGAGCTCTTACCTCTACCAGGGCTCAGACAAACAATGGGGTGAGCCTGTCCTCCATGTGACTGAAGACTGCAAAGTTCTCTACCAAACCTCAGACTGCAATGAGCTCCTGTCTCCTCCTGCCTTATAATCCTCTCTCTGCCCAGCCATATCACTCCTATCTCCATCTCCCTAGTGTTGGATTAAGGGCATGTGACTCCCGAGTGCAGGGATCACCTTTCTGCGAGTTCTATTTCTCTTTTAAGACAGATTCAATTTCATGTAGCTCAGGGTCGCTTTGAGTCCTGGAATTAAAGGTGTATGCCACCACTTCTTGGCCTCTACTGGCTTAGCTCTGCAATCTGATCTTCAGGCAAGTTTTATTTATTAAAATATAAATAAAATATCACTACATTTCTCTTTTTGTCTAATATATAAAGAAGGTTATAACTAATATTAAAAAGATATACAATAAGTACAGTAACTATATACAATATATACAGTCAATGTACATCAACAATGTCTCATCCACTTGCATTTGACAAATTCGGAGAAAATACTCCATTATCTATCCTACCTTGGTGAGTCAAAAGTCTTGTGTGTATAATTTCTATCATAACTTGCATTACCATCTAAACTATCTTTTAATATCTCTCAACCTTATACACTTTGCCCTTCTTTAGTGAATTTCTTTTCTGAGTCTTGTAACTCAGAAAACTATAGCTATTTAGTCTTCAACTACCTCAGAGACCTGAGAAAGAAATAATATTAACTGAGTAAGCAGGAAGTGCAAGCAAGCGACTTCTAAAAAATGTGAGAAATAACAGAAACAGTTATCTGCCTAGACAGTCACCAAAAGTTTCTCTGCAATGTTGGGGCATCCATCTTCAGCTTAAAGGCCTAGAATATTTGACAGACTTTTTTTATGAAGCAGGATATTTAAAGGACTGTCCTGCCTTGTCTTGATAACATTTGGCAATCACTCTCTTTTGTGTCCTGCTTGTCCAGTTAGGACAGCATGCTGTCAGCAGTTGAGGCAATGGCATTTTCTTGCCCAGTGGCTTACTTTTGTTGCAAAGAAAGTAAACTTCATGTGGAGTTTCTTCAATGTCCATCATCTTCTTTGAAGTAGATTGGTTCTGCTTTTAAAAAGCAAATACTAGTTTTAAGTATTTAACATTGGGTTGGAATTTTGTATAGTGTATATAAATTTTGAATATCGATACACATCTAAGATTAATTTTGCTGGGCGGTGGTGGCGCACGCCTTTAATCCCAGCACTCGGAAGGCAGAGGCAGGCTGATCTCTGTGAGTTCGAGGCCAGCCTGGTCTTCCAGGACAGGAACCAAAATCTACGGAAAAACCCTGTCTCGAAAAATCCAAAAAAAAAAGATTAATTTTGTTAAAACAAATTGCACTTACATTTCTAATCTGTTCAAGGTATTTTACCTATTCAGGTCCATTTAACAATGTAATGCAAATTTCTAGTTTGTGAAAGTTATTATTACCAACTGTTTAGGAAAAAAAAGAAATACAGATTAGTAATTAATCACCTGTTAGAATTAAACTTGTAGTCATATTTGCTATGTTTTCAAGGTCAAACAGAATTATTTTAAGTAGACATGTTGTCTTCAAACACTTCAGAGATGTACAGTATATGACATTTAAGATGTTTTAATAACATGTCATAGAGATATTCAAATTTAGAAGAGGAATTTAAAGGAGAACCAATTTCAGCATTGTATTATAGGATTAGTGAGGAACAGCCTAAGGTTTTCAAACAACTAACCTTAGTATATCCAGTAACCTTACAGGAATTGCCAAATGACAGATGCTCTGAAAGAGATCATTGGACTTGGGTACAAATGTTAGATTTGGGGAGATTTGAAGAAGTGATAGTCACATATGGCATGCACTCACCTTTTGTGAAGTAGATGTTAAAGTCATGGTCAGTTTGTAATAGAATTATCTCTAAAGGCTGGATAGACTTGGTTAAAGCTGTTTAGAGCCTGGTCCACAATTACAATGGAATATGAGGTTCAGAGAAGAGGCTAAGACTATTGAACAATGGAATAAAGGTAAAGGTGTGGAAATCTCCCAAGATCAACTTCTTAGAGAAGGGGATTATGCTACTATAGAAAGACAATCTGTATATGATGGCCACACCCCAAATTTATGCCATGCAGCAACTTTGAATGCTCGGAACAGAATTGGAGAAGTAGAAAAGAAAATTGAGTCATTTAATAAAGTTAATCAGGGCCCAAAGGAAGCCTTCACGGATTTCTTACAAAGATTGACTTCACCAGTAAATAATAGGATACCACATTCAGAAACTAGGCAAATAATAATTGAATCTCTGGATTTTGAAAATGTTAATTTTAAACACAAAAGGATAATTAAGTCTTTAAAGGCAAGGCCAGCACCCTTGAAGGAATGGATCCAAGATACTGTCTACATTGAATCTCATGACCATGATGTTGCTTGGATAGGAGAGGTGATTTCCAAAGGTTTAGGAAAAATTGAAATGTTAAGTGTTATAATTATGGCAAACAAGGTCAGTTTAAAGGGGCTTGTAAGCAGGGAATTCCTAGAAACAATGTTTTGTCTAAGAATAATCCATTCAGAACATCCTTCCCTTATGGATTTTGCAGAAGTTGCAGCAAAGGCAGGCATTGGACTAATGAATGCAGGTCAACAGGTGATATTTAAGGTAACCCTGTGCCATTGAGAAACTCCTTGAGGTGCCATTCGCAGGCTCCTAAGCCAAATCTGGTAAAGTCATTTCTTGTCATTGTAGAGGAAACTCCTTCCCAGAACAATTAAAGCTTTACAATTATTATAAGAAATCATGGCCGGGTGGTGGTGGCGCACGCCTTTAATCCCAGCACTTGGGAGGCAGAGGCAGGCAGATCTCTATGAGTTTGAGGCCAGCCTGGTCTACAAGAGCTAGTTCCAGGACAGGCTCCAAAACCACAGAGAAACCCTGTCTCAAAAAAAAAAAAAAAAACCCAAAAAATCATATTACTCTGAATAATAGAACATTTATTTAAAAAAGAGAGCAAAAAATTCAGGAGAAATCATAAAGCAAGTATTTTGGCAAACTATAAGTGAACAAAGACCAAAATTAAAAATATGATTAAATGACATTGTCACTGAAGGTCCAGTAGACATAAGTAAGATGTAACAGTAATCTCACCAAAATCTTGGCATCCAAATTTGGCCTCTTCAGAAGGTAAATATTCAGCTTTTAGGATGAGAACTTTATCTCAGGTAAAAGAGAGCATGAGATGGGTTGAATGTACAGGACTAGAAGGACAAAGAAGGATATTAAAACCATACGTGGCCAACATAGCAATGAATTTGTGAATAGACAAAGATATAGAATAGACAATGAATAGACAAGATTTATTACAGCAATGGAATACCCAGATTAACATTCCCCTAGTCTTAAAACAAACCATAAACTAATGTATGTTTCTGAAAAAAATATTGTTATAAAGAACAGGCATGGACCATTCAGGTTGTACAAGAACAAGGCACAATAGTTGCTGATTTTCCAAAGGCACCAACAGCCCTACCTTCAAAATGGTTTACAGACAAACCTGTATGGGTTGCATGATGGCTTTTAACAGCAGAGAAACTGCAGGCTTTAGAGCATCTGGTACAGGAGCAACTAAATGCTCAGTGTATTTAAGAATTAACCAGCCCTTGGAATTCTCCTGTATTTGTTATTGAAAAAAATGTGGAAAATGGAGAATGGTAACAGATCTAAGAACTGTTAATAAGGTGATTCAGCCAATGGGCTCTCTACAATCTGGAAATCCTTTGCCTTCCCTCTTGCCTAAAGGATGGCCCCTTATAGTTATTGATTTAAAATACTGTTTCTTCACTATAATTTTACAAGAAAAAGACAGAGAAAAAGTTTGCCTTCACACTGCCTACTTATAATAATTCTCAGCCTGCTAAGAGATATCAATGGGAGATTCTCCTACAGGGAATGTTAAATAGCTCCAACCTGTGCCAATATCTTGTATCGCAGCCATTGGAAATGAATGATACATAAACAATATCCTAAATCTATAGTTTATCAGTACATGGATGACATTTTGCTATCTGATTCAAATGTAGATGTTTTAGAAAAAAATGTTTGAAGAAGTAAAGAATATTTTGCTTTGTTGGGGATTACAAATTTCTCTTGAAAAAAAAATACAGCAGAGATTCTATTAATTATTTAGGCTATAAATAATTATTTAGGCTAGTTTACAGAAAACTAGACCCCAGGGCTGGAGAGATGGCTCAGCAGTTAAGAGCACTGGCTGTTCTTCCAGAGGTCCTGTGTTCAATTCCTAGCAACCACATGGTGACTCACAGCCATCTGTAATGAGATCTGGTGCCCTCTTCTGACTTGCATATGTACATGCAGGCAGAACACTGTATACATAATAAATAAATAGATCTTTTTTAAAAAAAAGAAAACAAACTAGACCCCAAAAGGTGCAAATCAGAGTGGATCAATACAGACCATTGATGATTTCAAAGATTGCTAGGAGACATCTCCCATCTATACACTATTGGGATAAAGCCTGATACACTGATTAATTTAAACAAAACCTTGGGTTGTGACAAGGACTTAAATAGTTCCAGGGAACTTTCAGCCAAATCTGAAAGAGAATTGGCTTTGGTAGAGAGAAATTACAGGAGGCACAGGTGGATCGTGTGGATCCAGAGCCTAACTGTGTTCTAGTCATATTACCCTCCAAACATTCCCTTACACAAATTATAATGCAGAGGGAAGATATTAGTTTAGAATGGATCATTTTACTACATAAACTGAGTAAAAAAAAATTAAAAACGTATGGAAAAGGTCTTAGTTAATTCTAAAAGGAAAACTGAGACTTCGTCAACTAGCAAAATTATACAGAGCAGGGCTGGAGAGATGGCTCAGAGGTTAAGAGCATTGCCTGCTCTTCCAAAGGTCCTGAGTTCAATTCCCAGCAACCACATGGTGGCTCACAACCATCTGTAATGAGATCTGTTGCCTTCTTCTGGCCTGCAGGCATACACACAGACAGAATATTGTATACATAATAAATAAATAAATATTTTAAAAAATTATACAGAGCAGAAATTGTATTACCTTTTAATAATGTTAAAATTGAAAAATTATGGGAAGAAAGTGAACCCTGACAAAGAGCTTGCGATAATTTTTTGGGAGAGATTGACAACTATCCTAAAAACAAGAGAATTCAACTTATAAAGAGAACTAACTGGATCCTTCCTTGCAGTGTACAGGACACACCAATTAACTGGAGTCCCTACATTCTATACTGATGCAAATAAATTAGGAAAGACAGGTTATAATTTAGAAAATTTAAGGAAAGTGAATCAAAGCCCTTTTGATTCTGTCCAATAGTTAGAATTATACGCTATCCTCACATCTGATCCCATATGGGTCTGCCAGGGCCTCTAGCACAAGATAATGCAGAAAGCGATCAATTATCGATTGGAAATGTGCTGAAGACCTTGGAAGTTTATAAAAAAAAATATGTCAATAGCAAAGGTTTAAGAAGAGACTTTTGCATCACTTGGTAACAAGCCAAGAAAACTGTAACAGGCCCCAGGCTCCCCCCCTCCCCGACCCTGCCCCGGGAGCTCCCACCCTGGCAGTCCCTCTGGACCTGCTGCCTGGGCCTGCCTCATCCCCACATGGAGCAGCCACGGTATGTGAGGGTCAGTGCTTGTGATTCTTAATGGAGAGTGAGAGCTTCACGATGAGAACCAGCCCCCGGTGGCCACTGATTCTCAAAAGTTGGAAGCTGCCCCTTCCTGTTCAAGATGAGAAATATCAGAGGAAGAAGCAAAGAGACCCCCTGCCCAGCAGGAGCCTACTCAAGCACAGGCCTCCCAAGAGGTGGCAGAGTCTAGTTCCTGTAAGTTTCCAGCTGGAATCAAGATTATCAAGCACCCCACCGCACCCAACACACAGGTGGTGGCCATCCCCAACAATGCCAGCCTCCAGCATCATCATAGCACTAACTGCCAAAGGGAAAGAGAGAAGCAACAGTGGACCCAACAGGTTCATCCTCATCAGCTCTGGGGGGACCTCATCTCACCCTCCTGGTCCCTAGCCTCAAGCCCAAACCAGCAGTGATTTTAAGGGGAGAAGTGATCACTGAGATGCTGGGACCAAAGCCAGCAGCTAAGGGTGTGCCTGTTCCCAAGCCACCTGGGGCCCTTCCAAGGCGAAGACAGGAAAGTGTGCTAGTAGACAAGTGGCCGACTGCAGGCTTGGGAAGGTGGGTTCTGACAGGCTGGGCTCCTGCAGCATCAAGCAGGAGATGGAAGAGAAGGAGAATTGTCACCTGGAGCAGAATCAGGTTAAGGTTGAGGAGCCCTTGGGAGCATCCACATCTTGGCAGGACTCTGTCTGAGAGGCCACCCTACTCTTCCATGACCATAATACAATTTGCCATCAACAGCACTGAGAGAAAGCGTGTGACCTTGAAGGATGTCTATACTTGGATTGAGGACCACTTACCCTATTTTAAGCACATCACCAAGCCAGGCTGGAAGAACTATTCTCTATATGACATGCTTATGGGGGAGAGGTCTACCAATGACAAGGTCTCTTTCTGGACCATTCAATAGCTACTTGATGTTGTTCCAAGTGTTAAAGCAACTGGAACCAGGGACTCCACAATCGCCTGAGGACTTGGAATCACAGCAGCAGAAACGACTCAATCCTGAGCTCCGTAGAAATGTGACCTTCAAAACTGAACTCCAGTTGGGCGCACGACAGAAGATGAAGTCACTCCTCCCACAGGTCAGCTCATACCTGGTGCACATACAGTTCCCAGTGAACCAGTCTCTGCTGTTACAGCCCTTGGTGAAGATGCCATTGCCTCTGGCAACTTCACTTAAGAGCTCAGAACTTGCCCATCATAGCAAGCGAGTTCGAATTGCACCCAAGGAACTGCTAGCCAATGAAGGGATAGGCCCACTTCTGCTGCCGGACCAGAGGAGGAGGAGAAACCCCTGCTTGAAGGGGTATTGTCTTTGCTTCCTATTCAGTCCATTAAGGAGGAAGAAATCCAGCCTGGGGAGGACTTGACCCACTTAGAGAGGCCTGTCAAAGTGGAGAGCCCTCCCTTGGAAGAGTGTCCATCTCCGTGTGCGTCACTGAAAGAGGAACTGTCTAATTCCTGAGAAGATTCTTCCTGGTCTCCCACCCCAGAGCCCAAGAAGTCCTATCGTGGGCTCAAGTCTCAGCCCGGTGTGTCTCAGAAATGCTGGTGGCCGGATGGTGGTGGCGCACGCCTTTAATCCCAGCACTTGGGAGGCAGAGGCAGGCGGATCTCTGTGAGTTCGAAGCCAGCCTGGTCTACAAGAGCTAGTTCCAGGACAGGCTCCAAAACCACAGAGAAACCCTGTCTCAAAAAGCAAACAAACAAACAAACAAACAAAAAGAGCTAGTTCCAGGACAGGAACCAAAAAGCTACGGAGAAACCCTGTCTCGAAAATCCAAAAAAACAAAAAACACACAAAAAAAAAAAAAGAAAGAGAGAGAGAGAGAGAGAGAGAGAAAGAAAGAAAGAAAGAAAGAAAGAAAGAAAGAAAGAAAGAAAGAAAGAAAGAAAGAAAGAAAGAAAGAAAGAAATGCTGGTGGCTAAGCGAAGAGAGAAGAGGGAGGCAAGCCGGTCTTGGAGGAAACACCACCTTCAGCCACCCTGTCTGGATGAGCCTGAACTACTTCTCAGAGGACCCCAGCACATTACAGCCGGCCATGGAGCCCCTACTCCTGGCAGAGTCGTCAGAGCCTGCATCCCAGCTCCACTGCTCTCAGGAGGAGGGAGGACCTTTCAAGACCCCGGTCAAGGAGACATTGCCCATGTCTTCCTCTCTTAGCAAGTCTGTGCTCTCCAGAACCCCTGAGTCCTGGAGGCTTACAGCTCCAGCCAAAGTTGGGGGGTTAGATTTCAGTCAAGTATGAACCCCCCCCCCAGGGCGCCTTTGGCCCCTTGCCTGACTCCCTGGGGCTGATGGAGCTGAATACCACACCTCTGAAAAGTATTCCCCTTTTTAACTCACCCTGGGAGCTCCTCAACTCAGAACCCTTTGACCTTGCCTCTGACCCCTTCAGCAGCTC
Organism: Chionomys nivalis; assembly: GCF_950005125.1. Classification (NCBI taxonomy): domain Eukaryota; kingdom Metazoa; phylum Chordata; class Mammalia; order Rodentia; family Cricetidae; genus Chionomys; species Chionomys nivalis. The sequence goes on from NC_080106.1 coordinate 48,789,850, forward strand.
TCCGCTTTCACATCTCGAGGTCCCCGAGCCACAGGTCCCCAGCTTTTCAGCCAATCGTTCTTTCACAGAAGGCTTGGTCTTGGACACAATGAACGAGAGCCTCAGCAAGATTCTTCTAGACGTCAGCTTCCCTGGCCTGAAAGAGGACCCTCTGGGCCCTGACATCAACTGGTCTCAGTTCATCCCGGAGCTGCGATGGAGCCAAAGCCTTTTCCTTGCTACTCAAGCTGCTCACTGTCCTGGCACTTGTGTGACTGGGAGGTACAAGGCTCAGTGTACCCCAAGCCTTGCAGGCAAGGGCTGAGCTGTGCCCTTTACCTAATTATGCCAAGATGATAGTCACATCGAAGCCACTGCTGGGACCTGTGCATGCAGTAGGGTCTCTGGAGAGTCTGAGTCCTCAACTCTCTCTGCTAGTATCTGAAGGGTGGGCGTGACAAGCAGTGCCGATCAGGAAGTGCCCCATAGTCACCTGCTGCTCCTGGGAGGATAACCCTTGTAAATGGTGTAAGTCCCCCAAATTGTCCTCTAATTATTCCTTAGATCATTATCTAGAGACTGCCAAGAGTCGGTGGGGTGACAAGGGCTGTACTTGGCTTCTGCTTGCAGCCTTTGGGGGAAGGACCTGCGGTGCAGTTTCTTCCACAATTGTGGGTTCTCTAGGCATCTAGACATGCAGGTTGGCTTGCCAGGATCCCGCTTACTGCCCTTTCCTGACATCCCCATGTTTCCAAACCAGTGGTCCTGGTATAAAAGCCTGTTGGGTTTGGGTGTGGGGGATGGGTGCTCACATGAGTCCTGTTAGGTGGTTCTCTGATAGTGTTCCTGATCATGCCAGGAAGCCAGCACTGAAAGCTCAGACCGAGGCCTGAGAAGGAGGATGTGACCCCTGAACTGCCTGGCTTCCTTATCTTGCACCTGAGCTTTGCGAAGAGTCACCCTAGGCTCCAATACACCAGCTAGCAGAAGAACACTACTGTATCTGCCTACTGAATAAAACCCAGGGAGGCACTGCTAAAAAAAATTATAACAAAATCTCCTACTTGTTCTTTATTCAACCAAACACCACTTCCTGCAGGAAGTAACCCAAAGGATACTCAAAGGAATGGAATCTGGCAGATGGATGTGTTCCATTTTGTAGAGTTTGGTAACTAAAATATGTACAATACAACATGGACACCTATTCAGATTTTTAATGGGCGACTGCTTTGAGTTTGGAAAAGGCTATTTGGTTGGAAGCGTCACCTTAGCTTCCTGACACTCCTTTATACAAAGAGTCTGGAATGCTTAGTCAGGGGCTTCAACCCAGCCCCCTGGCATCCATTTTGGAATGTAGGGTGGAAAGTTCCATGTCCAACTCCCTGGGAGTTGCCTCAGTCCAAACTCCACCTCTAAGAAAGCCCGCCAAACAGTGACCCCTCCCACAGGCTATTTAAACTGACCCCCAGAGAACAAACACATGGTCTCCCCTTTTTCCTGTCCAGTGGTCCTTCCAGTTCTCCTTTCCCCCTCTTTATGTTTTCCTGGGAGCCACCAGGGAGTGCTGGTATCCATTAAACCTGAGCCTTTTCTAATTTGATCTGATCTGATTTGATTTGGATTTTTAGTCAGCGGAAAATACTTAACAGGCTGATTCAGTAATTACACACTTACTAGAAGTTATGGCCATCAATGGGTATACGTGTACAAATAAAAACAGGCAATGCTCCAGCATATGTCTCTAATAAAATGAAACAGCTTTTTGCTTATTATAACATAAAGCATATTACAGGCATACCCTACAATCCTATAGGGCAGGCAGTTAAAGAAGATCATATCAAACTCTAAAAGATAAGCTAAATAAACAGAAAGAGATGATAAAGACCCACAGAAATAGATTGCATAATGTTTTATTAACTTTGAATTTTCTAAATACTAATGAGAAAGGAACAACAGCTGTGGAGAGACATTGGATAGTAGAAAAAATCAGTTGGTATACTCTAAAAATGTATGCCCTCAGAATGGAGACCAGGACATGTGTTATGTAGCAGAAGGGGCTTGCTGTGCAGGTGGTTGCACACACCCAGGCAGGGACCAGACGCAGATATTGGGTGTCTTCCTCTAGTGCTCTCTTTTATTTATTTATAAACAGACTCTCCCTGTGTGGCCCTGGTTGTCTTGGAACTCTCTCTGTAGATCAAGCTAGTGCAGAACTCAAGAGATTTGTCTGTCTCTGCCTCCTGAGTGCTGGGATCAAAGGTGTGTGCCACCACCTCTGTAGTAGTGAGAGTGAGAAGGCCTGCTTTTCCATTTTGTAGTGGGGAGGCAAGCAGGCCTGCTTTTCATCCCATCCAGCTCCCACACGCCTAGCTTTACACCCGAAATAACAACACACAAATTGTATTCATTTAAACACTGCCTGGCCCATTAGTTATCACCTCTTATTGGCTAGCTCTTACATATTATCTAACCCGTTTCTAATATCTGTATTGCCACTTGACTGTGGCTTACCAGGACGAGTCTAATGGGCGTCCATCTCAGAGAGGAGAGTCATGGCAACAGACTCAATGCCTTCTACCCGGCATCCTGTTCTGTTTACTCCACCTACCTAATTTTCTGTTCTATCAAAAGGCCAAGGCAGTTTCTTTATTAACCAATGAAATTAACAGATAGAAAACCCTCCTACATTACATCTCCTGGTTGCTCTTAAGTGTTTTCATTTTCTGTTATAAGCTATGCTCTGTTTCACTATCATGCATTTTTATGCTTGACCAGTGAGAGCCCTTACAAGCCTCTTCCTTCCAGTGTATCTCAGCTCTTCTTCTTCTTCTTCTTCTTCTTCTTCTTCTTCTTCTTCTTCTTCTTCTTCTTCTTCTTCTTCTTCTTCTTCTTCTTCTTCTTCTTCTTCTTCTTCTTCTTCTCCATCTTTTGGTTTTTCAAGACAGGGTTTCTCTGTGTATCCCTGACTGTCCTAGAACTTGCCCTGTAGACCAGGCTGGCCTTAAACTCAGAGATCCACCTGCCTCTGCCTCCCAAGTGCTGGGATTAAAGACGTGCACCACCACCTCTGCCTGGCTCTTCGTGTTCATTCTTACTCTTCTGACACAGTAGGTTGTTTCCAGACCTTCGAACTCTCTTGCCCTGCCCTAGACTAGCTCTTTCTCTTATGGTTGCTTTGCCAAGATTACAACTAAGTCCTGTATGTAAAAGCAAAGAGCCTTTATTCTTACACAGGTTCACAAACTCTCTGTGTGTCCAACGTATTGGCAATGTCAGAGAGCCTCAAGCTCAGTTGGGGTTGGGTTTTTTAAATAGCAAAGGTAGGGGTGAGGGTTTTCTTTTCTTTTTTTAAAAAAATATTTATTTATTTACTTACTTATTATGTATACAATATTCTGTCTGCAGACCAAAAGAGGGCACCAGACCTCATTATAGATGGTTGTGAGCCACCATCTGGTTGCCAGGAATTGAACTCAGGACCTTTGGAAGAGGAGGCAATGCTCTTAACCACTGAGCCATCTCTCCAGCCCAGGTGAGGGTTTCCTAATAAGGTTCAGGACTCCTGACTGGCTAACATTTGTCTAGGGTGTCTTGGTGGAAAGCAATGGGTGATCCTGTCTACAACAGTTGGAACTTTAGGAATATCCTTTGGATGGCCTGTTCCTGAATGGTGCCTGGGTGGTCTCAGTTTGTGGTCTTTCTTGGAACCAGGTATTGTCTTAGGATAAACTATTGAGAATCAGGCCTCTATTGAGCTTGTCATGACTGGGTGTGTGTGTGTGCGTATACTGTGAGGTGTGTATATGATGATGGTGCATGAGTGTGTGCAAGGTGTATGGGTGTGTGTTTTGGTTTGGTTTGAGACAATATCTTGTTTCCTCCTGCTTTTACCTCCTAAATGCTGGGATTATTGGTTAGTCCTGGTTTATGTGCACTGTAATCTGTGCGTGCTAGGAAGACATTCAACCAAGTGAACTGCAAATCCCCCAGCCCCTTTCTCAGGAGTTTAAGCACTTGTTTTAGGGAAAATGGTTTTTGCTGACCTTGAATTTGCCCATATAACCAAGGATGACCTTGAACTCCTGATCTTCCAACCTCTATCTTGTACCTAGATTTTGGGTGTGCACCACCATGCCCAGTCAAGAATGGTTTTCAGTAGCAAAGAGTGCAGCCCAGGATATGAACCTAGCACCATAGACTGCATTCAAGGCCACCTCATCCCCATTCATAAAATCCACATAATGCTCTTTTTCATTTTGCTTTTGTTTGGCCTAGAACCCTTCTGGCCATTTCAGAGCAGCTAATACACACTTCTGTGTGATTGGCAGCAGCTCCATGAAGCTCTCTGTCCATTTGTCTTTAGCTGAGAGTGTGGAGTTAAGATGCTCCTTCACATTTTCATCTTCAGTTGAGGCAAGCTTGATGTGGCAAACACATGTCTTGTTGGGCAAGACAGTTGTCTGCCAGGATGAGGATCTGAGGAACACTTCAGTAGAAGCAATGGAGCTGTGAAGCAGGGTCCCTGTCCTGACAGCATTTTCTCTTACTGCAGTACTCGCTGTGTGCTCCCAAAAGACAACCCCCATCTGACCGAGGATCAATCAGCACTTCCTCCAGCTGTGACTCTCCCACAAGGCCAGGCAGGAGACCAATGTGTTTGTCCCTGACTACATAGCTGGTGAGGAAAATGACATCTCCAGCCGCTTAGCCACCCTGCAGGTCTGGGACAGCACTTTAGATGTTTAAACCCCAGTGCTTCCAGAAAGAAGTTTGTAAAGAAAGGGTGACATTGCAATCCCTGCAGGCAAGGCAGATTGCAGCTGGCTGCTGAGGAGGCCTGGAGTACCATCCCCAGTGTCTGCTGCAGACGCGCTACACAGAAGCAGTTCTGGCTTCTCTGGACTGCCTGGGACTTTGTGCTGTATGGGGTTGCAGTGCAATGTAGCTGCCCTGTCTGTGAGCACCCAGAGCACGGATTCAGACTCGGCCATGGAAAGGGAGCTTGAAGAAGAAAGAAGGGTGCCCTGGAGCAAATATTGAGCTTTAAATTCAAAGGAAGAAATATCCAAATGGTAATTTTTTCTAACAAATTTGATGGCCAGCTCAGGTGCATTTAAATTCTTGTATCCTTGGTGGACATGGATGCTAACATGACATATGCCTGAGAACCAATTACATGGATTATTTTTTTGTCTGAAATTAAGAGTATATTCTACAATAAAATAATTTTTTTTTACTTTCTTTTCCCAAAATAAGAGAGTCCAGTCATCCAGAAAACTCAGTCTAGTAAATCTCCATTGCAACCTTTTATTTGTGTGTTTGACTAACATTAGGTGTCTTTTGCATACAGCTGTAAAGTACGTGTCTTCCAGGGAAAGGGTGGTCATTTACATAACTGCAGTGCATGAATCAAATTCAGGAAAATTCCCTCTATTAAATGTTTACTCGGTCAAGGATGGTTCATTCACACCCGCTGCTTACTGTTTTTACAGCTGTCCAGTACTCCATGATGAAAGTTACCAAGTAGTTCTGGGCATGGAATAAATGGTCTCAATGTTGGGCTTTAGATGACTCAACCAGATTGTCACTGTTAGTATCCAGACACACCCTGCACCCCGCATCACACCTGCCTGCATAGCAGACAGTACCCTGTCCCTATAAGAGACAAGCTCTGCCCACCCCTTCTCTCCTCCTTTCTGTAATTCTCTCTCTCTCTCTCTCTCTTTCTCTCTCTCTCTCTCTCTCTCTCTCTCTCTCTCCTTTGTCTCTCCCATTCTCTTCACCCTTTTCATTCCCTTTATCCCTGTCTGCATGGTGTATTCTGTCACTGCTGTGGTCCTCACCCGCCATGGGACCTGCCAATGTCCCAACTCACACTGCATAAGATAGAACGAGATGTTAGCTTAGTCTGTACGTGTGTCTAACCCGTGTTTGCACTTGCGGGAACGCACTTTGAGAATAAGATGAATGCTGAGCCCGTAGGGGCTGGCTGAGGGGCTGATACCTACCAGGAGCCTAGCATGCTGGAGGAAGCAGAGGCTAGAACCCAGGGCACATCACACCCTGCTTCCCCATTTCACCTCATTCCTCTGAGATACAGAAAAATAAGGCAGCAGCATTGTATTAATAGCTTCACTTTGTCTTACCATTTCATTGTATTTACGTTTAATAAATAGTTGGGGCAGTGTTGGCTCACTCCTTTAATTCCAGCACTGAGGAGGCAGAGGCAGGTGGATCTTTCTAAGTTCAAGGCCAGCCCAATACACAGAACAAGTTCCATGACAGCCAGGGATACACAGTGAAATCCTGTCTGGAAAAAAAAAAAAAAAGAAGGAAAAGGGGGAGCTGGAAGATAGTTCAGCAGGTAAGAGAACAGGCTACGTGCAGTAGCCCATGAATTTAATACCAGCACTCAGGAGGCAGAGGCACGCAGGGGCCAGCCTGGTCTACAGAGTGAGATCAGGACAGCCAGGGCTATGCAGAGAAACCCTGACTCAAAAACAACACTGGTTGTTCATTCAGAGGATTCCTAGCACCAGCACTGGGCTCACAACAATCTAACTGTAGGGCCCAGTCATGGTAAGTTCAGCAGAGTTTACCATAAGGCAATACTTGGTTCTAAGAAAGACCACCCAGGAAGGGACCATCAAAGAGAAAATACCTAACACTACAAAGTCCAGCACACACTCATCCCCTTTCACCAGGACACCCCTAGACAAATGTCAAGCCAATCAGGGGTCCTGAACTTTAGAAATCCCTCACCCCAACCTCTGCTATGATTAAAAACAAAACCCTACCTCAGCTGAGCTCGAGACTCTCTGATTGTGCCAATGCGTTGTTGGACACAAGGAGAGTCTGAGTTCAAACTTTTTGTTTTGTTTTGTTTTGTTTTTCGAGACAGGGTTTCTCTGTGGCTTTGGAGCCTGTCCTGGAACTAGTTCTGTAGACCAGGCTGGTCTCGAACTCACAGAGATCCACCTGCCTCTGCCTCCAGAGTGCTGGGATTAAAGGCTTGAGCCACCATCGCCCGGCTCAAACTTGAATAAAAATAAAGGCTCTTTGCTTTTACATAAAGGACTCTGTCTCCTTGTTGTTTTGGGGGGACTCTGATATCTGGGCATACCATTTTCAGTTCCTGGGGATCTGACACCCTCTTCTGGCCTCTGGGCACTAGGCATGCACATGATACACGGACATATGTGCAGGTAATACACAAGATTTTAAAAATTATATGTGTGTATGTGTGTGTATATATATATGAAATATATATTTAAATAAGTTTGAAAAAGACAACAAAGCATTTCAGAGCCAGAAAAATGCTGTATATAGCTTCGTGACCTGAATTCAATCAATCCCCAGCACTCACTGGTGAAAAGAGAAAGAAGGCATTTCAAGTAGGCATGATGATAAACGCCTGTATTTCTATCATGTGGCAGGCTGAGGATGAGCTTTTAGAGCACCCAGGCCTACTAGTAAGACCTTGCCTCAAAAAAAAAAAAAAAAAGAAAAAAAAAAGAAAAAACAAGAAAGAAAGAAAGAAAGAAAGAAAGAAAGAAAGAAAGAAAGAAAGAGAAAAAAAGGGAGGGCAGGCGCTGGGGTGAATGCCTTTATCTCAGCACTTGAGAGGCAGAGGTAGGTGGATCTCTGAGTTTGAGGTCAACCTGGTCTACAATAGCTAGTTCCAGAGCTGTTACACAGAGAAACCCTGTCTCCAAAACAAAACAAAACAACCAAAAAAAAAAAAAAAAAAAAAAAAAAACACACCCGAAAGAACAAAAACAAAAACAAAACAAAGCAAAAAATCCCCCAGAAAGGGTCTGGAGAGATGACTCAGCACTTAAGAACATTTCTAGAGGATTTGGGTTCAATGTCCAGCTCACAGTTGTCTATAACTCCAGTTCCAGAGGATCCAATGCCCTCTTCTGACCTTTGTGGGCTTTTCACGCATATGGTGCTTAACACAAATGCAGGCAAAAAACAAACATTCAAAAATAAAAGTCTTAGATAATTGGTGTGGGGACAGAGTGGAGAGAAGGCTCAGAGCTTCCGAACTGTTGCTGTTTCCAGACCACCTGGGTTTGGTTTCCAGCACCCACTTTGAGGCTCCAGGGGATCTGAGACTCTGCAGTCTTCTGCATGCACGTGGTGCGCATGCATGCATGCAGGCAATACACACATAAAACAACACATTGAATTTTTTTTTTTTTTTTTTGGTTTTTTTGAGCCAGCTTTTCTGTGTGTAGCAGTAGCTATTCTGGAACTTACTCTGTAAACTAGACTGACCTCAAACTCAGAGATCCCCTTGCCTCTTTCTCCTGTTAGAATTTTTTTTTTTTTTTTGGTTTTTCGAGACAGGGTTTCTCTGTGGCTTTGGAGCCTGTCCTGGAACTAGCTCTGTAGACCAGGCTGATCTCGAACTCACAGAGATCCGCCTGCCTCTGCCTCCCGAGTGCTGGGATTAAAGGCGTGCGCCACCATCGCCCAGCTAAAAATATTTTTAGGGGTCAGAGAGATGACTCAGTGGTTAAGAGCACTGACTGCTCTTCCAGAGGACCCAGGTTCATTTCCCAACATCACATTGTAGCTCACAAATGTGTATAATTCCAAAATCTGACACACTCACACAGACATACTTGCAGGCAAAAACATCAAAATGAAAGACCCTCGAAGAGGACCTTCCCTCAGGAGGAGGCCTCCCCGAAGCCAAGGAACAGGCCGAGACCACACGGATGCAAATCGCGAGAGGTTTATTAGGTAGACACAGGTACCTGCGGGCGGCAAAGTCTTTCAGAGGACTTGTGCGCCTGCAGACTGGGAGGAGGTCTTTTTATAGGAAAGAGGGCAGCAAAAGCAAGTTTACAGAAGTAGAAGCGTGGTTATCCGATGGGGGGGGGGCATGAATGGTTTTTCCTCTCCCAGCATGGATGTTTGGCAGCAGACATCCTGTTCTTATCTTATAGATATCCTACTTTGCAGTCATCCTGCTTTGTAGATGTCCTATCTTATAGATATCCTGTTTTCCTAAGCAAATGGGATGTTCTCACGAGAGCAGGCTAGCTGCTGATCCTGAGAATCTTTCAAGCAAACAGGACGTTCTCCCAGGAGCATGCTAGCTGCCGGTTCTGAGGAGGGGGTCTGTAGGGTCTTTCAAAAACACATAAAATGAAAAATAAATTATAAAGGAAAAAATGTTTAAAAATATATTTTTAAAAGCTGGACATGCTGGTGCAGGCCTTCAATGATGGTATACTAGAGGCAGGCAGATCTCTGTGAGTTCCATAACAGCCAGTGTTCTATGTAAAGACCCTAGCTCAAAACTCTCCCCTCCAATTTTTTTTAAATCAAATATGTCAGGCTTGTAAAGAAAAAAAATTAAGAATTCTTAAATTTAAGGTAGTTAAGAATATACATGTTTTCTACCTGGCGGTGGTGGCGTTCACCTTTAATCCCAACATTCAGGAGGTGGAGGCAGGCGGATCTCTGTGAGTTCGAGGTCAGCCTGCTGTACAGAGCCAGTCCCAGGACAGAGTCCAAAGCTACACAGAGAAACCCTGTCTCTTAAACCCGCTGCCCAACAAAAGAATTTTCATGTTTTCAAAAGATGTTTCTTGGTGGGAGGGAATGGGGAAAGGTGGCCACTGCCACCTACAGTTCAGTTTTGGAATTGCAGATAAGTTCAACTCGGAAGGGTTCAACCATGCAGGGTTCTGGTTTTCTCAGAAAAGGCCAAAAGCAAAGTGTTGCACTTAACTCACTTTCCTGTCTCATGTTGTCTTGTTTCCCAGCATAAGAGGCAGAGGCAGGAGAATCATGAATTTGAGCTTTTGACATGAGTGGTAAACTCCAAACTTATTACCAGGTCTACTCCTTCGGAGGAGCGGGGTTGCTGTGTGCTGGAGCGCTTAAAGGGAAGTGACAGAAAACTGGGGGGCCCGGTGCACAGAGCGCCATCCAGACAGGCAGCGGAGCATGGCCAGCAGCCTGAGAACTGCCTTCACTCTGGGCTTCTGAAGTCTCCATTTTCATTTCTGATCTTTTAGCCATGCCCAAGGATGCGTTGGTAACTATTGTTGCGGTTTGGCTGAAAAATATCCCTCACAGCCTCGTGTGTTCGAACCGTTGGTGCCCAGTATGTGGCTCTGTTTTGAGAGCCAGGGTCTAGCTGGAGGGAAGGGGTTGCTGGAGGGACAAACCGAGTGCCTTCGATCCTTGATCCTTGCGGCACTTCCTTCCCTGTCTGCCTCGTGGTCCACTGAGGCATGAGCAAGCACTTATTGCTGAGGCGCCTGAGTGCCTTCCCCATGACAATGGTGTCCCCTTGGATAATGAGCCCATGGAAACCCCTCCTCCCTAAAGTTGGTTACAAACAGAGGATTCAGTCAAGCTCAATAGAGGCCTGAGTTCCAAGAAAGACTACAAACTGAGAATACCCAGGCACCACCAGGAACAGACCATTCAGAGGAAATTCCTAACATTCCAACCATCGTAGACGGGATGGCTGTGGGGTCCCCCTCCATATGCTGTGAATACCATTGGCGAATAAAGAAACTGCCTTGGCCTGTTGATACGGCAGAACTTAGGTAGGTAGGGAAACTAAACTGAATGCTGGGAGAAGGGAGGCAGAATGAGATAGAAGCCATGGAGCTGCCGCTGGAGACAGATGCACTGAAACTTGGCTGGTAGGCCACGACCTCGTGGTGATGCACAGATTGATGGAGATGCGTTAAACGAAGATGAAAGAACGAGCACATAAGAAGCTGGAGCTAATGGGCCAAGCAGTGATTTAAATAGTATAGTTTCTGTGTGGTTATTTTGGTTCTGGGCTGCCAGGACAAATACGCGACCTCTTCACAACATAGAATCACCTGCCAGCACACACACCCATCACTTTTGACTTGAGTGGTGGACTCCATAATACCCATCATGTAAGAATAAAGGCTCTTTGCTTTTACATGCAGGACACGATCTCCTGGTTGGTCTTGGGGGACTCTGTGATCTGGGCATAACACAGAAAGGGGAAAAGTAACACAAATATCCTGCAAATTCTTGTTTTATCTGCTGCACAGTGGCTGCAACTGAGCCTACTGCTGCTTCAGTTGTTGAGTGCACCTCTGCAGTCGCCGCCATCACAGCCGCTGAGGCCCCAGCAAGCCTTAGCATCCTGCCACTGCTGCTTCTGCCACCTCCATGCTGGGAGTCAAATGTTGTTTTGTTTTTGTTTTTGTTTTTTTTTTTTTGGACTAAGTCTCTATCGTTTTATTTTAACCAATAAAGACTTGGGAGTCAGATGCTAGGGTGAAAACCTGCTAGCCCAGAGAGGCAGAGAAAACAGTCAGATGACCTTCCTTCTTCCACTGGCACCCCATCTTTCATGAGCTCTCTCTCTTTCTCTCTCCTCTCTCTTTCCCTTCTACTTCCTGTGCCTCTCTCTCTCAACCCCTCCCCCACTTCTCCTCACTCTCTATGGTTACTTATAGTCAACTGATTGCTTACTCTGCCTCTTAATCTATGGTTGATTTTTATTTAATAACGAAATTTCGGGGTTCACAGTGTGACCAAATATCCCACAATAGCAAATAATTAATTATTTCTCCTTATTGAGAAAGTCCTAAAATCTGAGTGAGAAGTCAGCAGCTGCCTACATCCCTAGAGATTTTTCATCCATTTCTAATATATTTGTACACTTCGAGTAAATATTAATTTAAATTTATTTGATGTTGAGGATTGAGCATAGAGCTTTCAAAATGCTAAGCAGTGTTTCACCCCGAGCTACACCACAACCTAAGGTAAATTGATGGCTGCTAAGCCTGGTCACCTGAGTTTGGCCCCTGAGATTCCCCTGGTGGAAGGAGAGAGCCAGTTCGCACGAGTTCTTCTCGGACCTCTACTCATGCACAATGGAAATAAATAAATCATGAAATAGCTCCTTCATTCCTTTCTCTCCCTTTCTCTCTCTCTCTCTTCTCTCTCTCTCTCATTTAAAGAAAAATCAGTACTTTGAATCCAGGCTTGAGAGTAGCACAAAGGAGAAAGGGGAGCTAGAAAAGTGACTTGGTAATAGGTTCAAGACTCTGCATCCAGTCCTTAGCAAGAACAGATGATAGATCAACAGATAGGTGATAGATAGGAGACAGATAGATAGATAGATAGATAGATAGATAGATAGATAGATAGATGAAAGATAGATGATAGATAGATAGATAGATAGATAGATAGATAGATAGATGATAGATAGATGATAACCAAAAGGTAAAGAAAAAGGCCAGGTGTAATGGCTCACTTGGGAGGCTTACAGCACAGAGATCAGCAGTTCAAGGTCAGCCTAGGCCACACAAGTTTGAGTCCTGTCTGAGCTACATGAGACCACATATCAAAAAAAACAAAAAAATTAAAAGGAAGCCAGGCTTGGTGGTGCACGCCTGTGAAACCAGCACAAATGGGTGGAAGGAAATGGAGAGCTGAGAGGGCAGGGTCTACACCTAAGTGACTGTGTGCTGCTGTGGCCGAAGCTTCTTATGCTCAAGACACTTTAGCTGAGTCACTAAAAATGCAATTCCGCGAGTCAGTGAGAGCTGAGGCAGGATGGCAGTCATCGACTGGCATTGATCTCAAGTGCTCAGAGCAGGAGGCTAATGTTTACCCCCACTGCATAGAGCGGGGTGGCGGGGCTTCGATCTGGTGAGGTAAATGAATGCACTAGTCACACCAACCTGCAGAAACAGTCCAGGTGCGAAATACCTTTTCCCGACCTTTTCTTTGGTAGTGACTGAGCTCCAGTTCCCTGGAGGCCTTCTTTTTCCAGTGAATGTACAAACAGCCTTCTTGAAGAGCAGGCGAGGATGATGGTGTCCCTGTTCTACCTTGCATTCTGTGAACTGCAACCAAAATTTAATTCGCTACATGAGAAAAAAAACCTTCAGAGTTTAGGAGGGTCATTTCAATTGATCTATTGTTATAGACCAAATCGAGGATGCATTGCTGGGTCTGGAGGTATAGCTCTTGGGAAGCAGGGACAGGAGGATTGCAAGTTTGAGACTAGCCTGGTCTACATATTGAGACACTGCCAAAAGGAGGAGGGTGGAGATGAGAATTATCAGGTCCAAAGAAGCTCCTTTCCCAAATTCTGGTTAGTTAGACAAAAGCCAACATCCCCTCAGGAACTGATGGAGCTAGTCCCCACTTGCCAAAAAAGTCATTCGACTCTTTTATTAACTTATGCCCGTAGTGCCTATCAGCATATCGAGGTCCATGCTGGCTGCCAGACACGCTCAGTCCCCACCCACAGTGCTCATTGTCCACTTCAAAGCTCCCACTCCAGCCTCAGGCTCCCTTCCTCCCAGGTACCTATTCCCCTAGAACCCTGGAGATTGCCCTCTCTGCTTTCCTGAGAGACAACCTTGGCGGTTTGGAATAAACTTTTCCCCTTCCTACCCACAGAGTGACTATTTTGGTTTCTTCACTGGGCCTGCACACTTATCGATGCCCGAATTCAAACACTAGACAACAGAGCAAATTTCAACAAGACACAAAACACAGGAAATGCAAGAGTGGTTATATCCTATGCTGTAGTGATGGCTTTAGAGCAGAAACTTCTCTCCCCTGAGGCTGAGGCCTTGTTTCCCCAGGAATATGGCTGTCACTCACAGTAACCATTGAGGACAAGACATCCATGTTCCCAGACAGACCTGTGTATGGCTGTGAGCAATGCACCAATCCATCATGGCAGCTCAGGGAAAGGCTGGTGGCTTTGGGGACTTCTTGTGCTAAAGAGCCTGCCCATACCTGGACACCGTGTATTAGCAGTGATCAATGAGCTGATTGTACTTTCACCAGAAGGAGAAGGGCTCCTGGGATTGACATCGTTTTATTTCTAGATAGAGACAGCATCAACAAAGCTTCACAGCTCCTGAACCTGCCTTCCCGCCTTGGGGTGAGAGGGAGGAGCCCCGAGAACACCATTCCAGTACAAGCAATGCCCACTGCTCTCGCAGAGCCCTGGGACGAAGGCCTGCTTCAAGCAGGACCACGGGAATTCTAGGGCCTGGTAATGACCCCAGATGGAAATAGGACAGAAACCTAAAGACAATGCAGTGCTTGTTTGGGATCTCCAGCTTGGGGCCCATGCCATGCTCGGGTCCCACTCTTCCCATTCCAAACCCCGCTCTCAGTGCACCAAGCAGCAGCCCCTCCCCTAGAACTGCCATCCTCAAAGTCCGCCCCTGAGAAAGCCTGCCAAGAGTCAACCACTCCGTGGGGCTTCCCAAGACCGTGCCTATAGGCTACTTAAGACCTGGTAGCCATATTTGCCACTTGATTCCTCTCCTGCTCTCCTGAGGGTGGTGCCATCTATGAATTGGTCGTCCCAGGTGGATCTCTGAGTTCGAGGCCAGCCTGGTCTACAGAGTGAGTTCCAGAACAGTCAGGGCTACATAGAGAAACCCTGTCTTGAAAAAGAAAACAGGCTGGGCAAATCATGATAAGCAAGCCAGTAAGCAGCGCTCTGCCCTGGCCTCTGCATCAGCTCCTGCCTTTAGGTTCCAGTCCTGACTTGCTTCAATGATAAACTACGGTGTGGAAGTGTAAGCCAAATAAACCCTTTCCTCCCCAACTTCCGTTTTGGTCATGGTGTTTCATCATAGCAACAGAAACCCTAGCTGAGACATTCTAGGTCAGGCAATTCAGGCTGAAAGAGAAGCACGTTATAGCAACTGCCTGATGTTGGCTTGAGAATTCTAGAGAATTCTAGGGGTGACTTGGGGATGTATCTCAGTTGGCAGAGTGCTTCACAATCACACACGAAGCCCTGGCCTCAATCCCCAGCCCCTTGTAGGCAGATGTGGTGATGCATTCTGGAATCCCAGTATCCAGAAGTGGAAGCAAGGGATGAGAAATTCTTAGCTACATGGATGGGGGCTACATGTAAATAGAAGTTCTTACCTACATGGATGGGGGCTACATGTAAGCAGAAGTTCTTACCTACATGTCTGGGGGTTACATGTAAGCAGAAGTTCTTAGCTACATGGATGGGGGCTACATGTAAGTAGAAGTTCTTAGCTACATGGATGGGGGCTACATGTAAGCAGAAGTTCTTAGCTACATGTATGGGGGCTACATGTAAGCAGAAGTTCTTAGCTACATATATGGGGGGCTACATGTAAGCAGAAGTTCTTACCTACATGTATGGGGGTTACATGTAAGCAGAAGTTCTTAGCTACAGCCTGGGCTACAAGAGACCCTTTCTCAAAATGTTTTTTAAGGCAGATTCTCATTATACAGCTGAGGTTTGCCTTGAACTCCCAGACTCCTGCTTCTTTCCAAGAGCTGAGACTACATGTAGCATACCCCTTACTCTCAGGTCGTCTCACTCTGGGATAGAGAAATGACTCAGAGGCTAAGACTGTCATTCAGGGGACCCAGTTCCATTCCCAGAACCCACATCAGGCAGCTCCCAGCCACCTGTGAGTTCCACCCCAGAAGATCATGTACACGCCTACACACACATAATTAAAAATAATAAAAACGTGTCTTTTAAAATGTTCTGACTCACCAAGAGATGGTAGTGCACGTATTTAACTCTAGCTCTCAGGAGGCAGAGGCAGGCGGATCTGAGTTTGAGTTCAGCCTGGTCTACAGAGTGAGTTCCAGCAAGGTCAGTGCTACACGCATGGAGAAACCCTGTCTCAAAAAGCAAAAACAACAAAACAAAACCTGTTCTGACTCTAACTCAGCTAGTGAATAAGCAGGGCAGAGAGCCAACTGTGCTGCTTGGTGGCCGAGTTTACCTTCTGGACTATTCCTATATATAATGAACAATATATAATAAGCAGATCTTGTGACTGCTTGGTACTTATCTTTTCTACAAGGTGGGAACTTTACTCTCTACCTGTATCACACTCCAGGTATCCTGGACTATGACCATACAGTCTCATCCCATCAGCTAAGCAGGGTTGGGCCCGCTTAGCACTTGGATGGGATGCTAGGCATGTTGGCACACGTGGTAATCTTACCATATGTGGGTGAAGGCAGGAGGATCAGAAGTTCGAGGTCATCTCTAGACATATGTTAAGAAGAACATGAGCTCCATGAGACCCTTCCTTGATGTGGGAAGGTCATTTGTCAATCTGTTGTTTCATTTGTTAATCAATAAATAAAACTGCTTGGTCTTATAGGTCAGAAAATTAGGTGGGTGGAGTAGACAGAAAAGAATGCTGGGAGGAAGTGAGGCAGACGCCATGCCTCTCCTCTCTGGTCAGATGCGATGAAGCTCTAGCCCAAGATGGACTTACACTAGAATCCTTTCTGGTAAGCCACCACTTCGTGATGCTACACAGATTATTAGAAATGGGTTAGTCAAGATGTGAGAGTTAGCCAAGAAGAGGCTGAAACTAATGGGCCACGCAGTGTTTAAATGAATACAGTTTGTGTGTTATTTCAGGTGTCAAGCTAGCTGTGCGGGAGCCAGGCGGGATGAAAAGCAGGCCTGCCCACAGCTTCTTCTACACTTCCTAAAATAGGAAATGAAAACATTTTAATACATTTTCACAGCTTTGGATTCAGCAATGCTTTCTTATCCCAGCAGCATAGGCACACACCAGGTGAGAGAAGGCTGTTAAGGGAGAACCCGGAACAGACAGACCTGGGCGCTCACAGGGGAGGAAGAGCAGCTTATGTCCAAAAATTCAGAAGGTGGAAGATAGACTTCCTGATGCAACCTGAATCCTGGAAAAAGATTAATGCCCCCTTGATCCTCACAAAATGGGAGGGTGCAGGGTCTTATGTAACCTAAGCTGGCCTCAAATTCATTGTGTAGTTAAAAATGACCTGGAACCTCTGATCCTCCTGCCTTTGTCTCCCAGATTCTTGAACTGCAGGCATGAGCCCATGTCTGACAGTGCCTTCAAATTCTTTCAGTTATTATTTTTATTATACTTTGTGTGTGTGTTCCTATGTGTATGTTCCTATATGTATATGTGTTCCCATGTGTATATGTGTGTTCTTATGTGTATGGTGTGTGTCCCTATATGTATGTGTGTGTGTTCCTATGTGTACGTGTGTGTATGTTCCTACGTGTATGAAGGCTGAAGATGGTTGCCCCAACGGTACAGAGGAACTTTGGGTGACTGTCCAGGCAGCGAGAGGTCTCTGTCCTTTCAAGAGTTTGGAAGTTGCTTACTTCTTGTTTGCTTAGGTAATATTATATCCTTCTGGAGTCTTTGATGGAGTTGAAGAATGGTTAGTTATAGTTATTGTTTTCCTTAGTTATGATAAAAGATAAAGTAGATATAAATATTGTAACTGTAATTCTTGCTTTATAACTGTTTTTTTATATGTAATTTTACTATGTTAAAGTGAAAGCCTTTCTTTTTTGTTTAAACAGAAAAAGGGGAAATGATGGAGGAGGGTCATCTGTCTATTGGTTAATTAATAAAGAAAACTGCTTGGCCTGATATGTCAAGAACATAGGTAGGTGGGGGAGACAGAACAGAATGCTGGGAGGAAGAAGGCAGTGAAGCCAGTCGGCATGATTCTCCCACCCGAGACAGAGGCAGGTTAAGATCTTTCTTGGTAAGCCACCACCTCGTGGTGCTACACTCAATTCTCAGAATTCAAATAAAAGTAAAAGGAGAGAATCAATCCCACCTAGCTGTTCTCCGAATTTCACATGGATACACACCCATAGATACACATGGTCTACACATCCATAGATACACATGGTCTACACACCCAGAGATACACGTCATACACACATGCATGTATACATATATGAACACACTAACAGATAAATAATAATTTTGAAATAAATTGATCAACAGTATTAATCAGAAAGATCTACAGAACAGTTGAACGCTAAAGCTATTTGCAAAGTACCAATGCCAAGAAAACTACTTTCAGTGATGGGCACTTACACAGCTTTCTTAGGGCTTTCTTAGTAGGCAGCACCCCTGGCTACCTGTCTCTCACACTACTACAGGGTGAAAGTACTTGGTGTTCTGCCAGTTTGAATGTGAGGTTACCAAGACATTGCTGGAGTTCACGTTTGTCGTGGTCTTTGTGAAAACCAGTGTGGTCTGACACCATTTGTGTTTATAGTCTGGACAATTTAACACATTGACTAAAAGTATTTACCTTTAGTTGCTTTAAGAAGTCAGGGAAACACTGGCTAAGTGGTCAGATTGTTCCCGAAGACAAAGCAACTTAAGGAAGCAAAGGTCTCTTTGTCTCAGGGTTTGAGAGAGTTAAGTTGTGGTCACCTGACTTCAGGTTCAGGGCCTGTGCTGAGGCAGCACACTGTGGGGAGGATGTGTGGAGGAGATGTGTGGAGGGGGGATGTGTGGAGGGGGGATGTGTGGAGGAGGGGGAGGATGTGTGGAGGAGGGGCATGTGTGGAGGGGGATGTGTGGAGGAGGGGGAGGATGTGTGGAGGGGGGGCATGTGTGGAGGAGGGGCATGTGTGGAGGAGGGGCATGTGTGGAGGAGGGGGATGTGTGGAGGAGGGGGATGTGTGGAGGAGGGGGATGTGTGGAGGAGGGGGATGTGTGGAGGGGGATGTGTGGAGGGGGGATGTGTGGAGGAGGGGGAGGATGTGTGGAGGAGGGGCATGTGTGGAGGGGGATGTGTGGAGGAGGGGGAGGATGTGTGGAGGGGGGGCATGTGTGGAGGAGGGGCATGTGTGGAGGAGGGGGATGTGTGGAGGAGGGGGATGTGTGGAGGAGGGGGATGTGTGGAGGAGGAGGATGTGTGGAGGGGGATGTGTGGAGGAGGGGGATGTGTGGAGGAGGGGCATGTGTGGAGGAGGGGGATGTGTGGAGGAGATTTTTAAGCTAGTGGCCACCAGGAAGCAGAGTGATAGACTAAGGGCCCAGGAACCAGATATCCCCCTGGACCACCCCAGTGACCTACTTCTTCCAGCTAGGTCCTGCCTCCTCTTTCTAGAACCTCCCCCAAACAGTATCAGCACTGGGTACAAAGCCCCCAGTGCATGTCTGGGGGCAACCGCCTGTGTAACAGACCAGCTTAGGCCAGAGGACACTGTTTCGAATCATTGTTTCAAAGAGATTTCAGCTCATGCTGCCAGGAGTGTATAGCAGAGGGTCTTCATACCAAGGAGGACCAGAGAGTGGGTGGAAGCAGAGACTGGGATCTAACACTGAAAAGCCTGCCTTCAGTTCTCGCTCTGCCCCATCCAAAGGCTCCACAGCCTTCTAAAATGGCACCACCAGCTGAAGACCAATTGCCCAGAATATGAATCAGTGAAGGATATTCTAGATTCAAACCATAACGGGACACTTCATGTTAAACACAGCAGGGTAACAATGTGGCTTAGCGTGGGAGCTGAAGGAGGGGTCTCCTTACCCTCCTTCAGCTGCTGTCACCCTTAGATGGAGTGCCAAATTCACAAACATCATTTCCTCAGGAGACCCTGAGGAGGGTCATTGAGCTGATGTGATTGGCTAAGCCCTCAACGAGCCCTCGCAGAGGCAGCAGCTCAGACCGCACTGGCCTCCATTTTTCCTAATGACCTTTCACAGCCGAGTTATTTAACCTCCTTGGACCTGACAGCTCCATCTTAAAACTGATAAGAAAGCAATTCCCAGCAGACCTCGGAAGAATAGGCAACGGAAGCTTCAGGCTTAGTGGCTTACTTCTCTCATGGGCTCAGGCAGACCTGGCAGGCATGAGTGGGGTGGTGCGGGCGTGAAGAAGCAGGGCTGACCCGTAAGCACACACCTATCCTTCGACTTTTTCTGCTTGTGACAACCCCTCTACAGGGGAGAACCCTTCCTCGTTAGACAGGTGTGTTACAGAATATTTCACTTCGTTACAAGGCCACACTCAGGAGCACCTAGGGTGTGTGCATGTGCATTTATGTACATGTGTGTACAAGCGTGCATGTTTGTGCATGGTGTGTGTATGTGCATGTGTGTACATGTACAGTCTGTGTGTGTGTGTATATGTGTGTATGCATGTGTGGTGTGTATGTGCATGTGTGTGCATTTGTGATATGTATGTGGGTGTGCATGTGCGTGTGTACATGTGTGCTTGTGGTGTGTTAGTGTGTATGTGTAGTGTATGTGTGTACATGTGTGTGGTGTGTGCCTGTATGTGTGTGTGCATGTGTTGTGTACGTGTGTGGTATATGTGTATACATGTGTATATATACATGTGTGTGTATGCATGTGGGTGTGGTGCTTGTGTCTGGGGTCTGCAGTGGGAGAAGATGAAGCTGAGAGCAGGAGATGGAGGACAGGAAGGAACTGGAAGGTACTGAGTCTCACTGTTCTTTTCTTTAGCAAGTAGCCCTCTGCCCCCAACCCCATAGTCCAACAGTGAGTTTTGTTCTGTCAAGAGTCAACACAACCTCCCAGCTCCTGTTTACACTGTCGTTATCAATATCATAATATTATTGTCTAAGCGCTTAGCTCAAAACCAAGACAAAATTCCCCTCCCCTCTCTCAAGCCCCTCCCTTCTGTCCACTGGGCTGTGTTGGAGACCTCTTCAAGGGTGGTGAATCCAGACATCAGACATTCTCCTGACGTTTGTACTTTTCACTTCATTCAGTACCTGCATCAGTCACAGCCAGCAAGAGGGAATGGAAGGACAGACAGGACTTTCTCTAGATGGTTCTGTCATGTCTTCCTACCTGGATCCAAATGGGGTCATCAGGGGCAGGGTTCCGGTTGGTACTGCAATGGACATACTTAAGCTTATTACACTCTCAATAGACCCCTAGATAAAAAGTGCACAGAACATTGGATTGTTGGACAAACATGTCACCACTGAGCACTGACCTGTCCTAAGTCCTGCCTCTCTCCTATGATGCTAGATAAGCCGAAGCCACACCCTTCACCCAACCTTCCTTAGTGCAGGTGGGAGACACAAACTCTCCTTGAAGGCAGGAGAAATAGAGACTCCTTTCAGGAGTCTGGGACCTGCTTTTCCCTGCGTCCAGGAAATAGCACCCTGAAACCTGGTGAGAGAAGCCCACCTTTGAAAGAGTCTTTCTGATTCTCCTTCAGCTGTGTTCCTTCTCCTAGGGGATCTGAACAACTGGAGCAGTATCCCTCTCGTTTAGTCAGGCTCGGGCTACTGAGCACCTTGGAACTCTCTGGTCAAGTGCTCTTGAGGCTACTTCTAGCACAAGCATCCTTTCCCTTGTCATTACTGTCAGGGGTGGACCATACTGGGGGGGGTACCCTATAACTCAGACAGGTGCCAAGTAGCTGGAGGGGTCTATATCAAGCTTCCCTGTGTGTGATCAGGGATCCCCATATGTGCATGTGAGGCCATAGAATGTATTTTTTAATTTGTACTTATTTAAGTTATCTATCAATCTATCTATCATCTATCTGTCTGTCTATCTATCTATCTATCTATCTATCTATCTATCTATCTATCTATCTATCTATCTATCTATCTATCTATTTTGCTTTTACATCCAGACTGCAATCCTCCTCCCCACCTCTTCCCAGTTTGTGCCCCCATCTTTTCACTTCCCCCATTCCTCCTTTGTTTCTCTTCAGAAAAGGGCAGGCCTCCCATGAATATCAACCAGCTATGACATATCAAGTTGCAGGAACCTTGTCACCTCCTCTCCTCTTAAGCCTGGATGAGGTAACCCAGTAGTAGGAAAGGGTCCCAGAAGCAGGTAACAGAGTCAGTGGGAGTGGCCAACCAATAACTGGTCCAGTTTGAGAGCCAGACCATGAGAGGAAGCCCATCCCTGACACTGCCCGGAGGGTCAGGACCCAGAGGCTGGACAGCCCCCCATCTCCCTTCCCCCAATATGAAATAAAATAGAATTTAAAAGAAAAAAGGATAAAAAGGAAGAAAGGGAAAATCTCGTCATGAAAGCTGCAGTGTGTCACAGTGAGTCACACAGTGATCCTTTATCTATCCATTTTTATATGCAGATGTTCATTGCAAGGAATCATTGGTTTGGTCTGACACTGGGCTCTCACTGGGACTTCTCCTAGACATCTTGTTGCTACTTGTGTCGTTTAGATCCTGCAGCAGTGGATCTACAGAACTGACCCCCATCCTTCCATGCTCCAGTAGATCACAGATGCATGGATATTGGGGTGAGCCAACACATAACCCTGCTTCTGGGCCTGGGTAGTGGCAGTGTTGGTCAGTCCGCCAGCTCTTCCGTCTTCACCAACAGAGTGAGCTCTCCAGCATTGCCCTGGCTAGTTCAACCCTTACATGATGAGCAAGGGATGGGACCAGTTTTCCTGCTTTCACATCCTCAGGATCAGTTCTCTTCCACCTACACTTCAGGGCCAGCTCTACTCTGCTGCCCAGGCGAGGTGTTGGGGCCACTCTCCGGAGTGCTGCAGCAGATGAGGGACAGGGACAACTCTCCCACTCTTATGACCTCAGGGTCCTCTCTTCCACCTGCTTTAGACCTTGCTGGGTGGGAAGGGGTGGAGGGTATCTCTCCCCTGCCCATGCTGCCACATGACAAATGAGTAGTGGGGACAGTTCTTCCATGCTCACAACTTCAGGACTGGCTCACCCATACCTCTGCCAACAGGGTTGGCTCTATTGTGCTGCCCAGGTGAGGTGCGGGACTTCTTTCCTGAGTGTTGCAGCATCTTCTGGACATTTTTATGTGAGTTCTGGGTGATGGATCCTGGCAAACACTTTCATTTCCCTAGCCCCTAAATTTATTTTTGTCACAAAAGGCATAAAACTGCGTGTTGTAGAGTACTTAATGTATATACACTGTAATGTTAAAACACGGCTAAATATATTTGTCTTCGTGAACATTGATACTTTCCTTAAAAATTACATTTATTTATATATTTAATATGTACAAGTATGAATAAATACATGCCATGATATGTACTTAGGATTCAGAGAACAGTGTGTGTGTGTGTGTGTGTGTGTGTGTGTGTGTGTGTGTGTGTTGGGGATTCGTTCTCTTCCTCTGCTTTGTGGGTTCTAGGGATGGAACTCAGGTCTTCGGGGTAGGCAACAACCAGCTTTACCTGCTGAGCCATCTTCCTGAATCCATTTTTTGACAGTCTTCTCTGTGAATGCCCTCTAGATTCCTAGTGTTTGGAAACCCAGAGGACACTGTGGTCCCACCATCACCACCTGTGCAGTCACAAGCCAGGGCTTCCTGCTCCCATCTAACTGTGACTGGATGAATGTGGGCCTTCTTTCCCCATTCCATCCTGCCTCCGAGTATGAGAAATTTATGTATCTGCCCAGGCTGCTTCAAAGGTATTTGGAAGCTGGGGCAGATATTTGTGGTCTGTGCTCGTCTGAACAGCTTATGAATGCCGGCAGCACCGTGACAGCTGAGTCACAGGTCACCTCGGGGAAGGAATGCTGCCTGGGCCCATAGGAACCTTCTGCTGTCCAGAACTGAGTCTCACCTGGACGAGAAGAGGAGTGTCAGGAGGAGAGAGGAGATTAGAGTCTCCTGAAATGGAAGAAGGGGACAGTGGCCCTTGTGGGTCTTCCAGACTGATGTTGCTGTGGTTTTGGCTGCCATGGACCCTGTGGTGAGGCTTAGAATGACTGAAGAAAGCTCTTCATAACACACCAGGGATCATGGAACTACGCCAGTGCTGTCCTGGGCCTGTCACATAGGCTATCTAGATCTATCATCTATCTATCTATCTATCTATCTATCTATCTATCTATCTATCTATCTATCTATCTATCTATCTATCTATCTATCTATCTATCTATTATCCATCTATCATCTATCATCTATCTATCTACTTATCTATCTACTATCTATCTATCTATATATCCATCTATTATCTATCATCTATCTGTCTATTATCTATCATCTATCTATCTATCATCTATCTACCTACCTATCTCTATCATCTACCTATTTATCATCTATCTATTATCTATCTATCTATATCATCTATCTATCTATCTATCTATATCTATCTATATCATCTATCTATCTATTATCTATCTATATCATCTATCTATCTATCTATCTATCTATCTATCTATCTATCTATCTATCATCTACCTACGTATTTTTGTTTTTACATCCAGATTGCAAGGAATGTTCAGAGGGAACGCTGTGCTTCCGTCAGTGCAGCGGCCCCACGAGGCTCAGTTCCAGGTCTCTCAGGTGAACAGCTTGATTACCCATGGGACCACCCCAAACCCTGCTCCATGGACCTGTGAGCAGACTGAGAAGCCTTAAGTCTCCTCTTCCATGGGACATCTTCACAGAGCCTCTGTCTTTTCCTTAGTCCCCTCTTTGCAAAGCTACCAGCTAGCCTGGTCCTTCAGATCTTCTACCTCCTAATGAGTGTGATGGAGATTACTTACAGTCTGCCCCTAAGCATGATGAGTGGCACTCGGACATGCTCCATAACTGTCATTCTAGTCACATGACTGTTATGAGTCATGTACCTTCTAATGTGCAGTGTTTGCCTTGAACAGTTCACAGGTGCATAAATGTGTACCCCAGGATCCCATAGAGCTCTGTTTCCAGAGCACAAGGGACTTTTCATGGGAGATGACCCTTGGGCTCACCTGCTAGGAAGGGCAGGTTGATTGGCAGGTGTGAGTGGGTTGGATTGGGAGAAACTGGTTGACCCATGTAGCCCCTGGACTCAAGGGACTCAAGGGACCCAAGCTGACTCTGAGGCCTAGCTGGCTATGATGTCATGGGTGGCGGGCAGCCCCTGGCTCTCCCCCACTTGAGATGTACTTTTCCTATCTGATGCTGTTGCTTCTCTGAATATTTGACTCAGGAGCCCTGCCATCCTCTCTGTGTCTCAGTGTGGTTTGTGAACCATGGAGATCCTGCTCTGGTGTTGATCATGCTGCAGGCTGTTTTCTCTGTTATCTGCCTTCTTCCCTTCGGATTCTCACGGGCTCTTAAGGGGCAGAAGTGTGACTGACTTTCCCCCATGTCCCCAGTACTCAAGGTACAGTGTCTGTAGAGGGTGAGTGCTGATTTCCCAGAATCACAGGGCCTCCAAGGAGAGACATCCATGACTCGATGCGATATGCTTTATTATTATCTTTTTACATCTTGGTCACAGTTTCCCCTTCTTCCTCTGCTCTATGGGCGTGATGTGCTTTAACAATAAATGCAGTTCCAATTCATGTGTACTCTGAATGTGCAGGAGTGGAGGGGGCAGGGCTAAGCTTGAGAAAAAGAGAAAATGAGGCTCATGGCTTGAGAAAGTCCACTCACTGTTGCAGGTCTAACATGCCTCGGCAGTCCCCACTGCAGTTTGTGACAAGATCCCTTTGCTGGTCGGGGCAGTTCAGAAGTGGATTTGTGGGTTGTGGGCCCTGATGTTTGGCCACTGAAATGTTCCCAGAGAGACACCATCTGCCTTACAGCCACTTGGGCACTGCTCACCCCACTGGGTCCCTCCCACAGCATTTGAGTCAGGTCCACTCTATCTGAGGATAAGAAAACTAAGCCTTACACAGGGGATGCAGCGTGCATGGGGGTGGGAGGTGGGGGGATGATGTCTCCAGTAAGACCAGGGGCTGATCACAGGGGCTGCAATGTGCGTGGGGAAACGCCCTCAGTAAGACCTTGGCTGAGGAGGGGCTGCAATGTGTGGGGAGACGCCCCCAGTAAGACCTGGGCTGAGGGGCGGCTGCAGTGTATGTGGGGAGGCGCCCCCAGTAAGACCTGGCCTGATTGAAAACCCCTTCCCCTTCCGGTGCTGTATATGCTGGTCGGCCACAGCAGCTGCTGACTCAAAAGCCGAGTCACCTTTTCTTCCTTTCTTCTTCTTTTTGCCAAGGTCTCGCTATGGGGCCTCCATCTGCCACTGCCTCCCAAGTACAGAGATTCAAGGCTGGTGCAGCCTTCCACTGCCCTTGCTTTCGCCTTTTCTAAGATGCTCATCAGTTCTGCTTCTGTCTGTTCCCCCACTTCCCACGCTCATACCACAGCGGACCCATTTGCCTCCATGCCTTTCCTGGCACGCTGGAATGTTTATGAATCCAAAGGGGCACTTTCTCCCTTAAGTTGCTTTGCCAGGGATCATGAGAAACATCCTCTTCTTGTATTCATCTGCCCCCTCTATGCCTTCTGCTCATCCATTCTCATCCTTCACACCTCCAGACCTGTGTTTTCAGCCCAAGTTAATACTCTCCTTCTCAACGACCCCTTGGTGCATTATGGGGGATAGATAAGAAGTAATTCTTCCCTAATGGATCAGAGTATATAAATGCCAAATGTTAAAAAGAAGGCTCAGAGAGGTTCAGTGCCTACTCATGGTCATACAGCAGAGAAGCGAGGCTCACAAGAGTCACCAGTCCCTTTCCAGTATCCTAGCATGCTTTGTAGTTTGGGCTGAGGCTGTACCCTAGAAAAGGGGGAATTAGATCACCAGGAACCACAGAAAAGAAACTCAGACAGAACAAGGAAAACCCAAGCGTGTACTCATGAGCTGTTTGTGTTCCAGGATTTTTGAGCTTGCTCTGGTTTGGTGCCAGGCTGAGACCATTGAGGCAGGCATTTCAATGCATTTGGAGCGCGCCAGTTCAATAGGTACAAGGATTCTCTTGCCTCTGCTTCCCCAATATTGGGATTAGATGCACTCTTGGTTTTAGTACATGGGTTCTGGTGCTTAAACTCAGGTTTTCTTGCTCTCAAGGCAAGCCAACCACTATTAGTACTGAGCTGTCTCCCCAGCCTTCTAGTTTCATATTTAAACTATAAGCCGACAGCCTAAATTTTCCTCCAGCTCTAAGCTCCAGGCTCATGCCCCTTGCTGCCCAGGTTTTGGATGCTGTTATATTTATTTCTGACTTACTTCTCAGCCTCCACTATACTCACATGTCACTGCCGAGCAGAACCTGAGCTGCTCAACAGGGTGATCACTATCTTTCAGCTCGCTGTACTATAATACATAGGAGCTTGTCAATTAAGGTGTGAATTAGTCTTCTAGATAGAGAGGCATGGCGTTTACAGACAAAACAGCCACAGAAGTTTCTAGAATGACTCCTGTTTTCTAAATTCTCATGGGCAAAAGCTTGTGATAGTGAAGATTTGAAAGCAACACGGGAATGAGTAATACAAAAAAGACTCACTGAGCTGGGTGTGGCAACTTGCACCTGTAGTTATATTTGGGAGGCTGAGGCAAGAGGATTGCCACAAGTTTCAAGCTGGCTTGAACTACATGGTAAGTTTCAGTATAGCTTGAACCAGAGAATAAAATCCTGTTTCAACCAACAAGTTAACCCACCCACCAACCAAAAGACCATCTCAGAGCATTCCAGAAGAGTGTAGTCAAATTCAATACTGCTACCTATGTGTCTCTGACTCCTGTTAGCTTTCAGTGCCTCCAGTTCCGATGCTAGATGGGTTTTCTCACTGAGAAAGCTGCTATCCTCTATTCTTAGCCCCAATCAGAGAGTTCAAGAGAGCTCGTGATTCAAAAGGATGTGAAGAATCCTTATCTGATCCCTGATGGCAAGTAAGGGGGATAAGAAGATCATTTAGGACCCTTGTTAGGTTGTTTCTCAATAGGATATAGAAGAACCAAGGAGAGAGAGACAATGTGGACCAGCAGACAGGAGTCTGTTGATCTGAGTTCACATCGAAAAAGTGAAAATCAGAACTAATACCAATACTCCTCAAATTGTTTCACACAATAGAAACAGAAGGAACACTGCCAAACTCTTTATGAGGCTACAATTACTCTCATACCCATAAAGACATTACTAAGAATGAGAATTACAGACAAATCTTACTCATGAACATTGATGCAAAAATACTCAATAAAATACTGACAAATTGAATCCAAGAACACATTAGAAAAATCGTCCACCATGACCAAGTAGGCTTCATTCCAGAGATGCAGTAATGGTTCCACATGCGAAAGATCTCTCAATGTAATCCACCACATAAACAAACTGAAAAAAGAAACCACCACATGATTATCTCATTAGATGTTGAAAAGCCTTTGACTAAATACAACACCCCTTCATGATGAAGGTCTTGGAGACAGCAGGGATACAAGGAACATACCTAAACATAACAAAAGCAATATACAGAAACCCAACAGCCAACCGCAAATTAAATGGAGAGAAAGAGCAATAAGACAACAAAAGGAGATCAAGAAAAAAATCAGAAAAGATGAAGTCTAATTCTTACCATTTGCTGATGATATGATAGTTTACATAGCAATTCCAAAAATTATACCAACGAACTTCTACAACTCATAAACACTTCCAGGAATTTAGCAGGATACAAGATTAACTCTAAAGAATCAATAGCCCTCCTTTACACAGATGATAACTGGGCTGAGAAAAAAATCAGAGATTCATCACTCTTTACAATAGCTACAAATAGCATAACATATCTCAGAGAAGCTCTAACCAAACAAGTGGAATGCCTATATGACAAAAACTTTAATCTTTGAAGAAAGAAATTGAAGAAGACCCAGAAAGTGGAAAGATCTCTCATGTTCTTGGGTAGGTAGAAGTAACATAGTAAAAAATGGCAATCTTACCAAAAGCAATCTACAGAGTCAATGCAATGCCCATTAAAATCCCAGCAAATTCTTCGCATTGTTCAAAAAAAAAAATACTCAACTTCATATGGAAAAACAAAACACCCAGATATCCCGTACAACAAAAGAATTTCTGGAGACATCACAACCCCTGACTACAAACTACTACAGAGCTATAATACTGAAAACAGCCTGGTATTGGCATAAAAACAGACAGGAGGACCAATGGACCAAATTGAAGACCCAGATATCAACCCACACACCTACAAACACCAGATTTTTTGACCAAGAAGCAAAAGATATAAAATGGAAAAAAAGAAGGCATATTCAACAAATGGTGCTGGCATAAATGGATGTCAACATGTACAAGAATGAAAATACATCCATATCTAGCACCATGCACAAAACTCAATGGACCAAAGACCTCAATATGAAACCAACCATACTGAACCTCAAAGAAGAGAAAGTGGGAAGTACAGTTCAACACATTGGCACAGGAGACCACTTCCTAAATATAACTCCAGTAGCACAAACATGGAGAGAAACAATTAATAAATGGGGCCTACTGAAACTGAGAAGCTTCTGTAAAGCAAAGGACATGGTCAACAAGACAAAACAACAGCTTACAGAATGGGAAAAGATCTTCACTAAGCCCACATTGGACAGAGGGCCAATCTCCAAAATATACAAAGAACTCAAGAAATTGGTCATCAAAAGAACAAATAATCTAATAAAAAATGGTATACATACTTAAACAGAGAACTCTCAATAGAGGAATCTAAAATGGCTGAAAGACACTTAAGGAATTGTTCAATATCCTTAGACATCAGAGAAATGCAAGAAAAAAAAACAATTCTGAGATTACACCTTACACCTGTCAGAATGGCCAAGATCAAAAACACTGATGACAACTTATGCTGGAGAGGATGTGGAGTAAAGGGAGCACTCCTGAATTGCTGTTGGGTGAGCAAACTGGTACAACCACTGCTTTGGCAATCAGGATGGTGATTTCTCAGAAAATTAGGAAACAACCTACCTCAAGACCCAGCAATACCACTTTTGGGTATATACCCAAAATGTGCTCAACTATGTTCATAGCAGCATTATTTGTCATAGCCAGAACCTGGAAACAACCTAAATGCCTGTCGACTGAAGAACAGATAACGAAAATGTAGTACATTTACACAATGAAGTACTACACAGCAGAAAAAAAAAATAATGAGATCTTGAAATTTGCAGGCAAATGGATGGATCTAGAAAGCATCATATTGTGTGAGGTAACCTAGACCCAGAAAGACAAATACAATATGTACTCACTCATAAGTGGCTTTTAGACATAAAGCAAAGAAGAATCAGCCTACAATTCACAATCCAAGAGAACACAGACAACAAAGAAGACCTTAAGAGAGACAACATGGATCTAATCTACATGAGAATTAAAAAAGACAAGATCTCCTGAATAAATTGGGAGTGGGGGGGATCATGGGAGAAGGTAGAAGGGGAGGTGGGAGGAAGGGAGGGGAGCAGAGAAAAATATATTGCTCAATAAAAACAATAAAAAAGAATAAAGAAGGAAAACACAAAAA
The DNA here is from genome assembly GCF_950005125.1 of Chionomys nivalis. Classification (NCBI taxonomy): domain Eukaryota; kingdom Metazoa; phylum Chordata; class Mammalia; order Rodentia; family Cricetidae; genus Chionomys; species Chionomys nivalis. Next base: position 48,819,891 of record NC_080106.1, read on the forward strand.
GGTGAAAATCCACACATGCAGCTATCCTGTGACTATTCACCTTGACTCTCACCTAGTCCTCACTGTTCAGTCTATGGGTGGTCAAAAGTCCTGCCCGGAACGAGGATTTTATGGTGAAAATTTGATACTGTGACAATCTCATTAGGGGCTGTGGGAGGCTCCTGCCCAGCCCATGGATGGTTTTAAAAGCAGAATTTCTGGGGCTGGAGAGATGGCTCAGAGGGTAGGAGCACTGGCTGCTCTTCCAGAGGTCCTGAGTTCAGTTCCCAGCAACCACGTGGTGGCTCACAACCATCTGTAATGAGACCTGGTGCCTTCCTTGCCAGCAGTACTTTGTATGCTTAATAAATAAATAAATCTTAAAAAAAAAAAAAAGAGCAGAATTCCTGGGTGACAGGTGGTCATGCTCAGCAATGAATCTTGGACTGGGGGAGGTGGGGGGGAACTCTCGCCAGGACCTTGCTGTTAGTTATATCTCTGCATTCTCCCGGAAATGGACTGTCTCAGTCACGCCATGGATCATTTCTCCTGGGAAGCAACGGTGAGTCCCATTTCTGATAAGAAGATGTTGAAGGACAGGTTCTCCCTGATGCTTGAAGTCACAGAATGAGAAGTGAGTTCAGAGTTGTCGATTGCTCGTGGGGCACCTGAGTGCACATTAGAAGGAGCATCAGCCTGTTTTACGGAGACTCCAGCGTGTCTCTGGATGACTACTTTTGTGCAGTGTGGAACTTGAACAAATGTACCCTTTGGCTCTGCCCAGGCCTGAATCCTAGTCCTGTGCTCTCCCAGGAATCCTGGGCCACTTTCTGCTGGGTAGGAGCAGCAGATGGCCTGATTTAGCCCCGCTGCTGCTCCCTGCAGACAATCCTTCGATATGGGTGAGCAGATGAGAACCATAGAATCAGAGGGCAACTGAATCACCCCTTATTCTGCAAGACTTGGAAACTGACAACCAGGAGGTGGCAGTGATAGCCCAGCACACATTCTGAGTCCCAAAGAGTGGTCAACTCAGGGAGATCTGGTCCTGGTCAAGGCCTCAGACTCCCTGTCCATACCCTGGGGCCTTATCTGGTAGCACCAGCATCCAGGTTGTCTGCAGGCTTTGTGATGGGATATGAAACTTTTTCTTTCTGTGATGCTGACAGTTTGGGCTGTGTCTCCTCATCCTAAGCAGTCATCCCTGTATTTTCTCCAGACACCTTGCAGGAAATTCGACAAATGGCTTCTTTCTAGCGGGTTTTATCCCAGGGGTACAGCCACCTCCAGGGATTGGAGGAAAGTGTCATTTCCTGGGGCACATTGAATGAGACATCTCCTTTCTCTGCCCCCTAGCTGGTACTCTGTGTGCCAGCACAGATAGATCATTCTTTAAGGACTCAGTCCTGGGTCACCAGAGCTGCTGGTGAGTGACATGCTCAGACTGTCTGACCCCTGGGTTATTATGACAGAGCTGGCACAGGCTGCAGAGACCTGAGCTAGACGGTGAAGGTGGGGGGAGGGATTGGGGGTCCCAAGAATGGGTTGGGCACAGAATCATAGATAATATGGCCTCCACAGTTGCCAAGTGGTTCTCCAGCTTTCTGCCTATGCCAGCCCACTTGGTGCTCACACCCACCTACCTTCCCTGGATATGGTTGGAGCCCCAAGTTTGGAACAGGAACAGGTCCCAGGACTCTAGATGCCTATGCTCCCATTCTCTACCCAGATCATAATTCCAGTCACAAACTTATCTAGGGTGGGTGATCCTTCTCTTCCCTTTACATTTTCAACCCATGCCCTGCTGGTGACCTGGGTTTATGGGAGCACCTATCTCTTCCACAACTGCAGCCGCCTTATCACTATGAAATTACACCAACCTGCCCTGTAATAGGCAGGACAATTTGGCTCTGATGTTTTTATAGCCCCTTCACACTCTGCCAATACCTGCTCAGGAACCTGGCTTCTAAGGAACTCCCTGTCTGCCCAGAAGGCAGAGGTGAGTAGGACATTGGCAGAGATCAGGTCCCACGGGACTGTGGGAATAATCCAGAAATGTGCTGTTTGCTTCCTTAGATCCAGAAGGAGTCATTACCTGCTTTGAGTCCTGAGTCCAGCCTGTAGGAACAACACAAGACTTTCCAGGCAGACAGAGAAGGAAGGATTTCCCAGTCACTGAACAGTGGTGTCCACCCCTGCCTTAACCAGCCTCCAAAGGTCCCTGTTTAGCCCAGAAGGTACTTGAATTTTGTATAACGGTACAGATACTGTCTCCATGATGCTCTTTCATAGCATCTTGGTGTCCTGGTCTGGGCTACCAGGCTGGAGGAGGGAGGGGCTGACTGCATTGGGATCCTCAGCCTTGCTAAAGTTCAGCAGATTTCTACACTGGGTTCCAGGCCTGCAGGTATCTCACTCTAGCCCTGCCTAGTTGTACAACTCAGAGCAACTGTTCATGATCTCTATGTCTCAGCAAGGTGCTCTGTTGCTACCAGACCCAAACTACTTACCACACCAGGAACCAATGAGCTGAGTTGTGCTATGTATTCTTGCAATGTCCTCCACACTTGTGTCTTGTGACTTAGAATATTCTGGAAGAGAGAAGTTGGTGGTTCCTATTGGCCCTTGTGATATGTAGACCTGCTTTTACCTCTGTTTGATTAGAATGTCAGAGGTAGGTGAAAAATATTTATACCCTATTCTCCTTTAGCAGTTGTGACTTCAATCTCTCTCTGTGTATTGTGTGCAAGTATACATGTGTGTGCATGAGTACATGTGTTTACATGCATGTGGAAGCCAGAGGACACTCTCAAGTGTTATTACTTCGGCACAATTCATCTTGTTTTTGAGATGGGTTCTTTCACTGACCCGGAACTTTCCAAGTTGGCTAGGCTGACTGGCCAGTAAATCCCAGGGACCCATTTGTCTTGGCTTCCCTGGTGCTGGGATTGCAAGTACACACTGGCCAGTTTTACGTGGGTTTGGGGGATGGAACTCAGTTCCTCATGCTTGTGAGGCAAGCAGTTTACTCACTGGGCCATCTCTTCAATCTTCATTAAATCTTCTTGAAGGTGATAATGCAAATGGGTTTCTGGACCCTGGTGGTTTGGCCTTCATGTACTAGATGCATCTTTTCCCTGTTAGTTATCACAAAACTCAGATTCAAATGAATGACATCTTTGAGGCCAGTGGCTGAGACTTGAGCCTACTGGTACAAGCTAGATCTGGACTTTAATTTCTCTTTGTTAAATTTATTATCTTATGACATCAGGGATTGACCCCAGGACCTTGCCATTGCTAGCAGTCATTCTGCCTCTGAGCTACAGCATCGGTCAATTTTATTATCTACTTGCTTGTTTCTATAGATGTTTTATCTCAGTGTCTCACATGTATCTTGGTACATTGCCTCCAGTTCTTTGTGGAACAAGGCATAACATCGATTACATTTAATTTAAACGTGTCAGTTTAATTGAGCCAAAGTTGTGCCATGCCATAGAGGGGACCCAGAGGTGCAAGAGTTTTGACTGCTTCAGAGGCTGACTGACAGTTGAATTTACAAATGAATATGTGTGAATCCTGAACTGAACCTGAGCTTTGAACATAAGACTTCTGTGGATGAAGGTGTTGTAGTGACCTAGAGTGACCTCTAGGCTTCTGGATAACCTGAGAGCATCTTCTATTTATGTTTGGGAGTTTCCCAGTCAAAGGGTCTGGAGAACCACCTGAAAGGTCTTCTTGGGAGCCCTTTCAGGCCTGTGGACTACATCTGTCCTGGTTGAGTTTTCCTGTGGGAAGCAGCAAGGCTCAGACACACCTTCGTGCTCTGGATCCGTCTTTTTAAGGACCCCCAAACCCTTAAGTTTTGGGTGTCAGTCATGTTGCAGGCAGCAGAGCTCTAGAGTACTAGGAAGGAAGTATAACATGGGCCAAAGACATAAAGGGAGTTTGTTCTTGTATCCTGGCTTTTCTTTCCTGTTGCTATGATAGAACAGGTAGAAAAAGTAATTGATAAGAACATTTATTTGGTACACTTCTGAAGCCTAGGTCCAAGGTCTAGAGAACACATCTACTGAAAATGATCATATTACCCAGAAGGGTAAGATAGTGGGTATGAGCAAGAGGATAGTGGGAACTCATTTTATACCAAACTCAGTCTTGTGATGAAATTCCCATTCTCATGATGGCTAGCTCATTCTTACTATGGCTACACCACTCTCTTGATTACAAGCCCACTTTTGTAGTAGCTAGCTTACTATCTTGATAGAAACCCCACTTCCTTAGTGACTAGGCTACTCTTATGATGGCCTTTCCATTCTTTTGATGACTGGACCAACTCCCAAATAAAATTGCTCCATGAAGGAAGGCAGAGCCCTCATGACCTAGTCACCTCTGCTTACACTTTTGTGTTGGGGCTTGAGTTTACAACATAACAACTTTGGTGGGGGTCACATTCAACTCTTTGCTTCCTGGCACTCCCCTTACATCAGCTTATATCTGGCTCCTACTTTAGTACTCCATCCTCCCCATTATTTTTCTCTCTTGAGTGTTTAAAATGAACTTAGATACCACCCATGTTTAGAAACTCATCAGCCACTGTCTCTTGTCTGTCTCCTCCCTAAGCATATGCCTTTAGCAGTGGCTTTTATTACCCCCAAGAGGTGGGACGGCCATCATGAGAGTGGAGTAGTCTTTGAGAGACTGGGCTAGCCACCAGAAGGCTGAGTTTGGCATAAAATGGATTTCCTACTGTTCTCCCATTTCTCATCCTTTCTGGCTTCCCTCACCTCACTCCCATTGGTATTCTTGACACTTTGTCCAGCAAACATCTCTCACTGTGATCACAATGTTCTCTAGGTTGTTAAATCCACAGATACTTTCCAGAATTTTCTTTTATAAAAATCCCTCTCTTTATTTCACACAAGTATCCCAACTCTCCTGTTCACTCTCTGGAATTTTGTCCTCTGTCTATACACAGGTAGAATCAAGTAGGATGGAAAGGAAGAAAAAAATTAAAAAGGCATGAGAATGCAAAGGAACCAGCCCCTTAATCCATCCTGAGTCTGGTTGAAAGCTCTTGCTAGCTGAGAATCCAGAATTCTAGCACAGAGGATGTGGGGTAAAGGGAACATTCCTCCATTGATGATGGGAGTGCAAACTGGAACAGCCTCTTTGGATATAAGTATGGTGATTTCTCAGAAAATTAGGAAACAACCTATCTCAAGACCCAGCGATACCACTTTTGGGTATATACCCAAAGGATGCTCAATCATACCACAAGGAAGTGTGCTCAACTACGTTCACAGCAGCATTGTTTGTCATAGCGAGGACCTGGAAACAACCTAAATGCCTGTCAACCGAAGAATGGATAAGGAAAATGTGATATATTTACACAATGGAGTACTATACAACAGTAAAAATAATAACAACTTGAGATTTGCAGGCAAATGGATGGATCTAGAAAACATCATATTGAATGAGGTAACCTAGACCCAGAAAGACAAATATGTACTCACTCATAAATGGCTTTTAGACATAAAACAGAGAAGAATCAGCCTATAATTTACAACCCCAGAGAACCTAGACAACAATGAGGACCCTAAGAAACACTTACATGAATCTAATCGACATGGGAAGTAGAAAAAGGCAAGATCTCCTGAGTAAATTGGCACATGGGGACCATAGGAGAGGGTATTTTTTTCCTTTTTTTTCTTTTTTTTCCCTAACCCGAACCCTACCCTAGTCCTAGCCCTAACCCTAACCCTAAACCCTAACCCTAACCCTAACCCTAAACCCTAACCCTAACCCTAAACCCTAACCCTAACCCTAACCCTAAGGAGAGGGTAGAAGGGGAGGGGAGAGGAAGGGAAAGGAGAGAAAAAAAATATACAGCTCAATTAAAACAGAAAAAAAGAATTCCAGAAAAATTAACATTTGATATGAAGGCTGTTGACATGAAGCCGGTGTTCCTTTTATGTAGAGATATTATCATATGTAGAGATATTATGTGAGAATGTTAAAATAGCAATAAACCAGGTTTTAGGCCTCAGTGAGTATGACCTTGACTTTGTTCTTTCCAGAGATATTTTCTAAGAATCCTATAGACTGTCAATTTTGTTGACAGTGAAAATACCCTAGCTTTCCCTTAAACTCTTGTCATTAGAGTGTTACCCTATCATATATAATCCTGTCTGTGCACCACAAGAGTCATTTAAATTCCTTGGCAACCCTTTAAAGAGAACTTCAAACTCCAGCAAAATCCTGTACATGTCCATTGCAATACAACGAAACATGATTTTTTAAAGGCACTCAAATCCACATGCCTCTGTTTCTATAGGCCCCAGTGCTAAGGAGAGGGAGGAACTCAAGGAGTGTGTGTGTGTGTGTGTGTGTGTGTGTGTGTGTGTTCAGCGATCATCCTTCGGGGCTATCCACACTGTTTGAGACAGGGTCTCTTACTGTCCTGGATCTTGCCAAGTAGGCAAGATTAACTGGCTAATAAACTCCAGGAATCTTGCCTGTCTGCTTCTTCATCTCTGGGATTGCAAACACATGACCCCTTGTTCTGATATTTATGTGTGTGCTGGGAATTTGGCAGCTCTTTACCAACTGAGTTATTTACTCATTGTGTTTCCAGGCACTTCCTGCTAATCTCCTCTCTCAGGTTTGCAGGCTAAGGTGGCTCCTGGGAACTTCAGTGCCCTCTGGGTGAGTTCTTGAAAGCTTCCTTTGATGTGGTGGACCGAGTTTATCTGGGGCAGATTCTCTGCCTTTAGAGCCTTTGCTTTCCAACAGATGTGCAAGTCTCTCCTTCCCAATATCAAATTCCATCATAGTTAGGACACAGAGAATGGTGTGTCATCTTTCAGTTACTGTAACAGATGAGCAGATTATAGAGAGGAAAGTTTGTATGGTTCACGACTTCAAATGTTCAGTCCTGTGGCCTTTGGCCAGTGGTGAGGTGATCCATCACAGCAGAAGTACATGGTAGAGCCAAACCTCACAGCTGGGAAGTGAAAGATAAGAAAGGACTGCACACCCAACATTCCCTTCAAGGTTGTACTCCCTGGGAACAGTGAGATCACCCCTAGGCGCCAAGCCTTGGAAGGTCTACAACTTCCAAGCAGAACTAAGATCCTTTGTCACATGGGCCTTTGGGGACAGTCCCTATCTGACATCAAGTAGCTTCCATTTTCCTAAGAGATACTACACACACACACACACACACACACACACACACACAGTGTGTAAGGCGTATTAGTATCTGTCTTTCCCCAAAACATAAACCCTCTGAGACCAGAACCATAATATTTGTGTGGATTCAATCGCTGGAAATGAGGCATGAATGAATAGGGTTTACACAGGATACAAGATTATCTTAAAAAAAAATCAGTAGCCCTTCTTTTCACAGATGATAAATGGACTAAAAAACAAATCAGAGAAACATCCCCCTTCACAATAGCCACAAAGAGCATAAAATATCTCGGAATAACTCTAACCAAAGAAGTGGAAGGCCTGTATGACAAGAACTTTAAATCTTTGAAGAAAGAAATTGAAGAAGACAACAGAATATGGAAAGATCGCTCATATTCTTGGGTAGGTAGAAGTAACATAGTAAAAATGGCAACCTTACCAAAAGCAATCTACAGATTCAATGCAATGCCTATCAAAATCCCAGCCAAATTCTTCACATTGTTCAAAAGAACAATACTCTCCTTCATACGGAAAAACAAATCACCCAGATAGCCAAAACAATCTTGTACAACAAAGGAACTTCTAGAGGCATCACAATCCCTGACTACAAACTCTACTACAGAGCTACAGTGGTGTAGGAGGTCCTTCTGTATTTGTGTTGCTTTCATTGGTTGAATAAAGAAACTGCCTTGGCCTTTTGATAAGGCAGCAGTTAGGTAGGTGGAGTAGACAGAACTGGATGCTGGAAAGAAGGGCAGACAGAGAGCTGCCATGGAGCTGCCAAGTCAGACATGCTGAATCTTTTCTGGTAAGCCACAACCTCGTGGTGGCATACAGATTATTAGAAATGGAGTGAATCAAGATGTGAGAGTTAGGGGCTGGAGAGATGGCTCAGAGGTTAAGAGCACTGGCTGCTGTTCCAGAGGTCCTGAGTTCAATTCCCAGCAACCACATGGTGGCTCACAACCATCTGTAATGAGATCTGGTGCCCTCTTCTGGCCCACAAGTATACATGCAAGCAGAACACTGTATATATAATAAATAAATATATTTTTTTTAAAAAAAAGATGTGAGAGTTAGCCAATAAGATGCTAAAACTAATGGGCCGGACAATGTTTAATTAATACAATTTCTGTGTGATTATTTCGGGGGTTAACCTATCTGGGTGACAGGATGCAGCCCCCTCCTCCCACTACACTATAGAACTGAAAACAGCCCGGTATTGGCATAAAAACAGACAGGAGGACCAATAGAACCAAATTGAAGACACAGATATCAAGCCATATACTTACAAGCACCGATTTTTTGACAAAGAAGCAAAAGATACCAAATGGAAAAGAGAGAACATATTCAACAAATGGTGCTGGCATAACTGGATGTCAACATGTACAAGAATAAAAATACATCCAAAACTCAAGTCCAAATGGACCAAAGACCTCAACATAAAACAACCACACTGAATCTCATACAAGAGGAAGTGGGAAGTACACTTGAATGCATTGGTACAGGAGACCACTTCCTAAATATAACCCCAGTAGCACAGATATGGAGAGAAACAGTTAATAAATGGGGCCTCCTGAAACTGAGTAGCTTCTGTAAAGCAAAGAATATGGTCAACAAGACAAAGCAGCAGCCGGTGGAATGGGAAGAGATCTTCACTAAGCCCACATTGGACAGAGGGTTACTCTCCTGATGGAGGAGTTACTTTCATTTAATAAAGAAACTGCCTTGGCCCATTTATAGGCCAGCCCTTAGGTGGGTGGAGTAAACAGACAGAATGCTGGGAGAAAAAAGCCGAGTGAGGGAGTTGCCATGATTCTCCCACTCCAGACAGACACAGGTTAAGATCTTTCCTGGTAAGCCAGCTCATGGTGCTACACAGAATATTAGAAATGGGTTAGATCAATATGTAAGAGCTAGCCAATAAGAGGCTGGAGCTAATGGGCCAGGCAGTGATTAAAAGAATACAGTTTCCGTGTAATTATTTCGGGTAAAGCTAGCCGGGTGGTGGTGGGAAGCAGCCCTGCCGCTCTTATTACAACACTCTCCAAAATATACAAAGAACTCAAGAAATTGGTCATCAAAAGAACAAATAATCCAATAAAAAATGTTATACATATCTAAACAGAGAACTCTCAACAGAGGAATCTAAAATGGCTGAAAGACACTTAAGGAATTGTTCAACATCCTTAGACATCAGAGAAATGCAAGAAAAAAAAACAACTCTGAGATTTCACCTTACACCTGTCAGAATGGCCAAGATCAAAAACACTGATGACAACTTATGCTGGAGAGGATGTGGGATAAAGAGAGCACTCCTGCATTGCTCGTGGGAGTATAAGCTTTGGCAATCAGTATGGAAATTACTCAGAAAATTAGAAAACAATCTACCTCAAGACCCAGCAATACCACTTTAGGGTATATACCCAAAGGATGCTCAATTGTACCACAAGGACTTGTGCTCATCTATGTTCATAGCAGTATTATTTGTCATGGCCAGAATCTGGAAACAACATAAATGCCCCTCAGCCAAAGAAAAGGTAAGGAAAATGTGGTACATTTACATAATGGAGTACTACACAGCAGAAAAAAATAACATCTTAAGATTTGCAGGCAAATGGATGGATCTAGAAAACCTCATATTGAGTGATATAATCCAGTTCCAGAAAGACAAATATTGTGTACTCACTCCTAAGTGGTTTTTAGACATAAAACAAAGAAAACCAGCCTACAATTCACAATTCCACAGAATCTAGACAACCTATATGGATCTAATCTACATGGGAAGTAGAAAAAGACAATATCTCCTGAGTAAATTGGCACATGGGGACCATGGGAGAGGGTAGAAGGGGAGGGGAGAAGATAAATACACACACACACACACACACACACACGTGTAGGCCACAAGTTCCCGACAGAGCTACCATCGACTTGTTTCTGAGCAGTTTTCCTTTGCCTGGAGAACACTAGAAATGGAAGAAAGAAACAAATTCTACAGAAGCAGCTGTTGCAGCCCCATTTCAGTTGTTCAGAGGGATCCAGACTTTGGGCATCTCACCAATGTGCTTGAGTTATTACCAACACTTTCCTGTTGACAAAATTATTTCTTACCCTTATGTTTTACAGGTAAAGCGATAAAAACTATTGTCAAGGGTGTTATTTCAATTTTTTTTTTTTTTTTTTTTTTTTTTTGGTTTTTCGAGACAGGGTTTCTCTGTGGTTTTGGAGCCTGTCCTGGAACTAGCTCTTGTAGACCAGGCTGGTCTCGAACTCACAGAGATCCGCCTGCCTCTGCCTCCCGAGTGCTGGGATTAAAGACGTGCGCCACCACCGCCCGGCTGTTATTTCAATTTTTAACGACTAATAGAACGATGGTGTTTGATGGAGGACTGGCAACAGAATATACTCCCCACCACAGTCAGGACTTCTTTATTTATTACCTTTGGCCTTTATGGTTTCCATAGCAATAAATTTCATATTCAACCAGTTGATTACGATTTTAGTAGATAATGGAATCACTGTTTTTGTTTTTAAACCTTAGAATACAATGTTGTCCCATCAACAATAATTTTTGATGTATTTAACCCATTGGGTGTTGCGGAAGGTCCTTCCGCTCCTCCAGCCAATAGCCGCTGAGATACCAGCCCATTGGGGCGTGGTCTCTTTCCCTTTAAAAAAAAGCGGCTACTTCCCTCCTCTCTCTCTTTACTTCCTGCTCCGGTGACTAGACTTCTTCCTAATTGCGCAGAGGGCTGTTGTCTGGAACGGTGATCTGTAAGTTTATTCCCCTTTAAATAAATAACACCCTATTGATCACAATTCCAAACTGGTGTGGGATTGTTTATGACTTGCGCCTTCATCTGGCACCCAACGTTTGGTAGGACCCCTCCTTCCCCCGCTGGCTGCCTGCCGGCAGTTCGGCCACAGCCTGTGCCTTGCGGCCTGTGCCTTGCGGCCTGTGCCTTGTGCGTGGAGCCAGCAGTTTAACAAAAATCATCACGCAGTGGCTTTTCTTGCTGCAGTTCTTTATAATTTCCCTTTAGACACCTTGGAGTGACTTCAAGTCCCCACACAGCCTATCGTTTGACACCCTACGTGGATTTAAACTCCACAGGTCTGCGTAGTCTCTGCCCACGTGGTTTGCGCTTTTCTGAGTCATTTTCAAATCTCCCTTGCAAGGGCAGTTCTTAAGCGGAACGAACCAGAGCACGCGGTTACAGGTTGCCGAAAGCTGCAACCCCTTGGGTGACTCTGTCACGTGGAGGCATACACTGCTTCCAGGTTACTCTTCTCTACCCCTGGATTCTGGGTTTATGGTTCCGTGTACGGAATTGATTTAATTACATTTACTTTGTTGAGCAACTTTCATTTCCCAGTTTTTAACAAATACTAGGCGGACACTGAAACAGGACCCCGTTTTTGTCACGACTTGGCAACAGCGCCACCTGCTGGATAATAGGTAATATGGCAGTTTTCGTTTCCAACACGAATTTTACGGTTTGGCTTACCAAAACAATGGGTTATGTCATGCAAGGTTTATATGACTATGGGGATAACTTAATTTACTGGTTACTAGGTTTCAGTATTCTTTGGAATATTCTATCATTTAGGAAAAATATGGCACTCCTAAGAACCATACATTCTTTACTAGAAACTCATGTAGGTCAGGAGATTCAGGATTCAAAAGCTTTGGAATCACAGGTGCAGAATGGGGACCAAAAAATTGATACCTCAGTGAAAACACTAGAAACACGTGTATGTCAGGAGATTCAGGATTTAAGAGAGACAATGATAAAAAGACTTGAAATGATTGAAGAAATTATTGGAGCTGGTGAACAGAGTAAGAAGGCACAAGGACAGGATACAATGCCACCACCAGCTATTAGAACTGGCTTACCCAGGGTTTTAGCGACATACCCTGTAATTCATTCTGACAAAGCGTCAACTTCTAAAGGCTCAAAGGGAGTCAGAGAAGCTAGATGGATGCCAATAGCAATGAATGATCTAAAAGAAATTAAGCAAGCTATTGTTACCTTTGGCTTGCACTCCGCATATGTTAAGGAAATGATAAGGACTTGGGCTTCTAATGCTAGAGCTACCCCCCACGATTTCCATCAGTTAGTGTTTGCAGTTTTAGATAATGGACCTTCCTTGATGTTTGGAATCTATTTCAGAGAAGAATCCAAACATATGGAACAGCAAGGAAGAGCAAAAGGTATGGAGGTTTCCCAAGATCAAATTCTTGGTGTAGGAGAATATGCTGATCCACAGGTCCAAGCTCTTTATGATGATGAAGTACTGTATTTATGTCACCAAGCTGCTTTAAATGCTTGGAATAGGCTACAAGATCCAGCAAAAAGGGTTGAATCATATACCAGAATTAGGCAGGGACAGAGAGAACCCTTTATTGACTTTTTGCAAAGATTAATAAAGGCTCTGGACATAGGGGTAACAGACCCAGAAGCTAGACGACTACTTCTTGAATCTCTAGCTTTTGAGAATGCAAACATAGAATGCAAAAAGATAATTGGGCCTTTAAAGTTTAGATCAGCACCTATGGATGAATGGATTCAGCATACAATGAATGTTGAGACGTTTAGCTATAATGATGAATCTTGGGTAGGAGAAGCGATTTCCAAAGCAATGAGGAGACATCAAACTGCCAGGTGTTTTAATTGTGGTAAATTAGGACATCTGAAAAGGGATTGCAGGCAAAGGATTTCTAGGAATAATATCCCTTCTGGGAATGACAAAAATAGGAGACCTCGGCCTTCAGGTATATGTAGGAGATGCAGTAAAGGCCGGCATTGGTCCAACGAATGCAGGTCAACAACAGACAGACAAGGCAACCAGATACCGTCGGGAAACTCCTTGAGGGGCCTCTCGCAAGCCCCCAAGCCAACAGTGGCCCAGTCATTCCCAGTCACAGTAGAGAACGTGCCTCACCAAGAAAATTAAAAGCTCCAATTTCTGCTGTAAAAAATATTACTGGTCTAAATGATGAATTACGCATGGAGGAAGAGTCAAAAAACCCAGTAGGACAGAGTAAACGTATATTTTGACAGACTTCTATTAACAATCAAAGACCAAAGCTAAGAGTCTGTATAAATGGCACTTTTATTGAAGGCTTATTAGACACAGGTGCGGATGTAAGTATCATTACTCCAGAATCTTGGCATTTGAATTGGCCTCTTCAAGAGGTAGATGTTCAGTTCCTGGGAATTGGAACCCTATCTCGTGTAAAACAAAGTACAAGTTGGGTTGAATGCATAGGGCCTGAAGGGCAAATAGGAAGACTAAGGCCATATATTGCCAATATTGCAATAAATTTATGGGGCCGTGACCTGCTACAGTTAATGCACCCAGATTAACATTCGTGTAGTTCCAGGAACTCATAATTCTGGGAATGATGTGATGAGGTATTATGGGAAAAGGTCACCAGCCATTCAGGCTGTACAAGAACATACAGCAAATACCAAACCTTTAGAGGTACCAACAGCCCTACCTTTAAAATGGCTGAGAAGCCAATATGGATCAAACAGTGGCCTCTAGCTGAAGATAAATTACAGGCATTGGAACAGCTGGTGCAAGAGCAACTAGATGCTCACCATATTGAAGAATCAACCAGCCCTTGGAATTCTCCTGTGTTTGTTGTAAAAAACAAATCCGGTAAATGGAGAATGGTGACAGATTTAAGAGCTGTCAACAAGGTAATTCAACCTATGGGCCCACCACAATCTGGAATTCCTTTGCCTTCTCTATTACCAAAAGGATGGCCTCTTATAGTTACTGATTTGAAAGATTGTTTTTTCACCATACCGTTACAAGAAAAGGATAGAGAAAAATTTGCCTTCACAGTGCCTACTTATAATAATTCTCAGCCTAATAGGAGATATCAATGGACTGTCCTCCCACAGGATATGCTCAATAGTCCTACATTGTGCCGATATTTTGTAAGTAAGCCATTGGAAATAATTCGTAAACAATTCCCCAAGTCCATAATTTATCATTACATGGATGACATATTGTTATCTGATTCAAATAAAGATACTTTAGAAAGGATGTTTGAAGAAGTAAATTAAGTCTTGCCTAGGTGGGGATTACAAATTGCCCCTGAAAAGATTCAAAGAGGAAATTCTATTAATTACCTAGGTTACAGAATAGGGTTAGAGAAAATTAAAACGCAAAAGGCACAAATTAGGCGAGACAGGTTAAAGACTCTTAATGACTTCCAAAGATTGTTAGGAGACATTTCCAGTCTACGACCAGCTGTTGGGATAACACCTGATCTAATAGTTCATTTAAACAAAACCTTAGATGGTGATAAAGATTTGAATAGTCCAAGAAAACTGACAGCTGAAGCAGAAAAGGAACTGACAATGATTGAGGAAAAATTACAGGAGGCACATGTGGATAGGGTGAACCCAAATCTTAGCTTCATTCTAGTCATATTGCCTTCCAGAATTTCTCCTACAGGGATTATAAAAAAATCACCTGAGTTTTCTGTCCTGTAGGGCCAATAGACCTAGGTTTTTGTCCTCATCCTCACTGACAGTCTGACCTTGGGCAAGGCCCTCTGCCTCTCTAAGTTCTTATCCCCACTCGTGGAGAAGATAGTACTTCTGAAACTGAACTCTGTCTGGCACAGAAAAAAAAGCAGCTTTGTGGTCTTCCTTTGTCATGCTCATCCTTTCTTACAGGGCTTCCAGCTTTGTGGTTCCCATGAGTGGATCTGAATGAGCCTTGGGAATGAGTCTCAAACACGATGGAAGGTGAGGACTAGAGCCAAGGGTGTCCTTTGACCTCCAGAGATGTGTTGTGGGCATGCTCACACCCACAGTTACATAGATGAACAAGCACACATGAAATAAGCCTTGAAGATGGGATTCATTTTTAAAATTACAAAAGGTACTAAATAGTGCCCTTGTTTTGGATTAAAGATGACTTTTTTCCCTAATGATTATAATTCAGCTCTAAGAAACATCAGTGCAAAATGATGATTTGAAGATTAGCAGCCTGCCCCTCCCTCTCCACTCTCTCATGTCACAGAGAGTGGTAGTGTTGTAGGATGGGGAGAAAGTCATTCAGAGTGTAATTCTCATGTCACAGAGAGTGGTAGTGTTGTGGGATGGGGAGAAAGTCATTCAGAGTGTAAACTTCTGCTATGAATGCCTCACCTGGGGTATCCAATCTTTTGACATTTTTTAAAATTTATTTTTTAAAAAACTATCTTTTCTCATTTTACATGCCAAATCCATTTCCCACTCCCTCCCCTCCCTTCCTCCTCCTTTCCCCTCCTCCCACCCTCCATTCCACCCCCCCCATACACTCCTCAGAGAGAGTAAGTCTTCCCATGGGGAGTCAACAAAGTGTAGCACATTGCTTTGAGGCAGGACCAAGACTCTTCCCCCTATGTCTAGGCTGAGCAAGGAATCCTTTCTGAGAGAATGGTTCCAAAAAGCCAGAAGAAGTAGGGATAAATCCTGGTCTCACTGCCATCTGCCTTAGCCACACAATTGTCACTCACATTCAGAGTGTGTGAATCCCCATGCTAGCGTGGGTTCACAGCTATTGTAGGAGATGCTCAGCCTGTGTGCTACGTGTTGTGTTTCAACATAACAACAACAGAACCCCAAAGCAGCTCCTCAATTAGCCCACTCATCAGGTCCACAAGTGTATCAGCAATAAGAGGCACATATTTTGGATGAGGAGCTCTGAAGTTCATGGGACAATGAGCAGAGATCACAACAGACACCTCCCTAGAACACATTCATCTAAGCCCAGTAACTATGGCAACAACTCGCACTTACCAGATATCAGAAATGCCAGGTGGTTCTGTCCCCTAGCTTCCTGTCAGTACTCTGAGAACGCCCCTCCTTCCTGCAGCAGGAAGGGGGTTCCATTGCTTTTTATGAAGTGCCCACTCATCCCTACAGCATCTTTGAAAGTAGCCCTGACTTGGAGTAGTTAGGTGCAGAAACTGAGGCTGAGCTTTCAAAAACTGTGGCTACCTATTCAGCTCCATCATGGAGCTAACAAAGTCATAACAAGTGGGTGTTCTTGAACCTGTTGCATATCCCTGTGTCAGAGCCTTTGTACTGCTGGGGTGTCATGCCAAGACACCTCATTCTCCTCAGGGATGGCTTCTAGGACTCTGCAGGGGCTCTTCTGGTATGGCTGTTCTCCTTGGCCCATCTCCTATCACTAGCTGTTGTGTTTGGTGTGAAGTATCTCCCACAGGCTCACATATTTGGACACTTGGTCCCTAACTGGTGATGCTATTGGGGAAGGTAGTGGAAACTTTAGGAGGTGGAGTCCCAGGAGAGAAAGTGAGTCACCAGGTTTTAGAGCCCAGCCCAGTTCCTGTTTACTCTATGCTTCCTGACTGTGGACACCACATGACTTGATGTCTTCTGCTCCTGCAACACCTACCTTGGTATGGTGGAATATCCCCTCAGTCTGTGAGCCGAGACAAACCCTTCCTCCCTTAAATCACCGCTCGTATTTTTCATAACAATGAGAAGAGTAACTAACACAATAACTCATCACCCATGTCAAACTGTCATAGTTCTCTGGAGGGAGGAGTCTCTTCTGATCTTCCAGTGTTTTCTACCCATAAGGATATGGGCATCACAGTGGCATACCGACTCACCTTTCACTTTATCTGGCTTAGATGATGCTTGAAATGTACAGCGATGCCAGTGTTTGCTAACTGACCATTCAGAGGGCCTCCCCTCCTCCTGTTGGGAAGGTCTCTGCTTCCTGGGGTGTCTGCTGAACTTCTTTATATGATCAATTTTCCCCTTTGATACCTTCAGAGAAGTCTTTTCCTGTCACCTTTGGAAGGAAGGTCCTTCAGTTGGTGACTGATGAAGGAAGGTCATTGGTTAAATAATAAAGAAACTGCTTGGCCCTCATAGGTTAGAACATAGGTGGGTGGAGTAAACAGAACAGAATGCTGGGAGGAAGAGGAAGTGAGCTTAGATGGCATGCCTGCTCCAGTCCAGGGCAGATGCGATGAAGCTCCGACCCAGGATGGACGTAGGCTAGAATCTTCCCCGTAAGCACACTTTGGGGTGCTACACACATTATTAGAAATGGGCCAAGCAGTGTTTATATGAATACAGTTTGTGTGTTGTTATTTCGGGACATAAGCTAGCCAGGCAACCAGGAGCTAGGGCGGCAGGAACACAGCCCGCAGCTCCCACTACAGAATGGCCCCCAACGTGTGGACAACTGAATCCACAGAAAGCCTGAGAACACTTGGGAAAGAATAAAGTAAAGCATATTTTCTTGGTAGCAACAATTTCTCGGGTCTGCTCTGCTTGCTAGAGGCAAACAAGCACTCTCATCTAAGATTTTTCATATAGCTTTTTTTTTCAAATAGTATATTTTGTTTATATTCTTTACCCTTCTAATGCTGATTTTTATTCCTTCCCTTCTTGGGAACAACCTCAAACCAGAGAGACAAAAGTGGTAGTGAGAAAACTCAAGAGCTGAGGTCACTCACTCCCAGTGGTTGGGTTCCCAAATAAGTCAAGTCCATTTGGGAGAGAGACAAATAAACTTGAACCCTAGAGTCAGGAAAATAATTTAGGACCAGAAGCTGGACATCATGCAGAAAGGTCAAAAATGTGTTGTCCAAAATAGCAGCTGGTAGATCAAAGTGGCTATTGAAATAAGTAAAATAGAAAATTCAGCTGCTCAGCCATGTTATCCATAGCAGGACAGTGCAGTGTGGTGAGGGGCTACCATGTTGGACTGTAGCTATACAAGACAACCATCACTGTGGAATGTTCTGTTTGGCAGCTCTTTCTCATTGGACTGTCTAAAGGATTATGAAAAAATTATGTTCTGGGCCAAGGTTTATGTTTTTTCTCCATCACAATATCATTTATTTGCCACCAATCTCCAGAAAAGGACATATGAGATTGGTGTGGTGCCAAATTTGATGGCCTCAGAAGAACCTGAAGTATAGACTTTGCCATACTTGCCTCTCTACCTGTGTCTGGGAAGGAGGGGGCTGTTAGCAATAGAGATTGTGTCAAGATTGTCTGGGGGTTTACTCAGAGTCAACCTCACCATGGACTACAGGACTACAGGGAGGGTGAAGGTCAATACTTAGCTTTCCCATCGTGTGCTGATAGAGGTTGCCAGAGGCCAGGAAGGTTGTTGCCAGGTGACTGATCATAATCGGTCACAGGAGACTGAAGTGGCTGCCAGAGGAAGAACAGTGTAAGCAGATTATGGATGGAGGAGAGACTGGAACGTGATGCGGCCTATACACCTTTGGATCCTCAGAGATTCTTCATCAAAGCATTGAAAATATGAGCCCACCAGGGAAGCTGTTCCAGGCCTAGGATGGAGCCCTTCATAGATGCAAGAACCAGAGCATTCTGTATCTCTGTTCTGAGAGGATTAGGAATCGTCAAGCCCCAATTTTACAAGCAGGAAGGGTCACTGGTAGAGGGTAAAACAATCCTTGGGTTCCTGGTCCAGGCCTAGCATCTCCTTCCCAGGTTCTTGGCCACTTTGATCTAGCAGTAGATATTTTGGACAACACATTTTTGACCTCTGCCCAACATCAGGAAGCCCACGGCTCCAGCTCATCCCAGCAACTTTATTTTTGAGATGGACAAGAACACCTGGGGCAGGGAGAGGTGGATGAAGACAGCCAGGACAGCTACCTCTTTCATGTGGCTCTTTCTGGCCATTGTTAATTCTGGGAGGTGTGAATCACATTTCAGTGAGTCTTCAAAGAGAACGAGTTAGCAGAACTTAATTAAAACTGAGTCATTTAATACATCGATCATAATAAATACACAATTTATGCAGGTGATTAGGTCACCTAATTATAAACTGATGTTTCTTTGCTTTCACTTCCCTTCCCTGATTGCTCCTTCTCCGTGGTTTGCTAATTGGCCCTGGCCATGCAGTTAAAGTCCCGGGAGTGTATGGGTTGGTGACGTGAATGGAACAGAGAAGACAGGAGAGAGGAAAAAGAAGGGAAGATGATGTGGGATTCCCCTCTGTAGGCTGTGAATACCATTGGTTAATAAAGAAGCTGCATTGGGTCTATTGCATTGCAGAATAGGGAAAGGCAGGAATTTCAAGCAGATAGAGAAGAGAGAGCAGATAGAGTCAAGGAGAAGTCATGTAGCAGCAGCAGGAGACAGACGCTGGACAGAACCTTACCAGCAGGCTACAACCATGTGGTGATACACAGATTAATGGAAATGGGCTAATTAAGATATAAGAGCTAGCCAATTAGAAACATGAGGTAATATGCCCAGCAGTGTTGTAATAATACAGTTTCTGTGTGATTATTTTGGGTCTGAGTGGCCAGTAAATGAATGGGCTAATTAACATATAAGAGCTAGCCAATAAGAAGCATGAGGTAATACGCTCAGCAGTGTTGCAATAATACAGTTTCTGTGTGATTGTTTTGGGTCTGAGTGGCCAGTAAATGAATGAGCAACCCTCACCAACAGATTGGTGTGCCAACATGGGCTGACTATACCCACATAAAATCTGAGAGAGTTTGAAAAGAAATTCTAGACAAAACCAACCAACCAAACAAACAAACATAAAACGGAATTTAGTGCAGCTCTGTGGTAGCTGAATTTTTCCCCCCTGGGTGGGCTCTGTTTGATGGTGGCAAGCAGGGGTGCTGTGACTCCTTTAAGACAGATCTTCTTGATTCAACATTAGCAGAAAAAAAAATGAGGTTTCAAAATAGTGACTTCCTGGTTTGTGGTAATTGCACAAACAGTGCTGGCTTTTTCAGGATGCTGAGCACTTAAATGGGGTTTGTGAGCAAAGTGCTACAACTTGCTTAAAGCAACACAGACCTGCTGTGTGTCTGGAAGTGAGGCTGTGAGCAGGACTCACAGAGCTGGCACTGAATGGGTCTCTGCCATGTTGGACTGGGCAGATCCAAAAGGCAAAGCAGCCATGCTATTTAGCATTTTAAGAAGTGGCCCTTGTCAGAAAAGGATTGTAGATACATAATAAAGACAGATTTAAATGAAAAAGATCTCTACATTGGATAAATGTATGCAGGCTTAACAGAGAGAAGAAAAAGAATACAGATAGCTATAAAAGGAAGTAAATAGTTTTTTTATAAAAAAAAAGCATATTCTTTAAGGAGACAGAGTAAAGACAGTCATAGATTAAAGAAGTAAAGAAAAATAAGCCACGTAAAGATGGAATATACACAGAGAGTCTGGTTATGTATATCATTGTGTTTTTTTGAATTTTTTTGACTGTAGAGAGATATTTGATTCTGGGGGCTGCTAAGCTAAACCAACAAATATACTTTAAAGATATCTTAAGTTCAAAATTTGGGTCTAAAGATATGTTAATGGAAAAGAGGTTCTGCATTTGTTTTCACAGAGGATGAGAACCTGTGGATTCCTTCCAGACTAATATGGTTCAATGAAACCCTCTGAAAGGTCTCTATAACCCCCTAAAATTACTTCACCCAACAAAAATCAGGAAGCAGTTTGGAGAGAACTATGCCCAAATCCCTTGATGTTGTTTATAAATGTTTGTTTACATAAATGGGGATATGCTATAGAGATAAATACTTTGCATTGGTATGGATCTTGGTTTATTGATACAATTTAAGGTCAATTTTGTTATATGTTTATTTATGCTCTTGATTAAGGTATATTATGCTCATTTAAAAATGTAATGTATAATTAAGAAATACAGGTTAATAGATAGTCATTTGTAATAGTCAAGTTTGTAGTCATGTTAGTTAGGTTTTCTAGATGTACAGAGATATATTTCAGAAGGATAGTTATTCTTCAAACCTTTCAAAGACTAACAGAATTTAAAATGTTTTAATAACTTGGGACTTTTCATGACAATGAGACACATCTGCTTCTGGCACACCAATCTACTTCAAAGAATGATAGGCATCGAAGAGGATCCTTGTGGAGTTGGTTAGCCATTTGGTTAAGAAACTGCTTTTGCCTGGACTGCCTGATGTTATGTTGTATGAACTAGATACGCAGGACCTACAGAAAAATGATTGCTGAACTTCCCTAAGGGTCAGATGGTCTTTTGGGGTTCCTGCTTCAAGAAAAAGTATGCCAGATATTATTCAGGATGCAGAAGAAAGTGAATGACAAACTGCCAATATAGGTGGAACTGTCTTTGAAATTTCTTGCTTCATGGAAACATCTGCTAGATATTTGGGCTTGTAGGCTGAAGATGGATGCTCCAATGTTACAGAAAAACTTGGGTGACTGTTCAGGCAGCAAGATGTCTCTGTCAATTCTAGAGTTTTAGAAGTTGCTTACAATGCACTTCCTGTTAATTTAGGTAATATTATATTCTTCTGGAGTTGAAGAATAGATAGTTATAATTATAGTTTTCCTTAGTTATAATAAAAGATAAAATAGATATAAATATTGTATATGTAATTCTTGCTTGTTACCTGTTTTGTTATATGTAATTTTACTATGTTAAGATTAAAACCTTCCTTTTTATTTAGACAGAAAAGTGGAGCTGATGTGGGATTCCCCTCTGTATACTGTGAATACCATTGGTTAATAAAGAATCTGCTATGAGGTGGCCTATTGCAGTGCAGAATAGGGCAAGGCAGGAATTTCAAGCACATAGAGGAGGAGAGAGTAGGCAGAGTCAAGGAGAAGCCACGTAGCTGCTGTAAAAGACAGATGTCAAATGCCAGATGGAACCTTACCAGTAGGCCACAACCATGTAGTGACACACAGATTAATAGAAATGGGTTAATTTAAGATATAAGATGTAGTCAATGAGAAGTATGAGGTAATAGGTCAAGCAGTGTTGTAATAATACAGTTTCTGTGTGATTATTTCTGGTCTGGGTGGCTGGGAAATGAATGAGCAGCCTCTGGCAACAGGAAGAGAAAAAGGAAAAAGCATAAAATAAAGGGGGAAGCAGTGAGAGACTTGTGAGAGGTGTAATCCTGCCCAAATGCAAACTCCTCTTAACAATGCATGGTGTTTTATTTGGAAATAGTCTGTAGATATAATTAAGTTAAGAGTCTCAAAATATGATCACTCTGGAGATAGGGTGACTAGTGTCCTTCAGAAGAAAAGTAGGGACTCTCTGTCTTTGTCTATCCCCTCATACATACATAAGCACACACACACAAACACACATGCACACATGCCTAAACACATGCACATGCATACACACACGCATGCACACATGTATAAACACACACACATACAAATACACACAAGTGGGAGGAAGGAAGGACTCCTGTGACTATGGTGGCTGTCAGAAGCACTCACAGACAGGAGAGAGGTCAAGGAACTAACCAGAGGAAGGGGAGGAGGAGAAAGGAACATAGGGAAGAGACATGGTTTTTAAAGGCTGAAGGTGCAGGGCATCTGAAGGGAGGAAAGGTTCAGAAGTACATATCTTTGCATAGAGGAGAAGGTCTGAACGAGTGATGGAGATGAATACAGACACAAGCAGGTCAGGTGTGTGGACTTTGAACAGCCCAGTAACGAGGCAGGGGCAGAGGCTGAGCAGCCCCAGCATGAGGACCAATGAACCTATTGCCTTCTTTTTGAAAATAAAGTTTTATTAGAGCACAAATGTATCTATGCTTTTCACATTGCCTATCGGTGTTTTCAACCTCCATGGTGGAGTAATTGTGACACAGACCATCATTAAAGCTTAGAATTACAGTATTATCCTTTACAGGAAAAAAAAAATCTTGCTGACCCTTTCTGTAGGATTTTCCTCAAACACCCAGAATGTGACTCTGCCCTAGCCAGCTCCATCAGATCAGATAGGCACAAATTGGCCCTGCTCCACGGTGAATCTGGCAGGAACTATCTTTGTGACTGGCCACAGCTTGCTATATGTGGACATTCACTGACTCTGGTTTTATTCCTCTTTACCTCCTCGGTTGCCTTCCTGCCCGGGGAAACATACTTAGTGCTTCTTCACCAAGGAAGCCAACAAACAGTTCATGAGCAGGGGAAGGGATGTAAGAAGATTTCGCAGAGGCCGGGTAGTCCACACAGGTCTCCTTTTCCCCTAGGGCTAGGGTTTCAGAGGTTCACCAGTGGGCTAGGTAGAGCTGACGCCTTCCTTTTCAGGCTCAGAGTCTCCAGTATTGAGAGAGGTTTCTTCCTGCTGCCTATCTCTTGACTTTGGAAGGTCCCTGGGTTTCAGAGGGCTAGCTTCTCCCAAGAGAAGTAAATGGTGGATGAGTCCAATATCCTTTCACAGGTTTCTACTGATTTGAGATCTGAGAGGGTCCAACCCCTTCATTGTGAGGGTCCCAAAGGCAATGGACCTTAGACCTTGCTAAGAAATTCAAGCTGTGGGCAATACCCTGGATTGGCCTGGGAGCCTGGGTGACAGGTCCAGTTCTGGCTCTTTATGAACTTTAGATCTGAACAGTCCACTTTACCTCTTAGAGTCCCAGCCTCCTCAAATACCCTGGACACCAGATTCATGTGGAGCTTCTAGAGTACAGATTTGTGGCCTTGCCTTGAGCTGGTGTCACTATCTTAGACGTGGGACCTGAAATGGCACAGTTAATCCAGGCTTCTTACATGGTGGCGGTAGGGGTGGGGTTGGTTATTTGTATGGAGCTGTGACTATAAAACTGGACAGGAAAAACCCATCTGGCTCATAGTTTCAGAGGTCTGTAGCACACCATGGCAGGGGAGGCATGGTGGAGCAACCCAGGGTATTTGACATCAGGGGCTGGTCACTTCATTGTAGCCTAGGTACAGAGTGAAAGAGGAACTTGGGGCCAAGATACATCTTCAGAGACCCACTTGGTGGCATACTTCTTTCGGGAAGGCCTTCTCTCCAAAGGTCCCATAGTTCTCAAAATAGTGTCACTAGCGGGGAACAAGCATTCAAAACATGAACCTGTGGGGGAGGTTTCAGATTCAAACCATCACTGGAGGTTATGTCTACCAGCCACTCCATGGAGTCCTGTACATGTGAAATGGCACAGCAAGGGGCCTGAAGCTTTGCTGCTGTCCTTGGATGCTGCCCTTCTGGGGGGGGGGGGGGTTCTGTCCCGGAGGAAGGACAGAACGCAAGGAGCTTAAGGGCATTGGCCAGCCACCACATCCTGAGTTGTAGCCGGGGCTCCTCAGATGGTGGGGAGGAACAAGGGTGGTTGACAGGGTCTGCCTACTAACCACCTTGATCCTTCCCACATGGCATTGTGACTGGACTTTCTGCAAGGAGGAACTCTTTGCTAGGGAAAAAACGACTCCCATGGCCTTCTTTGGGGTTTTCCAACAGCATGTCAGAGCTAGGAGGAACTGTACGGAGATCTCTCTCTGCTCTTTCATGTTACCTTTGAGGAAACTGAGGCCCAGATGAAGAAGTGATTGCTAAAAGTACTCCTGTGCACTGACACCGTGTCTGGGCTTAGTAGTCAGTGATCTTGAGTCCCTTCCCTGTGCACCCAGCCCTGCGTACCCAGCACATCCCAGACGTCCGCAGCCACCTTTGTACTTGCTGCCACATTGGCCACCCATTTGCCCTATGTCTGCTTCAGTCTTCTTCATCCTTACTTTGTGTTTTTGCTCAAATGCACACATGTGAAGAGAAATGCTTCTGTCCTGACCACTACCAGTTATTAGCACTGTCGACACCATAGGAAGCTAGGGCAGTAAGCAGTAACTCCAGAACTCTTGACATAGTGACTTTGCATCTGTGAGTAGCCAAAGTCATGAACTGCCAGAGGGACCTGCTCCAAAGGTTGGGAAAACTTTAAACTATGACCATAAATAACTCCCTTGCATGGCCATAGGCCTTCAGGGCTCAGGGCTAGTACTAATTGCTTATGCAGTTTTGGTAGGTGATTTCTCTCCTTTATTATGTTTGCCTTCTCTAAAGTGGGTCTCCCATATATGACCATGAACTACAACAAGGGAGATAGTACTAGCTCGGGGCACCTTCCAATGCTGTGGCTGTTATTTTGGCCAGCACTGTCTGGTGTCTGCTCTGGGCTTAGCAGGAACATATAAACGGAACATACTAGAATCTTCAATGGAGGTTTAGAAAGAGCAGTCTCTTTTAGCTATCAGTAGCAGGAGCACCCTCCTCTATCTGTGATGGGGAAGTTGGCATTCATTTATACAGCTGCAGCAGATGAGATCCAAGTTAAAACTCCCAGTGAGCTGGATTCTGTGAATCCTTACTTGACTGGAACCAGCGACCTTCTGAAAGCTGAGCCCAAGCCCTTTTCTATGAGGAAACCAGCCACCTCCCCTGCTGCTGGTGGCAGCATCTCCCCCAGCTAAGCACAGCTGCTATAAGGAATCTCTGTGGGAGACTGGCTGGGGCAGGACTCTGTGTGGGGAGGCAATGCCATCAAGGGCCCCCTGAGCTTCCTGTCTAGCATTTTCTTAGATGAAAGAGGTGAAAACAGGAAAGACCAGGGTCTGGTGTGGGATACTCCAGGCTCACAGACTCCTGACCAAATGGCCTTTGAGACTTCATAAGCACTAACATCCCTCACTCCCATTCCCTGAGCTGAGTAAAGCTGAGAGCATAGAGAACAGGAACCTCCCTAAAGTCACACAGCAGGCTAAGACAGGTTGGAGACACCCTCTGCCATCCCAGATTTCACAGCAAGGGGTATCCACTGCCCTGAGTGAATGCTGGCTTGAAGAAAAGCTGAAAACTATCTGGTCATTTATGTAGGTGTGTGTCCTTGGGAAGCTACAGACTTGGGTATGGGGACTCTGTGAGGGCAGGGCCTGGCATAGCTTCATCTACTAGAAGCCACGCAAGCTGATGCAAACTGAGCTCAGCTCGTGGGGAGAATGTGCTAGGAGCAAGGTTTTGGGTGTGCCCGGGCCTGAGTTCAGCTTGTGGCTTCTAGTTTTGTAACTTGGTGACATTGTCCACCGCTTTATCAGCCCAGTTGCTATAATTTCTGCCCCAAACAAAGGACAGTGCCTCCCACTTCATCAGTGCAGGGTGAATGTAACTGACAATTCCTGGTCATAGCCTGGTCAACAAGAGTAAGCTCTATGGCCCTGTATTTTTCAGTTGGCTGAGCCAATGGGCTTCTGCGCTCTGAATAGCACGGTTCTGATCCAGACTGAAAATCCTAAAAAGCATCTGGCCTACTATCACTTTGGATGTCACAGCTCCTTGTTTTATTGATGAGAACTGTCAGAACCTCCCCAGAGCCCTCGGGACAAAAGCAAATGACCAGAAGTCACTTACCTTGGGACTGATCCTGTGGGGTCCTCTCTGGCTTTGAACCTGGGGTTGCTGTCTGCCTGGAGTCCTCTTCTCCTAAGCTTTGCGGTCTGGGTGTGTTTCTTCTCTCTGAGGGCCTCCTCAGGATAGCGTCAATGGAGAAGGACAGGCCCAGCTTCTCCCGAGCCTCATTATACCCTGAACTCTCCTTCTTCATGTCCCCGTGGATCGTAGGGCCTGCCTTGGCCTGCCCTGAAGTCAGCTGGGAGGGACACTCTGTGTGTGCCCAGGAAGATGCCAGCAGAGGGTGGTGTACTTTCATCCTGGAGCTTCTGGGGACTCGGAGGGCACACAGAGGTGGTGTTCAGGGATCCTGATGCTGGGTGACTCGAGCACGATCCCTTGGACACAGGAACTTCCATGGACCTCGAACACCTACAAGACCAGAAGTGGCTTCTAGCGGAAGAGCTGACGTCCTGTGTCCACAGGTCACAGTTGTCACCACACAGAGGTTCAGTTTTCCAAAGAGGGTCTTGGAGGTGACGGCTTTCCCAGTCAGCAGTCACTGCTCACGGGTAACAGAAACAGAGAGAAACGATGCAGAGTTGGTAGGGAGAGGTCTGGAGCCAGCGTCCACCTTTGTCTTCTTGTCTGACTTGTGTCCCCTTCCTGCTGACCTCAGATAGTCCCTGAGAGGCTGGGGTGCCACCTATGGGCCCTACGTGGCCAAGTGAGTCCTGAGCCTCCCGGTGACTTGAGGGGCCTGTGCAAATGCCCTCTGGACTTCCTCAGTTCAGCTTCCAGTCTCCAGAATGAAAGAAATTTCCAGGGCCCATGTGCCTCAGGGAGGGTGGTGCTGGGTCACTAACACACTGCCAGGCTGGTGTTTTCCTTCATAGACCTCAGGCCTGTGTTCTGACTGCCCCCACCCCCGCCCCTGTCTCTTGGCTGCTGTTGGCTCCATTCTACTCTCTCCCTGACCTCCAGTCACATACTAAACTCTTTAGCCACCTGCTTCTCTTTCGTTTGGGGTTCTTTCTACTTCTTTCTTGCTTGGTCACCCTTTACCTGTCTCTGAGACAGTCCCAAAGCGTCTTTGTCCAATAAACCCCAGCTTGGAGCTGACAGTCACTGCTCTGTCTTGCCAGGAATTCCGTTCAGAGGGTTGTGTGTAATAAAGGAGGAGGGTTGTTTGATAAGGGGAATAAGTCCCACCCCAGGAGATGGGATGGGATTCAGGTGTTGGAGCAGAGAGCTGTGGGAGGCAGCCAGGATTGGAGGATAGATACAGGATGCCACGCAGAGGTGTGGTGCCAGAGAAATGACCAGGTGGCACAGAGGAGCCGAAGGTGGGGGAGGGATGGCCAGGCCCAGTAAAATGCATTTATACACTCAGGCTTAGGAGTGCTCATAGGATTTGCAGAGGCTTAGAGACTGAGCCAGGGTGTGGAGGCCAGGGTCAGCTCTGTGTAGTCCCTCACAGATTTGTGTTCCTTGCCTTGCATGGAAGACATTCCAAAACCTGTATGGGGCATGTGGAGAAACTCAGGCTCAGACCAAAGTGATACAGGGGAGGGGAGGAAGGACTTGAGGACTCCCCTGGGAAACCTCAGGCTGTTACAACAGAGTGACTGGTGCCATCCAGCTGTGAATTTCAGGGTTAGAAGAGGGAGGTGGGGCGGGCAGGGCTGAGCTGTGGAACAGGCAAAGTGGTCCTGTGTGCTGGAATCTCCGGGTTAGCTGGGAAAAATGAGGTTCCACAGTGACCTAGGGGTCACCCTTGGAAGTCTGAAGAAGCGGGGATTTTTCTGACAATGGAGCCACCGTCTTCTGATTTAGGGGAGGGCGAGAGCAGAGTGGAGAGGTTAGTGAGTCAGAAGTGGTTTATGGGATGTCTGCTCCTGCTGGTGGCCTGCTGAGTCATGTGACTAGCTCCTCTGAATGGATCCTGGTGCTTTCCTTAAGCCAGGAGAACATTCATGCAGACGGGCTAGTGCTCTTTTATATATTTATTTTCTGAGTTTGAAAAACTCAGAAACCTGATTGGCATTTCACTTCTCTCTCCTCATCTTGACTTTGGGTTACTATTTCACATGGCTCAAGTAAAGGATATGTAGAAGCCATGTGCTAATGGACTGTAATCAGACAAATGGACAATGTGCTCACATGAAAGTTAAATTTATGCATCTTAATCTAATTTGGCCACCGAAGTATAGTGTGACGTACACTTCCATTGTCTTATTCTGAACTGTATAGGTAAGTGTTGGGAACGCCCACAGGCTGTGTCTCCAGGCTATTGCCTATTACAGAGCTCAGTGAGTAATTGCCACCACTAAAACCAGGAAGCTGCCTCAAAATTCAACACTTCTGGTTTCAAGGAAATGATACCATTTTTTTTTCAACTATGATTTTAGAGAACTACTTAACTGTCACATAAAAGTAAATAAATAAACAAATGAATAAACAACCCAGGCGAGATGGAGAAGGGCGAGCATTTGGTGCACTTGCTACCTTTGCAGAGGATCTACGTTTGGTTCCCAGTGCCCACGTAGCAGCTCACTGCCCACTCCCCCAGATCAGACGTCCTTTTCTTGCCGGTCAGTACCGCACCCATCCACACAAGCACTCACATACACTAAAAAACAAGTCTTAAGGAAGTCTGTATGCAATTCAAAATTATAAAATAGACACCCTACAGTACACAAATCAAACTGTATTTGTGGTGAAAGAGTTTGTAACGTGTTTGAAGAAGTCTTTCCTTCTATTTCATAATTAAAGCATGTCTTTGAAGCCACCGGTCAGTGCGTGTGTACGCAGAGCAATCCATGGATTTGTACTAATAGAAATTTTGTAGTGTTCTGTTTAAACTGGATCTAATCAGTCAATCATTTAAATGCTTCAGCAAAGACACAAGAAGTGCATCTTATAGTTTTTGACTTTGTACAAAGTTATACCCACTTTGTTTTTGGTATTTAAAACTTTAAAAAAGTTAGAAATGAACCAAATATGTCAAGGAGTGTGTAGGTTTAGAGATTTGGTGGTGTTTGCATTTTAAAAAGAAACATCTTCATTAAAATCGCCTCAAATTCTGATGGGAATGCTTACAGGAACTGGGAACAAAGACCAAGTTCAGAATGCTGGTTTACTTTGGAAGCAGATGGTGTTCTTTGAAGACTAATAAAGGTGGACAAGCTCCATTCAAGTGAAGTGGGCTGTTTCAAATACTTGAGACTTCCAATAAAACTTTTTTAAAAAAAAATTGTTTTTTAAAAAAAGAGCTAAGTGGATGGGGAGAGTGGCTCAGTGGTTAGAGCATTTGCTACCCCAGTGTAAGGATCAGTGTCCGGATCCCCAGAACTCATGTAAATGCTGCATGAGTGGGGTTGTCCACTCGTGATGCCAGCCTTGGGGGGAGGAGACGACATCCTCAGAGCAAGTGCCTAGCAAGACTAAACACATCGGTGAGATTCCCTTCAATTAACAAGGTGGGAGAGCCACTGAGGACAATCCATCAGCCTTGGGCTTCCACCTGCACATCTATGCTCACCCACATACGGCGTGCCCCCATACTTGCAGAAGATGTGCACATGCATTTACATACACACACCAAAAAATCCAAACAAATGGAATGAGTCTGTTTCCATTGACAGCAATGTAGTGCCTATTAAACAGTGATCCAGAACAAAACAATTCCCAGAATTGAAACATATGCTTATTTTAACAGTCTCTAAATTTACTCTCAGTCAATAGTCCAGTAGTTTCTCCTCAGTACAACACAACACAGTATAATACAATACACTATAACACAACATTACAATATAACATAACACAATACAGTATGACACAACACAACACAATACAATATATGATAGTTCAATACAATGCAAAACAATACAGTACAATACAACATGACACAATACAGTACAATACATCATGACACAATACAGTACAATACAATACAGTACAGAATACAACACAATAGTATAATACAACACAATACAGTACAGTTTAGTACAATACAATAGAGTACAGTGCAATATTGTGCAATACAATACAACACAACATAATACAGTACAATAAAACACAATACAACATAATACAGTACAGTGCAATACAATACAGTTCAATACAACACAACACAACACAACACAGTACAACACAAGGGCAGAGTCCCACAGAGGAAAGTCCCTACTAAGGAGGCCATCTTGCCAGCCAGAGGAAGTCAGAGGTGAAATGAGGGCTTCCAGTTTATGAGTAGTTGAAAGACAAAGACAGACAAGGAGAATGTTCTTTGGGCCCAGGCTCATGCCAGGGTCTGAGCACTCACTGTTCCCTTTAATTCACTTTATAGCTCTAAGAATTGGGTGTAATTGAGACTACTTTTACAGCTGAGGAGACATGCCAGAGAGACGGAGTAGGAGAAGAGAATCTGCACAGCTAACCAGTTGAACGTGCTGCGTTAAACCCTCGCACTTGGTTGTCATCCTCAGAGTCCATAGGCTGCAGCCCTCTCATTTAATGGTGGAAGAACTGAGTGGAGGAGAGATAAGTGGTCATTGTTGCTGTACCTGTTGGCTTAGTTCCTTTCATTTTGACTTTCTTACGAGTGAGCATGGCCCACGGACAAGCTAATAAAACACCCTTTTCATGTCACATGGAGCACACCTTTAATTTCAGTACTTGGAAGGCAGAGGCAGGTTGACCTCTGTGAATTTGAGCTTTGCCTTGTCTACTTAGTGAATTCCAAGACAGGAAGGGCTACATAGAGAGTCTGTCTCAAAACCTCAAAGTCAAAAAACAAACCAAAGAAACAAAGCCAACAGAGAAAGAAAAGGCCCTTGTTTTGTGTGTACCCATGTGTGACGTGTATGTGTGTGCACACGTAGGTACATGTGTATGTGTGTTCACAAGTATATGTGTGCACGTGTATGTGCATGTGTGTGTACATGTATGTGCATGTGTCTGCGTGTGCATGTGTATGTATATGTATGTGTGTGTGCATGTGTGTGTGTGTGAATGTGGAGGCCAGAGGTCCAGGTCTGGTGACTTTCAGGCAGGATCTCTCAATGAACCTGGAGCTCATTGATTTGGCTAGATTGGCAAACCAGCAAGTGTCAGCCATCCTCTTGTCTCTGCCTCCTCAATGTGGGGATTGCAGACGCACACCTCCAGCTTTTAACACGGCTGTGGGGATCTGATCTCAGATGCGTGGCAAGCACCTTTTCAATTGGATTATGCTCTTAGCTTCAGTAAAGCACTCCTGTGCTGTGGGCCTGGATGCTGGGTCTTCTTCCAAGCTGTCTCTGGAAAGTCAGACAGTCCTGACCTCTGGACTGGGAGTTTTTATCATTCACATGTGTATGTACATCTGCTGTCTCTCCCTGAGTGTTTATCCCATGCTCAATGTTGGGCAGTTATAGGACCAATAAATGCCATCACTCTTTGGTATACCTCCCTCTGATTTTTTTTAATTGACAGGGGAGTAAGATGTTACATGGCTGTTTGAATCAAGGAAAGCTCTGAAGACTAGGAGAGAAAGAAATGCGGTGGCATGGTTGGTAAGTCTTTCCCAGCTGTCTTACTTAATCTTATCTAAACATACACAAGCGAGCCAGCCCTGTGCAGGGCAGCATCTTTTTTGAAGTGAAGCAATCAAGCTATGTTTTCCCCCCTTTGTCCTTAGTTGTGCATGTGTGCCTGCGTGCACTTGTGTTTGTTTACGGAGGACAGAAATGAACTTTCGGTGCTGTTCCTCAAGCCTTGTCTACCACAGAGTCTGTCAGTGAGGCTTAGGGCTTGCTGATCAGGCCAGGCTGGCTGGCCAGTGAGCCCCAAGGATCCACCTGCCTTGACCTCCCCAGTGCTGCGAGTGCAAGTGCACAATGCCATGCTTGGCTTTTCATGTGTGATCTGGGGATTGAACTTGGGCCCTCATACTTACATGCAAGCACTTCACCAACTGAGCCGTCTCTCCACTCCACTCCCATCTTCTGGGATTTTCTATGATTTGCCCAGGGCTCTACTGTTAGGCATGGAAAGATCTGGACTCCCATGCTGGGTTCTGAAGCCCCACTCTTTGTCCAGTGTCTTCATGACCTTCCAATGAGGATTTCAATTCGGCATTGAAGAAAGAGCAGCGCAAATGGCAGGAACAAACCATGAGGCAGGGACGTGTTAGCCACTGTGGCACACTGTTTCTGCTTTCATTGATGTGAGAGGAGTTTGAGAGGCGCTTATTAAGAACTTGATGGGAGGTGGATCTGAGCCATCTGCTCATTTACACACTGACCACACATTTTTGAAGCACCCGTGGTAATGTGCCAGACAGGAAGGTAAGCAAGCAGAGAAAGAGACAATCACAGTAAAGAAAGACAAGGTCCCTGCTCTCAGAGAGTTAACCTTGAGGGCAGAGGGACAGCACACAGGTAATAGATGCCTCATATGATCTCCAGGGTGCTGGAAGATGCATGGAGGCACAGTGGGGCTATAAAGAGTTCATTAAAGCCAACAGTTACTCATGAATTGGCAGCTCCAAATGAGAGGTGTAAGAAGTGAGCTTTCCTAGACATGGAAGTAGTGTGCATGACACCCTTGATTGACTCCAGCTATAAAGGGAGCCCTTAGTTATGATTGTGCATGTTGGTTGCTTCCTTTGATTTTGTCTTTCTGTATCCTGGGCATTTACAAGAAATAGCTCAAGTTACATTTTGATGTTTGCTAGTCAAGGGACATTCACCTGGCTTTCGCCCTTAGGCCTGCTGGGTGGTAACACTGCAGAGCACAGAAGCACTTCACAGTGGCCGGGAAAGGGGAAGGGAGGGACTTGATGCTTAGAGTTCACCCCAGGCAGCACAGTGCTGTGGGCAGTGTTGTGGACAAGTGCCTTCTCACCTACTGGACATCAGGGAAAGGGAGGCACATAGATCTGGCAGTAAGATGTGGCCAATCTGCTTGGGCTATGTGCATGTTTGGGAGGCAGGGTGCCTCAGCTTGAGCTCTGTAAATGATCCAACTCTCTCTCTGGAGGCTAAACAAAGGGGGCTTACTAGCTCAAAGAGGGAAGTGCTTAGGTGGAGGGTGCAGGCTGGGTTCAGCCAGGCACAGGAACATGAGAAGGCCAGGGCCTTTTCTTTCTCTCTTGCCATCCCCAGGAGGCTGCTCTATTGTATCTAAATGAATTAAAGCATTTATTTAATTAAAAGATCAAAATCATATATATTTATGGTATACGACAGAATGCTTTGGAATATATGGCATGGAATGGCTGAATTGCACTAATACAAACAGCTCACACACTTAGCATTTTTATGATAAGAATATCTAGAATTTATTCTTAGAGATTTTAAAGATTACAATACATTTTTATAAGCCAAGGTTTATTTTTAATTGGTATATATTGTTGTACCCCGAGTTAGGACCTCCAAAGACCAAGAAACCAAATCCAAGGCAAAAGCAAAGAGCCTTTTTAGAGTTCCATCTGGATGAGTGAGTGTGTGCTATCCAGGGGCGAACTGTCCCGGAAGAGAGCACAAACGCCCCTTAGCTCCTGCTGCAGGGCCCCTTTTCTTACACACGACCCAGTCCCCCAGCTCCCCCCTCCCAAGCCTGCCCTGCTGTCTGCTAGGTCCTCTGCTCAAGAACAATTTTCTCACTCCTACACTAAGGCTACCCACCCAGAGTGGTGAGTGCCTGCCTACCGGGCAGGCCTCAAGGTCCTCTGCAAGGGAGTGCTGGCACCTTCAACTTGGGCTGCAGCTTCTGCTGTGCTCTTCTGGACACCGCCCTGCCTGCCACATTCCTCCCTTTGTCCCTGGCTCAGTGGGCTACAAGGTGTCCCTGTTTAGGTGCTGAGAAGTTCCATCTGGATGGGTGAGTGTGTGCTATCCAGGGGCGGACTGTCCTGAAAGAGAGCACAAACCCCCCTCCCCCAGCTCCTGCTGCAGGGCTTTCTTTCCTACACATGACCCCCCTCCCAAGCCTGCCTTGTCTGCAAGGTCCTTTGCTGAGGAGCAGTTTCCTGCTCCTACACTAAGGCTACCCACTCAGAGTGGTGAGTGCCTGCCTACCGGGCAGGCCTCAAGGACCCCTGAAAGGGAGGGCTGGCACCTCAGCTTGTGCTGCAGGGTCGCCTGTGTTCTACTTGACTCCGCCCTACCCCCCACATTCGACCTTTTGTCTGCGAGTCATTGGACTACCAGGCATCCATGTTTTGGTGCTGAGGAGTCCATCTGGAAGGGAACGATTCCTGCTCCTACACTGAGGAGATACACCCAGGGAGTTAGTCACAGCAAAGACTGGACCAAGACACCAGGCCTCTCCTGGCTCCATTTGAAGAAAGAGATGGGCAGGAGCCAGTGCAAGAATTCCTCCAACAACCTGAAAGGCAACATGACATCACCAGAATCCAGGAATCCTGAAATAAGAAGAATTGTACACCCTATTCCAGAAGAATTAGAAGAATTCGACTCAAAAATGAATTATATGAAAATAATAGAGGACCTTAAACAGGAGGTGAAAAACTGCCATAATCAATTAGAGATTACAAACAAAAAGGTAGAGGAAATGAATAAATCTCTCAAAGATAGTCAAGAAAACCAAGAGAAACAAGAAAAAGCAATCAAACAGGTAAGGGAAACAGTTCAAGACTTGAAGAATGAAATGGAAGTAATGAAGAAAACACAAACCGAGGGAAGGATGGAGATGGAAAATCTGGGTAAATGAACAGGAACTACAGAGACAAGTACTACCAACAGATTACAAGAGATAGAAGAAAGAATCTCAGACACTGAAGATACCATAGAGAAAATAAACACACTGATCAAAGAAAACAGCAAAACCAACAAATTCTCATCACAAAACATTCAGGAAATCTGGGACACGATAAAAAGACCAAATGTAAGAATAATAGGGATAGAAGAAGAAGAAGTACAGCTCAATGGTCCAGAAAATATATTTATTAAAATTATAGAAGAAAACTTTCTCAACCTTAAGAAAGATATTATATTGAAGGTCCAAGAAGCATACAGAACACTGAATAGACTGGATCAAAAAAAACCATCTCTTTGCCATATAATAATCAAAACACAAAACATACAGAATAAAGAAAGAATATTAAGAGCTGCAAAGGAAAAAGGTCAAGTTACTTATAAAGGTAAACTGATCAGACTTACACCTGACTTCTCTATGGAAACCATGAAAGCCAGAAGGTCCTGGATAGATGTACTGAAGAAACTAAGAGACCATGGATGCAAGCCCAGACTACTATACCCAGCCAAGCTTTCATTCACTATAAATGGAGAAAACAAAATTTTCCAGGATAAAAACAAATTTAAACAATACGTAGCCACAAATCCAGCCTTACAGAAAGTAATTGAAGGAAAATAACAACCCAAGGAGTCCAACAATGCCCACAATAACTCAGACATCTAATGACCCTTAACCAGCACAACTTGAAGAAGGGAAACACACAAACTCTACTACCAAAAAAAAAGAAAGAAAAAAGAAAAAATGACCGGAGTTAACAACCACTGGTCATTAATATCACTTAATATCAATGGACTCAACTCACCTATAAAGAAAGAGGCACAGGCTAAGAGATTGGATACGAAAACAGGATCCAACATTCTGCTGTTTACAAGAAACACACCTCAACCACAAAGACAGACATCTACTCAGAGAAAAGGGCAGTGAAAAGGTTTATCAAGCAAACGGACCTAAGAAACAAGCAGGTGTGGCCATAATTTCTAACAAAGTTGACTTCAAACTAAAATCAATCAGAAGAGATGGAGAGGGACATATTTTACTCATAACAGGAACAATTCATCAGGACAAAGTCTCATTCCTGAATATCTATGCCCCTAATATAAAAGCACCCACTTATGTAAAAGAAACATTGCTAAAACTCAAGGCCGTCATCAAACCACACACACTAATAGTAGGAGATTTCAACACTCCTCTCTCACCAATGGACAGGTCAATCAGACAGAAACCTAACAGAGAAATAAGAGGATTAAGGGAGGTAATGAATCAAATGGACTTAACAGACATCTATAGAACATTCCACCCAAATAGGAAAGAATATACCTTCTTCTCTGCAGCTCATGGAACCTTCTCGAAAATTGACCACACTCTCGGTAACAAAGTAAACTTACACAGTTACAAAAAAATATTAGTAACCACCTGTGTCTTATCAGATCACCATGGATTAAAGTTAGAATTCAACAACAATGCTACCCACAGAAAGCCTATGAACTCATGGAAACTGGACAGTCAACTACTGAACCACACCTGGATCAAGGAAGAAATAAAGAAAGAAATTAAAGTCTTTCTTGAATTCAATGAAAACAAAGACTCAACATACTCAAACCTATGGGACACTATGAAAGCAGTGCTAAGAGGAAAGTTCATAGCACTAAGTGCCCACTTAAAGAAAACAGAGAAAGCACACATTGGAGACTTAACAGCCCACCTGAAAACTCTAGAAAAAAAAAAGAAGCAGACTCACCTAGGAGGAGTAGAAGACTGGAAATAATCAAACTGAGGGCTGAAATCAACAAAATAGAAACACAGAAAACAATCCAAAGAATGAATGAAACATAAAGCTGGTTCTTGGAGAAAATCAACAAGATTGATAAACCCCTATCCAAACTAATCATATGGCGGAGAGAGAATACACAAATTAAGAAGTTCAGAAATGAAAAGGGAGACATAGCCACAGACACAGAGGAAATTCAGAGAATCATTAGATCTTACTACAAAAGCCTGTATGCCACAAAATTGGAAAATGTAAAAGAAATGGACACTTTTTTAGATAAGTACCATATACCAAAGTTAAACCAGGACCAAGCGAACAATCTAAATAGACCTGTTAGTCGCGAAGAATTAGAAGTTGTTATAAAAAACCTCCCTACCAAAAAGAGCCCAGGTCCAGACAGCTTCAATGCAGAATTCTACCAGAACTTCCAAGAAGACCTAATACCTATACTCCTTAATGTATTTCACAATATAGAAACAGAGAAGTCATTGCCAAATTCCTTTTATGAAGCTGTAGTTACTCTGATACCAAAACCACACAAAGACCCAACCAAGAGAGAGAACTACAGGCCAATCTCACTCATGAACATCGATGCAAAAATCCTCAATAAAATACTGGCAAACCTAATCCAAGAACACATCAGAAAAATTATCCATTATGATCAAGTAGGCTTCAGCCCAGGGATGCAGGACTGGTTCAACATACGTAAATCTATCAATGTAATCCTTCATATAAATAAACTGAAAGAAAAAAACCATATTATCATTTCATTAGATGCTGAAAAAGCATTTGACAAAATTCAACATCCCTTTATGATAAAGGTCTTAGAGAGATTAGGGATACAAGAGTCGTACCTAACTATAATAAAAGCTATTTATAGCAACCCGACAGCTAATATCAAATTAAATGGAGAGAAACTCAAAGCCATCCCACTAAAATCAGGAATACGACAAGGATGTCCACTCTCTCCATACCTCTTCAATATAGTGCTTGAAGTTCTAGTGATAGCAATAAGACAACATAAGGGGATCAAAGGGATTCAAATTGGAAAGGAAATAGTTAAACTTTCATTATTTGCAGATGATATGATAGTATACATAAGCGACCCCAAAAACTCCACCAAAGAACTCCTACAGCTGATAAACACCTTTAGTAGCATGGCAGGATACAAGATCAATTCCAAAAAATCAGTTGCCCTCCTATACACAAAGGATAAGGAAGCAGAGAGGGAAATCAGAGAAGCATCACCCTTCACAATAGCCACTAATAGCATAAAATATCTTGAGGTAACTCTAACCAAGGAAGTGAAGGATCTATTTGACAAGAACTTTAAGTCTCTGAAGAAAGAAATTGAGGAGGATACCAGAATCTGGAAGGATCTCCCTTGCTCTTGGATAGGGAGGATCAA
Source organism: Chionomys nivalis (assembly GCF_950005125.1). NCBI lineage: Eukaryota > Metazoa > Chordata > Mammalia > Rodentia > Cricetidae > Chionomys > Chionomys nivalis. Next base: position 48,858,200 of record NC_080106.1, read on the forward strand.
CATAGTAAAAATGGCAATTCTACCAAGGGCAATTTATAGATTCAATGCAATCCCCATTAAAATCCCATCAAAATTCTTCAAAGATCTTGAGAGGAAATTAATCAACTTTAAATGGAAAAACAAAAATCCCAGGATAGCCAAAACAATCTTATACAATAAAGGAACTTCTGGAGGCATTACCATCCCTGACTTCAAACTCTATTACAGAGCTTCAGTACTGAAAACAGCTTGGTATTGGCATAAAAACAGAGAAGTCGATTAATGGAATCAAGTAGAAGACCCTGATTTTAACCCACAAACCTATGAACACCTGATTTTTGATAAAGGAGCTAAAGGTATTCAATGGAAGAAAGAAAGCATCTTCAACAAATGGTGCTGGCAGAACTGGTTGGCAACCTGTAGAAGAATGAAAATAGATCCATATCTGTCGCCATGCACAAAACTCAACTCCAAATGGATTAAAGACCTCAATATCAGTCCGAACACACTGAACCTGATAGAAGAAAAAGTGGGAAGTACTCTACAACATATGGGCGCAGGAGATCACTTCCTACATATATCCCCAGCAGCACAGACATTAAGGGCAACATTGAATAAATGGGACCTCCTGAAACTGAGAAGCTTCTGTAAAGCAAAGGACACTGTCATTAAGACAAAAAGTCAACCCAATGACTGGGAGAAGATCTTCACCAACCCTGAAACAGATAGAGGTCTGATCTCCAAAATATATAAAGAACTCAAGAAACTAGACTTTAAAATGCTAATTAACCCAATTAAAAAATGGGGCACTGAACTGAACAGAGAATTCTCAACAGAAGAAGTTCGAATGGCCAAAAGACATTTAAGGTCATGCTCAACTTCCTTAGCGATCAGGGAAATGCAAATCAAGACAACTTTAAGATACCATCTTACACCTGTCAGAATGGCTAAAATCAAAAACACCAAGGATAGCCTTTGCTGGAGAGGTTGTGGAGTAAGGGGCACACTCATCCATTGCTGGTGGGAATGCAAACTTGTGCAACCACTTTGGAAATCAGTGTGGCAGTTTCTCAGGAAATTTGGGATCAACCTACCTCAAGATCCAGTAATACCACTCTTGGGAATATACCCAAGAGATGCCCTATCATATTACAAAAGCATTTGTTCAACTATGTTCATAGCAGCATTGTTTGTAATAGCCAGAACCTGGAAACAACCTAGATGCCCTTCAATGAAAGAATGGATGAAGAAAGTGTGGAATATATACATATTAGAGTACTACTCAGCGATAAAAAACAATGACATCGTAAATTTTGCATGCAAATGGATGGAAATAGAAAACACTATCCCGAGTGAGGTATCCCAGACCCAAAAAGAGGAACATGGGATGTACTCACTCATAATGGGTTTCTAGCCATAAATAAAGGACATTGAGCATATAATTTGTGATCCTAGAGAAGCTAAATAAGAAGGTGAACCCAAAGAAAAATGTATAGTCATCCGCCTGGATAGGGGAAGTAGACAAGATTGCCGCGCAAAAACTGGGAACTTGCGGGTGAGGTGGCATGGGGCTAAGGTGAAATGGGGTGAGAAACGTGAGAAGGGGAGGATGGGGGGAGCTTGGGGGAATGGGATGGTTGGGATATAGGAAGGGTGGATATGGGAGCAGAGAAATATATACCCTAATTAAGGGGGCCATCTTAGGGTTGGCAAGAGACTTGACTCTAGAGGGTCTCGCAGGTGTCCAGGGAGATGTCCCCAGCTAGTACCCTGGGCAACTGAGGAGAGGGAACCTGAAATGACCCTATCCTATACTGATGAATATCTTGCATATCACCTTAGAACCTTCATCTGGTGATGGATCGAGATAGAGACAGAGACCCAATTTGGAGCAACGGACCGAGCTCTTAAGGTCCAAAGGAGGAGCAGAAGGAGGGAGAACATGAGCAAGGAAGTCAGGACCATGAGGGGTGCACCTACCCACTGTGACAGTGGAACTGATCTATTGGGAGCTCTCCAAGGCCAGCTGGACTGGGACTGAATAAGCATGGGTTGAAACTGGACTCTCTGAGCATGGCGGACAATGAAGGTTGATGAGAAGCCAAGGACAACGGCATGAGGTTTCGATCCTAATACATGAACTGGCTTTGTGGGAGCTTAGCCTGTTTGGATGCTAACCTTCCTGGACCTAGATAGAAGTGGGAGGACCTTGGACTTCCCGCAGGGCAGGGAATTTGGACTGCTCTTCAGTATCGAGAGGGAGGGGGAATGGAGTGGGGGGGGAGGAGAGGAGTGGGGAAAGGGAGAGGGGAGTGGGGGGGCAATGTGTGGGAGGAGGGGGAGGGAAATGGGAAACGGGGAGGAGGCGGAAATTTTAATTAAAAAAGAATAAAATAAATAAGTAAAAAAAGAAAGAAAGAAAGAAGAATTAAGAAAGAAGGAAAACAATGACCATTGGTGAAAGGATAAACAGTTAAGTGTCAACATTCTCATTAAACATTAAATGTTATATTCCTTTAAAAAAAAAAAAGAGCCTTTTTAATTGTGAGTTTGAACCAGGGTCTTGAGCCCATCAGGCACAGCAGTTGAGTTGGAGAGACCCCGGGTGTCAGGAGAACAAAGCATTTTGGGGATTGGGCAAGGGGGCGGTCTGGGGGTCAGCAAGTTGCATAGTAACAGCCTCAGAAGTGGCACACCTTTGGACTGGGAGTCTGAGTTTGTTCTGAGTTGATTTGTCAGCTGCAGCTGTGGAAGGTTGCTGCATTCAGAAGCCATCTGGGGGCTGTTACTATGGTTACCACATTTTTTCCCTTATCAGTAAGACCTGGTCAGAGCCCACCAGCTAACTTCTGATTGTTTCCTTACCATATAGAGGATATCTTGTAGTTGACCCCAATAGCTAGGGGAACCATATATCCTGTTATATCCTGCTGAGTCAGGAGCCTATATCCTGCTGGGTCTCTCCTGCAGGCAGTCATGTCTAGGAATGGCGAGGGCAGGGGGTCTTGGCAATGTCTTGGGTTCTTCATGTATTTTTATACAAAACAATTTTTCAATATATTTTCATATATGTATACAATGTATTTTGATCATACTCACCCCTCATCATCCTTCCCTCCTCCTGCTACGTACCTTTACTGAGACAGTCTTCTTTCTACTTGAAATCTGGACTGTATGGATGAGAGGAGACACGTCATATTTTTCTGAGTCTGGCTCATTTTGTTTAACATGGTGATCCCCAGGTATCTCCATTTCCCTGTCAGTGGCACAATTTCATTCTTTTACATGGCTGAATTGTTCTCCACTCTGTAGCACCTCACATCTTTATCCATTCATCCACTGACAGACATCTGTCCTGATTAGGAATCTTGGCTGTTGTGACTGGAGCTGTGGCAGTCATGGATCAACAGGTATTTGGATTGTGCCATATATACTGGTATACAGTAAATTGCCTATATCTATGTTTGGGTGGCCGAGTAACCTCCACAGTGGTTTTTACATTGGCTTCACTACTTTGCACACCTATCAAAGTGTAGAAGGTTTCCTTCTTCCTTCTCATCCCTGTTTTCTTGATGATAGCCATTTCAGCTCAGGGGACATGGGTCTGACTTGGATGAGGCGTAGTTTGGATTTGCATTTCATTGTGGGCTAAGATAGTTGAACATTCTTTCATGTACTTACTGGCTATTTCTATTTTTGAGAACTGTTTGTTCACTTAATGTGTCCACTTACTAGATGGAGAACTTACATTGTGGATATTTAATTTTTGAGTTCTTTATATATTCTTGAAATTAGATAAATATTTTTAAAAGATTTTCTTCCATTATGTAGGCTGTTTCTTCACCTGTCCATTGTTTTCTATTCTACGTTGTCTTCTTAACTTCATGTAATCATAGTTATTAGAATTATTTACTGAGGCATTGAAGTCTTTTTCAGAAATTCCTTGCCTGTGCTTATTTTGAAGTGTTTTCCTTTAGGAGTTCAAAGGTTTAGATCTAACACAGAAGTCAGAGTATCCTAGTTAGCTTCAGCTCTCACCTAGGGTCATCTGGTAAGGGAGTCTTGATGGAGGGATTACCTATGTCAGATGAGCTCCTGGTGGCACCATTCCCTGGGCAGGTCGTCCTGTGCTGCATAAGTGCGCTCCTAAGCATGAGCCTGTGCACAAGCCAGCAAGCAGCATTGCTTTGAGGCTTCTTCTTTGTTTCTGTTTGAGTTCCTGCCCTGACTTCTCCACTGATGAGAAGTGACGTCAAAGCACAGGCCAGATAAACCCTTCCTTCCACTAAGTTGCCTTTTCTCAGTGTTTTCTCACAGCAGAAGGACACTGGTATGGCTCCTTCGACTTGTGGATATCCACTTTCACTAGCACCACTGTTAGGAGCCATCTTTTCCCTAAGATATGTTTGTGGCATCTTTGTTGGGAAGCATATGGGCTTATTTCTGGCACCTATTTTTTTTTTTGTTGTTGTTGGTCTACTTGTCTGTTTTGCCCTATTGTCCTGATGCTTTTGTTCCTCTGATATTGGAAGCAGGTACTGAGGTATTTCAGCCTTATTCCTTCTGCTTAGGATAGTTTCGAATCTTTGGGGGTCTTTTTTCTTTTCTTTTTTTAATATTTATTTATTACCAGAAGAAGGCACCAGACCTCATCACAGATGGTTGTGAGCCACCATGTAGTTGCTGGGAATTGAACTCAGGACCTTTGGAGGAGCGGGCAATGTTCTTAACCACTGAGCCATTTCTCCAGCCCCTTCTTTGGGGGTCTTTTGTGTCCATATGAGTGTGGATTTGTTTGCCCTAGTTATGCAAAGATTGGCATTGGAATTTTGATGGTGATTACATTGAGTCTGTAGATTATTTTTAAAAACATAGATATGCCACAATAATATTCTTTGGGAGATCTTTCTATATTGTAGTGTTCTTTTAGATTTCTTTCTTGGTTTTCGTTGTAGAAATATTTCATTTCCTTAGTTAAGTCTATTCCTAGTTATTTTATTTTATTCTTTTGAGGCTATGACTGCCATAGTGTGCACACAAGCAATGTTCAATTCTCTAATCCTTAAAGAAAAGTTTAAAAAAACCAAAAAAGTTTAATCCCAGCATTCGGGAGGTAGAGGCAGGCGGATCTCTGTGAGTTCGAGGCCAGCCTGGTCTTCAAGAGCTAGTTTCAGGACAGGAACCAAAAAGCTACGGAGAAACCCTGTCTTGAAAATTAAAAAAAAAAAAAAAAAAAAAAAGAAGGTATCTGTTTGGATTCTGTGGTTTGGACCTGGTTTGATTCCCAAAGGTTCATGTGCTGAAGACTTGGTCCCTACTATAATGTGTACAGAAACTGTAAGAGGTGTGGTTTAGCGGGATTAGGTTATCAAGTTACTGTCCTTAGAAGGGATTAATGCTTTCTTCTCAGAACTGGGCTAGCTACCATGAAAGCAGATGCTTATAAAATGAGCTTGGTTCTCTGTGTGCGTTCTTATTTTCTCTCATGTTATATAATATTCTCTCTCTCTCTTTCATTAACTGATACCATATACTCAGTTGTGATGTAGACTGATGGCTATCAGCTGAGGGGTTTCTCAAACATGGAATTTCTGTCTCCATGATATTGAACCCCAAAGCCTTTTCTTTATACACATTTAGTCTCAGAAATCCTGTTATAGCAATATAGATGTCAAGTAAGAAGACATTGACTACTATGTCCAATTTACATAAAGGATCCAAATATTACTATTTCAGTGTGTAATTATTTTATATTAAGTTATTTATTATTATTGAAGGTGTGTATGTGCATGCACATGTGTATGCACTACACACACACATGGAGGAGAAAGGACAATTTTGTGGAGTTGGTTCTCTCTTTCCACTTTCACGTGGGCTCTAGAGAATCAAAGTGAGGTGATAAGATTTGCATCTTTGGCAGGAAGTGCTTTGCCCTCTGAGCCACCATGCTGGCCTCCCATGTGAGATGTTGAGTGGAAGGTTTACCTTCTCTTCTAGTGATAAATTTGCAGTTGGGTGGGCGCTTATACTTAGAGCATGTCTCGACTGGCTCCTGCCTAATTTGTGGTGTTGAGTAGGGAGATTGTTTATTCTCTTTAACCCTACAGCATGATCTCATGTAGCTGTACCCAGAGTGCAGATAATCCCATTTATAAAGGACTCCTTTTCCATCCTCCACCCTCTCTTGCTCTACAAATGATAGACTCATTGGGCTACAGTCCAACTAAACGACCTGTCAGTTTTCCCTTACTTAAAATTGTAAGTTTGGACTTTGCAAGCTGATATTTTGTTTGAGGAGTCCCTGGATTTCAGGCACATTTATTCCACATGGTTGACCTTTCTATTCATACCGCTTGTGCAAAAATTTGTCAGGAACAGAGTAAGAATTGCAACAGCCATGACCGATTTTGGCTTTCGACTTAGTGGAGAGAAACTAAGCATGTGGATGACAACTAATTATGAGCTAAGATGCAGACTCTTGATTGGTCTCCCCTGGCCACAGGAACTTATGCAGAACTTGCACCCTAGCTCAGTGTGAGGCCAGGGTGGGTAGGGTCAGAGTCTCCATGAACCACATGACAGTTTCAGCCTCTCTGGCCCCTGACCCCTTTAATGGGTGTTTTATGGCTTGAAAGATTTTCAGATGAGCTGAATGGATTATTCTTTGCATTGGGGAACAGGAAATTAGAGGTCTTTTATATACACATGACATGGTTTTATTGTCACAAACCAGGATCAGCCTCATGAGTCTAAAAGGAAATGTGGCTCACAATGAGTTGCTCTAAGTCCCCTAATAATCATTTTGGCAGATGACCTCCCCACATTGAGTTGGCTTTTATTCAACAACTTATGAATTGCCTTCACTCTTTTAGCCATTCAGGCTACATTTTTCCTGCTGAGCTGGGTCAGAGGACTCACCAGGAGGCTGTATTTGCTTAACATTAGGCATCTTATGGGTGCAATACTTGGGCTTTTTTTAAGCCCTTCTTGGGAGATTAGTAAAATGTACTTTGAGAAACATTTTAGCTGAAGTTTTTTCGACTTCATTTGATGTGCTACCACATTGTTCCTTCATGATCAGATCCACAGTGGTGGTCTCACGGAAAGCAGCTTTCTACATGCGTACGCATAGAATCCCAGTAAGGATTCCTACAGGCAGTCCTATACAGTGTTCTCAAAGACATTCCACGTGCATTCTTACAGAGACACCTCAAGGTATTTGCAGTCAACCACAGATTCTCACAGGTGTTGTCACATGTGTTTCCAATGCTCCCTACAAGTATTCTCACAGAAATTTTTGTAGTATATATTTATATATATTTGAGTGTTTGTGTATGCTGTGTGTGTGTCTGTCTATGTGTGTATGTGCGTGCTTGACACAGAGGCTAGAGTTTAATATTAAGTGTCTTCCTCAATCGCTCCCCATCTTAGATTTTGAGACAGGGTCTATCATTGAACCTGGAGGTCACCAGTTTGACCAGACTAGGTGGCCAGCAAGCCCCAGCAATCTTTCTGCCTTTCTTCCTCAGTATAGCATCATGGGTTTTGTACCACCACGCCGGGCTCTCTACATGGGTGTTGGGAATATAAAGTCACGCTTGTGATTTTAACAAACACTTTACTCTCTGGTTCTCTTCCTCAGCTCTACTCCCAATAACTATTCTCACAGCTGTTGAGCAGGCGTCCCCATGGGGTTTCTAGAGACCCCCTGCAGGTATCCTGACAGGGCTCCCGTGGTATTCTCCTAGGCACCACACACAGGTCTTTCCAAATGGGCTATTATACATCACCACCACAAATTTCTTGAAAACTCTCACAGATATCTCTCAACGTATGTTCATAGTAGGGTGGCTGTGTCTACATTTGCCTGTAACCCCAGGGCTGGGTTGACAGGGACAGGAAGATTCCTGGGGGTTTCTGGCCAGGCACTCTTGACCAAATGGATAGGTCCAGGTTCAATGAGAAGTTCTGTCTCAAAAACAAAGTGGAGAGTGATAGAGGTGTATGAGGAGACCAGGTTTGTCCAGGGTGGTATGGCTGTAGGCAGAAGAAGGCACCTAAGTTAACCCTGGGCTCTGTAAGCCGAGCGTTGGCATGTTGACTCCTATTGTTCATACCCTTTGCCCTCTTCTGCATTCCAGCCAGCCCTTTCCCTGGGTGATTGACATGTTCATTCATTCATTCATTCATTCATTCATTTATTCATTCCTTTCTACATTCCTTTCTTCTAGCCCAGCCTTTTTTAAAAATGTGTGATGAGATCTCACAGCTCTTTGAACAGATGTAAAAATAGCATACACAGTGAGGATGAAGGTAACGATAATTTTTAAAAAACCCAAAAATGTGGACTGTTTGTGAGTATTTGTAGGCTCGAGGAACGCTCCTTTTCAGAGTTGGTGACAGGAGCCCAGTGATAGTCGAATAACTTTGTAAGATCAGAGAGGGTAAATGCCTTGTCCAAAGCCACACAGCAAAGAAAGGAGTCATGGAAACATGGGCTATCTCTATTTCTTCTCCTATAAGATGAGCTGTTGATAGAGCCTGCATGACACAGGCTAGTCTTAGGGCATCTTGGCAGGGCTTCTCATAAATGGCGGTTCAACCTTTCTCTGGATGAACAGTCTGCTGTAGTGTTCTTTGTGATGATTACCTACCTAATTTATTCTATTATTAACAAAAACTAGGGAGTCAGATAATGGGTCAAGAACCTGGTAGATCTACAAAGCGATGGAGAAAAGCCCAGATGATCCTCCTCTCTGTTTTTCCAAAATCCAAAAGGGCCAGCTAAAGTCCTAAGCCCCTCCCCCTTCCTCCCTGTGTTCCTCTCTGAGTTTGCCAAAAGACTGTTTTATTCTGGGCAGCTGAGTGTGGACTTCATCATCTGGATCAAGGTTCAGTTTACTGCCAGTTTCAGGGGCCAGAGGGAACAAATATCCCACAGTAGTTCTCGAAATTCACAGACATTTTGAGTAACATGATCTGGAGGGCTTTTCTAAGCTATCCAGGAATAGTCGGCCTCACAAGGAAGTTTCCCGATGTCTAGATCAGCTGTGGAAAGGCAGAGATTCATGGCAATGGGTCTCTCAGCCTTGATTCTGCCACACAGACTGCTGGAGTCGGGGGAACCCTGCAGCCACTCTCCCTATAGAACAGACACACAGAGGGAAGACGCCTGCTTTCTCGTGGGACACTTCCGGCTTTCTCTCTGATCCTGTCACTTGCTGGTTCTGAGATTTTTTAATTACATCTCACAACTCGGTTTCCTTTCTTGTCATATGCACACATAACACAAATCCTGCCAGTTAGCCTGTTGGACGTCACCCACCTTCCACCACCGCCACAGTGGACCCTGTATACCAGTGTCCTCTGGTCCCCACCCATCCTTCCCAGCAGGCAACACTGACTGCTTCTGCTCCAGCCACCCTGCTGCCATGAACCCGGATGTTAACCAATGGCATGCCGGGTTCTGGGAACCCTCTCTCCTCAAGCAGCTTCAAGATCCTACTGTGATATCTTCTTGGCTGCGTGATGTTCCATCTGCCCAGAATGTGTGTCCTGATGTACTCTCAAGACTCATTCCTTCCAGTTTTTCCCGCTTCCACTTTCTCAGGCAGACATCCAGGCTCAGTCCTGCTCTGGCACCCAGATGTCTCCGTTTCTTTCCCCACTGAATCGCTCACCCACTTACTGAGCATGCCTGCGGCTTAACACTCGAGCCCTGCCTTCTCTCCTCAAATTGGACTTTGGGCCAATAAGTGTCAGGTTGCTTTTTTCCTTTTTTGTCTGTTTACTTGTTCTTGTACCTTCAGTCCATTGTTCTTCCCAGTAAATACTTACTCATCAAATAAAGGAACTTGGGCTGCGTAGATAGGTCCACAAATAGAGTGCTTGCTGTGCAAGCATGAGAACCCAGGTTCTATTCCAAGAACCTATTTAAAATCCGGGCATGGTGGGCATGGACCTGCAGTCCCAGTACTAGGAGGCAGAGACAGGAGGATCCCGGAGCCTTGCTGGCCAGTCAGCCCAGCCTAATTGATTCTAGGCTTAGTGAGAGACCCTGTCTTAAAAAAGAAGTGTACAATGATTGAAAGGTACAGCCTGTGGCGCGCGCACACACACATAAACACACTCGCATACATATGCACACACATGCACACACACACACACAGAAACCTGAAGAGGTTGCATGAACTTTCCCTGGTGTGGGCAATCTCTCTGGGCATAATAATATTTATGTATTTTTGTCATAAGCTTTGAAGTTCAGGCATCGAATCACAGGATGGTTGCTCAGTCCCTACTGTGGCAAAGATCTGCGCACTGGACACACTCTATTGCCACGTGTGTCGTGAGCACCTGCACCTACATCTCATGTGCATGGCGTCTTGGGAGCTTTGTGTTCCACTGTGAATGCACTTGACTTGCAAGTGATCCAGGGACAAGTGATCCAGGGATATCATAAGCCACGCAGAAGGTGGAGCTAATTGGGGACTGGGACACCTGAGTGAGCTGGCCGCTCCATGTGATGTATGTGTGTCTAGGCACATGTGAAGGCTAGAGGACAATGTTGGGTGTCATCCTCAGGTGGCATCTACTTTTGGTCACTAAGTAGGCTATGCTGCTGGTCACGGAGCCCAAGGGGTCCACTGTCTCTGCTTACCAGCACTGGCATTGACAGCATGGCAGCTATGATTCTTAATTTTTTTTAATGGATTTCAGGGTTTGGACCTAGGTCTTTGTGCTTTCAAGGCAAGTGCTATACCAAGCGAGTGTCCCTGGGTTCTGCCCCTTTGGAACTTTGTTAGTAATGGAGAGCATTTCCTGACAGCTCTTCCAGGGACAGGAGGATTCACAGCTGGCTGGGGAGCTAACTGCCCAGGCTGTAGCCTGAGTTCTTTTATTTGACAGAATGGAAAGTCAGTCTTGCAGATTGGGCATGGCAGGGCCAGGGTTGAAATCCAGAAGAATTTGGGAGAATGATATACCAAGGCATCAGTTTAGCCCCCAGTCCACACCCCCCCTAGTTCATGTTTCTAGGGCAAGAATTAAGGAGTTTCTACCATACACCAGGGAGAAAAACATTGGCAAGTCCCTTTTTCAGACAAAGAAGCTGAGGCATGGTATGGAGTTTGGTAGCCTTGGCAGCCAGATCAAGATGGAATTTGGTGTGTGGGTCTCCTTGTGCTACCCTGCAGTGCCTCCTCCCTAGGGTGGGAAAGTGGAAGGGCATGAGATCGGTGCCATGGTGAGGAAGTTTTCAGGATGTTTCCAGCCATCTTCCCATGAGCCAATGCTTGGACCCTGTAAACCATTATTTTTAGAAAGAGATTGCTTCCCAGGGACCAAAGAAGGTTGACTCTTTAGCGATTTCATCCATGTCACTTTCAAAACCTTGAGACTCTGTCACCCCCTGATTTAGTTCCAACAAAGTCTCTTTCCTGCTAGGCCCATAAATGTCAGACTGACCAGATGGAGAAGGGCTGGGCAAATGAGAGATGTGGAGATGGGTCTGAGCTGCCAAGCGGCGGGAACGACCAAGTGGCCTTCTTACAATAGGCTCAGAACAGAGCCTAGAGTAGAGCACATGACCAGGTCTCAGGGGACAGGCCTTGGCATGACACCTACCTTTTCCCAGTTCTGTCCTCACTTCTCAGACTCCTAATCTGCTAGCTTCCCCTTTGCCCTTCCTGTTCTCTCTGGTCCCCTCTTCCCTATATCCTACCCCACAGGGGCTGTGGGAAATGGCCATGGGGTCCAAATGGACTCTGGAGGATATGAAAATGCTTATCAGCTTTAAATGAAACACTGTGTCCTCCAGAACCCAGGAAGAGCAAACCAAGAAGCTAAAGATGCCCAGGCAGCCTTACAGAAGGGAGAGGCACAGCCAGAATGCAGGCACCACACATTTTTGCTCACTTGGAGTTTTTTATTTGGTATGTAACTCTGTGGGGATGTCTTTTTGGGAAATCTTAGAATGTAAATGATTCAAATTTTGTCTTTTAAGCCCCTCCTAAAACTCTCTAATATACAAATGGGGCTTCAGAGAGGATGTTTCCCACATGCCTGCTTGGAGCCACATTGCCCTGAAGCTAGAAGTGTGCAGATTGCAGTTGGGATCATGGATGTACATGGAAACCAAAAGACTGGTGCAAAGTGGTCACAGGCAGCATTTTGTAGGCAGACATACATGGAATGACCCTCCCTGACTGTCACCTTGGCAAGAACCTTGTGGATGCTGAGGTTAGCCACAGAATGACACAGACATGCCCTTCATGTAGATTCAACAAGACAGTCAAAATGAAAGCCCTCAGCTTGGTCCAGTGCTCGCTAGAACCAAATGCCAGGCAGTGACAAATTCCTGAAGAACACAGGAAATGTCATCTTTCCTTGTGAAACAAAGGAAGCAGAAATCCTAATCTCTGCTTGCGTCTTCTGTTGACCCTAGGTAGCCCAGGAAAGAGAGTGGCTCTTTCTTGATGTAACATAGTTGCCACGTTTTAAGAAAGTCACTGTTGGGCCAGGCATTGTGTAAGCTGAACAGCAGTCCAGCAGACTGAACGGGCTGCATCTGGGTGATAAATCAGACTAACTAACTCTCTGATCTCACTCAGATAAAAGTCCAGCACGGTTGGCAACAAGTGTGTGTTTGTGGCCTTTCCCCAAGCATATCTGGTCTCTCTGATTGCTGTCACAGCTAGTGTAAGACTGTATGTAAACACGGTTACTTATGAGAATCAAGCATGTTTTCATGCTGATGCGGGCACTGTGGTGATTTGCCTTGGGAAGTTTGGGATAGTTGTAGTGACAAGCCGACCAGTTCTTCATCCAGCTAGGAGTCAGAGCCCATTCCTGTCCATTTATCTTCGACTAAATATGAAGCTAAAAATAACTTTGGACCTCCAGAGATAATCCATGAGCAACAATAAATCATACTCCCTTCAGGGCCTGCCAGGGGAAAGAAAGAAGACATACCAAGAGTCTGTTTAACAAGCTATGAAAATATATATGAACAGTGATCCAAGTGTGGTGTAGGGACCCAAGGATTCCAGCACATTCAAAGGATTTGGGGATTTTCTGTTAGCAGGACCCATTCAAACACTTCATTGTTACTGTTGTTTGGGTTGGTTTAGTTTGGTTTGGTTCGGGTGAAATGTAATACTGCCACCTTGTGGTAGACATTGGACTATTTGTGCTTAAAAAGTTTCTGACAAAAAATTGGGTAATGCATGGTAAACTGGCCATTGATATTGTTCTGTGTTGATTTACAGCGATGCTCATTTTCTGGTTGGTTACCAGTTGAAGAGCCTGCCTGGGCTTTATTACCCCAAAGAGAGGAGTTTCTCAAGCAGGCATGATGGGCAGAAAAATCATCTGTTAGTGGAAGAAGTGTGGACCACGGAGAGAGGCTGCTGTAGTGCAATCAGTTTGAATGTTATCACCACAACGTGGGTGTCAGGGCGATAACAACAGAAACGCGGGTCTAGAACAAGAAGTGTCTAAGGATTTGTAGACACTTTTTAAATGACGGAGTGTAGAAACAGATCGGTCTAACGCCATTTCTTTACACGGAGGGCTCTGTATACGCAGAGCTTGAGGGAGATGCTTGGACACACTGAAGTAAGACATCCCAGTAGAAACGCTACAAAATAAATAAATAAACAAACAAATAAAAAAGTTGCTCCAGTGAGCATGAGAAGCTGTTGCTATGCCCTTCCCTTCTGCAGAGGCCTTCCTCCTCTCAGTTCTCCGTAGCATGGCCGTTCTCCATTGCTCCGTAGCCTGGTAAGTGTGTGTCTGACCTAGCAGGGTTTGCTTGCCTTGTGGCTGCTAAGAGTGCTTAGTAAATCCCTGGGAAACAGAGGGCCTGGAGAAGGGAAGGGTCTCACTGCTTGCTACTCCCGGTCTTTAGCATTCAGTATGGCATTCTCAAGCAGATGGGAATCCAAATCTTTTTAAACTCTCAAAGGGGCCAGAAACCCGGGTGCGCTTGCAGAAAAGAGATTGCTTATCACCCAAGCATTGCCCGTGAGTCTCCAAGAGAGTTCAGAGCGGAAAGGTCACATCGGAAACAGGGATGAAGGTACCTCACGGTTATGCCGTGTGTTTTTCACCTTTGATTCAAAATTCTGATGAGTTCACTCAGAAAAATACGCTAAGTCGGTGGTGTCGAGCCAGAGCCATACCGTCCAAGACCACAGTTTCTCACATTTAATCACCCCGCAGCCCTAGCCGGAGGGTCATAAGTGCTCTCGAGAAGGGACCGCCATCTGACCAGACTAAAGTGCTGGGGACCCTAAAGACCGCACGCGCGTGGTCCGGGACGCAGGTGCCCCTTTCTGCCAGCCTCTGCGTGCAGCCCCCAGCCTGCAGCTACGCGGGTCGCCTCCACCCGCCGTGACGCCGGCGCGATGAAGGCAAAGAACGTGAACTTGCTGTTCGCCTTCGTTGCGATCCTGCTCTTTTGCTTCTCCTATTTCTGTATCTACAAGATGAACCAAACCAGTAAGGAGGAGGACGAGGACAGAAACGGTTGATCCCCATCCTGCCTCACTCCGGAGTCCCACCGCCGATGTCAGGAAGAAAGGGAGATGAGGGACACCCTGGAGGTCCCATGCCCCGACCCAGGGCTCTATCGATGGAGGGCACAGCCCCATGTCCCTGGCGGTTGGGCTGTAACCGGTCCTGGGAGCCACCTTGAGACGCGCGCTGATGGATCCGGCCCTCTGGCCTCGCGCTTGCCGGTCCCTCCAAAGCGGCCCCTCTCATCTCCTCTTCCTTCTTCCAGATCTCCTCCAGACACTGCAAGTGCGCCAGCACCTTTCGTCTTTTCCCAATAGCTTTAAATATTATCAGTGCGAATTTGGAAACACAGAAAGACAGCCAGATCTGGCACCTAGTCTTTTCTCCCTTTAAAAATTAGCTGATGTTTGTTGATTCCAGCACTCGGGAGGCAGAAGCAAGCAGATCTCTATGAGTTCGAGGCCAGACAGAACTACATAGGCGCAATGAATAAATAAATAAATAAATATTAATTTTATGGACAGATAGCATTTTTGTTTTTAATTAAGTTCATTGTATTAATAATTGATTTGTTTGAAAATATTTAAACTCAGTGAATGAAGGTGAAGATACTTTTCTGTTCTTGTCTTGTTTTGTCCCCTGATCTGAATCTAGTGTTCAAGAAAAAAGTGTATGGTACAGAGCAAGCATGCCAGACACTTTTTTGGGAAACAAACAAACAAACAACTCAATGATTGAGTAAATGAGTGAACAAGTCAATAGCTGTTCCATTGTAAGCAAAGGATTGTCGACAATGGCGGCAGAAATCCCCCCTTTCTGAGGAGTTTCCACTGGGCTTAAGGGGACAACAGCAACTATAGCTAAAGCATTAGGACTGCGGCATGAGCTCAGATGTTGGTGGACACAGGGAAGGATAGTTATGGGACTTAACCATGTCGTCCTTGTGGAGGCGACACAGGGTAGACGCACATACTGGTCCCCACCTTTACATGGTGCAGGGAGGATGAGGTCACATAGCAGAAGACCTCTGATGGGAAGGTACCGCGGTGCCGCCTTTGGCAAATACTCATCTGCTCCTCTGCACTTTTCTGGGAGGAGCAGATGAGTACCGGAGGGCTTGGGGAGGGAAGGGTGGGTCGGGGTCGGGGTCTCGGGTGGTGGTTTTGGTTTCTCTAGCTGATGCTTCTGTGGCCTACGTCTGATGCTGGCTCTTTGTGGGGTTATTTGTGGCTGCTTTGGGGTCTTGCTGGGTTCTCCCAGCTGGCTACTCATTCCTCGATGTGGCCTATGGTCTCCATGAGCTGTTCCTCTTCCATAGCACCTTGCATTAGGAATCTTTACCAAGCAGATGCACACTTTTGGTGACCCTGCAATATTGTCTCAGGCCACAGCTAACCGGAGATCCATACCACTTCAACCTGCCTGCCCGGCAGCTGTGCGCAGATGTCTCTGTTGGTTTAGTTTGTTCTCCCTGTTCCTCTTCATGAGGCCCAATGGTTTGCAATTTTCAGAGAAACATGCCTCAGCCTGAATTGGGGGAGAAAAGGCTGACCCTGGAGCACCATATTTTATCTCTCCTTGAATCTCTTTGGGAGGGGAAAATCCCCCTACATACCTATGCAAACAGGAGGGGGTATGTCACACATACACATGGAGATTGTTTAGTAGTTTAAATAAAATGCTAGCATCCAATATATTCCGGGGGATTACTTGAATACACTTATCAGAAGACAGAATAAAAGGTTCTTGATCTGTGGCATCCCTATAAGCATCCTTCAACAACGTGAAAGCGTGTTGTGACGCACTCTGATCAGTGCAATAGTTACAGCAGTGAACACGGATGCACGACAGCTTGGCCCATTTGTAGGGATGACTCTCGAGCATACACTGGGACAGGCTCAGCAGGTAAATGGACTTTGCTGACCTGATTTCAATAACCAGAAGCCGTATAGTAGAAGGAGAGAACCTACTTGCACACGTTGTCCTTTACCTGTACACGAGCTGCGGCATGTTCACACACACACTTGTGCACCTGTGGGCAACACACACACATTCGAGAAGTACAACAAGAAAAGAAGAAAATGTAGAAGAACACACATCTTTTTACCTACTAATACCTGAAGCTGAGGAAGGGACAGGTGGTGTGGGCACACTCGCAGCACCCCCAAGGCTAAGGCAGTGGTGTGACTCTTACAGTCCATTGGGCTCTCACCTGTACTGTTTATCATGTCTTGATAAAGGGCCACTCCTGGGGAATTCAAGGTATCTGACTGTAGTGTGATTGGACCATTGTCAGTTAGAATGCAGGGAGTGATCTGAAACATGCTCTCCCTTCTCAGCTGAGGATTTGTGGGGACAAGATCTTGCCCGCTTTGGTCTGAGAATCCAGCACAGGCAAAAGGTCTCCCTAGTGGCTGCTCCTTTACTCCTCTGATCTTTCAGCATTTAACCCAATATCTAACCCTGGGTTTTTACTATTAAGACCTATTAGAATTCACGCTATGTCCCACTACTTATCTTCATAATGAAATATCATCTAGATATAATGGATTAATTAAGATGTAAAATACTTTCACTTCTTTCTCTATTTTCATAAGAGGTCACAAGAGAATTTAAACACACAGATGTGGACTCCTCTCCTTCCTTCCCTTTCTGAGACAATCCTGCTAGGCAGCCAGGCTGGCCTGAGTCTCACAGTCCTCCTGCCTCAGCCTCCTGCTGTGGTCAGATTTTCATTTGGGCCACCAGCTCACAAATAATGACATGGAAACTAATTATTAATAATGAAAGCTTGGCCTTAGCTTAGGCTTGTCTCAACTAGGCCTCATAACTTAAATTAACCCATTTATATGAATCTACATCCTGTCACATGCTGTTACCTCTCTTCCGTCTTGTACCTTCTGTTCCCTGCCCATATCTGACTGACAACTCTGCCTTTCTTCTTCCCAGAGTTCTCTCTCTGCCCAGAAGTCCCGCCTATACCTCATGACTACACCAATACAGAAATACATCTTCACACAGTGTACAAATATCCCACAACATCCTGTGTGCTGACTGTGTGCTCCCACACTTAGTTTTATCCTTTTTGTTAAATCTGAGAGCAATTCAAAGCCCTCTGTTATGAAAAGTGGAAACCAGTAATACTTAGAACCATATCAGGAACCTTTTACATTTTTAAAATTATTTTTGGCAGCATTTGTTCTAGGTAAGGAATCTACCACTGAGCTGTAGTTCCGGCCCTACAGCTTTCTATTTACATGTTTTTTTTTTTTTGCATTCATCTATTTATTGGGGAGGTATGGTCCAGGTGTGGAGGTCAGAGGACAACATTTGGGAGTCAGTTCTCTTCTTCTGCCATGTAGGTTCCAGGGATTGAACTCAGGGCATCAAGCTTGGTGGTAAGTGTGTTTCCTGCCATCCTGCCAGGCCCTTGGAGTTTTTGTTTATTTGTTTGCTTTTAATAGATAGAAGTCACTAGCCAGGCATAGTGATGCATGCCCTTAATTTGAGCACTTAGGAGACAGAGACAGGCAGATCTCTGCGGGTTAGAGGTTCAAGGCCAGCCTGGTCTGTGGAGTTATAGGACAGCCAGGGCTATGGAGAGAGAATCTGCATAAAAATAGTCACTTTGGTCCATTCTTCATATAAACTGGGCTTTGTCTCACAGCCCCACAAGGACGCTCAGTGGACCAACGCTTGTAGTTGCTGTTTAACTCAAACTTCCCACACTGATTCTGTACAGCATTGTCCCTGCTCACTGCCTGGGTGCCTATGTAAGCACTGTGAGCTCCTTACTACAGCAGGGATACCTGGACTCCCCACAGAGGTTACGCAAGATGCAGGGCCAACTGTTGGTTATGTCTTTAAACACCTCTGTGTGCCTGTTTCTATGAATAGTGCTCTCCAGGGAAAACTCTCTCTTCATGTGTACCAAATTGGTCCTTAGGGGACAGTCTCAGGACAATCTTGCATCACCTGCAAGGTAACAACTCCAACACACGATTTATTTGGCAGAGACAGTTATCCAGGGAACCCTACACACTGTACATTATGGCTACACCTCAGACGCTACCCGTGAAATGGACACTGGGCAGTTCAGTTCTTTGATGAAAACACGATTCAGCCCAAGAAGGACTAAGATCTGTTCCTATGTGGCAAATCAATTTGCTTCATTCATCCATCTGTGTGAGAGCTGAAGGAAGTCACTGTCTCAGACCCTGGGAATTCGTAAACTCACCCCCCTCCACACACACACACACACACAGGTCTCGTTCTTAAGCTTCTGCTCCAGAGCTCTCTCTTCTTGCTCAGCAAGCATACTGGCCTTAAGAGAGGGAGAGAGGGAGGGAGGGAGGGAGGGAGGGAGGGAGGGAGGGAGGGAGGGAGGGAGGGAGGGAGGGAGGGAGGAAAAGAAAGAAAGAAAGAAAGAAAGAAAGAAAGAAAGAAAGAAAGAAAGAAAGAAAGAGAGAGAGAGAAAGGGAGGAAAGGGGGGATTGTTTACCATAGAAATCCACATTTTCTGACATAAAACAAACCATCCACTGAGTTATTTCCCTGTATTTCCATGATATTTATGTGGTAAAATGAGAGACGGAAGTGGGCAAGACTCTGGGAGCATATACTGCAAGGTACTGAACACTCAGTAGTGGTTGTTTGAGACAAGGATTCAGTGCATTGCCTTGACCCGGAACTCACTGTGTGGACCAGGCAATCTTGGACTCACGTCACAAAGATCCCCTGCCTCTGCATCCTGAATTTTTTAAGTAGAATTGCAGTAAACATCCGGCCTTTTGCACACCTATAAGATGTTTTTTCAGTTCTGACTCACTCCCTACTAACCTCTAACAATGGTAACAAGAAAGCTGTGGTTAGAAGCTTCTTGGTCCTCATTTACCCTGACACATCTTTTAACTGCCTTGAAGGGTGATGCGGACGTATTAATGTTGAGAAGGATGGAGAAGGATAGCTTACATGAGATAGCGGGTGTCCGTGAGAACCTCTTCTCTAACTTCGAAGGTGGCTCTGAATTCATTCCTCTAGGGCGTTGTCCTCACAGCAATAGAACCCTAACTAAGACACCTAACCAACGTGCGGTGCCCCCCTCACGTGGTGCTTGGGATGATTCCCTTCTTCATGACTAAGCAATTTCAGCCTCCTTAGCTGGCTTCTATGCCTACCCGTGTTGAATATCCTCAGACCCAACCAGTCTATGTTCCTGGTCACTGTGGTTTTATTTTATATTTTGTTTGTTCTGGATCTGGAATTCAGAGCCCAGTGTGTGCTAGGCAAGCCCCACTCAGCAACATCCTCGACTTTCCACAGATAAACTCTTTTTTTTTTTATATATTTTTGTTGATTTTTCGAGATCTTTAGCTTTAGATCCTATTTTGGAACTAACTCTTGTAGACCAGGCTGACTTCAGACTCATAGAGATCCACCTGCCTCTGCCTCCTGAGTGCTGGGATTAAAGGCATGTGCCACCATTGCCCAGCTCCACAGATAAATAATTAAGCATTCATTTATAGGCAGGCCAGTGGGTTTGCTCTATAATTACAAATTGAATATATTCATAATAAGGAAAATTTGGAAAACATAAAACACAAAGTAAAAAATAAAAATGATCATTGATAATATCATTTCTCACTATGACTGTATTTTAACATTTTGTTCTTTTAGCCATCTGTATATGCTATATGTATATTATGATATATATTCACTTATGTCTATGTACAACCCCCATATATAGTGACATATATGTACAAATCCAATATAGTGCCATATGTGTACAACCTCCATGTTAGTGCCATGTATGTATAACCCTCATATATAGTGGAATATATGTACAACCCCCATGTATACTGCAATATACAACCCCTTTGCTATTGGAAAGCTTCGTTTTGCCCACTACATGTGTAAACTAGATATTTCTGTTTCCTTTGCAGGCAATCAACTAATTAATTGAAGAAACCACGTTTCAGAGTTTAAGAAAAATATGCTACATTTAAAAAATGAAAGTGAAAATCATCACCAAAATCTAGTGCAAGTCTTGAACCAAATGAAGTATGAAATTGCCCAGATAGCAAACGCATCAGGAGACTTCCGTGAGTGCTGCTTTTGCCTTTGTGAATGGTCATCTGTTTCCACAAACTCGGGGGTTTAGACTTGGGTGCTTCTGACTCTAGGTCACTTCCCCCCAACACACAGTACAGTTCACACGCTGTGTTACCGTGAGACATGCAGAGCTCAGGGAAGACACACGGATGATACACTTTCCCGTCCGCACCGTGACAGTGACTCCCCATGTTTTCTCTGGGCTCTACCACGTCCACGATCAGTTCACAGAAGCAGTCAGCAGTTGGCATCATCTGTCATCCCTCTTCTCTCACACACCCCTGGTCAACCAGCAGGCAACCCTTCTCCCCACCCTGTGTTCGAGGGGCCATCCATCACCATCTCTCCGACATTGCTGCTACGAATATGAGCTCCTCCTTTATTTGTCTTTTTCCAAACTGTAGAAGGGATTATTTGGGAATGGTGAAAATAGAGTTGCTAAATGTTAAGGGGCTACAAAACATTATAAAGTTACAAGTTTTAACCAAGGGACATCAATCAAAGTATCAGAGACACCGATTACAGCCCTTTTTATCCATGCCCCTCAGTCCAGGACTGGCAGTTCTGCTTGTTTCTGGTATAGCTCGCAGTGCTGGGCTGAAATTAAACACTGGTTTAAAAATAGATACTCATCAGTAACCACTGAGCTCTACCATATAGAATTATGATAACAATAACTTGCATATATTTCCTTGAGCACTGTTTGTGGCTGAATTAACTATCCTTCGTTTTTTAAGAAGTTGCATCAAGCTGGAGAGATGGCCCAGCAGTTCTGAGTGCCTCTCATCCTCCCAGAGAACCAGAGCTCTGCTCCCAGCACCTGCCTCAGGAGCTGTGACCCCAACTCCAGGGGACCTTATACCACCTTCAGGCCCCAGCAGGCACCTCACACATGCATGCATGCTAGGGCGTGCAGTCCCCACTTCTACCTCACAAATAAACATTTTAAAAACATATTGCTGAGAACTCAGGGACCCTCCTTCTTTCTCTTCCAGTTGAAAGGAAAGTGAGCAGACTAAGTGAGAGTGAAATATGTCCCAACGAATTTGAAGGCTTGAAGTTCTTCCTCCCTCATCTGAGGGCAGTGGAGAGAATTTACCTGGATGTAGCCACTAGCAGAGGAAAAGTAGGCGGTAAGAACAGTTATAATTGGGAAACTGAGTTCAAGTATTTTGATTTGGGGAAGAATCTATATCTTAAATTTTCAGTTAGCATACAAAATAATGGGTTTCATTGTGGGATATATGTGCGTCATTATGTGTATTGTGTATGTGTGTCATTGTGTGTGTGTCATTTTGTGTGTGTGTGTGTTGTGTGTGCGTGCACATGTGTTTATTATCTCTCTTTGGTCATATTTGTCCCCTCACTACCGTCCCTTGTTCATCCACCCCCTTCTCAATGGTCCCCATCTTCCCCCTCCTCCAAGAAATTTCTCAGATTTTATGGCCAAGCTTTTAGATTTGAAGATGTGAGATACTACTATGTAGACTTCTAGCCATTAGGTGTGAATTTTGAAAAAAATAATCATTACATTTAGTCACTTAAATTTAAGTTCAATTTCATTACAGATGCTTAGAAAATTAACTGACATATGTCAGATACACACAAGGCATCTATGACGTATGTCCAGTACACATGAGGCATCTATGATATGTGTGCAGTACACATGGGGCATCTATGACATATGTCCAGTACACACGAGGCATCTATGGTGTATGTTCAGTACACTCAAACATCTATGACGTATGTGTAGTACACACAAAGCACCTATGACATATGTCCAGTACACATGGGGAATCTATGATATGTGTCCAGTACACACGGAACATCTTCTAAGTGCCCCACAAAGGGTTTTCCTTGCTTGGACAAGCCTGTTGTTACCCCGTGGTTGTACTGTTCTTCCTACCTTCTTGTGACCAATATCAGCAAATACGGGTTTCAAAAAGAGGATGGTTATTTATTTATTTATTTATTTGTTTGTGGTTTTAGGTCTTTTTTTTTTTTTTTTTTTTTTTTTTAGACAGAATCTCACTGTGTAACCTGTTGAAGGAGGCTGCTTGTTTGTGATCCTCTTGCCTCTGCTTCCTTCAGCAAATGCTACCGGTGTGTACCACCACAACCAGCAAGGCCGCTTCTTTGTTGCCGGCAGCCCAGACTCCTGAAATAATCACACAGAAACTATATTATTTGCAATACTGTTTGGTCAATAGCTTAGGCATATTTCTGGCTAACTCTTACATCTTAAATTAACCCATTTCTATTATTTTATATTTTACCATGAGGCTCATGGCCTACAGGCATGGTTCCAGCTGGCAGCTCACATCTTTCCCCTCTGGCGGCTACATGGTGTCTCTCCGACTCTGCCTTCTGTCTCCCAGCACTCAGTTTAGTTTTCCTCGCCTATCTCTGTTCTGCCCTGCTCTGCTATAGGCTCAAAGCAGTTTCTTTATTAACCAATGGTATTCACAGCATACAGAGGGGAATCCCACATCAGTAACCCAGGCTGACCTTGAACTCATTAATGCCTTTTTCCTACCTCCGGATCGCTGGGGTTACAGCTATGCATCACTACTCCACATAGAAGCATGAGTTCAAGCCCATCATACATAACAGATCAAAACACAGCACTGCAGCGAGAAGCAGACACCGAGCCAAGTCTCAGAATGTCTGACACAAGCCTCATTTGTTCCAGTGCAAGGGTCAACTCAGGTCAGTTTCCCTAGCTGCCAGATTCTACATAAGACTTTTGCTGGGATACAGCCCTGTTCATGTATGTTTGCTCTCACTACGGTGGCAGAGCTGAGTAGTTGCGACGGAGATGGCATGGCACAATAGCCAAAAGTCTGTGCTGTCTGACCCTTCACAGAAAAGGTTTGCCAGCCCCAGGACATGTCAGTTCCTCAGGAATAAGTGTGCATCACAATCCTCTGACACATTGCCCAGGCCTGGAGTGTGGAGATAGTGGTACTCTGAAGCATCATTTAGCGTCTACTAAATTCTTAACTGTGTTTCCCAAACTAAACCTTTTCCATTACTCTGCTTAGTCCCAGACCCCAGGGCAGTGAGGCTAATTACTATCTACCCTAACTTAGACCCGTGAAACTGACCCTAGAGGAATCACATGGTAGATACCTCTATCTCCATCAGAACCCCCTTTAGAGGCTTCAGGGCATTTTGAATGGTGTGTGCGTGTATGTGTGTGTGTGTGTGTGGCGCGCGCGTGCTGCTTACAGTAGAAGTTGATCGGCAACAGGAAAAAATACATAGGAAATGTAAGATATTAGGCATGAAGGATAAAGTTAGCCCAAACTAAATATAAAAAACATAAACAGTGGGAAAACAAAGCTGAAAAGGCTGGTGTGGTCCTTACACAGCCAGATGTGAGGGTAACGAGATACCCAGAAAGCTTAGCTCCTGTCTAGGTCGTGTGGGGCCTGTGCGTCTTGATGCTTTACTCCTTACTGAGATACATATTTACTTCATCAACCGTTTAGAAATGACTTCGTTCATGGTTTCACAAATGACAACATTCAGAGTGTCTTTCCCACTTGGGACTCTGCTGTCTTTTCAGGAAGAAGACGGGAGAACCAGAGGTTGTGGGAGGAAGCATACTGAGTTAGCTGTACTAACAAAAGAAAAGCTTTCTCTACAACAAGATTCTGCAACAGAAGAACAGTTTGAATTCTAGAGCACTTATTCACAGTCCACTGCAAACAGCAGAAAATAAAAGTCAGGGCATAGACAGTATTTTGGTAGTATGGCTCAAAACACTCCTTTTTAAAAGGCAAGCATAAGACCAGCTCACAGGCGTGGGCAAGCATGGTCTGATGGTAAAGCCTGACTTCCTCCATGTTTGTGCCTCTGTCCGCTGTGTCTTTCGCACTGGGAATCACCACTGTTGACAGAAGGAACCACACCTACCTGAAGCAAACGCTGACCTCTGTCCTGTCTAGGATGACCTGTGAGGAAGAGAAGGACTCCATGGTGATTATCTCTGTCGCTGATGTATGTATGGGAAATGAGGTTCCCTTATCTCTGTAGCCTCCAAAGCCCTGAGCAGCAGCTTCTATCCCATCATGTTTTGTTTTGTAGGGGTTTTTTTGTGGGGATACTTCCCACAGATACTCTTAGAATCTAGATGAAATATTTAGTACTTATTCGATACCACTGAGAACTATGTGTGTAAACAGAAATCTTATGTGAGAGTCATATAACTGTTAAAATCAAATTGTATTTAACATAGGATTCTTTTATTCAGCAAAATACAAAATTATTCAATTTAATTATAAATTAAATAACTTAATTGTAATTGTAGCTTTCAAATAGAGTATTAAAACTGTTACCACGGAGATAAGATCTTCCTAGCTCAATAAAATGTTGGTATACGCATTATTGAGTTCTAGTAAATCCTGTTAAGAAGGCTCCATCCTACGTCTGAGAAATTGTGAATTGTTCTAGACATTATTTGTAACTGTTTTAACATCTGTAAGGTGTGTGCCACCATCCTGATTTTATTTTATTTTTTTATTAATTTTTTTTTAAAAAAATCTTTTCTCATTTTGCATACCAATCCCAGTTCCCACTCCCTCCCCTTCTCCACTCCCTTCTACCTTCCCCCCACACCAACCCCATCCACTCCTCAGGGAGGGCAAGGCTTCCCATGGGGAGTAACAAAGTCTGACACATCACTTGAGGCAGGACCAAGGCCCTCCTACCTGGATCTAGGCTGAGCAAGGTATCCCTCCAAACAGAATGGGCTTCAAAAAAGCCAGTTCAGACGGTAGGGATAAATCCTGGTCTCACTGCCAGTGACCCCACAGACCTCTCTACCCATATAACTGTCACGCACATTCTGAGAGCCTAGTTTGACCCTGTGCTGGTTTCCCTGCTGTCAGGCCGGAGTCGGTGAGCTCCCCTTAGCTCAGGTCAGCTGTTTCTATTGGTATTCCTATCATGGTCTTGACCCCATTGCTCATATTTTTGCTCCTCCCACTCTTCAACTAAACTTTAGAAGTTTAGCCCAGTGCTGTGAATCTCTGCATCTGCTTCCATCAGTTGCTGGATGAAGGTTCTATGATGACAATTAAGGTGGTCATCAATCTGACTACAGGGTAAGGCCAAAGGCCAGTTCAGGCACCCTCTCCACAACTGCTTAGGTCTTAGCTGGGGTCATCTTTGTGGATTCCTGAAAATTTCCCTAGTGCCAGGTTTCTTGCTAGCCGCATAATGGCTCCCTCAATCAAAATATCTCTTCCCTTGCTCTCCCTCTCTGTCCTTCCCCTATCTCTGCCATCACATTCCCTCATGTTCTCCTCTCCCCTCCTCTTCTCCTCTCCTCTTCCCCTTCTGCCCTCCTTCTCTCCCCACCCCATGCTCCCAATTTTGTCAGGAGATCTTGACTAGTTCCCCTTCCCAGGGGGATTCATATATGTTTCTCTTAGGGTTCTCCTTGTTACGTAGCTTCTCTGGAATCATGAACTGTAGGCTGGTTATTCTTTGCTATACACCTAATATCCACTTATGAATGAGCACATACTGTGTTTGTCTTTCTGGGTCTGGGTTACCTCACTCAGGGTGGTTTTTTTCCTATTTCTATCCATTTGCATGCAAATTTCAAGATGTCACTGTTTTTTTACCTCTGAGTAGTACTCCATTGTGTAAATGTGCCTCATTTGCTTTATCCATTCTCAGTTGAGGGGCACATAGGTTGTTTCAGGTTCTGGCTATTACAAATAATGCTGCTATGAACACAGCTGAGCACATGTCCTTGTAGTATGATTGAACATCTTTTGGGTATATGTCCAAGAGTGGTATTGCTAGGTCCTGAGGTAGGATGATTCCCAATTTTCTGAGAAACATCCATACTGATTCCCAAAGTGGCTGTACAAGTTTGCACTCCAACGGGCAATGAAGGAGTGTTCCCCTTACTCCGCATCCTCTTCAGCATAAGCTATCATCAGTATTTTTGATCTTAGCCATTCTGACTGGTATAAGATGGTATCTCAGAGTTGTTTTGATTTGCATTTACCTGATGACTAAGGATGTTGAGCAGTTCCTTAAGTGTCTTTTGGCTGTTTGAGTTAGATATTAGGATAGAATGGCTATACCCACTTGTTTCTGATGGAGGAAGGTCATTGGTTAAAAAATAAAGAAACTGCTTGGCCCTCATAGGTTAGAACATAGGTGGGTGGAGTAAACAGAACAGAATGCTGCGAGGAAGAGGAAGTGAGCTCAGATGCCATGTTCCCCTCTCCTGGGCAGATGCAGGGAGAGACACCATGAAGCAAGCCGCCAGGTCAGACATGCTGAATCTTTCCCGGTAAGACTAGTGCTACACAGATTATTAGAGATGGGTTGATTGGGATATGAGGATTAGCCAGTAAGGGCTAGAGCTAATGGGCCAAGCAGTGTTTAAATGAATACAGTTTGTGTGTTGTTATTTCTGGTGTAAAGCTAGCCGTGCAGGAGCCGGGCAGGACAAAAAGCAGGCCTGCAGCTCCCCCCACTACAGAAGGAGCCGGGGAGGCCTGAACGCAGGCCACCGCAGCTCCCACTACAAAATGGCCCCCAACGTTTGGGCGACTATATCCACAGAAAGCCTGAGAAAGCTTGGGAAAGAATAAAGTAAAGCATGTTTTCTTGGTAGCAATAATTTCTTGGGTCTGCTCTGCTTGCTAGAGGCAAGCAAGCGCTCTCATCTAAGAGAGGCTTCCTGACTCAGCTTTAGCTGTAAAACCCTGCTGCTCATTAAGAGGTCCAGTCACAAAACACTTAAATGGTATTGATAAAAGCTGACTGAATGCTTGTTTGTTTTCAGCAGTAGCAGGAAAAAAGTTGTGCTGTTTTAAAATGCTGACTTTCTGGGCTATCCTGCTGGGGCAAACTCTGACTCTTTGAGGCAGGAGATCAGCTACAGAGAGAGCATTTGAGTGTTGTAGCTTGTTTGCTGGCAAGGACCTTGAAACACCACAGAGTTGTGATGATATACGTGGCTACATCCGGTACCTCCGCCAAGAGGCTGGAAAGATAAGGAATGGGCTGGATTTAGCTGGCCAAGCCACGGCTTTAGTCCTACCCACATTGCTCAGTAATTTAAAGGCTCGTGTGGTCAGAAAAAGAGAGAGATACAGTAAAGGGAGATTCAAAGCAAAGAAAATTTCTAAATGGTTTACAGTGTGTTAAAAATATATGCAGGCTAAAAGTTAAAGTTCTTAAAGTAAAAACAAACTAAAGGTAGAAAGAGAGTAGTTGGGTGTGGTAGTATACACCTTTAATCCCCAACACTTGAAAGGCAGAGGGAGATTGACCTCTGTGACTTCAAGGTGTGGTGGCACACGCCTTTAATCCCAATGCCTGGGAGGCAGAGACAGACGGATCTCTGAGAGTTCAAGGACAGCCTGGTCTAAAGAGTTATTCCAGGACGAAGATATACAGAAAATATAAAATAAAAGTAAAAGTAAATGAAATAGAGCTTAAAATAAAGCCACACAAAGATGGAAAATACAATGAGAATCTTGATACTATATGCTATTATGCTCTGTTTAAATTGTTTGAATGCTGAGGAAGGAGCAACAGCTGCTAAAAGATATTTGTTTATAAATGTTGCTGAACTAATCCAAGATAGACATTTTCAAAATACCTTGACTTCAGAATTTGGATCTAAGGATATGATACTTTGGAAAAGAGATTCTTCTTTTGTTTTCACAGAGAATGAGACTCTATGGATTGCTTCTTCGATCCCAATATGGTATGATAGACCACAGCCTCCTGAAGGGTTGCTGTGAACACCCTTAAAAAATTGCTTCACTCAACTGCCAACTGAGATGAACCTAGCAGACAGGTTATCCCATAAAAGACCCGAATAACAGCACCCCCATTCAGCAGGAAGCAGTTTGGAGAGAAAAAACTGTGCCCATGTTCCCATATATTGTTTATAAATGTTCTTTTACATTTAAAGGGGGAGATGATATAGATGTGAATAATTTGCATTGATATGAATCTTGGTTTACTGATATTAATTTAAGGTCAATTTTATTATATGTATATGTATTTCTGATATAGATTAAGGTATTATGAATGTGTAGTTCACTTAAAAGTGTAATGTATATAGGTTGTTAATGGATAATTATCAATAATAGTCAAGCTTGTAGTCATGTTAGTTAGATTTTCTAGATGGACATAGATATATTTTAGATAGGCATTCTTCATATCTTTCAAAGATTATAAAATATGGCATTTTCAGTGTTTTAATAACTTAGAGTTTTTCATGACAATGAGACACGTCTGCTCCTGGCAGCACCAATCTACTTCAAGAAGAAAGAATATGGGCATCGAAGAGGCACCATATGGAGTTTGATAGCCATTTGGGCAAGAAACTGCTCTTGCCTGGACTGTTGCATAAACTGGACATAAAGAACCCGCAGAGAGAGGACTACTGAACTTGCCTAAAGGTGAGATGATCTTTCGGGGTTCCTGATTCATGAAAGAGTCTGCGAGACATTCTGCAGGACACAGCAGATAGTGACTGAACTGCCTTTGAAATTTCCTGCTTCATGGAAATGTCTGCTGGAAACTATGGGCCTGTAGGCTGAAGATGGATGCCCCAATGGTACAGAGGAACTTTGGGTGACTGTCCAGGCAGCAAGATGTCTCTGTCATTTCTAGAGTTTGAAAGTTGCTTATTTCTTGTTTGCTTAGGTAATATTATATCCTTCTGGAGTCTTTG
The DNA here is from genome assembly GCF_950005125.1 of Chionomys nivalis. Taxonomy (NCBI): domain Eukaryota; kingdom Metazoa; phylum Chordata; class Mammalia; order Rodentia; family Cricetidae; genus Chionomys; species Chionomys nivalis. The sequence goes on from NC_080106.1 coordinate 48,887,532, forward strand.
ATGGAGTTAAAGAATATATAGATAGTTATAGTTTTCCTTAGTTATGATAAAGATAAAATAGATGTAAATATTGTAATTTTTACTTGATAACTGTTTTGTTATATGTAATTTTGCTATGTTAAAGTTAAAGCCTTCCTTTTTTTTGTTTAAACAGAAAAAGGGGAAATGATGGAGGAAGGTCATTGGTTAAAAAATAAAGAAACTGCTTGGCCCTCATAGGTTAGAATATAGGTGGGTAGAGTAAACAGAACAGAATGCTGGGAGGAAGAGGAAGTGAGCTCAGACACCATGCTCCCCTCTCCTGGGCAGATGCAGGGAGAGACACCATGAAGCAAGCCGCCAGGTCAGACATGCTGAATCTTTCCCGGTAAGACTAGTGCTACACAGATTATTAGAGATGGGTTGATTGGGATATGAGGATTAGCCAGTAAGGGCTAGAGCTAATGGGCCAAGTAATGTTTAAATGAATACAGTTTGTATGTTGTTATTTCTGGTGTAAAGCTAGCTGTGCAGGAGCCGGGCAGGACGAAAAGCAGGCCTGCAGCTCCCCCCACTACAGAAGGAGCCGGGGTGGCCTGAATGCAGCCTACCGCAGCTCCCACTACATGTTTCTTAGCTTCATTTGATTAGAAAATCTTTTTCTAACCCTTTACTCTTTGGTAATGTCTGTCTTTGAAGTTGAGGTGTGTTTCTTATATGCAGCAGAAGGATGGATCCTGTTTTCGTACCCATTCTGTTAGCCTGTGTCATTTTATATGTGAATTGAGTCCATTGATATCAAGAGATATTAACTGGCAGTGATTGCTAATTCCTGTTATTTTTTTGGTGGTAGTGTTTGTGTGTTTCCCTTCTTTGGGGTTTCCTAGTGTGAGTTGCCCATGTTTTTGTGGATGCAGCTAACTTTCTCAGGTTGAAGTTTTTCTTCTAGTACTTTCTGTAAGACTGGTATTGTTTAAATCTGGTTTTGTCATAAAATATCTTTTTTTTCTCCATCTATGGTGTTTGAAAACTTTGCTGGGTATAGTAGTCTGGGATTGCATCCATGGTCTCTTAGTGTCTGTAGCACATCTGTCCAGGACTTTCTTGACTTCAGGGTTTCCATTGAGAAATCAGCTGTAATTCTGATAGGTCTGTCTTTGTATGTTACTTGATCTTTTTCCTTTCCAGCTCTTAATATTCTTTATTTATTCTTTATGTTTTGTTTTTTGATTATTATATGGTGAGGGGACATTTTCATTTTTTTGATCCAGCCTATTTGGTGTTCTGTAAGCTTCTTGTACCTTCTTAGGAATATCCTTCTTTAGGTTGGGAAAGTTTTCTTCTATGATTTTGTTGAATATATTTTCTGTGTCTTTGAGCTGGAGTTCTTCTCCTTCTTCTATCTCTGTCCTTTAGGTTTAGTCTTTTCATAGTGTCCCAGATTTTCTGGATGTTTTGTGTTAAGGATTTGTTGGATTTAACATTTTATTTGATCAATGAATCTATTTCCTCTATTGTTTCTTCAGTGCCTGAGATTCTCCCTTCCATCTCTTGTGTTCTGTTGGTTATGATTACATCTGTAGTTCCTGTTTGTTTTCCCAAATTTTCCATTTCCAGAATTCCCTCAAATTGTGTTTTCTTTCCTGACTCTATTTCCGTTTTCAAGTCTTGAATCATTTGAACTGTTGCTTCACCTGTTTTATTTTTTTACTTTTTTTACTTTCTTTAAGATATTTATTGATTTCTTCCAAATTTTCGTTTGTCTTTTCCTCCATCTCTTTAAGGGAAATTTTCATTTCCTCTTTAAGGGTCTCTATCATCTTCGTAAAGTTATATTTAAGGTTGTTTTCTTCTGCTTCTGGGTTAGGATGTTCAGGTCTTCCTGTTGTATGACCACTGGGTTCTGGGGTTGCCATGCTGCTCCTTAGGTTGTTGAATGAATTCTTGCATTGTGCCTACCCATCTCTTCCTCCAATTGGTGCAGGCAGTTTCTGCCTCTTGGTCCAGTCCTTGCAGTTGGTGTCTGTATCTCAGGGAGCTACTGGGGGAAGGGGTGGGTTTAGAGGTAGAGTGGAACTTATAGATTACAAGGTCTGATCAATGGGGGGTTGTTAGGGCAGCCTGCCTTTGGGAGGCTTGCCTGCTGGCAAGCTAGAGCAGCTGAGATGGGTTGGGGAAGGGCCTGGGGTTGTGGACCAGGACTGAGGGTCTAGAGACTAGGCTGTCCAGCTGGGAAGCTGGTCACTTTCCTCTTGGTCCTGTCTGTGCAGGGGCAGTCTGTGCCTCAGAGAGCCGCTGAGGTCGCGGGGGATGGGTGTGTTTGGGAGCAGAGTGAGGCTTGCAGGGTCATATAGATATGGGGATATTGGAGCAGTCTACCTGTATGTGGCTTACCTGCTGGCCACCTAGTGAAGCTGAGGCATGTGGGCAAGGAGCCAGGGCTTTGCCCCAGGCCTACGGACTAGAGATTGGGCTGTCCAGCTGGGGAACTGGTTACTCCCCATTTGCTCTGCTCTGCAGTCACAATCTGTGCCAATTTGATTTGTTTTTTAAAGCACCTGTATCCTTCTTTATTACTTAAAGCAATTTTAAATTTAAATATATTTTGATCAGATTCTTACCCTCCCTAAAGCCTTTCCAGATCCTCCCCCCCAATACTTACCCTAAGTTCTTTATCAAAAAAATGAATATAACCACAACTTTCCCAAACCATGAAAACAAAATTAAACACCACTACCCCAAAATAACAACACCAAATGACAGCGTGTGGCCACGTGCACACACACACACATGCATGCACACACACACACAGACACACACACCTCTGTGTAGTCCATCATACATTGGTCATTTACTCCTGAACATGAGGCCTACCCTGGAGTCACTTATAAACCCAATGTCACTCCAATGGAGAAAACTGATTTTTACCTTCTCCAGCAGGTATAAAAGATAGTTCAGTTGTTAACCTTTACCCTAGTCACAGTTTCCATTCATTTATTTGTTCGTTCATTCATTCATTCATTAAAAACAAAATAAAATATAATAAGATAAAACAAATACTATCACATCAAAATTGGACAAGACAAAGCAACAAAAGGAAAAAAAGCCAAGGGAAGGCACTGAGGAATCCCATAAAAACACTAAACTGGAAGTCAGAATATAGACACAGAGCCTCTGGTACAGAGCTGTGCAGGCCCTGGGCATGCTGCCTCCATGAGTTCATGCGAGCTTTGCTCATGTTGATTTAGAGAGCCTTGATTTCTTGGTGTCCTCTATCCCCTCTGGCCCACACACTTTCCCACTTCCTCTTGGGGCAGGGTCATCCCTGAGCTCTGAGGGGAGATGAATAATGAATGAGAGCTTAAAGAAGACATCTTGCCCAGTAATGACTAGACTGGGGTGGAGGTCTCCCCAACAATGGCATCATTTTCTTTTTTACCCTCATCCATGATGGTAATCAAGCTTTCATTTTGAAAATTTGAGTAAAACTATAAAGCATTGTGTATTAATGTCATAAACTTTAGACAAGAGAAGTGTGCAGTAGTTTCTGTATTTAAGTAAGTGTTCTTTAAAATAAATATGTATATTTTATATTTTCTCCTAGAAAGTGAAAACACTAGAAATCATTAGGTCATGATGAAACTTCACACATAAATTCCATGTAGTAAAAGTGTTGTGTCGATAAAACCACGAGGCATTCTTAATTTTCAGTGATTTCTCTTTTTCTTTTAGACTGGTGATTATTTGAACTATGTCGTCGACATGGTTAAAAAAAAAGTAAGACTTTCTGATAAATTTCAACATCAGCCACTCTTTATTTTTATGTTGTACTCTTTCCTGTCCAATTATATTATTGTTTATTGATTGTATTCTCTTTAGTGACTCTGAGCCACAGAAGATGAGCCTGTGGCTTTGTCTAGTCTGTGGTAAAGTTGAGCACAGAATTTTTCCGGAGTTTGCAGACTTCTCACTGGGATTCACTTTTCCTTGCTGTGTCTGAGTCCCCCTGCAGATGGGGGAAGGAAGGGATGAGCCCTCTCTGTGGGTGCAGTAGACTTCCTGGGGCAGATAAGAGCAGAGTGCTGGTGCCTGGCACAGACTCCATCGGAAAGGCAGGAGGTCAAAAGAGCAACGTGCAAGACTTTTGGAACCTTAAGTGCATTGGGAACACAGATACTTGGGGTTAAATAGGAAGGTGGGATAAGCCGTGGAGAGATGTTGTACAAAGCTAAGGGATTTGCAGTTTTCTATTGACCAGAGCCATAGCCCTGGCCACTGAGCTGAGTCTGGCCAGCAGGAGCGACCCAGCAGTGGCGCCTTCCATCTTGGTTGACTCTGAGAAGTAGTTGGCATGGATAAGGCAAAAACAAGTGGGTGGGGAACTGTCAAGATCACAAGCAAAAAGGAAAAAGAAAACCGTTATCCCTTGTATGCGACCACTTGGGATTTGCCCTATAATTTCAGAGATACCATCAGTGGGGGCTGCAGAGATGGCTCAGCTGGTAAACTGCTTGCCTTGCAAGCCTGAGGACCAGAGTTCAGATCTCACATAAAAAAATGCCAAGTGGGCATAGTAGCCGACCTGTAATCCAGCGTGTAGGAGGTGAAGAGGGAACCCCCTGAGCAAGCTGAGCAACCCTACCCTGCCTCAGTGTGTGAGGTGTAGGGAAACCAAGAAAAATAGCTAACATCAACCCCAGGCCTCTGCACACACGCAGAGGAACAGGAGCACACACAAACACAGCACACACATGTGAAAATCAGTGGCTTCAGAAACTGCTGTGTGTTATAGCTGACATGAAGAATATAAGAAAATTATATGAGATGATTTCAGAGATGATTCTAGTGTTGGTAATAGTGTTGATGTTAATGCAGGGCACTTTGAGTGATTACTCTTTAAGTTGTGACAATGCAATAAATCAATTATTTTATTTTATGTGAGTTAATATGTATGTATATCAGTGTGGTGTGTTTGTATGCAGTGTTTTGTGTGTGTGTGTGTGTGTGTGTGTGCATCCTGTATGCATGCAGAGGCCAGGGGAGGATTTCAGGCACCCTGCTTTATTGCTCTCAGCCTTATTCCTTTCAAACAGGTTGTTTAGCTGTACCTGGAGCTGGACTGATAGCCAGCGAGCCCAGGCATGCTCCTGCCTCTTCCCTCTGACAGTGCCAGGATCCCAGGAATGAACACAGCCCTGCCTGGTTTTTCCGAGGATTCTGAGGTCCCAACAGGTGGTCATGCTTGAACAGCATGCAGTTTTACCCTGTCAGCCACCTCCGCAGCTCAGCTCTGTCATTCAGATGAACACATTAAAGAATAAATGAGTTCAAAATGTGGTGATGAGGTGTGGACTGTGTTTTGTTAGCACTCCTGGGTTCAGTCCCTAACCCTCAAATTTTTCTGATTGTTTCTCAGTTGTTACATTTCAGTTAACATGAATGCATAAATTTCAGTCCATGTTTAATTTCATACCATTCAGCTAAAGCATTTTGTCCAGATCTTCTGGAGTAACGAGGAAGTATATTAGATTTTAATTGATCATAAATTTGGAACTGCTCAAAAATTTTTAAAGCACTAATGCTATATACATAAAACCTTATTGGAACTGAACGTGGCTGTATTTTATACAAAACCATATCACTGCACAGCTTCCCCTTACATATTATTATGAAGGGGACTGTTGGTTTATAGTGGTGGCTGTCAATTCTGGAACAGTCACTTCAGGGTCTTCTGATGTAACATAAACTCATAATCCAGAAATGTTTCAAAAAGATCCTAGCAAACTGTCACCACCCAGGATTACAAAGGACTAAATCTCTCTCCATCAGTAAGGGGAATTAGACCACCAAATGGGAAGTTATTTGACCTTGGTGCCTTAGGAGGATTTGGGTGTTGTCTGCAGTGTAAACTTCCTCCACTGTCCAAGATTTTCCGCGACTCTGGATCCTGAAATCTCATGCAATCTTCAGTTGCCTCTACTGCACGCGACTCCTACATATGCCTCTAAGGTATATAATTTCATTTTAAAATTAGATACTCTGTTACTTATCTTTATTTTCAGCCAAACGTAACTCCCCAGTCTGTTCTCCTCTACCAGGAGCTTCCACTCACTGAGGAAATACTAGAATTCATCCTTATAAATTTTACACTAGAAGGTGGATGGAGCAGCAGACTATATAATCCTGGTCCTTTGGAGGCAGAGGCAGGAGGACCAGCCATAGCCACTGTTAAGATGTCCACACAGCAACGGAGGCGAGTCAGGCCAAGCCTAGCTAGCCATTTAGCCTAACTTCAGAAGCTGCACTGCTGTTAAGCAGGGCTCTTAGTAAAAATGGAAATTATCCTTTCTGAAAGTGAGCCTCCGCAGTGAGCCCCAGCAGTGAGCCGCCGCACTGAGCCACTGCACTGAGCCGCCGCAGCTGGCAGTGGTTTCCTTCTAGCCGCTTCCTCATTGTAGACTGTTCTCCCTCCTCCTGACTGTCAAAGGATGCTTTGACTAGCTTAAGAAAATTCACAGTATCTATAATCCTGTGGGAAATTTATTTTATATTTTGCATTCTAATTTTCAAGGTTTTTTTTATTTATTTTTCTGTGTTCATGTTATGGGACATACATGCCACAGTTTGGGCATGGAGGCTAGTGGACCACTCTGGGATAATCAGTTCTCTCTTCCACTTTATGTGAGCTCCAGAGATGGCCCTTGGGTCACTGGGCTTGTGAGACAAGTGTCTTTACCCACTGAGCCATCTTGCTGGCCCATATCTTTTAGTCTTTTTCAAAAATATATCTTTCATTAGCTTATAAATATTTTGAGTAAGAAATAGTACTTGTATGTTATTGGTATCAGGAAGCAACCTGTGAGATAATCCAAATCCGTACATTATGTGGACACGCATAAAGAAGGTATTTTTAAGCATTTACATTACTTTGGTAAGTTAAAATATTCAACTATATTGGGCGTTCAACCTCCCTATACTTCTATTTCTAGATTCAAAAGACAAGTGCAATCTAGGTCCTTGGAAGTCATTTCAATACCCACCTGTTTTTATCCGAGTGGATTACTGGGCAAGAAACAATGGGGGACTCAGAAAGGTAGGTCAAATAATGGACCTGAAAGAACTGATGTCCTGGGACGGACGTCGGGAAGATAATGACCCATAATGTCGTGACACGGGGAAGCCAGCTCCTACTGACTTGCAACGGTTGCCTGTGAATCACATTCTGAGCCCTAGCCCAGTGACATTTAGTCAGTAGCATGAAATCCGTCATAGTATTTATTATTCCATGAAAACAGGCAGAAGATACAGATGATACCCACGAGGAGTGGCCATCCTGCCCATTCTGAGTCGGTTGGCAGCGTCTGCCAGCTGAGGGTGATCTGCTCCTGTTTATAGACAGTGATGAGCAGAAACACAGCGAAGGAGGCAGGGGAGCCTGGCAGTGGAGCTCACGGCTCCTGGAACCTGCTCCCAGCTTTCCATGCCCTCGTCATTTTAGACAGGTAAATTGACCCTTTCCCCCAATTGCCTCAATTTTGCCGATATGTTCAATGAAATAGTGTATGTACACAGTGTTTAGTAGACAAACCAGATCATTTGGAAGTTACAAGAACAAAACATGACAGCATTTATGAAAGAATATTAAGAAGTTGAAACCTTTGTATGTAGTAAAATGATTGTATATTTCTGGTAATAAATACAGTAGTATGGGAAATGTATTGAGTTGATTTAAAAAAATAATAATTTGCTGATACCCATTGGAAGCCTGCCCCTTTCTGAGTGAATACGGAGAAAGGGTGGACTAGGAGGGGTTGCAGGAGAAGGCAGAAGGGAGGCCGCAGTTGGCATGTAAAGTAAATAAATAAATTAAAAATAAAGATAAAGGCTTGCCAGGAATCTCAGGGGAAGTCCCTTCCCTGAGAACCTATTATATGCTCATTTTATATGGTACTATATCGTATGTGGTGTGTTTGACTCTCAAACTACATAAGCGTTTTTGTTTATCCTCATTAGTGTCCGACTCTGGAAGTTGCCCAGACCTTTGCTGTCCTGCAGCCTTTCCTCTTCTGTCTCCTGCCTGGAAAGCCTGGGCGCCGTTCACCCCTCCTCCATCCCTCTACTGTGGCCTGGCTCAGGTCTGCTCTGGCACGGACTCTCTTGCTCAGTCTGCCGCCTCAGACTCACTTCCTGTGGTCAGAAGACCCTGTCTTCCATATGAGATCAAGCTCCTCACATGTCCTAAGACATCCTTCATGCTCTGGTTGGTCTCTGGCACCCCTGTTCTCCTGGGAGCCCCAACTCGCCATGCTCTGTAGCAGAGGTGGCTAGCGCCTCCACACCTGGGTGTCTTTTTCAGCTGCATTCCGTACCCTGGCTCTCTCTGTTCCACTTTTCTGCTCTTCCCATCTTGTTGTACAAAGATCTTCACTGTTAATGACTTAGCCCAGCACAATCTCTTAATAGTCTGCGAGACCCTAGGGCAAGAACTGCCTCTGTCTTGTACATGCAGGACATGGCCTAGTGCCCTGCTTGCTGATAAAGTACAATAAGATTTCTAAATACGCTCATGTGACGGAGAAAGGCTGTCTTAGTTTGCTGTTGTCGTGGTGATGAAACACTGACCGAAGCGCCTTAGCGGAGGAAAGGGTGCATTTGCGCACAGCATCCCACATCACAGTCCATCCCTGAGGCGTGCCAAGGTGGGAACTCAGAGCAGCAACAGTAACCAATGGGGAAAGGCCGCCTACCGGCTTCATCTCCAGCGCTTGCTCAGCTACCTCCCTCTACCGCCTAGGACCGCCCAGGTGTGGTGCCGCCCACCGAGGACTGGGCTCCCCAGCAGCAACCACTCATCAAGAAAACACCCCACAGTTGCCGATAGGCCAATCTGATGGAGGCATTTCCTCAGCTGAGGTTCCTCTTCCTAAGGGACTCCAGTTTTTGTCAAGCCGATAGTAACATTGCCTAAGTAAAAATTTAGCTAAAATGCAAACTGCCTGGTCTGTGCTCGTTCTAGTTGAGCAGAGGCAGGTATTCCCCACTGGATAGAGAAGCTCTTTAGTATAACTTTAGTATAAATATATTCCCTTTTATTCTCTGTCTGTATCATTACATCAGAAATATAAAAGTGCTATTCAATTACTGAATAGGCTTATAAATTAATCTGTTATAGTGAACATTAATAGATCTTATTCTTTATTTTTAGTTGGCAAATGAAACAAGCGTTGGAGTTTTTGTGTTTTGATGCTGTATGCCCGACCCAAGGCCACGTAGTACTTACAGGTGAAAACTTGGTATACATGAATTTGAAACGGAAGCTTTACTGTTTCAATCCTTCCTTTAATTCCGTTTCTCCTTGGGTTGCTCTGCCTTAGTCTGTAGCCAAGCAAATAGGAAATATTTAGGAAATCAATATTCCCCAAGGATTGATGATATCTTCTTTCTGTGCTTGCTGTAGCAGAGAGAATTAAAGTTAGAGGACACAAACGAAAAAGAAACTGTAAAGCTCCTGGGAGGACATGGAAACCACCCTGTGCGCATGTGTAAGCCTTATTGTAGGCCGTGCCGAGGACCCACCCAGATTGCCACCACACCCGGTCTCTCACTGTGTGATGGCTCTGTTCTACTGCCTCGGTGATGCTGTAGAAGTGAGTCCATCATGGGGACCAGTCACTTCAGATTGCCGAATAGCAGCGGCACGCGTCCTGTAATAAACACAAACCTCACCACAGAGGAAAACGTTTCAGAATTATCAATAGAGGGCGGGGAGAAAGCGAGAGACAGGCTGAGAGCAAGATCTTTCCTGAGACTGGAAGAAAACAGCTCCTCTTGCGCAGTGGCGAAGCAGAGGGATATCAGCCGCAGCCGGGTTCTTTCCATCCTGGGACAGTGGTTCTTGTTTGTGCCCTACTGGTGTGGGAAACGCCTTAGTCTAAGGACCTCCCATTGTGTTTGTAAAATCAAGAAAGACAGCTTTTGCCTCACCTGCTTTCCTTCTAGGGTTCCTGCCATCATCCTTTTGACCGGCCAGGGGTGGGTGGGGATGGGCAGCTCCTTCCTGCCACCTCTCACAAAGGCCCGTGGGAGCTCAGGTAGAGCCTGGCAGCGTGTGGCACGAGGAGGTGGGACCTTTGGGGTGTGATTTGGTCCCGAGGTCAGAGTCCTGATGATGGATTGGTGTTTCCAGACAGGCGGTTTTCTCTCTTTGTCAGAGAACACAGTGAGACCGCCATGAAGACCGGGCCTCAGCAGCCCCCTCGTGAACTGGCCCCTGGACCCTGGACTCCCCAGAGTCCAGAACCGCTAGCGTTAACCAGCTTTACGGCTGTGTATAAGCCAGTCTGTAAAATCGTGTTCTAACAACCAGAATGGGGAGTCCGATCATCTTAGTTAGAAGCCAAAATGTTGATGAGAATTGAAATGAATGCAGAGGAGTCTAAAAGAGGACTTAAGTAGAATGTTCTGGGTCAGCATTTAGGGGAGAAAAAGATACCTTTAGGTCTGATTGATCTCATAGCCAGAGAATGAGCTTTGACTAACTGAAAATAGCCTTAGTGGATTGAACTGAAGATTATTATCCCGTCAAAATCATTTCCAGTGTGCTATATTGAAAGTATTATTTTGTCTTTGAGATAATATTAATTTAATGGAATTCATTGGCGGTATTAATGCCGTTTTTTTGTATTTGCCTTTTTTCTCTAGCTAGAAGACGATATCATAGCAAGAAAGATGTATTTTACAAAAATGAAAGATTTTGTAAATAGCCTCACTTCAGAAAATTGGTTTTATATTGAATTTTCAGTACTTGGATTTATAGGTAAGCCTAGTCTATTGTGTTGAATCATGTTGGATTAAGCTCACTCTCTTTTCTTACTAAGGTGGGCTCTAGTTATGTAGCTCGGGTTGGCCTTGAACCCTCAATCAGGCTGGACCTCAAAATCTTAATTCTTCTGCCTCATCCTCAAGTGCTGGGATTATGGGTGTGTGCCAACATTCTCTGCTTAGTTTGCTTTTCTGTCTGTCTGTTTGTCTGTCTGTCTATCACAAAATAGTCTTAAAACTTTTAAAGAACATATCAAATAGTGTGTTATAATACTGAGTGGAGAGGCATGGCCTGATTCCTGTGTGGATAATTCGGCTTTAATGGTAAAGCCAGACTGGCACACCTGAATTGTAATTCAGGTAACATATCTTGGTCATTTTTTTTCTACGTAGACAATATAATGAGCAAATTAACATGTGTACACATATTGTAAAAGCATAAAATTGGGTGCTAGAGTATGCGCATGTTCAGCGACAAGTATGTGCTGTCCCTTTTCCATGCAGAAGGATGTGAGGGTCCCTGTGGACAGTATGTTCTCAGCACATGCTGGACTCCAAGTCCTGTCCTCATACCCCAACCAGCAATTCAGGGCTATGGGAGTGTACTTAATAATGGTACTTAATTTCCAATATGTCAAAGTTGCTGCTCTTAATATAGAAATGACTTAGTGACCTGGGGGTGTTCAGTTGGTAATGAGCCTGCCTTGTAAACACAGGGCCCAAGTTTGGACCCCAGAACCTCTATATACACACCAGGCATGGTGGAGGCGCCCATACCAGCTTTGGGGAGCCTCGAGAGAGGCAGATCCTGGAACTCACTGGCCAGCCCACCTGAGTTAATGAGTGCCAGGTTCCGAGAGAGACACTCTCTCAAAACACAAGGTGGGGGATTGTAGTGCGCCACGACACCGCCATGTTCTCAGGGTCTGGCACTAAGCCCGCTGCCGCCATTTGCTAATTGTCTCTAGTTGGTAAACAACTTCTGTGCACGCTCGCCTCTGGCCTAAGAGTGGTTTGATTCTCACCTATCACTTGCTCACACGACTTGCTCACAGGATCGCCTCAGTGTGGTCTGAGCCAATCAAGCAATGACACGTCATAGGCGGAACAGGCACTGTATATATTCCTTCGCGCGGTCGGGCTCGGGGTCTTTTCGCCTCCATCTGAACTTCAGTCTTCTGCGTTCCAATAAAGTACGTTCCAAGAAGAATCCTGTTGTGGTCGTCTTCTCTGCTGGCGGAGTTGCGCGCCACAGGGGATGATCAAGGAAGACACCCAGATATTGACCTTGGGCCTCCCTGCGCACGTGCGCCTGTGTGCACACACCACACGCATACACAAAAACACAAAAAGAAATAGTGTGTGAATTGTACCGGCCACAGGAATGTTCCCGTGAGTTTCTACAGCCATGATTTAGATTTTCTTCTTCTTTTCTCCAGCCTTTCCCTCATTCCCTTTGAGCTTTGTGGTCTCAGCTGGGTTACTGTGCCCCTCATTTCCAGGGGCCTGAGATCCATTAATCTGATGGACATCCACTTTTGTTTTACTTGGGGGGGGGGAGAAATCCTAGCTTTCTTTTTTCACGTTGACCCACTGTCTAAGTAGTTTTAAAATTGACTTACAAACCAAAACATACCCACGTAGAGCATTTGCTGACCTCACACTGGGGCCTGTCTTACGTTTACATCCATAAGCTTTTTTCTGTTCCATACATGTTGTACCTTCAATGATACATTTAAAGGTTCAAGGTCTTGATCAATGCCCATCTCTAATCAGCTCCTTACTGGCACAGCTTTCTGTTGCAGCAGTAGAGGGAGCGTGCATTACAGGAAGCCTGATATGCGCTCGGCTTTGTGACCCTCATGCCACTAATTTCTGTTCCACCCTCTTGTGGTCGTCCGGGGGTCTGTGTAAAGTGTGTCCTCTAACAGTTACGGACGTCCATCTGTTCTTCATATGCTCACACAATCACATTTCTTCCCCAAATTTCTCATAACAGTTTAAGAGCTCAAATGTGTTTTCCTAGGCCTTGGTGAAAATAGGAAAAAGTACAGGAGGAGCGGGCATTGAATCTGCATTATTCTGAGAACTTAAGGAACTTTACTGTCTCAGATAGCAGTTAAGAGAGAGAGAGAGAGAGAGAGAGAGAGAGAGGAGAGAGAGAGACAGGAGAGAGAATGGAGAGAGAAAGGAAAGAGAGAGAGAACAGAGAGAGGAGAGAGAGGGGAGAGAGACAGGAGAGAGAGAGAGAGAGAGAGAGAGAGAGAGAGAGAGAGAGAGAGAGAGAGAGAGACAGGAGAGAGACAGGAGAGAGAATGGAGAGAGAAAGGAAAGAGAGAGAGAACATAGAGAGGAGAGAGAGGGGAGAGAGACAGGAGAGAGAGAGAGAGAGAGAGAGAGAGAGAGAGAGGGAGAGACAGGAGAGAGAGAGGAGAGACAGGAGAGGGAGAGGAGAGAGAGGGAGAGAGCATCTACACTCTCACCACTGTGAGAGCACACTGAACAAGAAGCATTGATCTCTGTGAAGCTAAGGATGTATTTCAGCTTCACTTCCCATGGCTACTATGGGGCCAGAAACACGATCATACTAAGTAGGACTTTGCAGCTTGCTGGTAACAGAAGAAGACATAAAATGACCATTTTCATCATTCAACTCAACACCAGCAAACAGCTAAAATACAATTGTACATTTCATATTAAGCGACCCACATAGCTTCGAAATTCAAAGCAAATGTAGCATGTGTCCATCCAGCTTACTAAATGGGAAGCTATCTTATGCTACATCCTTCAGATCCAGTCCATCCAGCTTACTAAATGGGAAGCTATCTTATGCTACATCCTTCAGATCCAGTCCATCCAGCTTACTAAATGGGAAGCCATCTTATGCTACATCCTTCAGAGCCAGCTGAATCCTTCTGCTCAGTTTCCACTTTTAAATTCAGGACTCTGCCTCTTAGAGAGAAAACACTAACTGGGCCTAATCAATCATATTTTTAAAATACAGTACATCTCTAAGATAAACCTAAAATAGTATTCTGTCTTATAATTGCCTGATTAAACAATTATCAAATTTTGAAATATAGAATATTTTAGTAAAAAATTAGGACTAAAGGTTGCTCTGTGGTGGGTTCGTTGAGTGCTAGCAGGGCCAGGGGAAGCACTCTGAGAGAAATGGTGGCTTTCTCTCACACTTGCCAGCGTGTCACCTTTCCTGTGACTGAGACACACGGTCTGTGTGAGGTCAAAATGGGCTTCCTGAGGCCAGCTGGATGGAAAGTTGTCCCTTTGGAACTGCTAATCGTTAACACATTCTGAAGCCGATGTGACGCTTTGTATTGCTGTCTCTCACCCACGGTGATGTGTTAAAGGTCCTTGCTAAACAAGAGGGTAGCCGTGTTCTCAAAACGCTTATTCCTTTGCTCATGTCACACACATGTTCCACGAGTTTGTTTGTTTCTCCACATGAAAACTCTTTCATTCAAAGGACCTGCTTGACTTTGTCCATTTTTTTCTTGATGTTCTACAAAGTGAAGCCCATGATATGCTTTTAGATGACATCTTCCTGGTGAAAAATGTGTCACTGGGGAGAGCATATTGTGAGTGTCCCTCCCCTGGTGAGGGTGTTCCACTGGGGAGAGCATATTGTGAGTGTCCCTCCCCCGGTGAGGGTGTTCCACTGGGGAGAGCATATTGTGAGTGTCCCTCCCCCGGTGAGGGTGTGCCACTGGGGAGAGCATATTGTGAGTGTCCCCCTCCCCCGGTGAGGGTGTTCCACTGGGGAGACCCTGCTCGAGTGTCCCCGTGAGGGTGTGCAACTGAACTGGGCAGACCCTGCTCGAGTGTTCCTAAAGAAATGCCAAACAGACTGAGAAAATACCAGCATGTTACACAATCACCGCAATATTTTTATTACCAAAAAATAATATGTGTGTAACAGAACTTTAAGCTTCTGTATCCTAACTTTTGCTGACATCTCCATAATATTAAATGAAATAATGAAGATCCACAATAATGCTGAAACAAATCACAATATGGACAAAAAATAAAAAAGCAAAACTAAACAGCAATACCAACAAAAAAACAAGTCCCTAAAACAACAGCAAAAAAAACAGAGGTAAACAAACAGAAAAATAATAAGACATATATGCAAGCATTTCAATGTTTGTGTTAAGTATAAATTGTCTAATCGCACAGATTATCAGAATTTATTTTAAAGTTACAGTTAGTGATGTGTGTGTGTGTGTGTGTTTAGTCCAAGTGTATGGTGCAGATGTAAAGTCATAGGCTGGAAAAAGTAGACCAGGCATAGTGCAAGCCCTCCAGCAAAGTGGGGGTAGTACCCGCACAGGTGTGATAGTAGACCTCAGAGCAATAAAAAACAGATCAGGAATAAATAAATGTGCTCCAGCTAGTCACGTACCCTGAGAGGTTCCACAGATGCCCCACTGGGGACAGCCAGACTGCGGGTCGAAAAGTGAACTGATCTTAATAAGTTACTAAACACTCTGACAAACTGAAAAGGAAAACAAAGGCACCAGCCTTAGATTGAGAAAATATGGTGACAGAATTTGCAAGCCTTAGTAGGAAAATGAATGTAACCTCAACTTAGAAAGGAAAGGGCTGCTTAGCAAGCCTCTCGCACTGCCAAATTCATCTGTGATGGAGCAGAGGACCTGAATAAGCCTACATGTAAGACAGAAATTCAGTAAATAAATAAAGCCCTCTGAGAAGGAAATGTCCAAGTCCTGGTGGTTTTGAAAGTGAGTTCTATCTAAACATTTAAAGAACAAATAATAGCAATCAGATGAGGTTTACGTTTTTCTACCTTTTTAAAAACAGATTTTTGCCTCAGGCTTACTTGTAAAAACACCGTAGCGCCCTGGCCATCTGTGGTGTGTAGGTGTGTCACACCCATCCATCCGTCTTCACGGTGTCACACAGAAGCCTTTCCTGTGGGACCTTCCTAGGACTCCGGGCACCTTGGGAGCCTGAGCTGAAGCTGCAGCCTCGCCCTTAGTTTCGAGTCTTGGGCTTTAGTGTCAGAGCCTGAAACCCTTGGCCTGAAATCTGCTTCCCAGGTGTGGACTGAGTGAAGAAGGCAAGATGGCTGAGTTTGTGTTGGGGCCCTTCAGCATCTTGGGCTTCACTGGTTGGCTTGGACTTCCCAGGACCTTGAGGGCTCCTCACAATCACTGACTGCCTTTGCGTTGTTATCCTGCCCCTCCTTCAGGCCTTTCTTCCGTGCTTCTTGGCAGAGCATATTCTCCTCAGAAACTCCCAAGGGATTCCTGTTGTTGTGGCCCAGGTTTCTATTCCTATCGTTTGCTATTTCTGTGCTGTTTTGGGGATTGGTTATGTGTGGCGTGGGTCTTCACCACGTCTGCACAATAATTTTTCCATCCTGCAGCACCTGAGACTTTTCGAATGCTGTGCTAAGTACTGGAGCCAGGGTCTTCCCTGTGCTCAGCAAACACTCACCTCAGCCCCAGAATTTTAAAAAACTGAACAAGAGGAGGCCATTCCAGCATGAGCCTGACATGAAAACCAAAGGGGATACAAGAAGGAAACCCAGGTCAGCACTTGAAGGGTCAAAACAGGGGGGTCATGACTCAGAGACAAACCTGGACTGCAGAATGAGGTTGAGATCAACTCGAGCTATACACACACACACACACACACACACACACACACACACTGAGGGTAAATTCCACATGAACATAGCTACAAAAATCCCCAACTAAATAAACACAGTGATCTAAAACAAAATGGTGAATTAAAACTTAAATTGAATAAAAATTAAAATTACATGCAATGTAATCAATGCATTTAAACTTTTAAGGAGGGCCTGGCAAAAAAAGCTCAACGATGGAGCACTTGCCTAGCATGTATAACTCCCTAGGTT
Source organism: Chionomys nivalis (assembly GCF_950005125.1). Taxonomy (NCBI): domain Eukaryota; kingdom Metazoa; phylum Chordata; class Mammalia; order Rodentia; family Cricetidae; genus Chionomys; species Chionomys nivalis. The sequence goes on from NC_080106.1 coordinate 48,904,234, forward strand.
CTTACCAACCTTACCACACAGCACAACAAAACGCAAAAATTCCCAACCAAACAAAACAAAGCCACATGCTAAGGTCAGTCAAGGTGCAAAAATCAGAGAAATGGAATAGAGCAGAGCTTGGGCTCCAGCAAAGGCAGACACACCTGTGGAGTGAAAGAAACCCTCCCGAGGAGAGCATTGCTTGGAGCAGGAGGATCAGATCTGTAAGCCAGAAAGCCTCGCTTTAGATCACAATTGTTATGCTCAATCCCTGGGGACCCCAAAAGACCACCAGAGAGACCAACTCACCAAAATGCAAAAGCAAGGTTTATTGTGTGCATGTTACAAGCTGGTAGGGACCTCCTCGTCAGCACAGTAGCAACAGGCAGTCCCCTGCCCTTCTAGAGGGCATTACTTGAAGGCAAAACCCAGAAAAGTTACTCTAGCAGGGTGTGTGCTGGCAGGTGACCCTATCTACTGCGGTTGGAAGGTTAGGAATTTCCTTTGGACGGTCTGTTCCTGAGTGCTGCCTGGGTAGTCTCAGTTTGTGGTCTTTCTTATAATCAGGTACTGCCTTAGGGAAACTACTGAGACCCAAGCCTCTGTTGAGCTTGTCATGGCTGGGTCCTACAACATGTAAAGGATTCGTAAAACATAGTAACAGTTTTTAAAGAGTCTAATTTTTAAAAAGGTTTAGGGCTCCAGAGCACAAGATGACTCGGGGTTTAGAGCACTTGTTCTTGCAAAGGACCCCGGTTTGGTTCCCAGGGCCCACGTGGCTCACAAGGCTTGTCACTAAGGGTCGAGGGATCCAGGGTCCTCTTCTGGCTCTGTGGGCCAGGTGCGTATGATCTAAAACAGACATGTAAAACAAAATAACTCCTTGAAAACACGGACAAGCCCGAATTAAAATGGCATTTAATCTCTCTTACTACCTGTGTAACAGATTATTCAGACTTATCAGCTGGCTGTGCAGGGGTGGGAGTGGGGATGGGAGGGGGGAGGGATGGGGTGAGGCTGGCACGCCACATCACTTTCCTATTGGAAAATTTCCTTTCTTTCTTTCTTTTTTTTTGTGTGTGTGGTTTTTATTGTTTTATTTGGCTTTTTTGGGGGGGGTTGGTTTTTTGGTTTTTTTGGTTTTCGAGACAGGGGTTTTTTTTAGGTGTCCTGGAACTAGCTCTGTAAACCAGGCTGACCTCAAACTCAAGGAGATCTGCCTGCGCCTGCCTCCTAAGTACCAGGATTAAAGGCGTGGGTCACCACTGTGGTCCTACTGGAAAATTTCTAAGACTATGTCTAACATTTCATATTTATTGACATATTTAACTATTTGAGCATTTTATTCCATGTTAATTTAGTTTCAGACTAAAGTAACAGAATCATTAAATTGTTTTTCCATTATTATAAGATTCCTTAATAAAATATTTTCTTACACGTTACAATTGGGCAGAAACACATTCAAATAAATTCACTGGTTATTTCTAACCTGTAAGTGAAAATTTGAGACTTACTTTTCTGAACAAATAATAATAAATGATTCTCAAATAGTGGTCAGGATCATTTGGAATGTTTGCTTTGCTTTTAGGATGCTGGGATGGCACAGGCTAGCCCAGTCCTCCACCTCTGGGCCACACCTTAGTTCTGGTCTGTTCTGAACAGCAGTGGTGACTTGGTCTCCCATTCTGTATTTTCATGGCGATCATTTAAAGGGTTCTCCATCAAGTATCATGTAGACTTTGTACTGCACTCAAATTCTTTTTCCACTTCAGAAGAGATTTTAGAGGATCTGGATTTTAGAGGATTTATGTTGGTTTGGACTTTTGTATATTGTATACATATTTTGTATATTGATACAAATTTGAGATTAATTTTGTTAAAACATACTATTTATACGTTTCTAATTTTGTTCAACCTATTGTACCTATATAGCTCATATAACAATTACGTAATGCAAACTTCTAGTATTTGAAAGTTATTACTAACAACTGTTTGAGATAATAAGGAAATACATTAGTAATTACTCGCCTATTGTAATCGAACTTGTAGTCACATTAGGTATGTTTTCAAGGTCAAACAAAGATATATTTTAGACAGAAAAGTCATTTTCAAACACTTCAGAGATCTACAGAATCTGGCATTTAAAATGTTTTAATAAACTAGGTTCTTCTTTTTTATGACAATGAGACATGTCTGCTTCCGGTAGCACCAATTACTTCAAATAGGTTGATGGGCATCAAAGAAACTCATTATAAAATTTGCCTTCAATGTGACAAGGCTAGACATTTGGGCAAGAAATTGCTCTTGCCTGGGCTGCTGGATGGTATGCTGTATGAACTGGACGCACGACCCACAGAAAAGTGACTGCTGAAATTTCCAAAACGCAGGATGATCTTTCAGTGTTCTTGCTTCACAGAAGGAGCTGCCAGACATTCTGCAGGGCACAGAAAAAAGCAACTGATGAACTTCGCCAATACAAGGCAAAACAGATCTTCAAATTTTCTGCTTCACTGAAAAGTCTGCCAGATACCATGGGCCTGTAAGCTAAATATGGTTGCCCTTATGTTACAAAAGAACTTTGGGTGACTACCCAGGCAGCAAGATGTCTCTGTCATTTCTAGAGTTTTGGAAGTTGCTTACAATGCACTTCCTGTTTATTCAGTTAATATTATTTCTTTCTTGAGTCTCTGAGGTTGTTGAAGACTAGATACTTATAATTATAGTCTCCCTTGTTTATGAGTCTCAGAAAAGAAATTCACTGAAGAAGAATAAACTACATAAGGTTAAGAGACATCAAAAGATAGTTTGGGATGGTAATATAAGCTATGACAGAAAATAAATTAGGTACAAGACTTTGGACTCACCAAGATAGGATAGATATGGACTATTTTCTGTGAATTTGTCAAATGTAAACGAATGAGACATTGTTGATGCATTTATTGCTTGAATATATTATATATAGTTATTTACTTATTGTATATAGTTTTGTTATATTAATTAAAGCCTTCCTTTTTATTTTAGACAAAAAGAGGAAATGTAGTGGCATTTCATAAATAAAGCCTTCCTGAAAATTAGAGAGTAAACCAGTCCCACTGATCAGCCTTACAGATCAAGCAGTGGTAACTACACCTTTAACCACAGTAGCCACACTAGTTGCCATAGAAACCGGCCAGTGCATGCCTTTTAACCCAGTGGTACATGTCTTTGATCCCAGCCCTAGAGAGGAATATAAAACGAGAGGAGACAGCTCACAGTCTCAGTCTCATTTTGGGATTCCTGGAGGCAAGATCGCCATTTTCAGACTGAGGTTGACGTAAGAGCCAGTGACTGCCTGTTTTCCTTTTCTGGTCTTCAGGTTGAACCACATTTTCCATCTCTGAGTTTTTATTAATCATGCTTCAGCTAGTGAAGGGATGATTGGGGGGGAGCTATTATCAATTTACTGAACCAGCACAATTCCTAACTGCATTCTAAAACTTATTATATCTAGAGATTTGTGTAACTTTCCCCTTCACCATAGAAGCTTCTCTTCACAGCAAGTGGAGACCATTACAGAAAAACATAGCTGGTCATAACACAGAGGTCAACAGATTTGGTGTGAGCAGACCAGAAGATACAGTTGGAAAATGATTGCATGGGAGGCTCAGGAAGCATTCCGGAAAAAAGATGAGGAAAGATTGCAAAAGCAAGTCACCAAAAAGTCTGATGTCAGATTGTGTCTCCAAGAAATGACGTGAAGTCAACAACCATGACATCTCAACAATATGGCTGCCTGAGTAAGACCTGAACAATGACACTATCAACTGACATGGTTGTACAAAAGGAGGAAATCTCATAGGATCCCACCCCTAGACCAAGAACTACAGTCAACTAACAGCTGCTGAAAGGGAGAAAACCTAGCCTCTCCCAGGGCTGAGTTATCTAATACAGTGTGGTCAGCTCTGAAATTATATATACAAAAGTCATACTAAATGAACTCAGGTAATGTTTATATATTTATGCAAATATATATGTAACACTAATAAAGGCAAAAAGGATATCAATTCAAAAGGAAGTGCGGGCTGTGAGATCAGTTGGAGAGAAGGGGGAAAGTGATATTATTTAATTTATAAATTTTTAATTAAAAAATGAGGACAAAAAGATCATGGGTATGGAAGGAAGGATAGATCTGGGAAAAATTAGGAAATAAGAAGGAAATGATATCAAAATACAATGTATGAACCTCTCAAAGGATTAAAAAATTTAAGTTAAGTTGAAGCAAGTGCCAATATTATACATAAATTTAGTTTTATATATGGGCAAGTTAGATCAGCCAATATCATTGTGCTTATAAAGTTGATTTAATATCAAATAGCTCTTGGTCCAATTTTTTTATATTTAAACATTAATCTAGGTGAAGCCTCAAGGCTCGGGCTATTTTACATTTAAAATCAGGTTTTGAATGATTTCTCAGTTTTGAAGCCTGGGTCCTATCCATGGAAAAGAGAGGAAAACTTTCACCCAATTGAGCAGCTGTGGTTCTCTAGTGACTAGTAATATAATTGTGTGTGCATGAGTATGTGTGTGTGTGTGTGTGTGCATAGCCTTGTGTTTCTGTCCCTATGTGTACATGTGTGTCTGTAGTGTATGTGTGCATATGTGTGCATGCTTGTATGTGTGTGTCTGTGTGTATATGTGTGCATGTGTGTGTTTGTGTGTGCATGTGTGTGTGTTTGTGTGTGCATGCACATGTCTGAATGTGTGTGTGTGAAAACTGCTTGCTTAGAATCATGAATGCTTTAACCATAGCTCTCTAAGTGGAAGCATCACCCAAGATCATTGGCCGGCCAGATGTGGTGACTCCAGTCCTCCCTAAATAGCTGGCGGCAGTCACTACTCTCTTAGCTCTTTACTTAAAGTGAGGCTCCCCGTGAGTGCCATGATAAAAGGTCAGAGTGCTTCGTTCCTGTCTCCAATGCGACAGCTCTTAAAGGCTTCTCGTCCTGTGTCTTTGCTAAACAAAAGAACTCCAGGGTAGTGAGATTTAACCATATGACACAGGCTTTCATGGTGGCCTTTTGACTTTGGAACATTAGATAGTCTGTCCACTAACAAGACACAATAGCAACAGAAATGTCAGTTTAAATGTCACATAGGAATTCACTTAATGGTACATGCAAAAAGATGAAATTGTATGCCTTATATAAATAATAATTTATTTGGAAATACCTAAGTTTCCTTTGCTTTCTCATCTGTGTATCTGAAGAAAAGAATGGGCACTTCTTGTGGTACTATTAAAAACTCTTAGTTAATTTTGGTATATGTGTTTTTTTATTTGTAACATTTTTATAATAAAGTTTAAAAAATAGGAAAAGAAAACTCATAGAAGGCTCTCTGTGTGAAATTTTTTGTTTCACTAATAGAATACATTTTAATGAGAAAAAAAAGATTTCTACTCACAGAGTCAAAGTTAGTGTCCTGGTTTCGTTTCTGTTGCTATGATAAAAAATCCTGACAGGAAGCAACTTGTGGGACAAAGGCATTTATTCCAGCCTACAATTCCCGGCCATAATGTATCATTGTGGGAAATCAGTCTTGAGATTTCAAATGGTTATTCATCCGACAGCCACAGTCATGAGACGAGGGAAAATAAATGCATACATGTTCACCCGCTTGTTCACTTATGCTCAACTCCATCTCTATAAGATCCTGGAAACCCTGCCTAGGGGGTGCCGCTGCTCACAGCAAGCTGAGCCTTCCCATATCTTTTAGCTCAGTTACTACAATCATCCATAGGCATACCTGCAAACCAAGCCAGTGTGGACAATTCCTCATCGAAACTGTCTCCCAGCTGATTCTAGGTTGTGTTGAGTTGATTAAAGTTAGCAATGACAACTAATGACTAAATTTTAAACAATACATCAGAATAAGCAAAGTCCACCAGAAAATTATACTGTGGTCTTTAAAAGAACAGTTTTCAACTGCAAAAGGATTGATAAGCACTAAGAAAATTAAGGAGGTCATTTGAAATCAAAATATCCTGACATATTTATTATTTATACTTTGACTAATTTACTGCAGTTTGAAGTGGTTGAAAGTGGCAGATATAACTACTAAGTGGTTGTAGAGCAAGAGTTTTCTCTTATTTTCTGAACTTCAACAACGCGTGAGGTATTTTCATTAATGATCAGGAATTTCCCCCTAACCAACTATTTTAGTTTAAACCAAACAAAAGTTGTAGTGCCCCTTTAAGGAGAAGATGTAAAATGGAGATCTCGAAAGAAATGGGGAAAGATTGTGAAAGTCAGTCTCCAGGCTCTGGGTCACAGAGTGACAGGAATATACATACAATTCCATCTGTATCTCCAGGAGACTTGGGCCCACATCATTTTGCCCACATGACCAGTCGGCAGAATTGCCCTGGTTTCAGGTGATGACAAACCAAGTATTTAAACATCAAGCAGAATTCAAGGTCAGAGAAAATTTTTGGGAAAATCTGTCACTTGAAACTTCTCACCTGGAAGTGGAAACTGCCTGTCTCTAGGCACTTGTGTGCAGATCATCTGTGAGGTGGAAACTCCCTGTCTCTCAGTACTTTAACTCATATACGGGTAAAGAACGTAGTATAGTGTTTGATTTCAGAAAATGACATTATAGGCCATATTCATGCGTCTAACTGGACACAGATGTTTGCTTGTTCCCTTGATTTAGAAAGACTTTACAATCCCATTTGCTATTGTTTTGTCTGCAAACCTATACAGCTAAAAGCTGAGTGCACAGAATATGGTGTCAGAAAACCAGTGAGTAGGACTTTTTAACCCAAGTTCCAAATGTGAACATATATTGGCAGTTACTTCCAAATGAGCTTTTTTTTTTTTTTTTTTAATGACTCTCCTACTCGGTTCAGAAATTATCCAGACAAATTCCTCCTTAGGGCTTAAACTCTAGCAACTGACTAAAATCTAAGCGAATGTTTCCTATTCTGTCTTTTTCCAGCTGGCTCCCGATTCCACCCCTAAAGACAACTGGAGAGCCGTCTGAGAAAAAGGCTGTCTCAAGTTCCCCTCCACAGTGTTCATTAAAGCTTTCCGTTAGGTGGGATAAAGTCTAAAGAATGAAGAAGGTGTTTCTGAAAGGGTCTCAGTTCCTACAACCCCCCTCAGGCTCCACTAAGACCCAGTAACTCAGGGAAACCACTAGTCCTCCGCTACCCTCTCCTGCATCCCTCGCCGCCCTCTGGTAACCTAGGTTACAGCCACGCCCTTCCTCTGTAGCTAACCAGTCATAAAGGCTGATGTTACCGGACAGGGTTTGCCTAGCTTGAAGCTCCCGGCTGGTCACTGGCTTTGAGCATCTGATCGGAAACGGAAGTGGACTCATTTCTTTTTTTTATTTTTTTTTTATTTTTTTATTTATTTTATATATTTATTAAAGATTTCTGCCTCATCCCTGCCACGGCCTCCCATTTCCCTCCCCCTCCCCCAATCAAGTCCCCCTCCCTCATCAGCCCGAAGAGCTGTCAGGGTTCCCTGCCCTTTGGGAAATCCAAGGACCTCCCACCTCTTCAAAGATGAGTTCCACTACTGTGGAAGTTCCAGAAGCTTGAGTGAGGAAGTAGCTAGCTGGGACTTGGGGGAGGGGGGGTGGGACTTCGGGGGGGTGCTGAAACTCACCTGCCAGAGCGGGGGGGGGAGTTGCTGGCTTCCAGCTGCAGGTGGGACCATCCAGGTCACCTGGGCTGTCCTCGGGGCCATGGTACAGCCAAGACTTTAGAGGACCCTCAGGTGAGCGGCGACTGCTCTGCGGCGGACCGGGTGCACGCCGGTTAGCCAGCGAGGATGCAGCCCGACCCAAGGACGTGGTGCCAGCGGCTTCTGAATTTTCCCCCTGAGAATGCTTTGCCGATACCCATCAATTCCCAGAGAATTCTTCTTGAAATCAGATATTGGTTTTAACCGATAAAATAAACTACCTTGAAAGCTACATTCTGGATTTTAGAAGCTCTTCCTGAAATGAAATGATTCCTGTTAGTTTGACTTGCTAATTGGTTTTATGTTTGAAGTTATGTCTTTTATTTGTTTCTTTCTCTAATGGGATAAAGTCTCATGTAGACCATGCTCTTTGGAATTTGTCTTGTAGCCTAGAGTAATCCTCCAAGCACATTCTCAGTGCTTCTGATTATTGAACACTAGGGATGAAACCCAAGGCTGTGTGCATTTGAGGCAAGCAGGCATTCTCCCATCTGAGCGACATTCCCAGACTTAAAGTTACTCCTCAGTCAAGGGAAAAGTTTTACTAAAGTTACTTGTGTATTCATTTCTTTCTTTCTTTTCTTAAATGTATTTGTTGGTGTATTCGTGGGATGGCCCAGTTGTGGAGGCCAAAGGACAGACAAGTTGGGGGAGTTGGTTCTCTCCTTCCTTCTTGAGTGCTGACTGGGGATGGAGCACAAGGGATCAGTGTAGTGTTGGAGGCAATCACCTTAGGGGAGCCATCTCTCTGACCCACCCTTCATTATGTGTTGATGTCATGCTGTGGCATTAGTAAAGCATTGCAAGATGGGTACCTAACATAGCTATAATATATGTATAAAAGGAACTTAGAATTATTGATTAATTAATAACCAGAAAGTACTTTTATTGAGAAACACTTACTTTGGAAGAGTTATGACATACCATGTAGATGACCCCCCCTTTGATTGTGTAAAATATTTTAGTTAAACAATGTGTCTAGACATATTTTTAGGGTGCTTTTGTTCACTAAACTTTTATTGGCTTCTCTTATAGTCCATATAGCTGGTTCAGGCTATTAAAATATGACATTAAGTATTTCTCATTTGTTAAGTTTTTAGGTTATTTGAAATTTGTTGTCCAAATTTGGGTATAGCAATCTTAATATAAATATAACTTCCTCATTTAGTAGTCCTTGGAATATAGTACAGGAAGGTGAGTGAAATGTGTACCATTTCTGCTTAAGACTTCTCTTAGTTGTGAGCTGCAGTTTCAAAGCGCCTCTAACCTTTCAGACAAATTCTGATCTGCCGTGTAAACTGCCAACACCCCAAGTCAAGTCCCTCAAGTTCTGATAGGGATGTCTAATGGAGGGTGTGTGCAGGTGAGCCTGTCATACTGCACTGGATATGCAAGTCTAGACCTCAGAACCGCATCAGCTGCAGTTACTTGTCTTGTCTGCTCTCTCTGTCCTAAGAAAATGCCATAAACTAAACTGTAAAAATGGCTCAGCAGGTAATGCAATAGCCAGGAAAGCCTGACCCCGAGTTCCCCCTCTATAGCCAACATGAACGATGTCTATGGCAAGAGGAAGGTAGACACATAGTTGCCTAGAAGCTGGTCAGCCGTCTGGCCTGGCATATGCAGCACAGCAGCAGAAACAAGAGAGACCCTGGCTCACAAGGTGGAAGGAGAGCTGATTTCCCAGAGTTGTCCTCTGACATGCACACATTCACTCACATCTTCACCCACACCTGCACTCATACCTGCACACCTGTACCCACACCTGCACTCACACATGCACACCTGCAGTCACGCCTGCACATCTATACCCACACCTGCACTCACGCCTGCACACCTGTACCCACACCTGCACTCACACACGTGGAAGCACGTTTATGAACTGAGTGCCTTCACAGGAATTTATCTTTTCACAGTCTTGAAAACTATTTTGGAGTCAGATATCATGGGGGCCAGAGGGGTTGCTCTCTGGTCACAGGTTGGCCATGCTTTTGCTGAATCCTCAGGTTGTTGCCCATCTCATTTTGCAATCACCAGCCCTATGAGACTATGACCTCATTTTACTTAAGTCATTTCCCATCAGCCTTATGCCCAAATATGGCCGTTGGCATTAGAGGTTAGGTTCCAGCCTCTGGAAGGGGAGCACACCTAGGTACTCCCCCAAGTGTACTCCTAGGTATGGTTAGACTTCAGTCAATGTCCACAGTTAGAGAATGCTTTAGATCAAGGACGCAGAGAAGGAACAACGGCAAAGGACCTGGCACCAGTATTTCACAGGAAATTACAAAGAACAAAGTGAATGCCCGGGAAGGAGGGTTTCGGGGAACATTTTGGCTGGTGTCCATTGTTGCCACCTTGCCTGTCACGTTTCACAAGTAGAAAGGTCATTGGGAGCTCAGTGATTTCACTGCAGTTGAAGGACTAGAGCCAGAACAGAATTGTTTAAGTGGGAATGTGTAGTAGAAGCTTAGAATCCAGAGAATCTGAGTTTTGAAGATTTGACTCTGAAGGGCCCTGGGAAATGATAGCACAATGGGCAGAGAAGACTGAGATTACAAAGGCTTTGTTTTGTGTCTAAGGTTAGAGGTATTAGCTAGAGCATATCCTCAAGATCGCTCTCATTCATTCTGTAACTATGATTTTATTTAACCCTCTGAGAAATGCCGAGTACAAGAGATTCCCTCTGTGGACGAGGACACTGAGGCAGAGAGAAGTGCCCACAGCGCTGCCATGCTGTGGCACGTGACTGCAGCGGTGGCTGTGGTGGCTCGTTTTTCCTGTCGCGTGGTTTATGACTGCTTGTCACGGAACTTTCCTCCTAGCAGCACTCTGTGAGGACACTTGGTGCATCAGTCCTTAGCACACATGGTGCTGGTCCTCACTCAGACACGATTCCGTGAGCAAAGATAGTATGGGAATGTTTTGTTTTGTTCGAGGAGGGTACTTTTGGTTGCCCTGGAGCCTCCTCCTTGGACACACACTAAAGGTGTGTGCTCTCACACCCCTCTAACTCCAGGTCCAAGGACTCTAGCGCCCTCTTCTGGCCTCAGCAGATGTCCACACAAGCACATACCCACACACAGACACAAATATACATAGAATTTTTTAAAAAGTAAATCTTTTAAAAAAATTGTTACTATTTTGGAAATGCCAAGGAGGATTAGAAATCAAATGAAAACATAAGAAATATATTGATCTTTATAGTTTTAATATCAGAATCTAAACTAATGCGTTCTTTTGTTTTTCAAGGTTGGAATAAATACCGAGCCATGGTTCATCGCTGGTGTCTTTGTGATATTGACAATCTCTGTGTTCCTCTGGGGGATTGTGCACCACTTAGTGCATTACATGCAACCAGAACTTCAAAAACCTATTATCAGGTCAAGTCTTAATATATTTGCTACTACTAGTGTTGACTGACATAATTCATAGACATGATATTAAATGTTATTTTATGTTTTACTTTAGATAGGATTCTTTGCATGGTCCCCATATACAGTTTGGATAGCGTAAGTATATTTTATTGTATTGTATTAAGAATTTTTGGGCTGGAGAGATGGCTCATCTCTCTCTCTCTCTCTCTCTCTCTCTCTCTCTCTCTCTCTCTCTCTCTCTCTGAGATAGGGTCTCACTGTATTCCTGGCTGTCCTGGAACTCACTCTGGAGACCAGGTTGACCCTGAACTTACAGAGGGCTCCTAGTTTTTTGACAGAGGTTTCTGTCTCCCTCAGTCCTACAGCTGTTCAGTCCCAAAGAAACACACAGAACTCTACATTAATTACGAACTGGTTGGCCTATTATCTCAGGCTTCTTATTAACTCATCCTTATATCTTACATTAGCTCATAACTCTTGTCTGTGTTAGCCACATGGCTCAGTACCTTATATCAATGAGGCAGTTTCATCTTGTTTCCTCTGCAGCTCAGTGAGGACTGCAGACTGAATCTTTCCTCTTCCCAAAATTTTTCTGTTCTTGTCGCCCCACTTATACTTCCTGCTTTATTAAAATACAATTGACAGGGTGCAGACCATTATCCCACAACACCTGTCAGTCTCCCTAGTGCTAGAATTAAAGGCATATAGCACTGCAACTGGCTAAGCTCACTTTTTTAATGTTGGCAAAGAAGATAATGTAATGAAAAATGAAGCTGTTTCAAATATTTTTAATGTGTAGCTCTTTTCCTACGATTGTCTTAAAGACAGTTGTAGGCATATTGTAGGGATGTATCCTCTCACCACTACTCTTTAATATATGCTTGGAATAAATAATAGTGACAGCCCTGGAGGTTGAGGAGATAGGGGTGCAGATAAGAGAAACTCCATGAGTTCAAGACCAGCCTGGTCTGTATAGTGAGTTCCAGAGTGCAGACCTGGGATCAGGAGCTGTTTTACAGGTATCTGCTCCAGGGTTGGCTGAACCCATGGATGCAGATTCTCAAGGATCACTATCATGCTTTTCCGTTACGAAGTATTTTGTCACCTCACCCCCCAAAAGAGGAGAAAAAGGAAAGGACAAAAGACTTTCCACAGTGGATGTAACTGTGGCGCACAACTCTGCCAGCAGAGAAGACGACCACAACAGGATTCTTCTTGGAACATACTTTATTGGAGCGCAGAAGACTGAAGATAAGATGGAGGCGAAAAGACCCCGAGCCCGACCTCGCGGGGAATATATATAGCGCCTGGTCCGCCTATGATGTGTCATTGCTTGATTGGCTCAGCCCACACTGAGGCGATCGCGTGAGCAAGACGTGTGAGCAATTGATAGGTGGAATTCAAACCACTCTTGGGCCAGAGGCGAGCGTGCGCAGAAGTTGTTTACTAAATAGGGACAACTAGCAAATGGTGGCAACGGGCTTAGTGCCAGACCCTGAGAACATGACAGCACCTTGGCGCACAGAGCGCCGTGGCGTGCTGCATCTCCCCCTTTTTTGTTTTAAAACAGAACACCCGATCTAGTGGGGAATTTCATGACTTTCCTCACGATCAAGGGTGCAAGAGTACCCTAGTCCAACATCCTCTCGAGTGCTAGGACAACAAGGTCAACGAGGTGCAAGGACTGTAAGACCGTGTGAAAGAGACAGAGAAGAGGGGAGCAAAGATGCACCTATCTCCGTGCAATGCCCTAAGGCTGGAGGTGCCAAGGCTGCATCTTACTCAGAGGCCATCAGCAAAGATGCACCTATCTCCGTGCAATGTCCTAAGACTGGAGGTGCCAAGGCTGCATCTTGCTCAGAGGCCATCAGCAAAGATGCACCTATCTCCGTGCAATGTCCTAAGACTGGAGGTGCCGAGGCTGCATCTTGCTCAGAGGCCATCTTTAAGGCTGCTTAGCCAGACCTGGGGGGAGACTCCTTGTTCAAGGGCAGCAAGAGCCTGTACCATAATTGCTTTGTCCCTGCGCAGGTGTGTCCTAAATCGGCAAAGAAGCCATAAGCATATGACCACACCAAGGCAGCACAGGGCACTGAACATTCCCATATCCACCCACTCTTTGAAATAAGAAAAGGCAGAGTAAAACCAATCAGAAAACTGTCCAAGAGTGAGAGGCTGCACGTGGGTGCTATTCAAAATGGTGATTTGAAACAGCTGCTCTTGAAGTAGCAGTTCCGTCTCTTGCGACCAATTTCCTGCCAGGTATCGTCCAATTCGTTCAGACTCGTTCCTGGAATTTTTAAAAACAAGAGAAGTAATGCAAACATGTTTCTGATGTGCTATGCAACCAACTTGAACTAAGCTGGCTAACTCATCAATCTGAGTTTGTAGGAAACCGATCCTCTGATTAGCAGCCACTATGCCTGATAGCATGTGTTTGCTGATTTTGGTCTGAGTATCTAACACATCTGCAGTTTTGGTAACAATCTCGTTAATGGCGGCAGCTGATTGTGTCTGGCTAGCCATGGCCACTCCTGCTGTAATAGCAGCTGCTGATGACACCACAATAGCAGTGACTATGGCAGCGGTAATTCCAAGATCACGCCGCTCACGTAGGAGCATAGCAATAGGGAACTGTTCAGGGTCAGCCTCCACAGGGAGGGGTACAAAGTAGGAACTTTTAGCACTATCGCCAGTTTCCATGTTCCATTCCAGCATTCAGACAAAAAACACTCCACTGAGGCATTCTTACAATCAACCTCGCTTCCATGGGTAATATTAGTAAGTAAAAAAACAAATGGGGAAGGCAAGCAGACTGCAGCCTCTGGGAGAGTATGATTACTTAACTCTTCTTCTTGAATATAACGAAGCCACCTTCCTAATTCTGCCTGTTCATTAATAGTGCCTGTAACATTGAGCAGCCATGTTGTAATTGGCCGAAGTTGTGCCAAAGCAGAAATATCTGCCGTAGCTTCTGCCTCATTAGAGAGCAGCCATTGGTACCAGGACCATCCTGACCCTATTGTGGATTTTTCATTGGTTTTATTATAAAAATAGCTTTTCATGGAGGGGGATAAGGAAAACCCAAATGTAACCTGTTCCTTTTCCCAAGTTCTTGCTTGGCAGGCGGTAAAGGTGGGTGGAAAAGAAAAATCTGGATTGCAATGTGGTGATGCTCTGAAATAAGTTGTATTCCTTACGAATGATTCTGTTCCAGTAGGCACCATGGATTCTACTTGCATGGCCATGGTAGTAACATTTATGGCCAATGCATCACTACCTGACCCAGACCCTGATGTTCCTGATGCTACCTGATTGAGTGCTTCACTCAACATATTTGTCCCTATCTTGCTATGCACCAAAGGATCCATCTAATCAGTAAGATTTTTACGTCGGAGCCAAATGCAAGGGGGTTTCTTATCTAAGGAAAAGCACATGGTTCCATTTAAATCAACTCTGGTTGCATTAAACTTTTCTGATTTTGGTTCTGGGCTAGGTAAACAGGGTGCATCCATATCACAGGAGGTGAAGAATAATGTGGGTAAAAGGGATGAATTAGCATGAACTGGTATTGGTACGGGCCATGCCCTTGTCACCGCCCAGAGTGTCATCTTTTTTGCATCTGTTTGAGTCACCCACAGCAGGATGATCAGCATCCACTGGGTTGTCTTCATCCTTCGCAGCGATCTTCAATTCTCTGGTCAGTCTTACTGGCACCCAGATTGGGTCCTCCTGGTCCTGTGGGAAAACACAAACAGCTCCCCTGGATCTGGCAATCACCAGATCCGGTCCACTCCATTTATTTTTTAACACATCTTTCCACTTTACTAGGGTGGATTCTATGGCACTCATGCTCGCATGTTTATCAGCAGGTGAGTGATCCTTATCGTCCAAGGTTAAAAAATTCAAGGTAAATGTTGCCAAGGATATAGCATTCCTTGGTAGTAGGCCATGGCCTATTCCTCCTTTTTGTTTTTGTAAAAGTTCCTTCAGGGAGCGATTAGCTCTCTCAACTATTCCTTGTCCTTGTGGGTTGTACGGCAGGCCGGTATGATGTTGAACACCCATGCGTTCACAGAAACCTTTAAATGTTCTGGATGTATAAGCCGGGCCATTGTCCGTTTTTAAACGCCGGGGCTTGCCCCAAGCAGCCCAAGCCTCCAAACAATGTGTTACCACATTGGTGACCTTCTCCCCAGTCAGGGGTGTGGCATGAATAACCCCTGAACAAGTACTGATACATGAACATATCAAAGGCGGGCACATGGGTGACGTCCATCTGCCAAAGGTCCCCGGGCTTAAGACCCCTAGGATTGACTCCAACATGAGGAGGATGATGAAAGGAAACACATGCTTCACAAGCCTTAACTATTTCCCTGGCATTTTGTCTGGTTATGCCAAATTTTAATCTCAAGACTTTAGCAGACACATGATATAATTGATGGAACTGCTTTGTGGCTGCTAAGGGGTCCATAATTAAAGATGGAAAAGCTTTTGTTGCAGCATCAGCTTGCGCATTAGCATCTGCCAAAGGGCCGGGCAAAAGGGAATGAGCTCTAATATGGGTAATATAGAAGGGATATTTCCTGCTCCTGATCTCTTGACAAAGAGCCAGGAAAACACAGGATACAGAACTAGTAGTTGATATTATTGCTGAGGCCTCTAGATAGCGGACCGCATTAACTACATAAAGAGAATCCGAATAAATGTTCAAGGGTCCTGGGAAGTTGCAAAACACCTCCAACACCATTTGACAGTCAACTATTTGCGGTCTGTCGGACTGGAAACATTTCGTCACTGTCTCTCCGCCCAGGATCACATAAGCTCCTTTGCCTGTGCTGGAACCATCAGTAAAAACTGTAACTGCCACTTCCAGCGGATGTGATGCTGTTATTTTAGGAAAAACCACCGGATGGTGCGTAATAAATTGTAACAATTTATCTGATGGATACTGATTATCAAATCTGCCATTAAAGGTGGTAATCAACATGGCCCAGTCATCTACGGTGGCACATAAAACTTGAATCTGTTTAGGATTATATGGCTGTATAAGCAATTGAGGTTGTATAGCGAAATATGTCAAAGACAATTTTATGCCTATCATAGCAATCGTAGCAACTGCTGCAGGATAATATTGAATAACCTTAGGGGTAGAGGCATGAGCATGGATCCACAACAAAGGTCCCTCCTGCCAGAGTACTGCAGTAGGGGCTTCTTCAGTTGGCAAGATACACAATGATAAGGGTTTGTTGTAGTCGATGTGTTGTAATTGTGCCTCTTCAATAGCCTTTTCCAGCTTTCTGAGGGACAACCTAGCTTCCTCAGTTAGATATCTGGGAGAGGTAACTCTGGAATCTCCTTCTAATATTTTAAACAGTGGCCGGAGTTCCGCAGTGGTTATTTTGAGGTACGGACGAAGCCAGTTTATGTCTCCCAGGAGACATTGAAAATCATTTAATGTCTTTAAGGCACCCACTCTTAGCTGTACCTTTTGACGGCGTGTATACTTTGGACATATAACAGCTCCCAAAAAACAGCCCACGAGATCTCTCTGTACCTTCTCAGGGGCTATTAACAACCCTCTGGCCTTAAGAGCTTCTGCTGTACTAGCAAATACTGTTTCCAACACATCATTGTATGGAGCTGCTATCAAAATGTCATCCATATAATGACACATCCTAACAATAGGATAAGCCTTTCGAATGGGCTCAAGTGCTAATTGGACATATAACTGACACATAGTAGGACTATTGGCCATTTCTTGAGGTAGTACTCTCCACTGAAACCTCTTGTCAGGTTCTTCATGACTGACAGATGGAATGGTAAAGGCAAAACGCTTACAGTCCTCCCTCGCTAGTGGGATGGAAAAGAAACAGTCCTTAATGTCAATAATAATTGTTGGCCAGTCCTTAGAAATGCTAGAGAGTAAAGGTAGGCCACACTGTACTGATCCTAACATTTGCATTTGTTGATTAACAGCACGAAGGTCATGTAAGAGCCTCCATTTGCCTAACTTCTTTTTAATAACAAAAATAGGAGTATTCCAGGGGGAATGGGAAACTTCTAAATGTTCCAGGGAGAGTTGCTCCTGGACCAGCGAGTAGGCGGCTTCTAATTTTTCTTTGGAAAGGGGCCACTGAGGGACCCAGACCGGAGTGTTTGTGGTTCAGGGTATACGAATGGCATCCTCAGTGGCCCCTATGAAAAACCCAGCCCCTTTTGCCCCTGATTTCCTACAGACTCCAGGGGGCATGTTATTTCCTGGAGGTTCTTTCTAAGTCCTTTCCTTGGGACATAACCCGCATCAAGCATAAGGCGCTGACTGATCTCAGAATAGTCAGTAGTAAGCCTCATTTTCATCTGCCTCAATATGTCCCGGCCCCACAGAGAGACTGGTAGACTGAGCACAAAAGGCTGTATTCTACCGGTCTGTCCTTCCTCACAAACCCAAACCAACTCTTTGGTGCTGACTTCTGGTGTATTTGCGTACCCCAGCCCTTGCAAGAGTTGTGAGGAAGACTGTAGGGGCCAGCGAGCTGGCCACTCTTCCTTTCTAATGATGCTGCAATCTGCCCCAGTATCCAAAAGGCCTTTGAAGTGTTTTCCTTCTATCTTTAGGCCTAGCATGGGTCGTTTATCGAGTTCCAGGGACAGATACACCATATCTACACCTGTGGATCCGAACCCCTTTTCTCCTCTAACGGTCTCTTTGGCAGGAAATTTGTTGTGTAAGCTTGGCAATATTAATATCTGGGCTATGTGATCCCCTGGCGAGATAACTGAGATTTCTCGAGGGGATGCACACATGAATTTAACTACTCCTGTATAATCTGTCTCTATGACTCCCGGAGTCACCACCAATCCCCTCAAGGCTGAGGAGGACCATCCCAACAAGAGGCCGACCGTGTCCTTTGGTAAGGGACCTCAGAAGTCAGATTCAAGGGGTCGCACCCCTATCTGAGGGGTTAGTACCATCCGGGTGGTGGCACAGATGTCCAACCCTGCGGAGCCTGAGGTTGCTCTTCTGGCTTCTGTGGGAAATGTTCTGTCGGACCCTGCAATGCCCCATACATTTGAGGGCCCTGGGGATGAGGGCCCCGTTTGCCATTTTTTGACCCAGGTGGTGTTGTTATGGGTCGCCCATTAATGTCCTTGACTGATCTACATTTATTGGCCCAGTGTTTCCCCTTTTTACATCGAGGGCATAAGCCTGGTTGACGGCCTCCCTCACCAATTCTCTGGTTTCCATTTGGGCAATTCTTTCTCACGTGTCCAGGTTTCCCACATTTAAAGCATGCTCCATTCTTTCCCCCTGTGGTCCTGGCAGCAGCTAGTACTGCAGCCGCTAAGCCTGCGTTGGATAATGGCCCTCCAATTTCTCTACATGCTTTCATCCAAGCCTGAAGGCCCTTCCCCTTCCAGGGCGTAATAGCCCTCCGGCAATCCTTAGTGCATTGCTCGAATATAAGCTGTTCGATCAAGGGCATAGATTGATCTGCGTCTCCAAAAATTCTTCCTGCAGCTTCTATCATACGAGCCACGAAGTCCGAAAACGGCTCTGTCGGCCCCTGAATAACCTTAGTCAAGTTGCCAGACACTTGCCCTCTATTGGGCAAAGACTTCCAGGCCCTAATGGCCATTTCATTAATCTGCTGATATACTAGTATTGGAAAAACTGTCTGGTTATTAATCTATTGCCCTTGTCCTAGCAACATATCAGCCGTCCAAGCGGCACTGCCATTAGTCGCATTAGTGCGGGCCTGTGCGATGGCAAGATCAGTATATATAGATTTAAAATCCAGGTACTGTCCTAAAGAAACACATGCTTTCACTGTGCTCATCCAATCAGCGGGGGTCATAGCTGACTGCCCTAAACGCTACACCAACCCTAGAGTAAAGCTGGCTGATACTCCGTAAGTCCGTGTAGCCTCCGCCAAATCCCTTAGTTGTTTATATCCTATTGGCTCGTGATATCTCTGTCCAGTATTGGGGTCTTGAAAAACAGGGTAAGCACTGGCCAATTTGTTCCAGGTGCTATGCTTGATAAAGGAAGCAGACGCCGCTGAAGGCGCTGTTGATCTTGACAAGAATCGTAGGACAGAGGCATAGTATATTCCGGACTATAACACTCTCTCTCGCACTGTGCCGCTGCTTCCTCTAAGTCTTGCTCCTCCGCCACATCCAACCAATCCTCCTCATCCAAAGATTGGTCAATAGAAAAATTAGCAAACTCATCCAAAGGTGGATATATACTTTTCTTTTCTGGAATTCCTTTTCTCCATTCCGAGAGCTATTGTCGCTCTCCTTAGTCCCTTTCCTTTTGATTCTGACTCTGACATGCTGTCCTGGTAGGCAGAGAGTGCTCTGCAGCCTTCCTTCAATGACTCAACACATTACCTTCCTTCAGACAAGCCCTCACTAATCTCCATAGGGGAAATGTCCCCCGTAGGAGTGTGCCCTGTTCTTTGGCTGCCTCAAGATCTTTACCCAATTTCTCTCAGCAGGGAAGATTAATATCCCCCGAACCGGCGAACCAAGGAGCTGCTTGATACACGTCCTCCAAGAACTTCCTCAAAGTTCCGTCCGAGACTTTCAGGTCTCGGGTTCTCAGTAGTCGCTGGAGCAGACGCAAAAATGAGCTCACACTCGCCGAACTGGAGGCAGCATTCCCCATGCTGTGTGCTTACCTATGCACAACTTATACACGGGGGAAATGCCGACCTATCTACGCTGGACTTACTTTCGCTTTGCCTATGACAGGTCCCAGCGGACACACTCCCGTCCCGGCTTATGACAGCGTAAGAAGAAACAGCACAACAAAACAGAAGAAAAAGGGCCAAAGCACAGATCAGTGGATCGACTCCCCCCCACCAGCAAGCACGTCAGGAAACTAATTTTTGGAGGACTTACCAGCGCCGCCACTCCGGATGTCCAAGTTCTGAATCCTCTCACTGACGCGAGGGTCTTTTGCCTGGTGTCTGTATGTCAAGGTCCCGGGTTTCGGCACCACTTGTGGCGCGCAACTCTGCCAGCAGAGAAGATGACCACAACAGGATTCTTCTTGGAACGTACTTTATTGGAGCGCAGAAGACTGAAGATAAGATGGAGGCAAAAAGACCCCGAGCCCGACCGCGCGGGGAATATATACAGCGCCTGGTCCGCCTATGATGTGCCATTGCTTGATTGGCTCAGCCCACACTGAGGCGACCGCGTGAGCAAGACGTGTGAACAACTGATAGGTGGAATTCAAACCACTCTTGGGCCAGAGGTGAGCGTGCACAGAAGTTGTTTACTAAATAGGGACAACTAGCAAATGGCAGCAACGGGCTTAGTGCCAGACCCTGAGAACATGACAGCGCCGTGGCGCGCTACATGTAACTACTCTGGTAGTTAGATATAAAGAAAATGGCTATAGCCATGTGTTGCATGCCTTTAATCCCATCCCTCAGGTGGAACTCTGTGAATTGGAGGCCAGCTGGTCTACCTAGTGAGTTCCAGACTATTTGGGTTACATAGACCCTGTCTGAAAAAAAGAACAAGAAAGACACACACACAGAGGTGTCTTTAGGAGCATTTTCTGTGATCATTTTTCCCCCTTAATTTCAGATAATTTGTGAATGCAATTAATTTTTTTTTATATTCCTTATTTATCCCAGCACTTACCTGTTTTGTTAGCTGTGTTGAAACTGTTGTTGCACATCAAGGCATGTGTTACAGGGCTGGGGATGCAGCTCAGTAATGGAATGCAGCCTTGCATTCCCTGGCCTCCTCCCCAAGTGAATCCATTCTGGATTATGGTAGTTTGTAGCAAGCATGGGACACAATCTCCAGGCTCTAGAGTTAGCTTCTGTGAGTGGGGTGAATTCACATTATGTCGTTGACAGGTCTTGTTTTCTTATAGTGGTTTTCTTTGAAGTATCCCAAAATCACCATCTATGTGGACACCTTGAGGAAATCTATGAAGTTTGCGTCATTTATAACTTCATGATACTCCTTAACAATTACCTAGCAATCCGAATCCCCAACACGATGCTCCACCTGCAAGCTAAAAATCAGCAACAGCATTTCCCCCCCCCCCCCCGTGCTGCTGTCCACCTTGGGCTATGGGAGAGTAAGTATGTTTGTCTTTAGTGAGCCTCCATGTGGGCTTTCAGTATCAGTCAGCTGTTTGTATTGTTTGTTGTTTTGTTTTCTTTTTATGTTGTGAGTGATCACTCCGGTAGAAAAGTTCATCAGTGTATTGTAAGAGAGAACCTTAGAAAACATTTAGTCAGCATCCTTTTTACAGCTGGGAATAAGAGCCTCCGTGATCTTGTCTGTGATCACACAGCTAATTGTCTCACTGCTGGGACAAAATGACTGCCAAGAGCAATGAAGGAACAGAGTTTGTGGGGCCAGTCCATTGTGGTGGGAAGGTGCGTAGTTGGTGCACCTGCTGTCAGGATGGCAAGGAAAGCCGGAGCTCAGCTCACCGCTTCCTCTGTGCAGTCCAGGCCACAGCCTGGAGAATATGCTGGCACCCTCGGTGGCTCCCTTGTCCCAGGAAATCTTTCTGTGAACACATTCTTACATATGCACAGGTACATAGGCACAGTTGATCTGCGCCCCAGTTTCTCTCCTGGGGTGTGTGTTAGAGGTTTCACTATCACTTCTATCAAAAATGTCTGAGATAATTGGGTCTATTTGGACTGTTGATGAGATCATTGGGTCCTGTTGATTTGAAGTATGTCATGGCAAGAGTGGGAAATGGAAAGACCAAGGTCCCAGTACTTTCTACTCCTTCTGTTCCACGCCTTTTTAAGTGACTTCAGTTTGGAGGCTTTGAGATGCTCTGATGCCACTGAATAGTTGAGCTTTGGTGTTCTCTTCTCTTGCAGAATACGGTATTATTGGTACAGATTTGGAGTGTTGCAGTACACTGTGGTCAAATCGATCACCACTGTGACAGCGTTTTAAGTGTGACCTTTCTGGAGCTGTTTTTTTTTTATCTTCTTGATACATGGCAGGGAATATAGCTCAGTTGATAAGAGTGTTTGCTTTGTATGCACAAAGCCTTGGGTTTAATTTCACAGAAACCAAGTGTAGTGATTCATGGCAAATAATCCTAGCACTTGAAGGTAGAGTAAGGAGAATTGAGAGTTCAAGGTCAGACTGGGCCCTGTCTTAAAAAAATAATTTATGTTCTTAAATGGGAAAAAAACAAGAAGAAAATCAATGTTGATGAATAATGTAAATCCATATATAAAATCTGGATTCTATTACAGTGAACAGTATAGGAATTGTTACGAGATTCACATCCTTTTGAGAGCAGACTGTAAAACACAAAAAATAAAATCTCCTTTGGGTTAACCTCGGAAACGTTCCCTAAAATTATCAAAAGTGTCAATTTATACGATTCCTCTGTTAGACCTCAAAGTTCTGCAGCTCACAAAGTAAAGACAGCCACATTAAAACAAACCAGGTCAGCTCTTTATTCTGCCCTCGAGCTGGAGTGGTTTATGGCTTATGCTTTGTTTGTTTGCTGCTTAGAAACCAGACGAGCACATAGCCCAGTACTTGTGCTAAAAATTACTTTTGGGGCAGGGGGATGGGGGACTGGGTCTGCAGATACGCATCAGCCAGGTAGTTTACAGGGAAAAGGTGAGCCGGAGTCAATGTTTATCAGTCACACTTTCCAAAATCAGGCCTTGTCTTTTGGAGTTAGTGATGATTCTCTAGTTTAATGATGCTGAGTTTGTCATTCCTTTAAGGTAGAAGGAATAATCATATCATACACATCTAGAAGAATGTTTCTCTGTCCGTGACCAGAGTTAAGAGATGATCCATAGCGCTGCTGAAGTAAATGGTCTCGGAATTCTTAAGTGTGTGTTCAGGGCTGAGAGCATACAGTGGTTAAAGAGCACCCCATACTCCTGCAGAGGACTCGGGTTCAGTAAAATCTAGGGCCCGTGTGGCCAGCACCCTTTTCTGGCCACCAAAGGCACAGCGTACACATGTGCACAGGTCTGCATGCAGTAAAACATTCATATACATAAAATAAGTCTCTAAAAGAGATATATTAAGATATGGGTTTGCTTGGTTAGTTATAACGTTGATTTTTGCCATTTTTAAGGGTATGTGAAACTGTTGGTGTCTACGATGAAGGGAACTTTAGTGTCTCCAACGCTTGGACACACTTGTTTATAGTAAATAACCTGTCACAATTCGTAAGTAAATCATCATTCCCCATAGCTGTACTAAGTTAGTTTCTGTGCTGAGTGTTATCATGCACTTTTCTTGAGAAAAATATTACCTTTTCATTTGTACATGGAACTTGAAACAGCTTTAATGTATATAAAAGTACAGGAATATGTTCATGAATAATTTGGTGATTACATGCACACCTGTTTGCCCTTGTTACTGCATAGCTGTGGGTAAAAGCATTGTGTGCTTCTAAATGAGCAGAACATAACACAGTCAGCCTATTCAGTTAGAGGGAAAGTCTAATTGGTGCAAAAGGATAAAGTTTAAATAAAAATGGAAGGATTCACCAGGTGGTGGTGATACAGTCCTCTAATCCCAGCACAAAGGCAAATCTCTGAGTTTGAGACTAGCTGGGTCTACAGAGTGAGTTACAGGACAGCCAGGGCTACACAAAGAAACCCTGTCTTAAAAAAAAAAAGAAAGAAAGAAAAAAGAAAAGAAAGAACTCAATCATCTAATCTGTATTTAGAATTAAAGGAAAATAAAGACTGAAGTTTTTTTGTTTTTTGATTTTTCTCTGTGTAACAGTTCTTCTAGCTGTCTTGGAACTTGCTTTGTAGACCAGGTTGGCCTCAAACTCACAGAGATCTGCCTGCCTCCACCTCCCAAGTGCTGAAATTAAAGGTGTGCACCACCACTGCCCTGCCAAGACTGAAGTTTTAAAAAAATATGGGTGCTGGTCTAGGAACTTAAGGGCTATAAGGAGTGTCTTTGGGGTGGTGCTTCCTACAGTGTAGTAACTGAAATACAGTGGCCCACACAGTGTTGGAAGTTTATAATGGTTCTGGGCACGGCAGCGCATGCCTTCAATCCCAGAAGGTGGGAGGCAGGGACAGGTGAATCTGAGTGTGAGGCCAGCTTTTTCTACAAAGTGAGTTCCAGGACAGCCAGTGTTACACAGAGAAACCCTGTCTCAAAACACCCAAAACAAACAAAACATTTTTTTAATGGAAATAAATGTGGTATGTCTCCAGAGATTTCCCTCATGTTTGCCTTCATGACCCATAGTCCTTTTTCTGGAAATGTAGTCTAAAGAAATGGTCAGAAGTGCTTTTGCCTTCTGGGATGTAATACCCATGATAAGAAAGAACTGGAAATGCTCTTCTTTGTGGGCATAGTTTGTTCTTCCCATTGGCATTTAGATAGATTTTGAAACACACAAAAGTTAGCTACTTTTAGTTGAAAACAATATTGGGGAACAAAATTTTATTTTAGTTCATGACAGATGTTAGAAAATTGGGTTGTGACTGGTGGAATATGGAGTGTTTGCCTAGCACACATAGCCCTGGGTATGATCCCAGCCTAACGGGGTAACAGTTCATATGTACAGAGAAATCGCTCAGTGCTGAGAGTCAGTTTGTTTTGGTTTTTGTTTTGGTTTTTGTTGTGCTGTTGCTTTTGAGTTTTTGAGACAGGGTTTCTCCATAGTTTTGGAACCTGTTGTGAAACTTGGTCTGGCCTCGAGGTCACCGAGGTCCACCTGCCTCTGCCTCCTGAGTGCTGGTATTAAAGGTGTTTGCCACCACCACTAGGCCCTCAATTTCTTTTTTAACAGTACTAGAGCTAGAACCCAGGGCCTGTGAGTGTAGAGCATGCAGCTTGCTTGGCCCTGACTCCACTGCAAGGATCTGAAGAAGGATCCTTACTGCTTTCCTGTCCTGCAGTAGTTTAAATGAGCATAAAGTGTCTTATCATTTTAATGGGGAAAGTAAGCTTTCAGAGATGCTTCTTGCTGTTGAAGTCCTGGTGGGTTATTAGAACTGACTCTAACGTCACGAACATTTATTCTAAGAAGTCAGGCCAGCTGGACTAACAGACTGCTCTCAAGGAAATGTGTATGATGTAGATTTCATGGTCACAATTTTATTGAAACTGTACTTATTTAATGTGTTAATTTATAAACTGTGTGTGTTGTATAAATGTTACACAAGAGACTAGCTAATAATAATACTAATTGAGTTTTTATAAAAGTGATGGTAATTTGTGTTTAAAAGCTTAACAGGTATGTTTCCCTTTTGACTGAAGGAAATCTTTTCTTCTGTTCATGTCATTCATTTGTTTATTGCTTAGCTTACAGTACTTAGAAACATGTTCAGAAAAAATGTTATATATGTCCTGAGAAATTTCACATGTATATTTCTACAGTAACATAGTAAAAGCACTAAAACATTGACTAATCAGCCTTAAGTTCCACCTGGAAAGTTCCTGTAGAGCAGGCTCTGGTTCGGCTTTAATAGTCAGTCCCTGTCTTCCTACTGTAGACTGATGAATGTTGCTTTTGTTTCTAGTTTGTCATTTACTGCCTCTGGCTGTTTTACAAAGTGCTGAAAGAAGAGTTCAGCCCTTTACAACCATTTTGCTAATTTCTTTGTATCAAACTGGTAGTTTTTATCTCATTCTGGTAAGTATTGCGTGCTCTTAAATATTCTTTCTTTATAAATGCCAATAAAATTGTTAAGGGAGTTTTTTTACAGTAATGTAAAGACAATGCCAGACTCAGTGGTGCCTACCTGTGGTCCAAGCCCTTGGGAAACTGAGGGAGGACCACCAGTTCAAGGCCAGTCTGAACTAGGCAGATGTCCTTGGGCTGGAGAGAGGCTCAGCAGTTAAGAGTTTGCTGCATATCCAGAGGACCATAGTTTGTCCCCAGCAGCCATGTCACTCTAGTTCAAAGGACCTGAAGCCCTCTTCTGACCTCTGTGACACATGCACATACTTGCAAAGTCTCAGTCTCTTCTCCCCTCCCCCTCTCTCTCACATATAAAAAAAATTATTTATTTATTATGTATACAACATTCTGCCTCCATATATGCTTGCAGGCCAGAAGAGGGCAACAGATCTCATTACAGATGGCTGTGAGCCACCATGTGGTTGCTGGGAATTGAACTCAGGACCTCTGGAAGCTCTTAACCACTGGTCTCTCCAGCCCCTGAATTTTTTTTCTAAACCCATCCGTTTAGCTTTTGTAAGATTTAGAAAAACAGGCCTGGAAAGATGGCTCAGCAGATAAGAGCCCTTGCTATTCTTTCAGAGGATCTGGGTTTAGTTCCCAACACCAACAAAGTTAGTGGTCCCAACCCTCTGCAATTTCAGATCCAGGTGATTCTAATTCGCTCTTCTGGTATCTGCAGATACTCTACTTGTATATACACATGCAACTAAATATTAAAAAATATTTTATTTTTTAATGCAACACACAAAACTAAATATTAAAAAATTGTTTTTAAAAGTATTTTTAAAACACAATCTTAGTCCTGTGTGGTGGTATATACCTGTAGTCCCAACACTCAGGGTAAACCAAGAGAATCTCACATTGAGTTTGATGACAGCCTGCTCTCTATAGCAAGTTGTAGATTAGCCTATGCCACCGTGTGTGATCTTGTATCTAAACAATCAAAGAAGTAGTCAGACGGCCACTATGGCATTTAAAAGATGAAGATAATTTGAGATAGCCTAACTATCTTGATACCATCCTTAAAATTATAGTTCTGCTGGGTGTGGTAGTGTACCCTTTAATCCCAGCACTCCCCGGGGAGGCAGAAGCAGGTGGTTCTCTATGAGTTCAAGGCTAGCAGGGTCTACATAGCAAGTATGAGGCCAGTCAGAGGTACATAGTGTGACCCTGTCTCAAAATGAATAAAATAAACTGTTTAAAATTATGATTGTCATGAATAAAACAGTATCAGTTTAGGAGAAGACATTTAATGGTGTGAGGAAATGTTTATCAGTGTGTGTCCTTTAAAATACAAGGTAGGGATGGAGATACATTTGAGTGTCCGCATAGTGTAGACAAGGCCCTACTGCCTGTCCTCGGTGTCACAAAACAAACAAACAAACCTAGACATGGTGTTAGATTAGTAATAGGCTAGGTAATAAGAGTTACATAGACAAATCTATCCAGTTTAGCAGTTCAGTAAGGGGAAAAGAGAAAAAAATTCATGGAATTGCACTGCCAGAGCAATGATTAGCATCTGAGGGCACACATCATGTGCAGTCTTCTACAGACGTAATTTATGCTAGAAAAACTTCTGGAACTCAACAGCATTCTAATTCAGATAACCCGTAAGCTGGCAGGATAGCTCAGCAGGGAAAGGCCCTTGCTGTGCACACCAAAGAATTGAGATTGATCCCCAGCACCCTTGTAAAAGCAGAAGTAGAGAACAGAGCCGCCCTCAGGGACCCTGCCACACTGATCAAAAAGGAGGGGAAATAAGACAGAGTAGTAGAGCCGTGGCATGGGTCAGCAGGAAGAGAGGCTTGCCGTTGCCAAGCCTGACGAGGGGAGTTCCACCCAAGAGCCCACGGTAGAGGGAAAGAAACGGCACCAGCGGGTTGTCTTCCGATCTCACATACACGGCTGAAAATAAATAGTATTTTTTTGATCCTAGTAATTATCCAGGTGTGATGGCACGTGCCTTTAGTCTCAGCACTTGGGAGGCAGAGGTGGCCAGATCTCGGGTTCAAGACCAGGTTGGTCAACATAGCAAGTTCTAGAACAATCAGGGTTGCATAGAAAGACCCTGTACCTAAATAAATAAAATAATAAAGTGCTAGTAGGCCCATATAAACACACTGCTAGAACGCAGAATCTAATTATTTGTACCTGGTTTCAAAACAACAACAAAAAAGATATGTAAGTCAAATGCTGAAGTTCTGAGAATACATAATGAAATTCATCTTATGAAGCTAATACATTTGTAAGGCAAGGTGCATATATTTAATGTAAACACAGTTTGTTTGGGAGTGTGTTCTGTAGGCAGGATAGTTTGGAGTCCTAGGATACACTGAGGCCTTAACTGTTTGTGGTTGCGTATTTTAATCTTTTTGTGTATATGTTATGTATGTGTTTATTGTGAGTGGGAACATGCCCATGTCATGTGTGCATATGGAGATGAGGAGCTTTGGGTGTCCATGTCTTACATTGAGGTGAGGGTCTCTTAATTGTTCACTGTACACACTCAAGGCTTGCTGGCCTGCGGTCTTCCCCGGACTCTGTCCCACCTCTCAGCTCCCCTCAGGAACGCTGGTTTACGTGTGTGTGTGCTACATGCCAGCCTTACCTGGGTTCTGTGCTTCTCATTTAGGACCTTCCTCACTCTTGTACAACAAGCGCTTTGCCCACTGAGCCACCTCCCTAGCCCCTAATCGCATAAAACAGCCGGTCATTTCATGATTTAGATTTGACATTTACCTCTTCTTGACATCCAGGCAAGCAGTACTAATCAGTGTATTACTAAAATCTGGCATAATTTCAAAGATACATGTGATGGAAGGGCAACGTCCTGAAGCTGTGGCCACAGGCCTGCAGGTAAGTAGGGCTGTCTCCGAACTCAGGGGGTGTTACTGTTTAAGCTATTTAATGCAGTGATGCCCAGAACCTGCCAACGTGCAAACAGTGGGCATGACTGCTAGCTTACTATGTAGTGAGGAGCGAGAACCTGAGAGAAATGGCCTACAGGGACTCATGGGTACTGATTTTATTCCTGGTCCGCTTATGTCTGCATGGTTTCTTTCAGTGCTTGTGTACTGCATTGAGAAATTCTTGAGTGAGGGAAAGCAAAAGAGATGCAAACTTTGCTTGTCATGTTATGAAGTGGGGAAAAATGTTGAAAAGGAATATAATCAGGATTCTATTTCAAAGTTATTGACACTCTTAACTTTGAAAAGTTAACAATTTGAAATATTAGATCGAAGCCCAAAGATGTCTGATATTTGTGTGACTGTTGTAGGATGTCCTCATCTGCATCGAAATGCTTTTCATGGCGATTGGAAATCATTATTTGTTTTCATATAAGCCGTATATAAAGGAAGGAGAGGAAGGCTCATGCTTCGACTCCTTCGTAGCAATGTTTGATGTGTCTGATATCGAGCATCACATTGCCGAGGACATGAGATATTTCGGTAAGTAACAGCTGTTTAACTTCTGTTAGTGTAAGTGTGTATATTGGGAAGCTAGGTTTGTGTATTGTGCACATGGGGTCAGAGATGAAGCTCAGGTGTGGTCCCTCGGGATGTTCAGCTTGGGTTTTGGAACAGGGTCTCTCGCTGTCCTTGGGCTCAGCTAGGATGGCTGACCAGAGAGCCCCAGGGATCCTATCTCTGCCTTGCTAGCACGGGGACTGCAAACATGCCCACCTTTGTACCCGTGCTGAGGATCGAACTCAGGTCCTCATGCTTGTGTGGCATCCTGACCCAAATACGTAAGATAAGGTCATTTACTCTAGTAATTTAAGAAATGAGAAAATATGGAAAGCAGTGCCATGATACAGGCTCTTCAGATTTGGGGAAGACAAAAGGGGAAAGGGAGTGGTTATAGAATTATGTATACAATGATAAAAATAACTTTTGGCTATTAATTTTATATTGTCTTATAGGAAGAACTGTGCGGGGTTATCCTAAAAAAAAAATAATGTTTTCCCGAAGACCCAGAGCATACTGAACACACAAGTCTCTTTTCCCCAACACCAAGTGATACAGGTTCTCCAGGTTCAAGGTCATCCTCACCCCATGGCGAGTATCAGGGCTTTGGACATACGATCACTCCCCAGAATGCAGCTGTTGCATTCCATCTCTGACCAAGACATCCAAGAGGAGCAGGGCCCTCCTGACGATCCAGACTATGAGTCTTCCCAGGACACGCTCTCTGAAGACCAACTGTTTGAAGAAGCCCTCAATTACCTGCCCGGACAAGCAGAAGAAGCTCCTTGACATATCCCACAAGGCCTCAACCCTACCAAAAACAATAGGCATCTGAGGAAAACTGGATGTAGGAGAGGGTTGTTTTTCATAAAAAAAAAAAAGCACAATAATTGTAACACCCCATTCTGTGTTACACCCTGGGTACAGTTTGTGTGCCACTGTACCTTATGCGAGTCGGGCAAGGGCCTGAAGATTGAAAGAACACACAAAGAGACCAGGGTCATTCGAAAGGAGATCAGCGGAATGACAGTTTATTCAGACTTGGGGAAGTCCTTAAGTACCTAACTGCTGCACAAGGACCTCCGCCCAGGCAGGTGGAAAATTACCATACCAACAAAGGAGTCAATGCCCTACAGCTAATCACCAGGCGGGGCAGGAAGTGCACAGGAACAAACAGGATGCTTAGTTAGCTGACCAGAAACTGTCCTCAAGATGCACCCAGAAACAAGGGCATACCCGGGCCCTACAGGTCCCCCTTTTATATAAATTATATGACTAGGCCTGTCTTGGGTGGCATTGGACATCAGGCAATACCCCTTACCCGTCATGGGAAAGCATCCAGGTCAAAACACATTTCCTGTCTTAGGTTGGGGCAGCCCCCCCAAATTTTTTTCGTCATTGGCTCACTAGTCATCCATCACCAAGTTCAGCCAGATTTGTGCTGAAAGATTCTCTGGGGCAATAGCTAAGAGGACTTGCCACGTGGCAACATTGTCCTGAGCTTGCCTTTGGCTCTGGCACCATGAAACCATGAAGATGATGCTCCAGCATAGATAAGCACTCCTTAAGAAGACTGTGCCTGCTCAATCCTTAATAAGTCTGCCCAAATTGGAGCCCTTTAAGTATGGTCTCAGCGCCGGTGAAAGGAACCCTAGAATAATCTCAAGAGCCAATTTGTAAATTGTATACCCCAGGGCCCGTGAATAACAGCAATAAGCCTATTACTGTAATATCTAGCAGTGGTCTTTAACCACAACCAAGAGCAAAATTAACTGTAATATTTATTTGTAAATTTAGCTCAATTAGAATGGCCAAGGCATTTGCAACCTGCCCAGAGAAGGTATCCTTTGTGGTAGCAGGAAGCAACTGACTGACTAATGAAAAATTCCACCCAGGCAGGTGAAAAATTACCATACCAACAAAGGAGTCAATGCCCTACAGCTAATCACCAGGCAGGGCAGGAAGAACACAGAAACAAACAGGATGCTTAGTTAGCTGACCAAAAACTGTCCTCGAGATGCACCCCAAAACAAGGGCAGACCCGGGCCCTACAAATAATAATTGGTTGTCTAGTGTCAAATGGTCAGCTCCTAAAAACAAATGCAGGTAGATTATACAGACTGAGCAGGTTATATTTAGAAATATATATGCTATACATATATACATACAATAACAATGAGAAAAGAGGTCATGAATTTGAAGGAGAGCAGGGAGGGATATATGGAAGAGTTTGTGGAAAAGGGAATGGAGAACTATTATTATATTCTCAAAAAAAAATAAAATATCATACCATAAATTTATTTTACAAAAGCAAACCAAATGAGTGAACAGGACTTGATCCACCACATTCTACAAGAGATGGCATCTGCCTACACCCAGATTCAAACAGCCTGCGGTCACAAGAGATGGCATCTACACACATTCACAGATTCAGACAGCCCTGGTCACAGCTGCCTGCTGGGAAGCCTGCTGGGAAGACGGCAATTGTGCTGGACAGGCACCTTTTCCTGTCTTTCTTTCCATGCATGGCCCCAACACTGTATTGGCTGCCATATCTAGAGCTCCCATAAGGGCAGGACAAGTATATAAATTAAAAGCTTCTGCAGAGCAAAGAAAATGTATCAGTGACACAGAGCAGCAGCCTACATGCTGGGACAAAGACTTACAAACAGTAGCTACTTAAAAGGAGTTAATAGCTATTAAAAAAAAGCAAAAAACTCATACAGCTCAGTAATAGAAAAGTTGAACAAACATTTTAATAAAACAAAAATGGCCAGCAGGTGCTGTCTGTTTCTTCCTGACTGTGGACAATATGACAAACCTCCTCACATAGCTGCCACTATGCCACAGGACTGTATCCCTCTGTAGGCTTTCACGCTATCTGCACTGAGAGCTGTGCACTTGGCTCCAGCCAGGTCTCACATCAAGGCTTGTTTCTTTGCTGCTTTTAGTGCAGCCCCTTCATGTGGAATGTCCTTCTGTATATGTGTTGCTTTTATTGGTTGTTGAATAAAGTTGTTTCAGCCAATGGCTTAGCAGAGTAAAACCAGGCAGGAAATATATACAGAGATACAGAAAGAGTAGGCAGAGCCAAGAAGACACAATGTAGTTGCCAAAGGAGAAAGGCACTAGAACCTTACTGGTAAACCACAGCCTCATGGTGATACATGTTAATAGAAATGGGTTAATTTAAGATGTAAGAGCTAGCTAGGAATATGTCTGAGCTGTTGGCCAAACAGTGTTGTAGTTAATGTTAGCAGCAAATGCCTTGTAGCTCTTTTAAGAGGCCCTGCCACCAAA
This sequence comes from Chionomys nivalis, assembly GCF_950005125.1. Taxonomy (NCBI): domain Eukaryota; kingdom Metazoa; phylum Chordata; class Mammalia; order Rodentia; family Cricetidae; genus Chionomys; species Chionomys nivalis. Next base: position 48,936,779 of record NC_080106.1, read on the forward strand.
CACTCAAATGCTGTTTATAAGCAGTCATCAGCATGCTTCTTTGTGGTGGCATGGACCTAGAAACTAGACTGAGCTGTGGTAAAAAAAAAAAAAAAAAAATGTGGCTCTCACCAATACCCCCTCCATGAGGCAGGACTCTCAGGAAGCCAAGGAATAAGACAGATCCAGTCACCAAAACTGCAGCACTAATCCTAGCCATATCACTTAGCAGATGAAAGACTCAAGGTCAGAAAAAGACAAAGGTATACAAGACAGATGCAGACAAAAAAGATACTCTAAATGGTTTACAGTGTGTTTAAAAATATACATGGGGCCGGATCCCAGCACTTGAGAGGCAGAGGCAGGTGGATCTCTGTGAGTTCGAGGCCAGCCTGGTCTACAAGAGCTAGTTCCAGGACAGACTCTAAAACTACAGCGAAACCCTGTCTCAAAAAATCAATACACGGGGCTGGAGAGATGGCTCAGCGGTTAAGAGCATTGCCTGCTCTTCCAAAGGTCCTGAGTTCAATTCCCAGCAACCACATGGTGTGATGGAGGTGGGTCATCTTTCTATCTGTTGTTTCATTGGTTAAGTAATAAAGAAACTGCCTTGGCCCCTTTAATAGAACAGAAAATTAGGTAGGCGGAGTAGACAGACAGAATGCTGGGAGAAAAAAGCCGAGTAAGGAGTCGCCATGATTCTCCCACTCCAGACAGACGCAGGTTAAGATCTTTCCTGGTAAGCAAGCTCGTGGTACTACACAGAATATTAGAAATGGGTTAGATCAATTGTAAGAGCTAGCCAATAAGAGGCTGGAGCTAATGGGCCAGGCAGTGATTAAAAGAATACAGTTTCCGTGTAATTATTTCGGGGCATAAGCTAGCCATGTGGGCGGCTGGGTGCCGGGGACGCAGCCCCGCCGCTCATATTACAACAATGGTGGCTCACAACCATCTGTAATGAGGTCTAGTGCCCTCTTCTGGCCTGCAGGCATACACACAGACAGAATATTGTATACATAATAAATAAATAATAAAAAAAAACAAAAAACAATACACACACAGAGGCTTGGGAGAGAAAAGAAAAAGGATATAAAATGGTCTAAAAAAAGAAAAAAGAAATAGAGTAGTCGGATGTGGTGGCACACGCCTTTAATCCCAGCACTTGGGTTGCAGAGGCAGATGGAGCTCTGTGAGTTCAAGGCCAGCCTGGTCTAGAGTGAGATTCAGGACAGCCAGGGCTACACAGAGAAGCCCTTCTCAAAAAACCAAAAGTTTAAAAATAAAAGAAATAGAGTAAAAACAAAACAAAAAAAGCCACATAAAGATGGAAAATACACAAAGAGTCTGGATTGTGTATATTATTATGTTTTCTTTGAATTTTTGACTGTTAATGAGTTAACTGCTGAAAACATTTGATTCTAAGGCTACTAAGCCAAACCAACATTTATATTTTAAAAGTATCTTGACTTTAAAATTTGAGTCAAAGGATATGTTACTTTGGAAAAGAGGTTCTGCTTTTGTTTTCACAGATGAGAACCTGTGGATTCCTTCTAGGTTAGTGTGGTTTGATGGAACAAGACCCCCAGAAAGGTCTCTGAACCCTAAAAATACTTTGTCCACCAAACAACAGGAAGCAGTTTGGAGAAAACTACGCCCAAATTCCCAAATGATTGCTTATAAATGTTTTATTTTCATTTAAAGAAGGTTGTTTATAAATAATTAATGGTCACAGTTAATTTCTAAAAAAAAAAAAAGGGGGGAGATGATAGTATGGATTTTGGTTTACTGATACAAGATTAAAGTCAATTTTGTAATATGTATATTTCTACTCTTGTTTAAAGTACTATGTTTATATAGCTCATTTAAAAATGTAATATATAAATTAGAAATTATGGGTTAATAGTCATGTATACTAGTTAAACTTGTAGCCATGGTTAGGTTTTCTAAATATACAGAAATATATTTCAGTTACATAGATAATCTTCAGCACTTCAAAGACCTATGGAATATGGCATTTAAAATGTTTTAAGAACCTAGACTTTTCTTGAGAGTGAGACATGTCTGCTTCTGGCAACACAAATCACTTCAGAGAGGTTGATGGGCACTAAAGAAATTCATTATAGAATTTTCCTTCAGTGTGACAAGGTTAGCTATTTGGGCAAGAAACTGCTCTTGCCTGGACAGCTTGATGGTATGCTATATAAACTATACATGCAGGACCTACAGAAAAGTGCTGAACTTTCCAAGATGAGATGGTACTTCAGAGTTCCTGCTTCATAGATGAAACTGCCAGGCATTCTGCAGGACACACAAACTTTGCCAGTACAAGGCATAACAGATCTTCAAATTTCCTGCTTCACTGAAAAGTCAGCTGGACATTATGGGCCTATAGGCTGAAGATGTATGCCCCAATATTACAAGAGAATTTTGGGTGACTGTCCAGGTAGTGAGATGACTCTGTCACTTCTAGAGTTTTAGAAGTTGCTTACAATGCACTTCCTGTTTACTTAGGTCATATTATATCCTTCTGGGGTCTTTGGTTGAGTTGAAAACAGATAATTATAAATTTTCTTAGTTATTATAAAAGAAAAATTAGAAATAAAACTTTTGGCACACAAAACAGGATAGATAGAATAGTTTTCTCAATTTACCACGTGTAAAAGGACTAAATAGTTTAAATATAATTCTTGCTTGATCAATGTTTTTTATATGTAATTTTACTATGTTAAAGTTAAAACCTTCCTTTTTAATTAGACAGAAAAGGGAAGATTATGTGGGATGTCCTTCCTATATGTTGCTTTTATTGGTTGAGTAGAGCCAGGTATAAAATCCGAACAGAGATATAAAGAGAGAGCAAGCAGAGTAAAGAGAAGCCACGTAGCTGCCAGAGGAGAAAAATGCCAGAATATTACCAGTAAGCCACAGCCTCATGGCAATACCTAAATTAATAGAATAGGTTCATTTAAGATGTAAGAGCTAGGTAGGAATGTCTAAGCTGTTGGCCAGTGTTACAATTAATACAGTTTTGTGTGATATTTGGTTCTGGGTGGCCGGAAAAGAAAGCACAGTCTCTGTTTACAGACCCTGCTCAGAATAATTTGCAAATTAGACATTATCAGTAACTGCAAGTTTATTTCAAATTAAGACCCCAGCTGCCTCTGTGAAGGCATAAGTCACAAACAATCCCACACCAGTTAGGAATTATGATTAATAGAATGGTTATTTATTTAAAGGGGAAAACTTACAGATCACCGTCCCAGACAAAAGCCCTCTGCACAGTCAGGAAAGGAGCCTAGTCGCCGGAAGCAGAGCCGAAAGCCAGAGAGAGAGGAGAGGGAAGTGGTCGCTTTTTAAAAGGGAGAGAGACCACACACCAATGGACTGGTATCTCAGAGGCTATTGGCTGAAGGAGCGGAAGGAGCTCCCACAACACCTCTGTGTCTCTGCAACCCAAGGCACGATATGAACCATACTCTTAAGGAAATTCAGCAAGTGTCAGTCACACTAAAAACCTGGCCAGCAGAATACTTATAGACTATGCAAGTGTTTGAAACAAAAACTCCTTGGATTCAGTGACCTGAAGACCAGAATAGAGCCTGAGTCTGCGAGGGAGAGCTTGGATACAAACTACACAGCATGCTGGACACTGGATATTTACAGCCAGCTTCCTGAAGGCTTAACCAGAGCTGAGACCTCAACATCTGTAACCCAGACTTCAAAAGAGAAGCCCAGAAGCAAAAAACATTCCATTCCAAACAGAACCTTGAGGGCAGTGGAGCACTGCAGGGGGGCAACACCCATGACTGTGACCAATAACTAGGACCCTAGCAGTGAAATGCACAAGAGCATGGCAGGCTTCTGGGAATCAGGACAAAAATGCCAGACTTGAGACTGAATAGAGCCAACAGGATGGACAGAGTTCATATGGTCACGATCCAGCACTCTCCGCATTTATTCTACTCTATTTTCCTTTCTCAAAACACCCAGGCTCGACTGGCTTGTGGGTCTCTGTGTCCGCCTAAAAGCTGGGAATGAACTGTCCTGTTACCTGAGACTTTGTATTTCCGTCCTCACTCCTCCACTAGCCAACACCAGTCTCGCTCTTCCCTTTCCCCCTCACACTGAGTCCACAAGGTACCGGTGCTCTTTACTTCCTGAAATGGTGTTTAAGGAATGGTGGGTTTTTATTTGGCTATGACAGTATTTTCATAGTTGACCTACCCCTTGATATAACAAGCAGATATTGTTGCAGACACTACTGTCAGGAGTACTGGGGACCAGGCCAGGGCCAAGCAACCTAGCAGAAGAAAACGACAACCTGGCCTTGTTATACCTTTATCCCTCTTGAACACTGCAAACTTTCACTCCAAAAATAAAGATGACATAATTTTTAAAAATTCCTTTTATCAGTGTTGGTATGTCAGTGTGCTCAGTGCCGGTGATCTGAGGCGAGTGTTGGATCCCCCAGAGCCGGAGCTACACATGGTTGTGAGCCATATATTGGTGCGGGAACCAAACTCAGGGCCTCTGCAAGAGCAAAAATGTTCTTCAATATCATTATCAAACTATCTCTCCAGTATTTTGTGTGTATGGGTATTTCGCCCGCATGTAAGTCTATGCACCAATGGGCATGCCTGTTGCCCACGGAAGCCAGAAGAACACATCAGATCCTCGGGAACTGGGATTGCAGAATGCTGCGAGCTGCCATGTAGATATGAAGATTCCAACTCGGGTCCTTTGCAACATTAGCCAGTGCTCTCAACTGCTGAATCGTGCTCTGTAAGATCAGCCAGTGCTCTCAACTGCTGAATCAGTCAACAGTCTAACAACAGAGGATTAAGTTCAGAGCAAAAACACAGGAAAGAAACTAGAATACCAAGACAGTACAGCTATGTGAAAAACTATCAAACCCATTAGTAACTACAGCTAGTGAGAGCACATTAAATGAAATCCCAAGAATCAAAAAGATTTTTAAAATAAATATTACAACTACATTTAAAAAAAAGTAAGAAGACACAAACTTCTGAGTTTCAAGAGAACATTAAAGAAGGAAATCAGGATAAGATATAAAAGAAACTGAAGAAAAACCAAACAAGTAGAAATTAAAATTGCAATAATTCAAATAACAAGATCTGTGGAAAGATTCAGCAATCCAAAGGACCATGAACAGGACAACAATATCCAGGCCTAAGGACAATGAGGAATTGGATGTTCATTAACAAAGATACATTAATTTAAAAAATACGCCTGGGCTGAGCTGTGGTGGTGCACACCTTTAATTCCAGCACTTTAATCCCAGTACTCAGAGCAGACGCAGGCAAATCTCTATGAGTTTGAGGCCAGTCTGGTCTACAGGGCTAGCTCAGGACACCCAATGCTACACAAAGAAACCCTTTCTTGAAAAACCAAACATATATGTGTGTGCGTGTGTTTCTGTGTGTATGTGCATGCCTGAAACATGCAGGATTCACGAGGAACTATGAAAGGACCAAATCTATGAATTGTAGACAGGTAAGTTTCATGTCAAAGGAACAGGAAAATATTTTTCATAAAATGACAGACAGCAAGAAACTGCACCTCATCTGAGATGCTCATACAGGTACTTGTTATCTTATGGTCAAAACACTAAATATACACAAGGGAAGTCTATCTAAAGCTGCAAAAGAGAAAAGTCACATTATAAAGGCTGACTCATCAAAAAAGCAAATTCCTTAACAACATTTTAAAAGAGGAGAGTTAGGAATGAAGTATTTCAAGGTCTGAAAGATAATAACTTCCATCCCAGACTCCTATACCCAGTGTGGTGACTGAACGGAAATGGTCTCCACAGACTCATAGGGAGTGGCATCATTTGAATTAGGACATGCAGCCTTGTTGGAGTAGGTGCAGCCTTACTGGAAGGTGTGTCACGGAGGGTGGGTTTTGAGGTTTCAGAAGCTCAAGTCAGACCCAGTGGCTCACTCTCTTTCTGCAGTCTGTGGATCAGGATGCAGAACTTTCAAATCCTTCCCCAGCACCAGGTCTGCCTGCACACTGACATGTTCTGCTATGAGGATTGTCTCAGTTTCTACTGCTGCAGTGAAATACCTAAAGTCTAGTGGGGTGTGTGGCGGGGATTATCTGGCTTACACTTCAGCACTGTCGTTCATCATGGAAGGAAGTCAACCACGGCAGCATCCTTGAAGCAGGAGTTGATGCAGAGGCCATGGAGGAGAGCTGCTTGCTTACTGGTTTGTTTCCCAGGGCTTGCTTAGCCCACCTTTTTATAGAACCCAAGACCAACAGCCCAGGAATGGCACCACCCACCATGGGCTGGGCCCTCCCCCCACTGATCACAAGATGAGAAAATGCCTTACAGCTGGATCTCATGAAGGCTCCTTCCTCTCTGATGACTAGCTTGGGTCAAGCTGACAGACAAAACCAGCCAGTACAATGATAATGAACTATAGACCAGTCCCAATTAAACATGATCATGGTGTCTAACCTAAGACAGAGGTCCAAACGCTATTGCTTTAGAAGGGGTGAGGCGCACAACACAACATGGACAGACTGTGGAGCCAGTTTATCAGAAAACACTAGTAGGAATCTTTTGGCTGGAAGAAAACAAACGCACCCAAGAGGCTATGGAAACAGACACAGTACGGCTGTGCCACAACAAATGAAGAGCAGGAGAAAGCGAACATTAGAGAGACAGGATCGAGGTGCTTCTAACTGACAACTGAACAGCAATGCTCCCAAATCCACAAAGACACAGACAAGCCCCTTGCGGTCAAAATAAGGATCTACTATTTGTTGTTTCCACAAATGAGCCACCAGTATAAACTGATGGTACTACACGGTGCCATGATGAAATGGTGTTCCAAACAAATGGAACTATAAACAAGCAAAGTGCCACTGTTTTAATGCCTGACAGAGCCAGGCAGTCACAAGGTCTAAGATGTGATTGTTTCTAAGGCAACAATCTATCAAGAGGACATTACAATTCTAAACTTCTATGCACCCAGCACATGTGCACCCATTTCACAAAACAAAACTACTAGATGTAAAGTCAAAGATGAGCGGTAGGAAGATGGCCCCAGTGACTAGAGGGCTTCCACAAAGGAGCAGGAGCAGCATCCAAGCTAGACAGCTGTGGTGGTTCTCTGTCACTCAACACTGGAGGAGAGCCAGGGTCCACAAGGCAAACCGGCTTGAAAAGACTTTGCTATTGGTGCTCTCTGGCTTCAGCAAGAGAACATACCTCAATAAACGATGAACGAGGGAGAGAGACACAGTATCAACTTCAGGGTTCAGTATTCACAGGTACATGCTGTGTGTGCACACTAGCACATACATGTACTAGCACACAAGCCACATGCAAATAAAATTTTTAAATCAAACAAAAGGTCACAAATTAATCCCGACACACAGTGGGTGACTTTCTCAGCAGCAGACAGGTCATCGTGTCAGAAGGTACACACCAGAGTTAACTGACATAGCAACAGAGCCTATAGTCCATTCCAGCACTTCAGGACAGACATTCTCAGCAACCCGTAGGAACGGCTCTAAAATAGGCCATAATAGATCATATAATAGGACATAAACATAGGGAACTTGAAATAACTTTTATTTTGATCAAAATGTTAAAAAACTAAAAATCAACAGCAAGAGTAACTACAGAGCATGCAAACTTGTAGAAACTCAACAACACACCATTGCCATTGCACTGGCATTGAAGAAATCAAGAAGGAAATCAGAGAGCAGGAGAATCAAAGCCAAAGAAAAACAACAAACTAAAACCTACAGGATACAACAAAAGCATTTCTAAGGGGAAAGTCGTAGCTAAACGTGCCCACATTTAAAAAAAAAAATCAGAGAATCTCAAAGAAAAATGAACCTTAGAGTCTTGGGAGAGTAAGAACAAGCCAAACCCAGACAGCAGTGGATGGAAAGAAATTAAAGTGAGGGCAGAAATTAGTGAAAAGACTCATGAAGCTGAGTTGGTTCCTTGAGTAGATGAATAAGGGATGGCAATGGAGCTTACTAAAAATGTTTGACTAGCATGCCCAAAGCACCGAGTTTGGTCCCCAGCAGTACACAAACCAGAGGTGCTGGCATGTGCCTGTAATCTCAGCATTTAGAAAGTAGATATAGGAAATTCAGAAATTAAAAGTTATCCTCAAATACATTGCTAATTTGAGACCAGTCGGGGATACATAAGACCCTGACCAAAAAAAAAGGAAAGAAAAAAAAAAGAAAAAAAGGGAGGAGAAAGGATCAAAGAAAGAAAACGGAGAGGAGAAAAGAGAGAAGAGACTGGGACAAGGGAGGAGAAGATCAAAAATTCCTTACTGCCGGGGCGGTGGTGGCGCACACCTTTAATCCCAGCACTAGGGAGGCAGAGGCAGGTGGATCTCTGGGAGTTCGAGGCCAGCCTGGTCTACAGCCTGGTCTACAAGAGCTAGTTCCAGGACAGGCTCCAAAGCTACAAAGAAACCCTGTCTTGAAAAAAAACAAAACCAAAAAATAAAGACAGAAAGAAAGAATTCCTTAGCAAAATCAAAAGTAGAGAAAGCACTTCAAGATACAGACATGGGCAAGGACTTTCTGAAGGCTTTCGGATCACTCAGGAAACAGTGACAATTAAAAATGGGATTCTGTGAATTACAAAGCTTTGCAAGAGGACATTCAAATCAAAATTTAGAAAAATTCTGCTGAGCCATCTCTCCAGCCCCTGAGTTAGCATTTTTAAGCCTTTGTTTGTGCCTCCTTAAGACACCTCCTAGAACCTTCACTCTCTAACTCGCTACATAACAGAAGCAAGCTCTGGCTCACACCACCTTTCAGTCTTCACTAGAAGCCAAGGCCTCAAAACCTTAAAAATCTGTTTAACTGACATGACAATAAGGCAGACACCTTTTAAATCCCTACCAAGCCCAACAAAATGAAACAAAGGACACATCCTTTTCTAGAGAGCAAAAACAAGGCTGCACGTTAAGACCGTTACCATGTGCTTTATTAATGCTTTACTTTGACCACGACAAGGAAATTTACACTCCTCCCATGATTACAGTCTCTCTCACTGCTTCACTGTGATGCTGACATTGCTCTTGTGATGCTGCACACTGAGCACAAGCTCCTCTCCCACCTGCACCTGGATGGGGGTGTCCAGAACCACGGCAGCTTGCTTACAGTGGGAGGCTTCACCTGAGGTGTCTAGCCTGACCTCATCATCAAGGCACAGATGAAACCAAAATGGGACAGCGGTCACTCATCCAGATCTACAAATGTGGAACTATAGAAATCGAATTTTGAACATTTCATCAAGGCAAATCATCAAGTCTTTCTCTTTTTAATCAATTTGAATATAAGACCTAAAAACATATTGAACCACCCATTCAAATTTAATAATAACTAGTCCTAGACACTAATATTTATTCAATCTATTTTTGCATGTTGTCTAGAAAAGATTTAACTCTTCAAAGAAAATGATAAACCGTGTGAGTATAGTATCCCTCATGAAGGCGAACCATTCTGACTGACAAGAGTGACCGCTGGCCGTTGTCCTTACCTTTACTTCTCTACTGGAAGTGTTCAGATATGGCGTCATCAGATCTACTCTTAAGAGTTCCACTGGCTGCCTTAAAGGGACACATGGCAATGAAGATAAATCCAAAAGCACATGGATAGGCACCTGAAAGAGAGAGAACACTCTGACTTATCATTTGTGCAGTCAGGTTCACTCTGTGCTTGATTTACAATGAGCTCCTCATGACCGAATGTTTACTGCCTTGTTTATATTCTACATCACCCTAAGGCATGAATCCTCACAATCAGTTTTTCAGGATGAATGAACAAGCTAAGGTTTAGGCAGGTTCAACACTTCCCTATGGTTTGTTACCTACAGGTCTTTCTCTTGGATGAAACCACACTAAACTTTGAAGTGGCCAAACAATCCCAGAAACATTCGTTCCTAGAATATGTGAATAAATAATCTAACAGTAAGTACTAATGTGTTTGATCAGAGGCAGCAAATTTAGCCAGCCATGGTGGGTGGCACATCCCCTTAATCCCAGTGCTTTGGTATCTTTATGAGAAGCCAGCCTGGTCTACATAGTGAGTTCAGACCAGCCAAGGCTATACAGTGAGATCTTGCCTCAAACAAGCAAACAGCAATAAAGGGGCACAAATTCATCCAAACAGATTCATCCTGAAAAACAAGCTCCTTTATACAAGGCAATGGTTCTCAAAACCTCGGCTGCAAATTCAAGTTACTGGGGGTATTTTAAAAGGTCTACCGCCCAGGGCACACTCTTGCCAATGTGGGGGTGCTTTAAAAGGTCTGCCCACTCAGGGCACAACCCTGCCAATCTGTAGTCAGGCTCAGGATTCTGAAGCTCTCAGAGTCCCCACAAACCACAGTCTTGCTTGCACTGCATCTCTGTCCCTCATACTTTCGAGACGGTGTTACTAGAAGATGCTTTCCTGCCTATGGAAGGCTGAGACTGGCCACAGATTATCAACCTCTTCTGGGCATTCAACCATCCAACCTTTATAAACGCTCAGCGGCTCCACACCACTTCCGGTCTTCTTCCTTCTGCCTTTTACTCCTGTCTATCCAGTGCCTATGACCCCTACATTCCCACTTTTCACTGCCTGAGACTGAAATCCTCTTGGCTCTCCTCACGCCTTACTGTCTGCCCCACTTCTGCTTCTCTCCTGCCACCATCAATAACCTTTCTAGATGTCTAAATTCAGCCCTCAACCCTTTTTCTGCACACCCCTAATGTTCCATCTAGTCTTGTGGTTTTCAATACCATATATAGGATATCGACTGTGTAATTTGCATACTAAGCCTAGAGTTTCTTTGATTCCTTTTTGATTCCTTATTTCTGATACCTCCTACACACAAATACAGCTGATCACTCCGATGTTTCCCATATCAATAACTGCTAACTATCTTTCCTGGTCCTCTCTCATACACCATACGCAATCTGTAAAACTCCAACTTTTAAAATACATGCAGAAGCACACACGGCTTCAGCTGCAGTTTAAGCCAGTACCACCCACTGCATCGCTACCATGTTTGTGCCTTTGGCTGGCTTCAAAGTGATCTTTACAAAGTAAGTTGGCACATCGTGCTACTGTTCAACTCTGGTGCTGCCTAAGGATCCTTATTTGCCCCAAGGGATATGACCCACACCATATCAGAGATTTTCTTAGTGGACAGTTAGTTATTCAGGGTTTGAAGTCATTTAATTTCATTTCTGGAATCAGAAATTGCATCCTAGCTCCTGAGGGAGCAGGGTATCTGACTGTGTGATGTGGATGCTGGAGCTGGGGATGCTATCCTCTCTTTCTGCCATGGAACAGCTGTTTGAATGACTCGGAACTCTGCATAGGCCCTGACCCTGAAGGAAAGAAGAACAGGCCTCAGGCTGGAACTTCTGTGACCAACAGCTCCAAAACTATCTGGTGAAGAGTCTTCTTCCCTTAATCTCACACTCAAAGGCAGAGACTATGGGCATACTGCTTTTCCAAGGATCTGACAACACTGACTGGTGTCCCCATTGTAAGGTTCCACCATTTTTTTTGTTCTTGTTGACCTGAGTCAATCTACCAGCCTCCTTCATAGTCAGAGGCAACAGACGTTGAGAGGTTTCCTATCCACAGCACCACTCTGTGGCTTGTATTGCCTTCTCTGTCAAGCTCACACAGTTTAAGTGGTCTTCTCATTGGCTGTAGCAGAATAGCATTTTGCATGGATATGGATTCTTTCTTGGGATCTTCCTGCCTGGCTGTCTATGTTAGTGACTAGAGTTAACTAGATGTCACCAGGCCCATCATCTCTAGGTTGGCTGCCAACCTGCTGAATTGTTGGTCATGGTTCCACCTGAAGGATATGAGAACCCCTTAAGGTTGAGCTTGCTGGCCATACTCTTAATCTCTCAGTCATAGAGAGGTCCCATCATACGCCTTTGATTTATATTGAGATTCCTGTTTTGCATAGAGTTGGCAGCAATGTGCATGGTGACAGAAGATTCTTGAGTTTTCTACTTCAAACCTCCTATGAAGGAAACATTCCTGACCCCACCTAATGTGGCATAATGGACAAATTAGGGTTTTAAGGCCTATCATTTATGGAAGCATGAATCATTCTACCTGGAGAGAGTGTATCATAGGGTAGGATTTCAAGTTTCCTGTATACTTGACTGGGTATCTTCTTCAATTGCTATATGCCATAGATAATAAAAAAGAAACTAACAGAAAATTCCACAAGCTAGGACTATTTACTGTCAGGATACACTGAAGTTCTGGAAGACATACTACGACACTCTGAGAAAACTGCAACAGGGAAGTATGTGTGGAAGCCGTTTATAAATGAAATACTACAAAGCTTGTAATAGTGCATCCCGTTTATAAAAAAGAGCTGCTATTGGTGGAATAGTATAGCATCATATTACCACTATATACCAATGTTGAAAGCTTCTGTACACACGTTCGCTTTGCTTCCCAAGTAGCACATGCCTTCGACAGTCTCATTTGCTATCTAACATGCCAATCATAGTTTTGCAAATAACCACTATTATTATTTATGAGACGAATTTAACCAGTTCCAAGAAACAAACTTCCAGAATCAGCAAAGCAACATTAATACTCACTTTCCCCCAAGAAAATGGAAAACTCATTCTAAAGACAAGATACAAGCCTGACAGAATGAACTATGCCCCTAGAGAAGCAAAAACGTGAGAATAGTTGCAAGCCTGGAAAACATTTCTGTAGGAACTAAGTGACTGAAAAGTCAGTAAAAACTCAAGAAAGGCAAAGGAGAATTGTTTTCCTAGTGCGACATCAAACGTGTCACTGGATTACTAGAAGCTGTTCTGTCACGGTTACTGAGAGTGTAGTCCCAGACAACACATGGAATCCTGAAAAATCAGAATGACTGCTTTTATTCTGAAAATAGTGGTACACAACTCAATTATTTTTTTAGTTGCTTGGACATCTTACCATCTTAAGACAATTTAAACATGGTTGTCTGCAAATTCTTTCTTTGAAAGAGCAGACTGTTTACACTTTGCTGCTGATCTGTGTGCTTTACCAACTGCAGTTATTAAACAACTAGTCTAGACATTTACGGTCTACATGAATATAACCAAACATGAGAAAATGGAAACTACAAATTTTGAGAACTGCTTTTTTTTTTCTTCCATAGGAGGCTTTTAAAATAGAAAGAAGCAAGTGGTCACTTTAGCAATTGAGAATGTTAAATCTACAAAAGACCCTTCAGACAAGCTGTTCTTAAAAACACAAACTATTGCTGGGTGTGGTGGTGCACACTTTTAATCCCAGCACTCAGGAAGGAGAGAAAGAGGCAGGTGCAGGTCTGCATAGTGAGTGCCAGGACAGCCAGGTCTATGTAGAAAGACCATGACTCAAAAAAACCAAAAGAAAAAACAAAACAAAACCAACCAACCAATAAACAAATGAAAAACAAAAACAGAACAAAAAAAAAACAAAACCCAAAAACCACAAACCTCCCACCTTATGTTTAATAGAAGGTAACAGAGGTAGAATTTTCTTCCACGATGGACTGTGTTCCCTCAAACTCCGAGCCAAAATAAACCTTATTTTAAGGTGCTTTCGTCAGGTGCTTTGGTGTAGCAATGAATAGTTAATATGTACACATAATTTGGGAATGGTGACATATATCTATAATTCCAGCCCTTGGAAAACAGAAACAGGAAGAGCAGGAGTTCAAGCTGGCCTCAAACTTACAAAGATCTGCCTGCCTCTGCCTCCCAGCGCGGGGATTAAAGGTGTGCGCCACCACCACCCGGCCAAGGTTATCCTTGGTCACACATTGAAGCACATGGGGCTATATATATTAGACCCCATATAAATAAATAAACAAATAAACAAACAAACAAATAAATAAAATAGCACATGTAGAAGATGCTCAGTAAACATGCTGAATAGTTTTTAATGTATTATAGTCCTTTAACAACCTCTGATTTTGTTTCATTGATTCAGTTATCTAGTAGTCAATCATAGTAAGAATGGAGATAATACCTACGGCAATGGGTAAACAGTCTATAAAATATAAAACTGCCCATGACAGGCCAGTGGTGACATTACTTCAATCACAGCACTCAGGAGGCAGAAGCAGGCTTATCTCTGTGACTTTGAGGCCAGTCTAGTCTATGGAGTGAGTTCTAGGACAGCCAGGGCTACCCAAAGAAACCCTGCCAGAAAGATAGATATAGACAGACAGACCGACAGATAGATAGACAGACAGATAGATTAAGAAATATATAAATCTTCCAACAAGGGTTATAGATTCTCTTTAGATAGTTAAGGGCCAACTGTAGGGTTCACATAGACATGTAAACAGTCGGTGGGATTTAACCAAGGCAGGATTACACAAGAACAGGAATGGGGTGTACTATCTAAATTACATGAAAATACACAGAGCACAAAACATAAGCTGTTCAGGAAAGAGTAGCCACAGCTGGGAGCACAGTGAAAAGGCAGCAGGCCCAGTGTGCTGTGACTGATAGAATTGAACAGTCAGAGCAAGTGGGGATAAAACAGGAAGATGGGGTAGAGAGAACACAGCAGTTGGGAGCACACACTGCTCTGGCAGATGCCCTGCGCTCAGCTCTCAGCACCCAGCACCCACATGGTGGCTCTAGTTCCCAGAGATCTCATCTCCTCTTCTAGACTCCATGAGCAATGCACACACAAGACTCACCTGCATACAAACACTTATACATTAAAGTAAGTAAATAATTCTTTTTTTATCATAATAGAAAGATAGATGATAGCATTTTGGGACCATGCACAGAAACAGCGTAAGTATTAACCATCTCTATCTTGTGATAGGTGATTCAGAGGACAATCTGTAAACTTTAGTCAGTATTCATGACAAAAATCCTTGCTTATTCTGACTCTCAGGTTGGATTTCATTGGTGACATGTTCCTTTACTCTAGGGAACTGCCTGTCTTTCTTATCCACTGACTAAGTAAAAATTCAAAGGAGAGACAACGATAATAGGAGGCAGTAGGGTCTTGGCTGAACGGTTCTCTACAAGCTTACCTGGAACTGGTTAATAAAAGGTGCTATGTTTAACCCAAGAGTGTGTTCTGTTCCTTGAACAGCACTCTCTTCTACCAGTGTCTGCGACTCCACAAGCATCCCGAGCATCAAGACGTACTGGGGGAAGATCTTGCCTCCAGACTGCAATAAACATCTGAAGAAGGGTAGATAATTATAAGGCCTTTTAATTCCGTACATTTTATAGATAACAAGTAAGAGCCACAAATTAGTGGACTGTAGATGATATATAGTCTAGCGGACTTTGTCATTATTTTTTTTTTTTGGTTTTTCGAGACAGGGTTTCTCTGTGGTTTTGGAGCCTGTCCTGGAACTAGCCCTTGTAGACCAGGCTGGTCTCGAACTCACAGAGATCCGCCTGCCTCTGCCTCCCGAGTGCTGGGATTAAAGGCGTGCGCCACCACCGCCCAGCTGACTTTGTCATTATTGACTAGTCATTTAAAATTTAAACCATTAGAAATAACTGTTCAAGTCAAATTTGGACAGACTAAGGCAAGTCCTTAGTTACAGGCCATAATCATTAATGGGGAACCATCCTATGTGGAAATCAAAGTGCTCCCAAGCCAGCACTTTTAGCCAGGCAGTGGTGGGGCACACCTTTAATCCCAGCATTCGGGAGGCAGAGGCAGGCAGAACTCTTGAGTTTGAGACCAGCCTGGTCTACAGAGTGAGTTCCAGGACAGCCAGGAATACACAGGGAAACCCTGTCTCAAAAACAAGTATATAAACAAACAAACGAAATGAATGAATAAATAAATGAATGAATGAATTCCAGTGCTTTTTGGTCACTCATACAATATAATATAAGGAAAGTTTTATGTATGACTTTATGACTAGGTATAGGAAACATGAGTAAATTTCACGTGTAGACTCGTTTCCTCCACAAGCTATCATTACGTGTAAGCAGCGGCAACACTGATGGTCCCAAGCATTTCAGGCAAGGTGAAAGTCTGACTGGAAAAAGGACAGTCTCACAATACAACACTACACATAGCTCAGTACATGAGGGCAGAGTACACAGCAAGCTCTCTGAACTATTCTGTTACGTCTCTGAAGTGGACACTCTATAGGACTAAACCCTCCAAATGCAAACATAAATGTAAACTGAAATATTCTAGAAAGGAAAGCCAAGATAAAGGTTAACAAAGCCTTGCTCATGCAACTGCGCTTAATGCAAACACCACTCTCGTTCACCTTCGTTCTCCCTGTAGCCCCACAAAAATGGCATTATCAATACTGCGTATGGTTATTAAAAAGTAGATTCTGAAGTAGGCTGGACCTGGACAGAGAACTAGGAGCAAACAGTAAGTGACGGGTGGGAAGCTGGCACCCCCATGTGTGAGGTACCGGGTGCTCCTGTAGCAAGGATCTGGAAGCTGTGGTAAGGCAGCTTCAGGTCCTGTGAGTTAAGGGCACTTAAACTACTGTGGAGTCTTATTTCTCAGACCTGAGCCATAAGGAGGAAGCAGAAACAGAATACAAGGTAGGTCTTTTTTTTTTTTTTTTTTTTGGTTTTTCGAGACAGGGTTTCTCTGTAGCTTTGGTGCCTGTCCTGGAACTAGCTCTTGTAGACCAGGCTGGCCTCGAACTCCCAGAGATCCGCCTGCCTCTGCCTCCCGAGTGCTGGGATTAAAGGTGTGCGCCACCACCGCCCGGCTTTACAAGGTAGGTCTTAAGACAGCGAGACTGTTCCTCATCTGTCGCATTTTCAATTATCTAACCTAGTTTTTACTGAGTCCTCTGAGATGGCTTCTACTTGAACTTCCAGAGCAAGGATTGCAAAGAGGTGGGGACTGATCACCTCAAGTATCTGTCACCGTAAATTTTATACTCAAGTTAAAGATGTAAAGACCTACTTTAAAAATTACAGCCTAGCCATCTGGCCAGTTTGTACATATCTAAAAAGACAATGTGCGTAAGTGTTTCCATTTTTGCTATATAGTTCCCTAAATAGATCATTAAGACTTGGGAGCTGGGGA
Source organism: Chionomys nivalis (assembly GCF_950005125.1). Taxonomy (NCBI): domain Eukaryota; kingdom Metazoa; phylum Chordata; class Mammalia; order Rodentia; family Cricetidae; genus Chionomys; species Chionomys nivalis. Next base: position 48,953,837 of record NC_080106.1, read on the forward strand.
GACAATTCAGTGGATAAGGCACCTGCACTCCAAATGTGAGGACCAGAGCTAGATCCATAGCACCCAGGTAAAGCGGTAGCATGTCTGTAATCCTAGCACTGCGGGGGTAGAGATGGATCCTCAGTGCAAGTTCAAGACCTAACCTACCAAAGAAGCAAGCCCTGTGTTTAGTGACCCTACCTTAACAAAGGGAGGAGGAGCAAAAGAGGACATTCAACAATGACACACAGGAGAGCAGGAAGGAGTGGAGCACTAATGTACACAGGACTTGCTCTAAGCTCAGGTGAGCATGTGCTTACAGCGAGTAAAGGGATTAGCTTAGTCCAAGGTCATGACTTACCTGTCTGATGCCCTTACATCTGGTGTCTGTGATTTGCTGACCCTATGCTCTCCTACACTGTTCCTAACTACTTGTTGGGTGTGAGGGAAAGTCAATCTCAATTAGTGACATCTCAAATTAGTGACTTAAAGCTCTCAACAAAACCATTCCTATTAGCTTGTGAGCTGTTGTGAGATTAGCCTTTTTACTTGCTAATTTTCTGCCCATTTACTTTAAGATTCCAAACCTTGAAACTCAAGAAAAGTTCTAAGAATGATAACAGTGCATACTAACTTGTTATTTACCCATTACTAAATGAATCACTTAGCAGGCACTGACATTCTATTAGGTTTCTCTTTGTAGTACTGGGGATACCAGAGCAAGCCTATCAACACTGAATCATACCTTCAACCCATAAACTTGACTTTTACCTTAACAAGTGCTTTTCCTTATTTATTAAAACTTCTCACACCAAACCGGAAAGCGAGTTTTTCCAAAAAAGAGACAATTAATTCAGCTGAGCATCTTAGATTGCTAGTCCACGCTAAAGTTCTCTAGGGTTCAGTCCCACGGGACTGCCTCACTTCAGATGCCAATCCTAACCCCAGGTGTCCAGTGCACTCTCACTGATAGACATGTGGAGTTCACACAACTCCCTCTTTAAGGGAAGTGTCTGATAACTTGCTAACATGGCTCAGAGAACTAAGAAAAACATAATACCTCTATGCACTGGTATGCTACAAAGGATAAAACTCAGAAATAGGAAGCTGGAGCGATAGCTCAGCTGTTAGGAGCATTTGTTGCTCTTGCAGAGGACCCAAATTCGGTTCCCAGAACCCATACGGTGGTTCACAACCATCTGTAACTCTAGCTCCGAGGGTCCAACATTCTCTTCTGATCTCTCCAGGCACCAGGCACACATGTGGTATATATACATACATGTAGGCAAAATACACTTAAAATAAATACATCTAAAAACATTTCAAAGACAAACTCATTCAAGAATGGCCCAACAGGAGACACACACAGGGCAATGGTGACTTTCTCTAACACTCCATTTGATCTTTATCTTGTCTTTGTTGTTGATGCTTTTGTTTGTTTTTTGTTATAAAACTCCTAAAACACAGGCATCTTTTCAGAGTCAACGAAATAATAAGAACTCTTGTGTATACCAAGGCCATGCCAGGTACTAGGGACTCCAGGAGTCTTGGGTTTGTCCTCCAGAAAGAATTAGGAATGACTAGAGTAACTTGCTGTCTTACTTCCCTGCCAGGTTAAATTATCGCTAATACCCAGTGATGCCCCACAAAATCCCGAAGAGACAGCACTGAGACCTGTGCAGCTCAGCACGTGAAGGTTCCTGGCCAGCAAGTCGGGGGAAGACCATGGAGACTCTGCACCCTCTGCAGCTCTCCTGCTGGCTCCGCATACATAATAAGTAGGTTCACCTAAGCCACACATTTCCCTAAATCCTGTGAGCTGCGATAGCAAATTCAGCCAAATCTCAAGAGGGTTTTATAAACTGAGGGACTTTAATTTGTGCCTGGTGGTGTAGAAGCACAGGTGACAACCTACCATGTGCATCAGTGCATCTGACTTTTGAAGCTGTGGCTGCCCTGTAGGTTCTGCCTACCTCCAGATGGGACCAGAACTGAATTGAATTAAAGAAACCCAACTGGTGTCTGCTGGGGAACAAACTGCTCAGAGTGTGGGCTCTCTGCCTAGCTATCACCATGAGAGCTGAGCAAAAGGTGGGTTAGAGGAAGAAATAGCTCTTTATGGGAGAGGGACACTCTTGAAGCCCACTATTCTCCCACATTTTGATGTGATTACCTCCTCTGGAAAGCCTGTAAACTTACTATTCAGAGCTGAAGATTCAGTTAGTCACTGGTGACTAACTCCATTTCAGGTGAGGAAAATCTAACCAGGCAACTAGCCTCTACCCCAGACCTGTCAGAGGCCCTCAGCAGAACAAACTCCAATGTCAGGAATGGTTAAACATTAAAACATTATCTCACCCCATCACATATAAAACTCAAAAAAGAAAGTGAATTTTGAGCCCAACCCCCCCATTCAATTTTATGGTTTTTGTTTTACCTGGATATTGCAGCTTTTTCCATTATTTCCTGCTGAAGGAGCCCAGACTGCTCAATGACATCTAATATAATTATGCTCCACAATTTATCTGATTTGGGTCTTTGTAACACAGCAGCTTCATCTTCTATATGTCTCAGCCAAAACTCCAGTGTTTCCTTAGGGAAGTGATTGGCTTCAGATATGAGGTGCAAAGGAACACAATGCTGGTCTTTCTCCACAGAACTGTAGGGCTTAACCTCACCAAGTGTTCCAGCAATTATAGGCAAAAGAGAGAAGCCTTTGGACACATCCAACACATAGAGAGGGTCAGAGGTGCTCGGTGCAGTAGCACTTTGTCCACTTCCAGAGTTCATCTCAGAGTCCTGACACTGAGGATCCATGGGCTGGCACAGTTTCTCTGGAGCCAGCGAAGACAACACCTTCCTCATGGCCATCCTAAATCCTTCATGATATGGAATGTTAGTGAGCAAAGCAATCTCTGTAGGTTCTAACACACAGCTATGCTCCAGAGCATCTGCTCTACTGGTCTGAAGGTTAGCCAGAGCACTACAGAGCTCAGCCTCATTCCCTAGAGACAGCAAGTCTTCACTCTTGGTAAAATGCTTTATAACTTCCATTTTATGTTCCAAATGCACGATACTCTGAATTCTTAGGTAACAATCTTGACAAGATGCTTCCATTGCCACATGGTCCCCAGGGTTTATCCAGTAGTCTTCATTAGTAAGAAAGAAAGGAAAAAAAAAATGTAACTGATTGTCACAGTTACTTCGATTGCTATAATAAACACCATGACCAAAATCAAGCTGGGGAGGAAAGAGTTTATCTGGCTTATATTTCCACATTATAGCCCATCATTAAAGGAAGTCAGAAGCAGGAGCTGACGCAGAGGCCATGGAGGGGTGCTGCTTACTGGCTTGCTCCGATGGCTTGCTCAGCTTCCTTTCTTATAGAACCCTGAACCTCCAGTCCAGAAAACAGGCATTCTTTTCCCTACAGGTAGTTCCACCCACAAAAGAATGGGCCCACCCTCCCCCATCAATTACTAATTATGAAAATGCCCTACAGGCTCACCTCCAGCCCTATTTCATGGAGGTATTTTCTTAATTAGATTCCCTTGTCTCAGGTGACTTTAGCTTGTGCCAAGTTGACATAAAACAAAATTGTCCCCTTGTCACTTTAAGCTCTGAACAGGTCCATTCCACGGCTGCTGCTGTTCTTGGCAGTTGTCTCGTGATATTGTCATCTCCAAAGTGCTAGGGTCTCTTGCTACAACTGAGCTGCACCTTAAACTTGCCCTGCGGCTAAAGTTGACCTGGAACTCCTTATTCGTCTCCCTCTACCTCTTAAGTGTTGGGAATTGCAGATGTGTACTACAAAGCCCAGCTTCTTATAGTTTTTTTTTTTTTTTTTAACTAAGATCAGTAGATGTACTGCCAAACTGAGGAAGATGTGGGGATAGAAAGAGGCTTTGTCTATAAGCAAAGAAAGATGAAATTCAAGGATCAATATCAAGCCTCCTTTATCTTAAATAGACATTCTTTTCTCTAAAGGTGATTTCCAAAAGATTGAAAGCATTCAACACAATGGCATCTAACAGTCCTTAAGCATTTGGGAATTCGCGTGGTTAGGAAGATCACTGTTTAAGGGAAGGCTAAGTCCTGCAGAAAGGACTATCCTCTGCTCCTTTCTGAGTTTTCACAGCGTCCATTTCTAAGCCGTCACGGATAACTGTCCCTGAGCCATAGAGCCAGATGAAAACACAATCTGTCCAGGTGTGGCAGTACATGCCTACAGTACCAGACAGCGGGGAGCTGATGCAGAAAGGTTGCTTGAGCCCCAAAAATCTGCTTTATAGCCCTAACTACTGGAATTCAGTGCCTAGAAATCTTTAAAGGTAGAAGGAAATGGTTGTCCTCTGAGCACATGCATGCAATGACAAGTGCACGCCCCCAAAACATCTACACATCACACAAACAAAAGTTTTAACTGGAGGCCGGGCGCCAAGCAAAGGGCAGCCTGATACCCTGCTAAGAAGAGCAGTCTGTCAAGAAGCTCAGGTGTTTGACAACAAGCTCATTCCTCCCAACACACACATGAAGAAAGCCACAATCTTTCTCAGTCCTGAGGCCTGCAAAGGGTGCTGAGGACAACCTTTCAGACCAGGGAGTGGGTGACATCCCGGGGCAGGGCTGAAAGTCTGGGAAAGGAGCACTGGGCCCCTTCAGCTCCTGCTGCAGGGGCTTCTTGGCTCCACACAACCCTCCCCTCCCCCAAAGTTAGCCCTTTTGTCTGCGTGGTCCTTCGACCTCCAAGATTCCTGCCCCTGTGCTGAGGACAACCTTTCAGACCGGTGAGTGGGTGCCATACCGGGGCAGGGCAGAACATTCAGGAAAGGAGCACTGGGCCCCTTCAACTTCTGCTGCAGGGGCTTCTTTGTTCCACACATTCCTGCCCACCCCCTCCAAGCCTGCCCTATTATCTGTGAGGTCCTTGGCCCAGGAACAGTGCCTACTCCTGCACTGAGACTACCCACCCAGAGGGACTGCCTGCCCTATTGACTGCTAGGTCCTTGGCCCAGGAACAGTGCCTACTCCTGCACTGAGGAGATCCACCCAGAGTCAGTCACAGAATAAATTGGACCAAGACACCAAAACACTCCTGGCTGCATTTGAAGGAAGCGATGGGCAGGCATCAATGCAAGAATTCCACCAACAACCTGAAAGGCAACATGACAACACCAGATTCCAGGGATCACGCAACAAGAAGACCTGAACACCCTACTCCAGAAGAAGTAGAAGAAATCGACATTAAACGTAACATTATGAAAATGATAGAGGACCTTAAACAGGATGTGAAAAACTGCTGTAAAGAAGTGGAGAAGACAAACAAAAAGGTAGAAGAAATGAATAAATCTCTCAAAGATACCAAAGAAAACCACGATAACGCAATCAAACAGGTAATGGAAACAGTACAAGACTTGAAAAATGAAATGGAGGTAATGAAGAAAACAGAAACTGAGGGAAGGCTGGATATGAAAAATCTGGGTAATCAATCAGGAACTATAGAGAGAAGCATAACCAACAAAATATAAGAGATGGAAGGAAGAATCTCAGGCGCTGAAGATACTATAGAGGAAATAAACTCATTGATTAAAGACAATAACAAATCCAACAAATTCTTAACACAAAACATCCAGGAAATCTGGGACATGGTGAAAAAGATCAAACCTAAGAATAATAGGGATTGAAGAAGGAGAAGAATTACAGCTCAAAGGCCCAGAAAATATATTCAACAAAATTATAGAAGAAAACTTTCCCAACCTAAAGAAGGATATTCCTATGAAGGTACAAGAAGCATACAGAATACCAAATAAATAGACTGGATCAAAAAAAAAAGCATCCCCTCGCCATATAATAATCAAAACAAAACATATAAAATAAAGAGTGAATATTAAGAGCTGCAAGGGAAAAAGGTCAAGTAACATATAAAGGGAAACCTATCAGAATTATACCTGACTTCTCAATGGAAACCATGAAAGCCAGAAGGTCTTGGATAGATGTGCTGCAGACACTAAGAGACCATGGATGCAAGCCCAGACTACTATACCCAGCAAAGCTTGCATTCACCATCGATGGAGAAAACAAGATATTCCAAGACAAAAACAAATTTAAACAATACTTAGCCACAAACCCAGCATTACAGAAAATACTAGAAGGAAAACCACAAACCAAGGAAGCCAACAACACCCATAATAACATAAGTATCTAACAACCCTCCACCAGCACAAACTCAAAGAAGGAAAAAACACACAAACACTACCACCAGGAAAAATAACCAGAGTTAGCAACCACTGGTCATTAATATCACTTAATATCAATGAACTCAATTCACCTATAAAAAGGCACAGGTTAAGAGAATGGAAAACAGGATCCAACATTCTCATGTTTATAAGAAACACATCTCAAACTCAAAGACAGACACTACCTCAGAGTAAAGTGTTGGGAAGATGCTTTCCAATCAAATGGTCCAAAGAAACAAGCAGGTGTGGCTATACTAATATCTAACAAAATTGACTTCAAACCAAAATCAATCAGAAGAGATGGAGAAGGACACTTTATTCTCATAACAGGAACAATTCATCAGGAGGAAGTCTCAATCCTGAATATCTATGCCCCTAATATAAAAGCACCCACATATGTAAAAGAAACATTACTAGAACTAAAAGCATACATCAAACCCCACACTCTAATAGTAGATTTCAATACTCCGCTCTCACCAATGGACAGGTTAACCAGACAGAAACTTAACAGAGAAATAAGAGAACTAACAGATGTAATGAACCAAATGGACTTAACAGATCTATAGAACATTCCACCCAAACAGAAAAGAATATACCTTCTCAGCATCTCATGGAACCTTCTCAAAAATTGATCACATAATTGGTAACAAAGCAAACATCCATAGATACAAAAAAATTGTAGTAACCACCTGTGTACTATCGGATCACCATAGAATAAAGTTAGAATTCAACAACAATTCTACCCCCAGAAAGGCTACAAACTCATGGAAACTGAATAGTCAACTATTGAACCACACCTGGATCAATGAAGAAATAAAGAAAGAAATTAAAGTCTTCCTTGAATTTAATGAAAATAAAGACACAACATACTCAAACCTATGGGACACTATGTAAGCAGTGCTAAGAGGAAAGTTCATAGCACTAACTGCCCACTTATAGAAAATGGAGAAAGCACACATTGGAGACTTATCAGCATACCTGAAAGCTCTAGAAAAAAAAAGAAGCAGACTCACCCAGGAGGAGTAGACAACTGGAAATAATCAAACTGAGGGCTGAAATCAACAAAATAGAAATACAGAAAACAATCCAAAGAATCAATGAAACAAAAAGCTGGTTCTTGGAGAAAAAAACAACATTGGCAAACCCCCTATCCAAACTAATCAAACGGCAGAGAGAGAACACACAAATTAATAAGATCAGAAATGAAAAGGGGGACATAACAACAGACACTGAGGAAATTCAGAGAATCATTAGGTCTTACTACAAAAGCCTGTATGCCACAAAATTGGAAAATGTAAAAGAAATGGACATTTTTTTAGATGAGTACCATATACCAAAGTTAAATCAAGACCAGGTTAACAATATAAATAGACCTGTAAGTCGCCAAGAATTAGAAGCTGTTATCAAAAACCTCCCTATCAAAAAAAGCCCAGGACCAGATGGTTTCAATGCAGAATTCTACCAGAACTTCCAAGAAGACCTAATACCTACACTCCTTAATGTATTTCACAAAATAGAAACAGAAGAGTCATTGTCAAACTCCTTTTATGAAGCTACAGTTACCCTGATACCAAAACCACACAAAGACGCAAACAAGAAAGAGTCGCACGCCAATCTCACTCATGAACATCGACGCAAAAGTTCTCAATAAAATATTGGCAAACCGAATCCAAGAACACATTAGAAAAATTATCCATTATGATCAAGTAGGCTTCATTCCAGAGATGCAGGGCTGGTTCAACATACACAAATCTATCAATGTAATCCATCATATAAATAAACTCAAAGAAAAAAACCATATGATCATTTCATTAGATGCTGAAAAAGCATTTGACAAAATCAACACCCCTTTATGATAAAGGTTTTAGAGAGATTAGGGATACAAGGGTCATACCTAAATATAATAAAAGCTATATACAGCAAGCCGACAGCTAACATCAAATTAAATGGAGAGAAACTCAAAGCCATTCCACTAAAATCAGGAACAAGACAAGGCTGTCCACTCTCTCCATACCTCTTCAATATAGCGCTTGAAGTTCTAGAAATAGCAATAAGACAACATAAGGAGATCAAGGGGATTCGAATTGGAAAGGAAGATGTTAAACTTTCATTATTTGCAGATGATATGATAGTGTACATAAGCGACCCCAAAAACTCTACCAAAGAACTCCTACAGCTGATAAACACCTTTAGTAATGTGGCAGGATACAAGATCAACTCCAAAAAATTAGTTGCCCTCCTATACACAAAGGATAAAGAAGCAGAGAGGAAAATCAGAGAAGCATCACCTTTCACGATAGCCACAAATAGCATAAAATATCTTGGGGTAACTCTAACCAAGGAAGTGAAAGATCTATTTGACAAGAACTTTAAGTCTTTGAAGAAAGAAATTGAAGAGGATACCAGAAAATGGAAGGATCTCCCTTGCTCTTGGATTGAAAGGATCAACATAGTAAAAATGGCAATTCTACCAAAAGCAATCTATAGATTCAATGCAATCCCCATCAAAATCCCAACAAAATTCTTCACAGACCTTGAGAGAACAATAATCAACTTTATATGGAAAAACAAAAAACCCAGGATAGCCAAAACAATCCTATACAATAAAAGTACTTCCAGAGACATTACCATCCTTGACTTCAAAATCTATTACAGAGCTACTGTAATGAAAACAGCTTGATAGTGGCATAAAAACAGAGATGTTGACCAATGGAATTGAATAGAAGACCCAGATATTAACCCATAAACCTATGAACACCTGATTTTTCACAAAGGAGCTAAAATTATACAATGGAAGAAAGAAAGCATCTTTAACAAATGGTGCTGGCATAACTGGATTTCAACATGTAGAAGAATGAAAATAGATCCATATCTATCACCATGCACAAAACTCAAGTCCAAATGGATTAAAGACCTCAATATCAATATGAACACACTGAACCTGATAGAAGAGAAAGTGGGAAGTACTCTACAACACATGGGCACAGGAGACCACTTCCTACGTATAACCCCAGTAGTACAGACAATAAGAGCAACAATGAATAAATGGGACCTCCTGAAACTGAGAAGTTTCTGTACTGCAAAGGACACTGTCATTAAGACAAAAAGGCATCCTACTGAATGGGAGAAGATCTTCACCAACCCTGCAACAAAGGTCTGATCTCCAAAATATATAAAGAACTCAAGAAAGTAGACATTAAAACTCTAATTAACCCAATTAAAAAATGGGGCACTGAACTGAACAGAGAATTCTCAACAGAAGTTCAAATAGCCAAAAGACACTTAAGGTCATGCTCAACCTCCTTAGCGATCAGGGAAATGCAAATCAAAACAACTTTGAGATACCATCTTACACCTGTCAGAATGGCTAAAATCAAAAACACCAACGATAGCCTTTGCTGGAGAGGTTGTGGAGTAAGGGGAACACTCATTCATTGTTGGTGGGAATGCAAACTTGTGCAACCACTTTGGAAATCAGTGTGGTGGTTTCTCAGGAAACTGGGAGTCAACCTACCTCAGGATCCAGCAATTCTACTCCTGGGAATGTACCCAGGAGATGCCCAATCATACTACAAAAGCATTTGTTCAACTATGTTTATAGCAGCACTGTTTGTAATAGCCAGAACCTGGAAACAACCTAGGTGCGCCTCAATAGAAGAATGGATAAAGAAGGTGTGGCTTTAGAGTTTTAATCAGCGGTAAAAAACAATGACATCTTGAACTTTGCATGCAAATGGATGAAAATAGAAAACACTTTACTGAGTGAGATAACCCAGACCCAAAAAGAGGAATATAGTATGTACTCACTCATAAGCGGATTCTAGCCATAAACAAAGTTGGGAGCATGGGGGTGAGAGTGGATTGGGGGGGAAGGGGAGATTGGGAGAGAGAAAGGAGAAGGGGAGGATTGGGGAGATCTTGGGGGAAAGGGATAATTGAGATGAAGGAAGGGTGGATATGGGAACAGGGAAGAAGTTATCCTAACCAAGGGAACCATTTTAGGGTTGGCTAGAGTCTTGGCTCTAGAGGGGTTCCCAGGTGTCCAAGGGGATTTCCCCAACTAGTTCCGTGGGCAACAGAGGAGAGGGTGGATGAACTGGCCTTACCCTATAGCCACACTGATGAATATCTTGCATATCACCATAGAACCTTCATCCGGCAATGGATGGAGATAGAGACAGAGACCCACATTGGAGCACTGGACTGAGCTCCCAAGGACCAAATGAGGAGCAGAAGGAGGGAGAACATGAGCAAGGAAGTCAGGACTGCAAGGGGTGCGTCCACCCACTGAGACGGTGGGACTGATCTAATGGGAGCTCACCAAGACCAGCTGGACTGGGACTGATGGAGCATATGTTCAAACTGGATTCTCTGAATGTGGCTGACAATGAGGGCTGACTGAGAAGCCAAGGACAATGGCACTGAGTTTTGATTCTATTGCATGGACTGGCCTTGTGGGAGCCTAGTCTGTTTGGATGCTCATCTTCCTAGACCTGGATGGAAGTGGGAGGACCTTGGACTTCCCACAGGGCAGGAGACCCTGACTGCTCTTGGGACTGGAGAGGGAGGGGGAGGGGAAGTAAGGGGAGGGAGAGGGAAATGGGAGGAGGTGAAAATTTTTAATAAATAAAAAAATAAATATTAAAAAAAGTTTTAACTGGGAAAAAGAACAAAAAACAAAAGCTTTTATTATAAAAGTTGTTATTTTTATGTTTAAGCATTTAAAATGGCTTTTCCCTGAAGATTCGTCAAGGGATATTTAAATTACCTAAGAAAATAAAAACAAATAAATACAGATTTAAAATGTAACTTTCTTAGAGCCAAGCTTTTTTATTTATATCTTACCATTCCCACATCCCTCTAGGGTAGACAGCACTGTCCTATTTTCAGACAGAACCCAATAAAAGTTCTAACATCTTTGTTCACAAGTCATTCAACAAAAGAGCCAAGACCTGAACCCGAATCTTCAGACTCCAGATTCCACAGTCGACTGGTCTTGGTGAATCAGATCCCTGATAAAGAGACCACAGACATGAACTTCCTTTAAATGTGGACTTTTCCACATATCTTACTGTTGGAAACACAGAAACCCACCAAACTGCTATAAACAGTTTTCTTTTCCTAGATAGATAATGTCTTTAATATAACCTTTCCCAAGGGAAGTTTACAGATCCCCACATTCTCTCAGAACTGTAAGATTTGTACTTCTAGAACTGTATGCACTTTAACTCCTACACTTGTTCACTGGAGGCACATGCACACGCCCCGGCATGTGTGAGGTCAGAGGACAGCTTGGGAGAGTCAGTTCTCTTCTCCACTATATGAGTTCCAGAAATCAAACTCAAGTCATGAGGACTGGCAGCAAACACCTTTATCCACTGAGCCCCCTGCATACATTCTTATGACTTGGGCTCTGCAAACGTTATCAGGGTCTCTACGGGTTAAGTACTCCCACACTTTATACTAACTCATTTTTGGAAGAAGAAAAGAAGAGGAAGGGGAAAAGGAAATAGAAGTAGGAGAATAAGAAGAAGGAAGAAGAAACACAAGACAGTACACACTTGAGAAGCACTTATACTAAAATTAAAACACTAGCATGGTTTCTCAGCAAGGTCGACAGGCAAATTCATGAAGTGGTTCATTTCTATTTTGTTGTTGTTGTTTTGTTTTGGAGGGGTGTTTTGGGACAGGGTTTCTCTGTGTTGCTTTGGTGCCTGTCCTAGAACTAGCTCTTGTAGACCAGGCTGGCCTCAAACTGACAGAGATTCTCATGCCTCTGCTTCCAGAGTGCTGGGATTAGAGGCATGTGCCACCACCACCTGGCTTTTTTTATAAAGGAACATTTCCTTCATCTACTGATTAGTACCACTTGAAATTATGAAATGATTAATGAGAGTTACAGCTAAGGAGCATGCAACAGAGTAACTTTAAATCTTTATTTAGAGGCAGAGTCTTACTATGTAAAGCTGGCTGGCCCTGAACTGCCTCCAGGGTGCTGGGATTAATAGTGTATGACACTGAACACAGTAGTTTTTGCTTTTTAATAGAATATCTTCTATTTACTCTTTTGGCAATTTCACAGACATAAACAACGCATCTTGACAATATGCACTCTCAACCCCATCTCCAGGAACTCTCAGCCCCTCTCTCCCATTTTCCAAGGCAATAACTGAATCTCTTTTTATTTTTTGAGAATGAAACTCAGTGTGCAGCAAAGGTTGGCCCAGACTCACTACAGAGACCAGAGAGGCCTTGAATTCCCAGAGGTGTGCCTGCTCTTAGTGCCTCCACAGTCCAGTGATCAACAGCATGCACCACCACAGCTAGCTTCAATCTCTCTTCTTAACAACACAGAGGTATCAAATTGACTTTTGGACAAAGAATGTGGAAATTCCGAAATACTGAAGCAACACTCTTTTGCTGAAAACTTCATCTCTAAAGTGATTCTGTTTTTCTTTTTGGTCATTGACTCACTTAGAGTAAACAAAAAATTTTGTTTGATTGGTTCCATGGGAAGAGGTTTGACTTAATTTTTTTAAAGATTTATTTATGCACTTTTAAAATGTATATGGATGGTCTGTCTGAATATCAGAAGAGGCCTTCGGATCCCATGGGACTATGGGTATAGATGGTTCTGAGCTGCCAGTGGGTGTCCGGAATTGAACTTGGGTCCTCTGGAAAAGCAGCCAGTGCTCTTACCTACTGAGCTGTTTCTCCACCTGCCCCCAATTGTGTTCTCAGTCTCTCCCCTTCAATCCTCTCCCATAGTCCCCATGCTGCCAATTTACTCAGGAGATCTTGTCTCTTTCTACTTCCCATGTAGATTAGATCCATGTATGTCTCTCTTAGGGTCCTCATTATCGTCTAGATTCTCTGAGATTGTGAATTATAGGCTGGTTTTTTTTGCTTTATGTCTAAAAGCCACTTATGAGTGGGTTTTAATGAGATAATACTTACCTGCAAGGGCCTGGACTGGATAAACAGCCTGTTCCCAACAGGTTTCCTCCCCAGGACTTGTGGACAGACTGTATTCGTCATCCAGCTGGAGAACAAACCAAACCATGACAGCATCCAGAACGTCTTCTTTAATAGCAGGAACACTGAGGGGGTGTAGCTCTTTAGTTGCAAGACTCTTTAATTCCTGAGAAGAAATACAAAGTGGGTAAGAAAACAGTCTAGGAAACTAGTAAGGAACAAAACTAATAAAGAATGGGTTTATAAATTAATATGTATTTCCCTCAATGTCAACCCACAGTCCCTCCTCGCAGTCAGTGCCCTGTCCAACTGTGGGATCTCAGAATATCAGACATCTACTCAACATACAGTGCGAGCGCACGTGCGCGTGCATACACACACACACACACACACACACACACACACCCTCTCTCTCCACGGAGGAAGAAAAAACATGCCAGCAGTGTAGTGCCGGATGACAGAAGCAGACAGCAAAGCCATGGGGTCATTTATTTTATACTGGAAAAGTGCATATGTGCAAATGCACACACACACACACACACACACACACACGGAAAGAAGAGCAAGCCTGGAACACACACTTCAAACAAATAACCCAAGGGGCTGGAGAGATGGCTCAGAGGTTAAGAGCACTGCCTGCTCTTCCAAAGGTCCTGAGTTCAATTCCCAGCAACCACATGGTGGCTCACAACCATCTGTAATGAGATCTGGTGCCCTCTTCTGGCCTGCAGACATACATGCAGACAGAATACTGAGAATACTGTACACATAATAAATAAAAAAAATTCTTAAAAAAAAAAAAGAAAATATTTCTCTTAAAAAAAAATAACCCAAGGAAGAAACAATACCAGGCCTTTTCATTTCTGTTCTGTTTTCCTTCAAAGTGTTAAACAGACAGACACTGCTTCTAAAACTAAAATCTTTACAAGGTATGTGTGGTGTAAGAAATAATTCAAAAAAATAAAAACTCTTAAAATAAATAACAGAACAGCTGCGGGGCACTTCACAGCTGTACTCCCACTACTCCACTACTCCCTGGAACACTGTGTCTGGTCAGGATGACCTAAAACCCAGGGCTGCTCAGTGTGGTAAAACCAAACTTAAAACAGCTGCACCACCCCCCAAGAAAAGTCAAATTAAGAGGGACTTCTGGCTGCATTTTTAAACTTTCATGACACAATGCCCTTCCTTCAGCCACCTCCAGCCCAAAACATGTGCCATGAACATCATTCTTTCTTCAAGACATTAGAAAGGGATCTTATTCAACAGTTCTTGGGCGCTCTGGGCACACTGTACACACCTATCTTCCTATCACCCACCAGTACAGGCATAAACAAGCCAGGGTGGTCCGCTATCGGCTTTCCTCAGGCCTTTTCTAGCTTGAAAAGGCAAACCCCAAGCAGGAAGTATAACTGTAGTAAAGAGGCTCGTCTAGCATGTGCTACGTCTAGATTCAATCCCTAGGATCCTGACAGAAACCTAAATGTTCTCTGTCTTGGGAGCCTTCAGCCCTGGGTGAGATGGGATGCCATTAACCTAGCACAGGGGTTCTCAACCCTCCTCACGCTGCGACCCTTACACAGTTCCTTATATTGTGGAGACCCCAACTGTAAAACTATTTCCACTGCTCACATGACTGTGATTTTGCTACTGTTATGAACTGTAATGTAAATATTTGTGTCTGATCGTCTGAGGTGAGTCTTGTGGTAGAGCCACTCAACCTCCTCCAAAGGGTCACGACCCACAGGCTAAGAGACACTGTCCTGATGACTTAAATTCGTTTAAATTTAGATTAGTGCTCATCTGAATGAAAACCATTAATTTGAGAAGACAGCATGACAAAGAGAACAATAAAGATCTAGGCTGGCACTTGCGCCTGTGCATTTACAAACATGGGAACTTCGCGGCGCTCACTACTGCAAACAGTCTCCTCTAAGCAGCGCGCATTCTCTTCCTCCTGCTGCCCCAGTGAGTGTCCATGTAAGGCACACAGCACAGGGTACACTCGGCAAACTCTAGAGAGCTGTGCCCTTGCATTTAAAAAGAGCATATTCAAAACGGAATTTTAATTTGTTGATAATCATTTCTTCATAAGTAGAACCTCATGTACATTCAAAAAGTAAGACATAGTCGGGCAGAATCAGTGGTAGTGGAAGGACCTTTAAACCCAGCACTCACTTGGGAGACAGAGGCAGGTGGACCTCTGAGTTCGAGGCCATCCTGGTCTACAGAGTGAGTCCCAGGACAGGTCTACACAGAGAAAGCATGCCTTAGGACAGAGGGAAAAATCAAAACAAAAAGTAAGACTTCATACACTACCTAAAACAATTAAGGAAATTCTTAAGAATAAGAGTTAAGGGCCAGGCATGGTGGCGTACCACAGAGGTAGGCAGATTTGTATTACTTCCAGGCCAGCCTGGTCCACAAAGTGAGTTCCAGGTCAGCCAGAGCTGTTAGCCAGAGAAATTATGTTTGGGGTTTGGGAATAAGGAAAACTTAATTTCTTGTTTTTACCTGAAGACTGTTGAAATCCACTTTCATAATTTCAAAGCACTCTGTCAGAGGCAAATACCCCCCAGGGATCCGACTCATCTTCTCAGTTGTATACGGTTCGACTGCTTCTCCAGTTTCTGCAGAAGAGGAGGCCGGGCTCTGAAATTTCACACCTGCTGGCAAACAGACACCAGCAATGTCCTTAGTGCCCACCCTAGTAAGAGTTTACGAAAAGGCGAGGTGAAGGATGTGGGTTTTTTAAATTATCAAAATCATTATCTAATAGTTGAGAAAATATAAAAAAAATGAAATGAAACCTCATAACCACAGATTCTTTAAATTATAAACATACACAATCACATAAAGAAAAATACAATAAAAATGAACAACTTTGTAGTATAAAAAGATGGTTCAGTGTTAAACACACTTGCTATTCTTGCAGATGTCCTGAGTTCAGTTTGACTCCCGCACACACCACCTGCAACCTCAACTCGAGGGGATACAACATGCTTTTATGCCCTCCACAGACACTACATTCACACAGCAGAATTCACACAAATACACATGCATAAATAAAAATTAGAAAACTTAAAAATTCAAAAATTAAAAGGCAATATTTAGAACATATATTCAATAAACGATCATATTAAAATTTACTTTTGATTTCTCGCAAGTTAATAGAAAACAAACAAAAATGGACAAAATCTTAGATATTTCACCAAAGAGAATAACCAAATAAAATAAGACCATCAGGGATCATCAAAGCAATGAAATGAAAACCACAATGCACACTATACAACCTACAACAGGAATAGTCAATAGCAAGGGATGCTGAGGATACTGTCTCACAAGACTGGATTCATTGGTACCCTTTAATGAATTAATTTAACACGCAGAAGCACTTACATTTACACACACACACACACACTTTTTTTGCATGCCAATCCCAGTTCCCCCTTCTTCCTCTCCTTCTGCTCCCTCCACCTTCCCCCACCTCATTCCCCATCCACTCCTCAGAGAGGGTAAGGCCTCCCCTGGGAAGTCAACTAAGTCTGTCTCATCACCTCACTGAGGCAGGACCAAGACAACGACCACCCCTACCACCCCTGTGCTTAGGCTGAGCAAATTATCTCACCATAGAGAATGGCTCCACAAAGTAGGTTCATGCATTAGGGTTAGATCCTGATACAACTGCCAGTGGCTACACATACTACCCAAATCACACCATTTTCACCTGCATTCAGGGGCCCTCGTTCAGTCCTATGCAGGTTCCCCAGTTGTCAGTCCAGAGTCAGTGATATCCCACTAGCTCACATCAGCCAATTCTGTGAGTTTCCCCCATCATAGTCTTGATCCCTTTGTTCATATTATAACTCCTCCCTGTCTTTGATTGTATTCCGGGAGCTCAGTCCAGTGGGTTAGCTGTAGATTTCTGCATCTGCTACTAACTGTTTCTGGATGAGGGGTCTAGCTTCTCTGGGTTGTGGACCTCTCTGGGTTGGTTATCCTTTATGTTTGATATCAACTTACGAGTGAGGACATAATATATTTGTCTTTCTGAGTCTGGGTTACCTCACTCAGGATGATTTTTTTAGTTCCGTCCATTTGCCTGCTGAAGCAATTAATAAAAATCCAGAGACAGAAATAGGGGTTCAACTGGAAGGTCAGAAAAGCAAAACACCCAGCCACTGGCTCTTACCTCTACCTCAGTCTGAAATGGCGACCTGCCTCCAGGAAACCTCAGATGAGACTGTGACTGAGATTGTCTCCTCCTGTATTATAATCCTTATAATTCTCTCTAGTTCTGGGAGTGAACTACCACTTGGTCTCTATGGCAAGCTAGTGTGGCTACTGGGATTAAAGGTGTGTGCCATCAATGCCTGTAGGGCTGGCCAGTGTGGCTGTTTTACTTTTCTGACCTTCAAGCAATCTTATCTATTAAAAAACAAATGAAATGCTACTACAGCCTGCAAATTTCAAGATGTCATTTTTTTTCTTTTTTTTTTTAACCACTGAGTAGTACACCATTGTATAAATGTATCACATTTTCTTTATCCATTCTTCAGTTGAGGGGCATCTAGGTTATTTCCAGGTTCTGACTGTTACAGATAATGCTGCTATGAACATAGTTGAGCAAATGTATTTGCTGTGAGTGTGCTTCCTTTGTATATGCCCAAAAATGGTATTGCTGGGTATTGTGATTCCTAATTTCCTAAGAAAACGATATGCTGATTTCCACAGCAGCTGTACAAGTTTGCATTCCCACCAGCAATGGAGTAGCATTTCCCTTACTCCACATCCCCTCTAACATAAGCAGTCATCAATGTTTTTTATCTTAGCAATTCTGACAGGTATAAGATGGTTTCTCGGAGTTGTTTTGCTTTGCATTTCTCTGATGGCTAAAGATGCTGAGCATTTCTTTGTCTTCTGGCCATTTAAGATTCTTCTGTTGAGAATTCACTCTTTAGATCTGTACCTTATTTTTTAATTAGATTATTCAGTGTTTTGATGTCTAATTTCTTGAGTTCTTTATATATTTGGGAGATCGGCCCTCTGTCCAATATGGAGTTGGTGAAGATCTTTTCCCATTTTGTAGACTCCCGTTTTGTGTTGTTGGCCATGTCCTTTGCTTTACAGAAGATTCTCAGGTTCAGGAGGCCCCATTTCTTTATTGTTGCTCTAAGTTTCTGTGCTACTGGTGTTATATTTAGAAAGTGGTCTCCTGTGTCCATGCTTTCAAGGGTACTTCCCACTTTCTCTTATATGAAGTTCAGTGTGGTTGGATTTATGTTGAGGTCTTTGATTCATTTAGACTTGAGTTTTGTGTATGGCAATAGATATGGATCTATTTGCAATCTTCTATATGTTGATATTCAGTTTTACCAGCATAATTTGATGAAGATAATTTCTTTTTTAGCTTCTTTGTCAAAAATCAGGTGTTCATAGGAGTGTGGGTTAATATCAGGGTCTTCAATTCAACTCCATTGGTCCAACCGTCTGTTTTTATGTCAGTATCAAAATGTTTTCACTACTGTAGCTCTGTAATAGAGCTTGATGTCAGGGATTGTGATGCCTCCAGAAGTTCCTTTACTGTACAGGATTGTTTTTGTTTCGGCTATCCTGGGTTTTTTACTTTTCCATATGAAATTTAGTATTGTGCTTTTGAGGTCTGTGAAGAATTGTGCTGGGAATTTGGTGGGTATTGCACGGAATCTGTAGATTGCTTTTGGTAGGATTGCCAATTTTATGATTTTAATCCTACCTATCCAGGAACATTGAAGATCTTTCCATTTTACGATATCTTCAACTTCTTTCTTCAAAGATTTAAAATTCTTATCATACAGATCTTTCACTTGCTTGGTTAGAATTACCCCAAGATATTTTATGTTGTTTGTGGCTATTTTGAAAGATATGTGTAATGATATTTTATTTGTATTTTAATTTAAAAAGCTTGCCTGAAGAACAGAATGTAAAACAGCCACACTGGTCAGCCATCCAGGCCAGGCAGTGGTTAAAGAGAGTTTCCCCACATTAAGGAATGGTAAAAACCATTAAAAAGGAGGGATTTGGATCTCTATATGATGATATGCTAGACAGTTTGAAAATAGAATGATGAAATGAGAGAATATGTAATTTAAATGTCTTACTTGCTTGTTCTTTATACAACCAAACACCACTACCTACAGAAAGTAACCGCAAGGGTTCTCAAAGGAATGAAACCTGGCAGATGGATGTGTTCCATTTTGTAGAATTTGGAAAACTAAAATATGTACATCACACCACTATTAACTATTAATGAAGTTACCAAGAAAAACAATACTAAAATTTATCTTCACATTGGAAATCCTTACTTGAACTTCAATTAACATCAATCTGGACTTACTATTTTTCTACACAAAACACTCATGCAGTGAGACAACAGTAAGCTGTAGGAAAAGTTCACTTAGAAAAAGCTAGCTTCAATACTAGAGTTCTACTTACAGTAAGACTAATTAAACATGATAAGCAGGCATGAAGCTTGGAAGTAGTGTTTTTCTTTTTGGCGGGGGAAGAGATGGGGAAGCTGTCTCAGAAAGACAGGGATTCTCTGGATAGTCCTGGCTGTCCTGGAACTTGCTCTGTAGACCAGACTGGCCTCAAAATCAGAGATCTGCCTGCCTCTGTTCATCCCCATCCCCAGTGCTGGAAATAAAGGTGTGCACCACCACTGCCCAACTTAAGAGTCTTCTTCTCCTACTTACCTAGATATGTCTTCGTATCTCTGAACACTCCACTACCATCCCAAATATAACAACACTTGCTGGTATAACTCTCCCATACTGTCCACAACTACCATTTGCTCCTTTGGTCTGAAAATATAATAAAAGTCACATCGTTATATGTACAAGTAAGTTTGTGTATATATACAGGTTAAGTAATTTTTCCTTTAAAAAGTATTTTTACTGCTTTGTGTGTTTAGAATACAAGTGCAAAAAAGAGAGAGAGGTATAAAGCTATATCAGTTTAGGATATAATAATTAAAAAAAAAGGAGCCAGGTGGTGGTGATGGTACATGTCTTTAATCCCAGCACTCAGGGGGCACAGGTAGGCAGAACTCTGCAAGTTCAAGGCCGGTCTGATACACACATAGAGTTCCAGGACAGCCAGGGCTACACAGAGAAACTCTGACTTCAAAACAATAATGGAGGAAGTGGAGAGATGACTGAGGTTGAGAGCAGTGGCTACTCTGGCAAGGACCCAGGTTCAATTCCCAGTAACCACAAGCAGCTCACAGCCATCTCCAGCTCCAGCCTCACAGGGTCAATGCGTTCCGACCTCCGCAAACACTGCACACATGACAGGCACACATACACATTCAACAGGTACACACACACTTGACAGGCACACATGGAAAACACTCAAACAAAATGAAAGTAAATACATATTTAGAAACAGAAAGAAGATAAAAGTAGGCTCGAAATATAGCTCAACAGTAGAGCGCACTGGCCATGTGTGAGGTACCAAGTTCAACTCTTAGCAACAAAAAAGAAAAGTATCAAAGTCATCATTATTTCTTTGAAAAATAAACTGCTGTTGTGTGTTAAATATATAACTTCTGTACACAGTGGACTTTACTGAAGTCTCTTCCTATATTCAGCATACACGATAAATGAACTGTACTATTTATATGGCACGTGGGCTGCAGCAGAGGAGTTCAGAGCTCTGTCTAGAGCCTGAACTCACTGAGGACCTTAAAATATTTACTGAACTAGCATCCCTATCTTCTCTTTTAGAGATGTGCCAAAATCCCAAACACCGACACTGTGCGGGCCAAAGGACTCCCTCTTCTACAACTATACTCAAACAAGGTCACTCATTCACCTCCCTTCCCAGTGCACTCTTCTCTGTAAACCTTCCTGGGACACACAGTGCACACCGTGTGTACACCACTGTAGAATGCTTCTCCTTGTGTTTCTCTCCAGGTATACAGACATACTCTGATATATTTCTGAACATCCTTAGGACTTAATGTACCTCTTGAAATAGTAAATTCTTAATCAAACTTGAGTGTTTTACACAGCTTACCTTTGGTTGCAGAAGCAAATGCTCCCATGCATGAATTAAACTCTCCACAATTCCTTCTCCAAACACACCTGCATCGACAGTTTCTGTTACAACTAGGGACACTCTATAGAACGATGTTTTAAAGATACGTGTGAGTAAAATGACATGCTATTTATTTAAAGCTGTCAAAGCTGAGACATGATAAAAAGGCAAATACATTATAGAAAATCCTGTGTAAAGTTTCCTAATGCATTGCATTTTAGCACCTTCTCCTGAACCCTGCAGTACTGCTTGGGTTCCTCTCTTCATCAGTTCCTCTTCCTGGGCATAAAAGGGCTACCTTCTCAAACGTTCATTCACTGCCTAAGTCCTGAAGAATAAGGGGTGCTGACATCATTCCTGGCCCCTTCATTGACATCAAACATTTAGCGCCTAACTCTAACACTCCATACGAATGTTCTTCTACCAGCCTGGAATGATGTCTTATTTCTGTAAGCCCTGAACTTGGGATGTGGAAGCAAGAGGATCACACAGAAGTTAAAGGTAATCTTTGACTATGTAGTGGGTTTGAAATCAGGCCAGGCTACATGAAACCCTGCATTAAAAAAGCAAAAATAAATCAGGAGGGATTACTTCCACAGGTTCTCCTCCATCAATGACCATTCTTTTATATATATATATATATATATATATATATAATAAATATTCTGTCTGTGCATATGCCTGCAGAACAGGGCACCAGATCCCTTTACAGATGGTTGTGAGCCACCATGTGGTTGCTGGGAATTGAACTCAGGACCTTTGGAAGAGCAGGCAATGCTCTTAACCTCTGAGCCATCTCTCCAGCCCCCATCAATGACCATTCTTAAAATAAATTTTTATTTTGTTTTTGTTTTTATGAGACAGGATTTGTCTGTGTAGCCCTGGTAGTCCTGGACTTCATGCTGTAGACCAGGCTGGCTTCAAACCCAAAAATCCTCCTGCCTCTGCCTCCCAAGTGCTGGGACTAAAGGCGTTTGGCACCACTTCCCGACCACGTCTGTTTTGTGTGTGAATCGGTTCTCTCCTTTTACCTTATGGGATTGAGGGGTTGAACTCAGGTCATCAGGCTTAACAACAAGCATCCTTACCCAGTGAGCCACCTTGCCAGTCCAGTTATAGTTCTTGCTGTGCAAATAACACCTAATGCTGATAACAACCTTCCCTTCCAAAACTTCCACCTCCCCTTCCCTGGGCCTGACCACGCCTATCTCATTGCTTACTCCTCCAGTCTCCACAACAACCCACTCCAGAGTTATGCGCTCTTACTCATTCATTCCTTCTTTCTAGAAAACTCAAAGACACTCAGAAAGAAGCATTCACCTTTTCTGAATTCCTTTAGTTTTCACTATCAGCATCACTCACTTTGTAGTCTAAAGATATCCATAAATCTCATATGTACTCCTTATGCCCCTCTCTAGATTTATATGTCTCTTAACAGTAGGGATGACTTGGGTGTCCTCCACAGTACCTAGACCCAATTAGACCTACAGACACGAAACATTCAATATTTATGGCTGCATACACTTAGAATAAGAAAAATACCTCAAATCGTCAAGTCCTGCAACTTAGTTTAGAAATTTGCTTATTGTCAAAGTGAACACATAAGAGTCTGAATTCAAATCTCTATTTCATTTGCTTCAAAAGCAGTCTGTGAGGAAAATACAAATTAAAGTAACCGCAGCTTCAAGTCACTCCAGATCTTACGTGGAAGCCCCCCTAATCCTATGTTTAGAGACAGAACCCTTAGGAGGCAATTGAGGTTAAAGTCACCAACATGAGGGTCTAATTCAACAGGACTGGTGTCCTACTGAAAGAGCAAACACTAGCAATAAGTCACACACAGAGCAAAGGTCACATGAGGATACAAAGAGCATGTAGCCCACTGCAGCCCGGAGAAACTCTGCCTGAAAACTTTTGTGTCTGCTGTTTAAATTGTGACCTTAAGCTCCTAAGACAACTTAGGACGTTTTGTTTATTATAAAATGAGTACACACCCACACTAACAAGCACTAATAAACATCTTCACAAACAAAGACTACTGAAAAATTTAAGTACCATGCACACTTATTAAAACTGAAAGAAGACTTAAAAATCGGAGTTCAAATAACAATAGACTATAATAAATTCTTCATATGTAGACTACATTTAAGGAAGGCAGAAGAGAAACAGCATAGGCAGGGTTACAAGACATGTGTCACATTAAGAAAAGGGAAAGTTCTTTGAAACGGTGGGCCAAATGATTTTTAAATCCCTGCTAGTTCTAATCCTCATTGTTCTCCTGACCACCCTGAGATGCTGATGAATACCCAAGGCTGCTAAAACTGTTCTTACAGCATCTGAGAGATGCAAGGCAAAACACACTGGCAACTGGCACTTCTAACCTTCCATTTTCAACAAGGATAGTAATGAAAACGTGATGTCTGCTCAGGGTAGAATGTTCACACTTTATACACAGTTATTTAACACAGGAAGTCTATCCATTTTTATGGACAAAAAAACATGAGCTTACGTGATGTGTTAAAGATGGTTTTTGTTCAATTCCTCACTATCAATTTTCCTTGAGTTCCTAGGTACTCTTTAAAAAGCATGTTATCATAAAATCCTGTATCTTATTAAACTGACTAGTAACCGTGCCGTCACAGAATGAGGATGCTAACACTTTCGTTTACACAAAAAGCTGGAAACGTAGCTTCATGGTTTTGGTGAGTTATAAGCACACCTTTCAGGAATGTGTTTTGGAATTTCTATGTCAAGTGACTTCATGTGTAGGAGCTTAATTCCAGCTTCCATCTTGTTTGCAGTCATGACATCACAGGCAAGCTCATACATGGTCTTGGATAATTCGCAGGCATATCCAGAGTGTGCACGGGCTTTTTTAGCAAACATGCTGCAAAAGAAGAAAAATCCATTGTATCTTTTCCCAATTTCAATAAAATTATAATTCTTCAAGCATGGGATCTCCCTTCCATTCTTCAATATAACTATTATTTACTCTGCTTTTAAAAGATTAGGGCTAGCAAGATGGCTCAACAGGTAAAAACACTTGCCATTCAAGTCTGATAACCCAAGTTCAATGTCTGAAATCTACAGTGGAAGGAGAAAGCTGACTCCTGAGAGTTAACTTCTGACTTCCACATGCATACTGTGGTGCACAGGCTTGCACGTGCATGTGTATACACAAAATACATAGACATTAATTACACCAGGCAATGATGGAGCGCATCTTTTTTTTTTAAGATTTTTTATTTATTTATTACATATTTGATATTCTGTCTGCACATATGCCTACAAGCCAAAAGAGGGCACCAGATCTCATTATAGAGAGTTGTAAGTCACCATGTGATTGCTAGGAATTAAACTCTGGACCTCTGGAAGAACAGCCAGTGCTCTTGACCTCTGAGCTATCTCTCCAGTCCCTGGCGGAGCACATCTTTAATCCCAGCACTCAAGAGGCAGAGGCAGAGGCAGGTAGATCTCTGTGAGTTCAAGGCCAGCCTGGTCTCCAGAATGAGTTCCAGAACAATCAGAGGTACACAGAGAAATTGTCTTGAAAAGCGAATATATATTTATATTATATATATAAATAAATTATATTTAATATATATTAGATATGTATATTTTTATATATAATCTAATTAAAAATTAATTAGCTAAGATAAGGCCAAGTATGGTAGTGCATGCCTTTAATCCCTGCACTTAGGAAGTTGAAGCAGGTGGATCCCTATGGGCTCTAGGCCAGCCTACTCTACACAGCAAGTTCCAGGACAGCCAAAGATACACAGTGAGACACTATCTCAAAAAGACTTTTAGTCTGGCGGTGGTGGCACATGCCTTTAATCCCAGCACTCGGGAGGCAGAGGCAGGCAGGTGGATCTCTGTGAGTTCAAGAAGAGCTAATTCCAGGACAGCTAAGACTGTTACACAGGGAAACTCTGTCTCAAAAAAACACCAAAAAAAAAAAAGACTTTTAAAAATTAAGATAAAAAGAATTGGGTATGTTGGAGCACATTTTTAATTTCAGCACTTGGGAGGTAGAAGCATGTTGATCTGTGTGAGTTCAAGACCAGCCTAGTCTACAGAGGGAGTTTTAGGACAGCCAGGGCTACACAGAGAAACCCTGTCTCATAAAAAGAAAGAAAATAGTAATAACAACAACAACAATAATAATAAATAACAGAAAGAATGAACTAGAACACCTTTTAAAAACAATCCAGTAAATAATGACATCCATACAGTTTTTTGTTTTGTTTTGCTTTTTGTTTTTTCAGACAGGGTCTGTCTATATGGCATTAATTGTCCCACAACTCACTCTGTAGACCAGGCTGGCCTCAAAGTCACAGAGCTCCTCCTGCCTCTGCCTCCCAAGAGCTGGGATTAAAGGCATGCACCACCACACCCAGCTCAGCATCCACACAATAAAGACACGACTGACAAGAAGTTTGCTTAATGGGCTTTCTAGAATCCATCAGAATGTTAACATAAAAAATACTCTAAAAATCATTATTCAGAATTTCAATAACCCCAAGTTTTCTTGAATTTTTGATAGTAAAAATTACAATGCTAATAGTTACATCAAGCCGGGCGTTGGTGGGATATGCCTTTAATCTCAGCACTCAGGAAGCAGAGGTGGATCTCTGTGAATTCAAGGACAGCCTGGTCTACAAAGTGAGTTCCAGATCAGCCAGAACTGTTACACAGAGGAAACCCTACCTCAAAAAAAAAAAAAAAGGAAGAAAGAAAAGAACAGCTGCCTGAATACTCTAACAATATTTTGAAAAAAAAAAAAACTGCTATTCTTATATACCAATGTTACAATTTTGGTAGCTAACAAAACTGTTTATTCATGTAAATATAATAATAAAACAATAATTATAACAAACCTCAGTATTCCAGTTCCTGCGCCAATATCCAAAACACTCTTGGACCCCAAGCTCACTGCCTTCTGGATTGCTGCATTGTAAATCCTGTTCCTCTTGGTGTCATTGAGCATGATGAAGTGCCGCGCTCCACCAGCCAGTTTGCAACACGACAGAAGTTCTCCTTTGCATCACTGAAATCAGGGTTGAGCTTCACTGCTGTATGAAAATACCCAGCTGCCTCATCTCGAAAGCCCATTCTAGAGGGGGAAAAATCAACAGAATACTTCAACTCTATGCGATTAGTTACGGTGCCTCTGTTCACTCACTGACCAAGCCTGAGAACCCTTCATCACTACCCCCTACCCCAGAGCAGTCTCCTTGGCAAATTTCTCCTTCTGTGGGGATGGCACTCTCCTGACTTCTGAATTTCCACCTATGTATCACAGAGATTCTGGGGGTGGGCGTGGAGGTATCAAAGGCATTAATGTGTACTGAATATGAGCATATAAAAAATTTTTTAAAGGGGGAAATACTACCAAGTCATCTGAATGTTGCTTCTCAAACTGTGGTGAAAAACTCCGACACTGTTTAAAATAGTTAAGTCACAGGCTGCCTGCACTGCCCACGACCAGTACGTGTCTCACATACTATCGGAATTCAGTAGCATCCAAAACTGGTCAATACTTTGTTCACCCCATGAAGTCTTGACCAGAGATGTCCACTATTATTGATGGAGGAAGGTCATTGGTTAATTAATAAAGAAACTGCTTGGCCCTCATAGGTTAGAACATAGGTGGGTGGAGTAAACAGAACAGAATGCTGGGAGGAAGAGGAAGTGAGCTTAGATGCCAATGCAGCTGCTCCCCAGGGCAGACGCGATGAAGCTCCGACCCAGGATGGACGTAGGCTAGAATCTTCCCAGTAAGCGCACCTTGGGGTGCTACACACATTAAGAGAAATGGGTAATCAAGATGTAAGAATTAGCCAGTAAGGGCTAGAGCTAATGGGCCAAGCAGTGTTTCAAAGAATACAATTTGTGTGTTGTTATTTTGGGGCATAAGCTAGCCAGGCGGCCGGGAGCTGGGTGGCAGGAACACAGCCCGCGGCTCCCACACATACTATCAAATTCTATACACACCTGTCACAAATCAGTAATTTACAGACCACACATTCAACAGAGCAGAACAAGTAGAATCCTCACTTGTTTCTTCACAAGCACCTTTATTCGCCATCCATTCTAAAGAAACTTAATCATCACTATTCATTCCAGGCATAGACAGATGAGACAACTAACAAAAGGGCAATACTATGTTAAATTATAGGCATTCATGCTTTAGTCTAAAATTGAAATATTTAAGGTCAGTACATGTTCCTTCTTTCTTACCCTGAAGATAAAGGTATCTCTGTATATTTTCTGGAACTGCATAGCACACGTCACAGTAGAAAACATATGATATTAATGTGAACAAGCCTCACCATGCTGAACCAAAATGTGTAACAAAGGAAGACTATTGCTCAATTAATTTGTCAGAACTGAAAAGATTGTATACACTCCCTTCTCCAGAGCCCCAGCCCTGCACAGTCCTGAGGCAAGAAAGGGCCCCTTGGGAGTAGGAGACAAAAGTACTAGGTTGATTATTGTGCTAGTTTGAAGGTAGGGAGTGGCACTATCAGATGTGGCTTTGTTGGAGTAGGTAGGGCCTTGTTGGAGGAAGAGTGTCAGTGTAGGGGCGGGCTTAAGGTCTCATGCTTAAGCCATGCCCAGTGTCTCAGTTCACTTCCTTTGCTGATCAAGACGTAGGACTCTCCGCTCCAGCAACACCATGTGTGCCTGCACACTGCCATGTCCCAGTATGATGATGACAGACTAATCTCTGAAACTGGATGCCACGGCCACAATGGAATGTTTTCTTTAAAAGTTGTCGTGGTCATGGTGGCTCTTCATGGCAATAGAAACCCTAACTAAAATAATTATCAACAGCCAATAGAATCTAGATGTATTTAAGAGAAATTCTGTGTGCACTAAGTAAGGTGCTTTTTAGTTCATAACTAATAACATCAATGACCTGAGAGGATGCATAGTAGAGAAATGCACAAGAATAAACTAGAAGGAATATATAAAATGCGACTCATTTAGTAAACTCTTAAATTTGAAATTGCAACTTGTCAATTTGGCAGAACCATGTTCTTTCCCCATTTCTTTAAACTTTCAAATACAGAGGCAATGCTAACCGTCTATTATAGTCCTGTAATTTCTTAGGAATGGGTACGGCTTGTACTGGTGTGTACAGAGTTTACATGGCAGGCCTGACTGGTGACCTCTGAGAAGCCTACTCACAAGGCTGACCTTTGACTGGCACATAAGCACTTGGATTTATGAAGAGCAATTCAATGCACCTCGGTGTTTACTAAGTTATCACCCTATGCATGGGGGCGCAGCATCTGACAGGGTGGCACGAGCAGCAATGATGGCAGCTTATCCTTGATTCCACCAGTGGAGTCTCATCAACAGAATGCTCCCAATTTTATACTTTTCCATCAGGCTTTCTTTGGCAGCCCAAAAGAAAAAATTCTATCAAGTTCTAAAGACGTTCTGGCAAGGCATCCCGTGAACCACAACAGTGCCTTTTCAAACTAGTACAGGCTCTGAGTTCAGTAAAGAAACTTCTTCCTTCAATAATTCCCCAGTCTCCATTGGTCAAACCCTTAAACAATAAACTATAAAACTGCAATGGCCAGCAAGATGGCTCAGTAGATAAGGGTTCTTCCCACTAAGCCTGAAAACCTTAGTTCAATCCCAATACCAACATGGTAGAGGGAGAGAACCAACTCCCAAAAGTTGTCCTCTGACATTACAGGCACACTACAGCGCATTACCCACACACATGTACAAATTGCACATATACCCAGATGTGCACACATAAAATAAATCTAATTTTAAGTTGCCAGATTACATACCATATTTGCTATCCTTATATTCTTTTGAGTTCTCCTTATTACTAATTGCTCATTCTTTTGATCCTGTTATAGTTAATTATTTACATTAAACTTTCCCTATTTAAATCACCCTATCTATAGGCACAGTAGTGCATACATGTAGTCTCAGGTTAAACAACTTATAAGTCCACAAATTCCAGCCCAGACTGAGCAGGCGGAAAGTAAGACTCCATCTCAAAACTAACAAAGTTAATGCATAACTTATACTTGCTTTGGACTGATAAAGAATAGTCTTCAACAAGTAACAGTGAAGTCACTACAAACCTGAAGAGATGCTCTCCCATACTATTGCAAATCACTTCATCATCAGGAAAGAGTTCCAAGGCCTGTTCATAACAACCAAGTAAGTCCTGTACTCGACTGAGTGCATCAAGCTCTTCAGCCCACTTGAAGAGTGTGTACTGAAAAGTTTCCTTTACAAACAAGAAAAAAGGACAAATTAGCAAACAAGAATAAAGAACACACAACTCTAACTGAAGACTGCAGCAAATGGAATGATGACTGAAATGAGTGATGACCTGAAATCACTAATTCTCAGTAAGTACTGTTCACCAAATGTGGTGGTTCCAATAAGAATGGTCCCATAGGCTCTTATATTTGAATGCTAAGTCACCAAGGAGTGATACTTGTTTGAGAAGGATTAGGAGGGGTGGCCTGGTTGGAGAAAGTCCAAGCCAAGTCTAGTGTCTGTCTCTCTCTGCCTCTCCCACAGCCCCTTCCTTCCGTCCCTTCCTGCAGATCAGGATGCAGCTCTAAGCTATTGTTCCGGTGCCATGCATACTTCCTGCCATGCTCCCCACAGTGATAATAATGGATTAAACCACTGAAACTGAAGTCAGCCTCAATTAAATGCTTTTTCTTCTAAGAGCTGCCTTGGTCATGGAGATTCTTCACAGCAATACAGCAGTGACTAAGACACCAAATAAGCACATGTAAAAAAAAAATACTATGTAGAATCAGACAGTACGATCTTCCTGTAAAAACATCTGTTCTTAGCTGCCTCTCTCCTGCCTCTGCTTTCTGCAGGTAGCTATGCATCACGAGTGTCCTTGTTCATCCTTACTCATCCCAGTACACAAGCGCATCTGTGCTAATGATGCAGCACGTACACGACTACTTGGGCCCTTGTTTTCCAGCCCTCAGACTCTGGCCATCTCCACCCACCACGCATCTCATCAACCAATGTGCAAAGAACTAGAATGAAAATTCAAAGATGCACATGAATGTTGCTTCTATCTTAATAGAATCCTGTAGGCAGAAATTTAACAACATGTCCTCAATTGTCACACCACCTGTCCTTCACAGGATACAAAAGGATACAAAGGTATTATTCTGTCTCAAACCACAAATCACTACTTACTGCTAGCCTGTCGTACAAGGTTCCTCCAAGATTAAAACATTCCATCCTTTAGGAAAGGTCCTTAAAACAGAAGGTAAACAACTCAAGATAGCTTCAGGAAGTCCCTGAAACTGAGCAGATTCACTACACCTCTACCTCCCATGCACTCTCACAATAGTGCTGAGAGTCCCTCAGACAAGCCAAGCTGCCAGGAAGACTTCTGAGATCAGACCAGCTAGCCTGGAACAAGCAGAAACCAGCCAGGATACCAGGAGGTTTAGACCAGGGGCAGCTGGAGAGGATGCTCTCCAGTCTGTTGTGCTGCCAGCAGGCTGTGCAGAGTGCTTCAGTTTCCAGCTCTGTGAGCTGTCGTCCATGCTGGGATGGGCTCTGATGATACACCTGTCTTTAAGCTATTTCTGTACCTTTAAGTAACCCCAATAAAACTCAATGGTTCACTAAGTTAGTCTTTCATGGTATCTAATTGGTGTAGGAGGTTCTTCTTTCTATGTGTTCCTTTCATTGGTCAAATAAAGAAACTGCCTTGGCCTTTTGATAGGGCAGAAATTTAGGTAGGTGGGAAAGACAGAACTGGATGCTGGAAGAAAGAAGGCAGGCAGGGAGAGCTGCCATGAAGTCACCAGAGTCAGACATGCTCAATCTTTCCCAGTAAGCCACGACCTCGTGGTTCTACACAGATTATTAGAAATGGGTTGAATCAAGATGTAAGAATTAGCCAAGAAGAGGCTAGATATAATGGGCCAGGCAGTGTTTAAATGAATACAGTTTCTGTGTAATTATTTTGGGGATTAAGCTAGCTGCGCAGGACAGAACAAAGGGGCCTGTACTCTTCATACTACAGAGTGGTGCTTCGACGTGGTAACTAACTCCACGTAAAACCTAAGAGGGTTTAAAAAGGAATTCTAGACACAAATATAGAGTTTAACACAGCTTTTTGCTGTTTGCTAAGGCATGCTGTAGAGAGATTTCCTGATTCAGCAACAGCAGCAGCAGAAAAAAAGCTGCACCATTTTAAAACGTGGCTTCCTGGGCTGTGCCACCAGTGCAAACTCCGGCTATAAAGCATTTCAATGGTTTTTGTGGGACCGGATGTTTGTGTGCCTGCTCGGGATCAGGAAGAAAGTACTCTGAGACCACGCCAATGGCTCAGCACTCTCCACCTGGGCAGGCAGCAGAATCAGGTTTACTAGGTATGCACAAGCAGGAGAGCATGGCAGATTTCTGCCACCATGCAGAGAGATGTTTCCAGGCTGCGCAGTGCTCTGCATGGCAGATTTGGCTGTAACTCAAAAAGAAAGAGTATGTGCCGCACACTAAGTCTAAGAGTTAAAGTGCTGAGTGTGGCTCCTACCTGGCGGTCCCAGAGCTAGCAGAAATGGTATGTTCACCATTTTGAAATTGGAGAGAGATGGAGCCAACATCCAGAGCATCCCATTACTCCGCAGCTCAGAGGCACAAGTGGTTCCATCATGTTGGTGTGGGCTGGGCAAGCAGGCAGTACCTGCATTTGACCTGGGATTGTTGCAGCAGCTTAGATTCTTAAGAGCTTAGCATTTTAAAAGCTCTTCAAGACAGTAGAGAATTAAGGACAATGTGATAGGGCAGATTCAGACATAAAAGACCTAAATGGGTCATGGTGTTATACAGACATACGTAGGCTTGGGAGAGAGAAGAAAAAGAGTATTAAAAAGTCGTAATATAAAGTTAACGCTTAAAAAAAAGAGGTTAAAGTCTTTAAACAGACAGAGTAAAGTCAAAGAAAAATGGAAAATTCACAGAGAGCCTAGATTCTGTGTATTGTTGTATTTTCTTTGAATTTTTTGACATTGAAGGAGCTAAGTACAGACTTTTCATTGTATGGGCTGCTAAGCTAATCCAGCATGTATGTTCTAAAGGTATCATGACTTCCAAATTTGGGTCTGAGGATAAGGTGCTTTGGAAAAGAGGTTTTTCTTTTGTTTTCACAGAGGATGAGACCCTGTTGATTGCTTCTAGACCAATATGGTATGACAGACAGTGCCTCCTGAAAAGTTGCAGTAAACACTCTCAAAAAATTACTTCACCCAACTGGTAACTGAGATAAACCTAACACATAGAATATACCATAAAAGACCTGATTAACAGCGCCCCCATACAACAGGAAGAAGTTTGGAGAGAAATAACTACGTCCATATTCCCAGATATTGTTTATAAATGTTCTTTTACATTTAAAGGGGAATATGATGTAGATATGAATAATTTACATTGATATAAATTTTGCTTTGTTGATATAAATTTAAGGTCAATTTTGTTATATGCGTATGTATTTCTGATCTTAGGTTGTTAATGGATAATCATTAATAATAATCAAGCTTTTAGTCATGTTAGATTTTCTAGATATATAGAGATATATTTCAGTTAAATAGGCATTCTTCATATCTTTCAAAGACTACAGAATATGGCAAGAAGAGGCAGATATAATGGGCCAGGCAGTTTTTAAATGAATACAGTTTCTGTGTAATTATTTTGGGGGTTAAGCAGCCCATGCTCCTCATACAACATCTAACTTTGGTCTGTCAGGGGACCCCTACCTGGGTGAGTAGACATGTATGCTATGTCCCCCAAGTTTGGTCACAACACATCCTACTCTACTATCTTTAAATCTGCTGCTTTCTGACGAGCTCTACTGCTCCAACCTAACCTGGCCCTCAATCACTTGGTAAAGCGCAGCGACTGCCTTCTCACTACCCACCCAGCTCCAGTCTCATCTTCCTGCAGCTGTTTTCCATGATACTGCTCTATGGAGAAAAGGCAGGCTCTGACAGTCCACATACAAACTTTACACATAAGAGTTAATATCGGAATTCTAACAGTTTACTAGAAAAACTAAGATAATGAAGGAGATCCTATTATATGGTAGATACTCTGGATATCTAGATGTTATATAAATGGATCAAGAGTTCTATAAATTAGTAGATTGCTCAGTGGTTGAGTACTCTTTCCTAGGATGTTTAAGGCTCTGGATTTCGTCCTTGGTAACAACAAAAATAAGTAAATGAATAAAACAGCTAACGGGCTGTGGAGATGGTTCAGTAGAGGAAAAGGCAGACAGATCTCTCAGTTCAAGGCCACCCTGGTCTACAAAGCAAGTTCCGGGGCAGCCAAAGCGACACCGAAAAACCTTGTCTCAGGAGGAAGGGGGAAGAGTATTTGTTGCTCTTGCAGAAGACCCAGGTTAAGTACCCCAGACAGCAGCTCACAACTGGCTATAACTCAGCTCCAAGGAATCCAATGCCCTCTTCTGGTCTCCTCCATGAAGGAACTCTAGCCAGTCCAAGAGCAGCAAGCATGGGTTTGGTCTGGCAAGTCTTACCCTTCTCCCTCATTCCCTGTCTTACTAAAAACCATTAGCTTACCATTTCTAAAGCTAGCCACCAAGGTCTATTCCTTTATTTGGTCACTTCCTCCTCCTGAGGCAGCCTACGAAGGGCCAGCTATCAAAGTATTGAAGTCCAGCAATCAAAAGCCCCCTTTGGCTCATCTGATTAACATTCCCAAGTAAAACTAAACACCATATCCTAACACAGGGTCTCCCCCTTTATCTTTATGAACCACCAATTGCTTATGTGCCATGTCTGTCTCCTCTTTATCCAAGGGCAATACCCCATCTCCCTCTCCGTTGTTCCCTTCCCTTCCCCTTTCTCCCTGTCTTCTATCTCCTGTCTAAGCCTCTTACTTCCCATCCAGTATCCCTCTGAGGCAAATAAAAGTCTTTGTGCTGAGAACTTGGTCTTGTGGTATCCTGAGCCAGAACTGCACACATGTGGTACATATCCACACATACAGGCAAATACTCATACATATTAAATTTAAAAGTTTAAAACACAAATGGTTTAATGTGACCAAAGTGTGGGTATAGGTAGTAGAAAGGCTTTCAGAAAAGCAAACTTCTGTAAATAAGGCTTTTGCAGAAAGAAAAAAAAAAGAAAGAAAAAAGAACTTTGTTTCACATAAAACCAAACCAGTTACTAAGCTACTGAATGCTGGCCATCACCAGCTTGTCTGTTTTCAATAAAAAGTTAGTACAGGGTCGCATACAACCCTACCTCAACTCATTATGTAGCTGAAGATAATCTGGAACTTCTGATTCTCCTGCCTCCACCCCCTAAGTGCTGGGATTACAAATGTGTGCTGCTGTACTAGCTTTAGACCTGGTGCACGTTAGGACAAATCCACCAACTGAGCTATGTCTCCAGTCATATAGTCAAATTTCACATAGTTTTTCTGTGCTAGCCGTGGAACCCAGAGCATCACACTCAGGGCCATTCTATGGCAAGCTGTTGTATAGGCTATTCCCAAGTCAAACAACTGCCATCTTGGAAGGAAGTTTAGCTGTGCCCACTTGCCAAGATCATACCAGATGGACTTGTTGACTGTTTAACTCTCTCCCAGGAAGGCAGGCTGGGTCATGAGACCCTCACCTGAGTATCCTGCTGTTCATACCACCTGTTGTATGCAACGCTGCCATGACTGTATAGCCTCAAGTAGAATCTAGAGCTGTGGTTTGAGAATGCTCAAACTTTAATTAATGTTGTATTAATGCTGTGACCCTTTAATACAGTTCTTCATGTTAGGACGACCCCAATCATAAAATTATTTTTGTTGCTACTTCATAACTGTAATTTTGCTATTTTATGAATCATAATGTAAACATGTGATATGCAAGATGTGTGGCCCAAAGGAGCCACAACCCACAGGTTAAGAACCTCTGGTCTCCAGTATATAACCAGGGAAGACAGTGGGAGGTGGCGGGGAGAGAGAAGCCGTGCAGCTATGAGAAAGCTATCATTCCTGCGGGTAAAGGCTTTCCAGTGCAGCCTTCTGTAGGGGAGCACCCACATTGCAGTAAGTAACCGCTCCACTGTGCTCTGTAAGTAAGCCCAGTGAATTCACTGCTTCCCCGGAGACCTCAGTTTCTTGTTGGGATCTTAGGAGAAAGGGCAGATACAGTTTATGTCTTCCCTGGGATAAGAATTCTACCAACACAAGCACTCTACCATGTTCTACACTCACACCAACTATTTATCTTTCCGTTCACAGAAGCAGCAGCTAGAGCTGAGCCAAGAGAAGTCGTGTTGATGAGACTGCTTTCTACACGAGGGAGCAAACTACCCAGAATACTATGTAACAGATCCTGAAATTTCTGTGAATTACAAGCCCCTAATGTTACTGCCATCTAGTGGACACAGGACAGACCACGCTGCTACACAAGAAGGAAGACTGTCGCCTGCAAAATGTCAACAGTGTCAGATTGAAAAATTCCGGGATAAACAAAGCAAGAAGGTCCACGGCTTAAACTGAATATGCAATTCAACTGCTTCGTGAAACTGAGATTCTAACACACGAAAGTGTACAGTAGTTCAGCAGGGTAACTGCTGCACATGAGACGGACCATCAGATAAAGAGTCCCTTAGGGTTGCACAATTTATCCAACTCTGGACGAACAGTATTCCTTGTACACATGATAATTTCCTTGTACACACAATAATACAAAGCCTTCAAGGCAGGGCTAATTAAATTACATACTGGAGGAGAGAACGGACTACCTAGTGGCATTGGCATTTAAAGGACATTTGGATAATTTTTTTTTTCTTTTTGGTTTTTTTCGAGACAGGGTTTCTCTGTGGGATAGTTCTGACTGTTCCGGAACTCATTCTAGACCAGGCTGACCTCGAACTCACAGAGATCCATCTGCATCTGCCTCCCGAGTGCTGGGATTAAAGGCGTGCGCCACCTTTGCCCGGCGGGCCTTTGGAATCCTAAGAGAGGTAGAAATTTTCAAACAGATGTGAGACAACTTTTGACTTTTGTTACTCAAACCTGGCTGTACCGAGATGGGCTGCAGGGCCCAGGAGGGAATCGACTTCCATAGTAGTTAGAAGCTTGAGGTGTCTCCGTCTCTGTGTCATCACTGTCTCTCTCTCTCTCTCTCTCTCTCTCTCTCTCTCTCTCTCTCTCTCTCTCTCTCTCTCTCACACACACACACACACACACACACACACACACACACACACCACCCTAGGGTCGCAGGAAGGCCTCACCTTCACGTCGTCTTTGAGCTCCGGCGCCAGGCTGAGCACCAGGAGGTAATGAGCATAGGCAGTGCCGAAGTCCGGGGCGCCCAGACAGTGCTCAGCGCTCTGCAAGGACCGCGCCACCAGCCGATCCCGGCCGGCGGCTCCCGCGCCACCGCCCCGTCGGGGTCTGGGCCGCGAGTTCGGCTTGGCTCAGGCTCCGCTCCGAAGCCCTCGAGGAAGGCGCTCTCCTCCGGGAAAAGAGACTCTCGACGCCTCACTTCCCTGGCACCCAAGGCAGCAACAGAAGAAACCGTGCTCTCGGCTACACAGAGCGAAACCCCGCCTTCTCCACAACGGGCAGCCGCGCGCAACAAGAGGCCACGCGCGCGCGGTGTTAACGCCACCCGGGCCCGCCCTCTGGGGTAAGCCCCACCCCCAGCGCCTGGGAGCTCCTGAGAGTGGTCGGTTGCACTAGGTGTGAGCCTGTCCGGCCTCTCTCCCTCCTCCTGGAGTGCAGTCGCTGTGAGTGCCAGACCCTGCTTTTCAACTTGACAGGCATGTGCAATGCTAAGGCCCTCTGGAGCATAGCGTGCGAGTCTCACTATTGAAAAAAAAAAAAAAAAAAATACGTGAGGCGAAACTTTGGGTTACACTCGAAAAAGGAAGAAAAAGCAGTCTCTGAGAACTGCGTCAAGGTCACACAAGTCCGTGGGATGATACAGCTGAATGTGAATTTCCTGGTGACCTGTTACATTGACACAGAAGACTTGTGTCGCATGTGGACTCTTAGATAGAAATCCGAAAGTTTTTAAAGATCTACAGGAATTATAGCGTTAGCTAATTTTGTTGCCATTTTCAAGAGATTAGTAGTGTGTAGAGTGGCTAATAAGAAATGGAGGATAGAGTATTTTGGACATCAAACAAAAAATTCTCTGGTTCTCCTAAAGTCAACCTTTGTGTGCCTTTTTGCTTTCTCTTGTGACTTATTCTCTGACCCACCCTTGTAAGCACATACCTATGTACATCCTAACGTAAGGACATAAAAAAAAATTTAAAACTTTGCAGCATCAAGAGTTAGCTGGAAACAGGAAGCTTTGCAAAACCCTGGCAGCTAGCCCCCTGTGACACCCAGCTTTGTGGTCTAGACAGAAGCAGACTTAATGGCTCGGGAGAGGGCGGGGGTGGGGGCATGCACAGAGCAGAAGTAGCCACTTAAAGGAGGAAGGGGATATGCTGAAGTGGTCCAAACCCTGCGTTTAGCAAGACCAACTCTCTTGACCCTAAGTGAACCTGGCTTGCGGTTTTTACCTATATATATCAACCCCAAATGAGAAACGGGAGCTCTCCCCACTGTGCTGCATTGTGAGTGGTGGCTTTGAGCTCCCAGCTAGCTGGAAAGAATAAACCTTGCTTTTGCATTCTAGACTTGACTGGATTCCGGTGTTGTCTCTCTGGGGGTCTCAACTTGGGCACAACACTGATAAATTTATTCAAAGACAGGAACCATTCTCAATCAATCTAGTATGTACAAAACAAGAACTTTAATAATTCTACCTTTGATGGAAAGTGTTTCTCCTGCTCTTTAGTTTTGTTTGTGTACTGTTCTAACTATTCGTATCCTCATTTGCTGCTTTCTGTACTAAGCAATGTAGGATATAACTGTACAGTATTTCTCTAAGAAGATGGAAACACAGCCGGGCCATGGTTGCACACGCCTTTAACCCCAGCACTTGGGAGGCAGAGGCAGGTGGATCTCTGTGAGTTCAAGGCCAGCCTGGTCTACATCTACAAGAGCTAGCTCTGGGACAGGCTCTAAAGCCACAGAGAAACCCTGTCTCGAAAAACAAAGCAAAAATGAAGAAGGAGCAGAAGGAGGAGGAGGAGGAGGAGAAGGAAACACAAAGGAAGGCCTCTACACAATGGGACTGAGTAGAATATAAAGACTAACAGATTTGGGGGAAGGATCTTGTTCTACTCCATGCTTTCCCCCTTCTGTTCATCTAGTAACCCTTCCTTAAGACATTCAAAAAGACCTAATGAAGCTCTCTTCCTGGAGTAATTCATAAGGTTGATCAAATTATACAATGAAATAATCTGTAAAAGCGTTTTACTTATTCATGCAAAATTAATGTAATTCATTGTTACCATTTTCGAGAAACATTTAGAAATTATCTGAACTTTCAAAAAAGTTATTACACCTCTAATAACTGTAAACATTTGATCAAATCTGCATGCTGTTGTTTGCATGTTATAAAGTCAAAGGACATAGACTGCAGTTGAGTAGGAAGAGATACCCTCGTCCTTCTTTCCAGAGGCTTGCCTTGAAGATATGCTGTTTATTGTTCATTTTCAACTCACAGAACCTAGAATTGTAAGACTTTAAGACAATTCCGAAGCCATTTTGACAATTCTGAATCCTCTCAGCCTCTGTGCCATAGTGCTTCCCCTCCTCCCCTGGGAACCAAGGACCTAACAGCTACACATGCACGTACTCAGTTCCTGAACAATTACCCATATACGTATGTTTTGATTCAGTCCCCTGGGAAACGGGGTCAAAATGACCTCTTACCTCACCTCATCTGGCAACAGCTCTCCAGTCAATTATTGGTAATAGCCCTTTCGAATAAGCCAATCATAATAGTCAAAGAACAACCCCCCTTGCTTCTGTGGCCCCTTTAAAAGTAGCCTGTGCCATCTATTTGGGGTCCCTCGGCTTCCCGAATGCTGGGGGACCCTGTCATGACAGAATTAATAAAATCCTCAAGCTTTTGCATCGGCTGTGGTGTATGAGATGGTCTCTGGGGGCGACTCCTCCTCGGTGTTTGGACGCTAGAGTCCAACAGAATCACCTGGGAGACTGGCCTCTGTTCATATCTGTGGGTGATTATCTTGACTGCTTTAACTGAGGTAAGATTTACCTACTGTGGGTAACACCATTGACAGGCTCAAATCCTGGACTGTGTGAGTGGAGAAAGGGAAATGAGCCACAGTGTGTATTTATCACTCCCTGCTTCCTGATTGTGCCAGTGATGTGACCGGCCACTGCATACTGCTGCTGCCCTGGCTTCTCAGCAATCCCCCCACCCCTCTTAACTTCCTTTTGTCAGAGTCTTTTATCACTGTGAGAGCCAAGGTCACATTTTAAGTTTTAATAACTACGTCTAAGTAATCCAGGAAACAAAACTGCCTCATATCTGCTAGCCCCTTTGCTCGAGGACAGATACTTCTGAAATGCTGGGGCTACCTTTTATGGGAGATAGCAAGCTTTTCATTCCCCTAAACAAGTTCATTTGACCCATCTGCACAGGGTGCACTTGATCACATGTGGACAGGAAGTTCACTGTTTGGAGGAACAAGATGTTTCTTGGAACTAATTGGACCTGATAGTAAATACAATGAATTATGGGTTTTCCTTCTTAAAATGCTACAAACTGTTATTCTTGACCATTTCCTGGGAACCTCGGTATGGATCTGGCCAGAGCCCATCCACTTGGCCAGATTTTATTAAAGCTTGCTTCATATTTGGCTTTAAACTGTGGTAGTGATTTTATTATCAGTCGATGGGATTAACAATGACAGAGAGAGGTATCTGTGTGAACACTTAGTCCCTAGATGACGGTGCCATTGGGAAAATGGCAGGACTTCAGGAAAGGAACTGAGTCACTGAGGTCCAGCCTTGGAGATTAATAGACTAGCCCAACTCTCCCCTCTTAACAAGTCAATGAGATCAGCTCTGGCTCTTACTACCAGGCCTCCTGTCTATGGAGGACTGTGTTCCCTAAAACTATGTGGAGAAATTTAAAAAAAAAAAAAAAAAACCTTCCTCCTGAAAGATTCTTGCTGTTGTATATTTCAACAGGAACAAAAAGTAACTAATACAAGAAAGAACATTCTGATCACCACGTGAGTTTCTGCTTCGGCTGAATTACTTCATTATGTTAGTTCATCGGGTGCTGCTAGCTCTCTTGTTAAGAAAAGGCAGACAGGCCGGGCGATGGTGGCACACGCCTTTAATCCCAGCACTCGGGAGGCAGAGGCAGGTGGATCTCTGTGAGTTCAAGGCCAGCCTGGTCTACAAGAGCTAGTTCCAGGACAGGCTCCAAAGCCACAGAGAAACCCTGTCTCGAAAAACCAAAAAAAAAAAAAAAAAAAGAAGACAGGAGCCCTGCTTCTGTCTTCTTTCAGAGCAGACCTGTAATGAACAAGGAAACAGATTCCTCTGAATGAATAAATAAAGGGGAATCTGTAGTGTAGATAAAACAGGAAATTCATAGAATAAGAATGAATGCAAGTTGGGGTAATATAAAAGCATTTCTTCTTGTGTGTGGTGTGGAAAATTACTAAGGTGAAATATTAAGAGAACATTTGCCTGCTTGAAGGCTGCCACACCCATCTGACCCT
The DNA here is from genome assembly GCF_950005125.1 of Chionomys nivalis. Taxonomy (NCBI): domain Eukaryota; kingdom Metazoa; phylum Chordata; class Mammalia; order Rodentia; family Cricetidae; genus Chionomys; species Chionomys nivalis. The sequence goes on from NC_080106.1 coordinate 48,994,779, forward strand.
GCCACATGGGGGAGGCTGCACCCAGTAACCTTGGTAATTAAGTAATCTTGCCACACGAGAAGGACCCCCACCCTTCTGTGGCCAGTCGATACTGATAACCTAGGACACCTGGTGATCAGAAGGATCAAATGAGAGGCAGTTTCAAACTGGCATAAAAAGGGCAGAAGCAGGGCAGTTATCTCACCTCTTACGATGGCCTGGGCACGCCAAGCCTTGTAGAGAGAGATCCTCCAAGTCTACCTCCCGAAAAGCAGAAATATTTAACGCCTTGCCTAAACATTTAATGCTCTGTCTCCCGAGTACAGAGATTCATCTCCCAAAAGCAGACATTTAATGCCTTGCATCCCAAATGCAAAGCCTCATTTCCTGAGAGTGAACATCGAATGTCTGTCTCCCGAGAACAGACAAGACACTCTGCCTTGCCGAGTGCAGACAGAACTCTTGCCTTCCCGAGCACAGGCAGAACGCTTTGCCTTCCGAGACCAGGCCATAGACTATGCCGTCAAGAATTGATGTAGCACCTGATTGGTTCCAGCCTAAGAACAGGACATGGAAACCCTATCCCCTGAGCGCAGACTATGGGGTCAAGAGTTGAGCCTCGCTGTCAAGCCCCCAGTGCTGTCAGGCGTCCAGCCTGAAGAAATTCAAAAAGTCTCTTTTTAAGGCTGAAGAATACCAGGTCGTATGATGCTATTTAATGCGTGCATGAAATGTTAAGAGAAGAGCATAGATGTGTTAATACATATGTTTAGTATATGGAATGTTAAGAGATATCTTATAGATAAGTGATAAGTTGTATTAAGGTTAAGAAGTGCTTTATAGGTAATGGATAAGTTGTTTAAGGTTAAGAAGTGTTTTATAGGTAATGGATAAGTTGTATTAAGGTTAAGAAGTCTTTTATAGATAAGTGATAAGTTAGATTAAGGTTATGAATTGGTTTTATGTATTAGGATTAGTAGGATTAATAACTGTGATATTGAATTGCCTGTGTGTTGCCCATCATCAATACCCCATGCCCTATTAAGATTGTAAACCCCATGGATACATTGGCTATTGAAGTTGCTAGTAAAGAATCATTATAAAGACAATTCTCTTGCTTCGTCTGGTTACTCATCACTCTCTGGGGAGAAGTACACAGGTCCTCATAGCACTACTTGGAAAAGAACCTAGAGCTGAAGTTCCCCAGCTCATAACAAGACCTGAGGCAACCACCTCAAAAGGAGCAAGTACAAGGGAGTAGCTGCTGAGGGAGACCTCTGTGAGACCAGGTCTGAGCCAGCTGGAACAGGCCTGAGGCAATGAGCTCCACAGGAGCGGGTACCCGGGAGTCAAGAGACCTTTGCACCAGAGACCTTTGAGGGACTGAGTGCTAATCAGTGACCTTGGCTGGAGCAGCGACCTCCACCCAAGGAAGCCTGAGCAAAGGACTTAAGAGCAGGCCCAAGGCAGAAACCTCTGTGGGAGCAGCCCAAAGCAAACAACCTTCATGGGAACAGACCCAAAAGACCACAGGGATTGCAGAGCAACCCCGGGGAGCATTGAGAAACCTTCAGAAACACCAAGTGACCTCGGGGGTGACTGAAACCATGGCCCTGATGGCACCATGAGTAGCAACCATCTGAGCCTTGGATCCACTAGAACCTGGAAGATTGATTACCAGAGATACAGCCCCAGCTACACCAATTAGAGGAAAATATGGGTAGACAAGGTAAGAACACAGGCAACAAGACAAAGAGCGACATGACACTAACAAAAATTAGTGGTCCTAAACAGCAAAACTTGACGGGTGCAATGAGTTAGTCACAGTGGGTCCGTGTGAACAGTGGGAGACAGAGCAAGTGTAATGGTCTGTCCTGTCCCTTTAAGAGACAAGCCCACCCACTCCCTCCCCCATCCACCACTGAGGCAGGCAGATCTTCCTGCCTGCCTACAGCCCGTGCCCCACCCTCTCAGAGGCAGCTTCTGTTTCTTCCTTCTCACTACTTTCCTCTCCCCCCTCCCTCTCTCTCTCTTTCTCTCTCTGCTCTTCCTCCTTCTCCCCTTCCATTCCATAACCCACTAAATAAATAACCAACTTCACTCTGCATGGCGTGCATATCCGTCTCTGTCTCTCACCCACCATGCGGCTTCTTGCCTGGGACCTGGCTGCTTTTGTGGCCTGCTGGGGTCTCAGGACCTGCTGCCACTTTGGGGACCTGTGGCATGGTCTCATGGCCTGCTGCCCAGTGCCGTGACCTGCAGCATTTTACTTAAACCATTACAGCGAGACTTGGGACAGCTGCACACAGCTCGTCACAGTGGGTCCATGTGAACAGTGAGAGACAGACTGACAGAGAGAGGCTTGGAGCCGACGCACACAGTCACAGTCTGTATGAACAGTGTGAGAGAGAGCAAGGCTTGGAGTGGGGGACTTACCAAGAAGCCATGGACGCTTCCCTGAGTGGGAGCAAGGATGTTAAAGACACCATGTGTGCTCGCCACAGTGAAGACACCACGGGCACTTGCCCAAGCCAGAGCACAGAACATGTAAACACCTTGGGTGCTCCCCCAAACTGGAGCGCAGACCCTGAAGACACCATGGACACTTGCCAGAGTTGAGACAGTGAAGTCACCATGGGCATTTGCCTGAGCCAGAGGGCAGAATGTGCCAGTCCCCTGAACCTCTCAGGACCCAGAAAGAATGCTATGCAGGCAAGACCTGACTAAACGGGATCTGAGGGTGAAAGGGATGAATCAGCTCACACAAGTCTTCAACGTCCTCCCCAATGCTCTCTCTATGTCCTCCCCAATGCTCTCTCAATGTCCTCCCCAATGCTCTCTTGATGTCCTCCCCAATGCTCTCTTGATGTCCTCCCCAATGCTCTCTCGATGTCCTCCCCAATGCTCTCTCGATGTCCTCCCCAATGCTCTCTCGATGTTCTCTCTTGATGTTCTCTGGACCCCACAAAGATCCCAGTTTATGTACACATACAGACACAATTAGCAATTCTTTAGGCAATAGCAATGATACCAGTCATGCATCTCACAAGACCAAAAAGGCAGATAAGGCAGACAAAGTGGGCGCCTGTTAGCTTTCTTCTGTCTCAGAGGGTGCGTGACTGTGAAACACCTGGGCACATCTGAGAAGGTAATTAGAGGTAATTAGGGCTAGCTTTCTAAAGGGAAAAGGGGAGTTTGTGTGGATAGTTAAGCAAGAGTTTATAATTGATAAACGGAGCTACATTTATAGTGTGATATGCGATGTGAATTAATATTAGCAATTCAATTGGAAATAAAGTCACGCAATGGGATGCTTACCTTTAATCTTAGCACTTGGGTGCCAGTGGCAGGCAGATTTCAGTGAGTTTCAGTCTAGCCTGGTCCACATAGCTAGTTTCACAATAATGTTGTGGAATAATGTTCCATTATTGTGGAACTAGCTCTCTCTAACCAGGGCTGCATAGAGAGACTCTGTCTCAAAATAAATGGAAATAAACAAAAAGGATTGGAATCAAGAACCAAAATTTGCCTTGGCAAAGCTACCAAGATAGGCAGACTTATACAAATTGCCATCATTATAACTGCTCAGCCTTACAGCTTTAGTGTTATTCAATACATTCTGACATGGAGGAAAGATGTGAGCGCATTCTTCTGTGAGAGGTTACAGGCCAGTGACTGATGGATCTCAGTGGATTCTCCTCTTGGCCAGCACAAAGCCAAAATGAAGATGCCAAGACAGAAGCGAGGGAAGAAGGACCTATTAGCTGCAGCAGGAAGGAGAAGCAGGGCATTGTATCTACAGCCGGGCTCGCCCAAACCAAACAGGTGTGAATTTATAGGGAGGCCACACTTGTTCCTATAGGGAGGGCGCATTCCTGTGCATGCCCAGTCTGTGCTACAAAGCTTTATCGGAAATAAAAGGCCACCTGTCATTGACACAGCGACTACCCTTGAAGGTGCAGCTCTGCATGGCTACTGACAGTTGTGAAGCCAGTGAAACTATATGAGACCTTGTTTCCAAACCAAAATATAGGAGCTGGGGATATAGCTCCATCTGGAGAGGCTCTCTGCTTCCTGACTGTGGATGCCATGTGAGAGGCCGCCTTCAGCTCCCACGGCCACAGCAGACTCAAGTCACTGTTGTCTCAGCAACAGGAAAAAACCAACGCACCACATTACTGTGTTGAACACGGGGTTTCCGATGTTTTTGAAGATTTGGTGGCTGAGGACAAAGCCTCGTCTTATCGATCTCCCAGGTATAAAGAAATGCCAACATTAGCACCTCAGCTCTCATTCTAAAGGGAATAAGAGATGATTTATTCTGGAGTCATTTAGAGTGAGCCCGGCCCAGGAACACAAATTGAGGTTACCCCAAAATTCCATGTTCCAATATGGAAGTCTTTTCACAGGATTTGTGCAGTTTTACACATCAAAGACAATCATAAGTCAAGGCAGCTTTACAATACATTTGTGGGCACACCAGAGCGGCAGGTACATCGAGAAGTGGGGAGGGCTATTCTACAGGCGAACAGGCGATCTGATGACATTCTTAGAGCTCTCCGTTTGCAGAAGCTAATGTTCTGCTAAGTTAATAGCTTCAAGGAGGTTTTTATTTATTATCATGAGGTGCTAGTTTCGATATAGCGACAGCTGGGTGGTGGTGGCACATACCTTTAATCCAAGCATCCAGGAAGCAGAGGAAGGTGGATGTACAGATTTCCAGGCCAGCCTGGTCTACAGAGTGAATTCCAGGACAGCCCTGGATAGACAACCAAACCCTGTGTGTTTTGAAAAGTCGAAAAAAAAAAAGAAGGAAGGAAGACAAGAAGAAACTCAGATATTGAGTGCGGCAAGGAGCTAGAACTAGCACAAGGTAAAGTAATTAGCCTCTGGACCTATCAAATTCAAACCTCTGCACAGTATTGAAATTCTGCCTAGTCTGTCTGTTTCTCTAGACACAACACAGACCCCTTCCAGGAGCTTTGTTGTTGTTGTTGTTCACAGCCAGACAGCTTCTTTTCAGTTTTGTTCATACAAACTAAGTAAACTATTTTATTCATAACGCAAAGTAAATTAAACCAGGTATAGGGAAGTACACCTGGAATACCAGCAGCACACAGGAGGTAGAGGCAGGAGGATTCCCTTGAGTTCAGTGCCAGCTTTGGATATATAGCAAGTACTTCTGATAGCCACATGCTGCAAACACATACACACATAGAAACTCACACACCCATATACATAGGAACACACATACACATAGGAATACACACACATACGCACAAGAACAAACACACATGCACATAGGAACACATATACACATAGGAACACACACAAAGAGTACTAAAAATAATAATTAACAGAATTTAGAAGGCAATGCCAGGCATGGAATCGTGCCTGCAGTTCAAGGAGTTGGGAGACAAAGGCAGGAGGATCAAAGGTTCCAGGCTATTTTTGTCTACATAGTAAATCTGACGTCAGCCTGGGCTACATAAAACCCTGAACCCTCCCATTTTGTGGGGAGCAGAGTCGATGTTGACCTTTTTCCATGACTCAGAGTTGCAACAAGGGGTCTATCTTCCACCTTCTGAGTTTTTGAACATAAGCTGCTCTTCTTCCCCTGGGAGCTCCCAGGTCTGTCTGTTCCGGGTTCTCCCTTAACAGCCTTCTCTCACCTGGTGTGTGCCTATGCTGCTGGGATAAGAAAGCATTGCTGAATCCAAAGCTGTGAAAATGTATTAAAATGTTTTCATTTCCTTTTTTAGAAAGGGTCTCATGGAGCTCGTGTTGTTCTTAATAGTCTAGAGATGTGCCGGGCGGTGGTGGCGCACGCCTTTAATCCCAGCACTCGGGAGGCAGAGACAGGCGGATCTCTGTGAGTTCGAGACCAGCCTGGTCTACAAGAGCTAGTTCCAGGACAGGCTCCAAAACCACAGAGAAACCCTGTCTCAAAAAAACAAAAAAAAAATGGCCAGAATAGTCTAGAGATGACCTTGAACTTCTGATCCTCCTGCCTTCACCCCCATATGGTAAGATTACCACGTGTGCCAACATGCCTGGTGTCCCATCCAAGTGCTAACTGGGCCCAGCCCTGCTGAGCTGATGGGATGAGGCTGTATGGTCAGAGTCCGGGATACCTGGAGTGTGATACAAGTTAGAGAGTAAAGCTCCCAGCTTGTAGAAAAGATAAGTATCAAGCAGTCACATGATCTGCTTATTATATATTTCTCATTCTATATAGGAATGATGCAGAAGGTAAACTTAGGCCACCAGGCAACACAGTCAGCTCTCTGCCCTGCTGATTTGGCATAAGGCCCCAGAAATGTCAGTCATTGACGTGACAGAAGACTAACTTTGAACTGTCACCCTCAGCAGTTTGAGCTTTTAGGGATCTTGACTCAGGAGAAACCGGGATTTGTGGTTTTGACACTGAAAAGAATTTCAGGAGTGGCCTAGATGGCAAGGATATTTCAATAGGCTCGAGGGTGAGGAGATGTCTATGCAGTGAAAGCCCTCGCCCGAGGCCCTGCTGCCAGTGCCACCAGCTGAGCCCACCACCATGCTGGTCTGATCCTCTGCAAGCCTGAGCCAAATAACCTCTACCTCCCTTACACTGAATCTTGGTATCGATGTGGGAGGAGCCATGAGCAAAGAACTCTAAAGCTATGCTGGCTTCTGGTCAACTGTGATTGGTGCATGGCTCCATGACCTCACAAGGAACCATTGTGATGTATGAGAGAGGCCTGCCTATATTAGGCACCAGCTGGGCCTAGACCTTGTTCTTAGGCTGCGGTGAAACCATTGTTTAGCTAGCTCCAGAGGACTTGACTGTAGACTGTGATTTTTATAGATTTTGATTTTTAGTGTGCGTCTGAACATCTGTGATCACCACTGACCTGAATATCGTGAGTGTGCTTCCCAGTGGGGTCGGGTTTGTGCCTGAATTTTGACTGACTTGGTTTAGGTTTAGTTTATGCCTTGCTTCAGTTTATTTCATCATCAACCATTTTCTGTTATTCTCTACACATTCATCTTTGACATTTCATACATCGGTTTATTTCTTTACCTTAACTTTTGTTAAGTTAGCTGTAAAAGATAAGGGATTTGATTTGGTCGTGCACTTGGAGCATACCCACCTGCCTTGTTACTTCCCCCGGCATTTCCCTGTGGTTATAAATCCCCTTACCATGTTAAGACTCTTCTCCTGCCCACCATGCCACTCACTAAACAGAACACGCTCTGGAATGTCTCGAGGGACGACAGTTTCCTCGTGTCACAGACAGGCCATCATCCTTTCAGTGCCCATAACTACGGGTTTAAGGGGAAGAAGCTGAGTGTCCTGAGGGTGGAGAGGAAGAGGGCTGCAGTAGTTAGAGTCATCAGAGAATTTGAGGGTCTGAGTGAAAAGGACTTTAAAGACACCTGCGTGTTCACTATCTAGTCCATAGCCTGTCTCTAACCCAGGCTAGCCCAAAGCCGGCTGAGTCCACTCTTGTTGTTACTGCTGCTGTTATTAAAGTCCAAATGTCCTCAAGGTTGTGAGGGAGAGGTTTCACAGCATCTCAATTCTCTGGATTTCCGGTCTCTAACTGGGGGTGCTGTTCAGGACATTGTAATGTCCCATGGTGGTGGAACCCAGCAGGGGGAATTGAGTCATTAGAGGCAACAGGACATGACAAAGGCAGTAAGCAGCTGCTTCAGACCCATCTTCCCAAGTCCCCAGACATGGATTCCCTGTCCTTTGAGAGTCTGAGACATAGCACAACCCATGGAACAAATGTTGCTGTTTCTCAGGAAATTGGTCATGACAATGAGAAAACCAATGCAGTTTTAGGAGACAGAAGGTGAAGGTTTTTTTTTTTCTTGGTTGTGAATAGCTGTGATTGGTTCATTTCCTCCTATGACCTCACTGGAGCCATTGTGAGGAGTTGCAGACTCCGCCCACATGAGGCCCTGGCTGGGGCTTCTCACTCTGCAGAGAAGCTGTAGCTAGGTTGTTTGCAGAGTTGTTGAGCTCAGACTTTGATTAACATAAACCTTGATATTACTGATCTACGAAAACAGACGCTGTTCATTTGCTTTGACATCCAAACAGTGAGTTTGCTTCCCAGGTTGTTGGTTTTGATTTTTGTCTCTGAGGTGGTTCTTGACTTAATTTGTGCTTTTCATTCAGTTTCTTCTGACTAGTCCCATATTTCTATTCTTAAACATGGTTCCTTGATATTTTTAAATATATTTTTTCTGGTTTTCAAAGTCTGGACAAGCTGTAAAAGCCATCTATTTCATCACCGTGTGGATGTTTATCACATCTACCTGTGCCCTCTATTATCTTATAAATCCTTTGAAGCACTTAAATGCTCATCCACCCTGGTAACTATCTTCCACACTTGCTATGTTGCACCCCAACGCCCTGCAAAAAAGACCCAATACTCTCATGTGTACCATGAGGTACAGTCCATTTCATTACAGCATCCCAGTGTCGGGGAGGGCTAGCATCCTTTAGATGACCATCTATATGAGTTTTAGATAAAGGAATGGAATATGTGAAGTGTGGAGACAATGTCTGTAGTCGTCAGAATACTTAGAGAACTTTAGCATCCTAGTGCAAAGGGCTTTGGGACAGACCATGGGTTCATTCTCTAATTAGTCCATACCCGTGTCCCTAGCAAAGGTCAGCACAGAGTTGCTGAGTCTGTTCACCTTGTTACTATGGCACTTGTTACCTTGTTACCATGTTACCTGCTTACTATGTTCTTAAAGTCAAAGTGTCCTGCTCAGGTTCGATAGGAATGGTTTCACACCTTCTCATATGTCTGAATGCCTGGGTTCTAGCAGGAGGTGCAGTTTGGAGAAATCATAAAAGCCCAGGGCCTCAGGAGAAATTGGGTGACTGGATGCACCATGGACCTGGCAAAGGCATGTACCCAACTGCTTCAGACGTATCTTCCCAAGTCCCCAGCTCCTCATCTGCCATCCCTCCCTGTCCCCTGAGAGCCTAAGAGGAGGGTTACCCTTTGTCATGTAAGATGTATCTTGTTGGGGGATTTGCTCACAGCCTTGACAAAAGTTATGCAGTCCCTGGAGCAGGGTAGAGAATCACCTTTTGGTCTCTTTGCTGTTACTGGTCCATTCCTTACTGTGATATCACAAAAAGCCTTTGTGAGAAGTTATTGAAATCTTTTCCTATAAGGCCCTGCAGCCGACTGCGGTTTGTCTTGATGCTGCAGAGAAACTCTTGTTGGATAGAGAGCACCGGACTTATACACTTGACCTGATAAACTGGAATCTCCTAATGTCTTGGACCTTGACATTGGGAGATTTCCTCTTTGTTGGCTGGATTTTGTGTTCAGTTGTTCTTTTTGATACATACACTCAATGCTTTTCGTTGAGGCACAGATTTCTGCTTATGTGTTCATTTCATTTAATTGTTCCATTTAAATTTTTTGCCATGTTTTACTTTGGTTTCATTTTTCTTATTTTAAACGATATCTGTATGAAATAAAAAATCCTTTGTAACACTTCTATAGATATAAACAGTGACCTGGGATCATTTTCATCTCCTCTGTGACATTACAGCTGTCCCTTGTGTGTGCCCCAAAGTCCCCCATTTCAATTAAAGTTCGAGCTACTGATCCATAGCTCTAGTCACCATTTCTCTGGAACTGGGAGGGGGGAGGGCATTGCAGTGCGAAGCTCATGTCTATTTCTTCTTCAGAGAATGACAAAAGTTGATGTTTTGTGGCCAAGTGTGGACCTCTTCACTTGATCTCCTTACATGCTTGATAGTTTCCCCATAGAATTGTCATAGGATTCCCTGTTGAACTCTCTGTGAACAGGAAACATCCTAGCTGTCATGTATTGTTTGAACTTGTGTGAAGAAGCAAGGAATCTGATAACAGATGTACAAGTGGATATTCCTCAAGAACATCGGAGTATACTCAAGCCTGTGTGTGTGTGTGTGTCTTGTGGTTGTTGTTGTTATGGGCTAAGCCTCAGGGTTATACTGGTTTTCAAGACTGTTTGCAATGATCTTTCCTAGTATCTTTTTGAAGCTTCCTGACGAACACTGGTCTCCGCTATATGGAAAGACCCATCATGCACTCTGTTGGTCCTGGGATGTCCTTCATAGCAGAAGTTGTGTTTCTCTTTCCATATCATACCTAAATTGATTATATTGTATGTTTTGTAACATCCAGACTTGATCCTCATGCCCAGGGTGGAGTATCTGGAAGGCAGCAAGTGCTATGTAGATTTGATAACATCTTATCAATGTGAGTGTCTCTTTTATGACTCAAGAAATCTCTTGCTTTCAGGGATATCAACTCTGCAGTCAGTTCCCATCACACACGCAGGGCTCCCTAGGTCCTGCTTGTCCTTTCATTCCTCATGTCTTGTCTCACATTTCAAGAATTTGAATCTTCTCTCTGGGTGATGCAGGTCAAGGGTTTCTCAGACTTCATCCTTTCAAATCACCAGATCTTTGCTTTGATCTTTGTTTCTTTGGCCTTTGATTCTGACTCTAAGAGACCACTTATTTCATCTCTGAGGTTTCTCATGCTTTCTCATAACTGCTTTGGGGTTTGGGTTGGCGTTTATTTTCTTTTTAACCTCTGACCCCAATATGTATCATAAGGAGGTTTGAGATAGCTAATTTTTTGATGATTTTCATGATGTAGACATTGAGAGCCATAAACTTCTCTTCTAGACCTGGTTTTGTCTTTTACCTTCTAGAATCTTGTGGTGGTCCCAGCCCCCACCTGTCAGGGTGGGGGCCATGGAGGAGGAGAAAACGGAAAACCTGCGGCATAAGAGCTGGCCGGGTTTTTCGGCCCCACAGATTTATTCTGAGGAGATGGAGAGTATGTCATCATACAAGACTGTCCTTGACAGTGAGTTAGAGGAGGACTACTTCTCCTGTGTAGAGGATTTAGACATGGAGGATGACAGCGAAGAGGCTGAGATCCAGGAGAAGGGCAGCATCACCATCCAGTCAGGCCTCCATCCGCTCTGTGCCCTGCACCAGAGGGAAGACCATCAAGAAACCATGGGCCCTAGCCCAAGCCAAAGCAAAGTAATTGAAGACACCATTGGTGCTCCCCTCAGCCAGGGATTAGTCCCTGAGGTCAGCATGGGCACTGGCCCCAGCAGGGATACTGACTCCAAGACAGGCCATGGCCTAGACATTGATGAAACCGGTTATTGTGCCCCTGAGAGCCAGACTACAGTGCCTAATGTCAGCACAGGCACTGGCCCCAGCACGGAGAGTAAGGGCACCATAGGCCATGGCCCAAGCCGAGGCCTAGACATTGATGAAACCGGTTATTGTGCCCCTGAGAGCCAGACTACAGTGCCTAATGTCAGCACAGGCACTGGCCCCAGCATGGAGAGTGAGGGCACCATAGGCCATGGCCCAAGCCGAGGCCTAGACATTGATGAAACCGGTTATTGTGCCCCTGAGAGCCAGACTACAGTGCCTAATGTCAGCACAGGCACTGGCCCCAGCAGGGAGAGTAAGGGCACCATAGGCCATGGCCCAAGCCGAGGCCTAGACATTGATGAAACCGGTTATTGTGCCCCTGAGAGCCAGACTACAGTGCCTAATGTCAGCACAGGCACTGGCCCCAGCACGGAGAGTGAGGGCACCATAGGCCATGGCCCAAGCCGAGGCCTAGACATTGATGAAACCGGTTATTGTGCCCCTGAGAGCCAGACTACAGTGCCTAATGTCAGCACAGGCACTGGCCCCAGCACGGAGAGTGAGGGCACCATAGGCCATGGCCCAAGCCGAGGCCTAGACATTGATGAAACCGGTTATTGTGCCCCTGAGAGCCAGACTACAGTGCCTAATGTCAGCACAGGCACTGGCCCCAGCAGGGAGAGTGAGGGCACCATAGGCCATGGCCCAAGCCGAGGCCTAGACATTGATGAAACTGGTTATTGTGCCCCTGAGAGCCAGACTACAGTGCCTAATGTCAGCACAGGCACTGGCCCCAGCAGGGAGAGTGAGGGCACCATAGGCCATGGCCCAAGCCGAGGCCTAGACATTGATGAAACCGGTTATTGTGCCCCTGAGAGCCAGACTACAGTGCCTAATGTCAGCACAGGCACTGGCCCCAGCAGGGAGAGTGAGGGCACCATAGGCCATGGCCCAAGCCGAGGCCTAGACATTGATGAAACCGGTTATTGTGCTCCCGAGAGCCAGACTACAGTGCCTAATGTCAGCACGGGCACTGGCCCCAGCAGGGAGAGTGAGGGCACTGTAGGTGATGGTCCAAGCCAGGACACAGAATTTGATATAAGCTTTGGTGGTCCTGTGCCTCCCTGTCTGTACCCTGAAGTCATCATTATCCCTGGCCCCCCCTGGGAGAGTGAGGAGTCCCTGAACACTCCCCTGAGCCACAGGGAAGAATGTGAAGATACTGAGGGCATTCTGCCCAGCCCAAATGAAGACAACTTGCATGGTGAGGAAAACCAGAACCCAGACAGGAGGAGGAGATGGCGCCTCAAAGGGGTGAGGAGGCAAATCCGCCGTCTCTGCTGCTGTTTCTTCTGTTGCCTCCTCACCCCAACGGAAGAAGCCCCAACCCCCAGGTGAGGGACTGGGAGAGGTGGGAAATGGAGTCCCAGTGAGACCGGGTAGACAAGCCCAGTGACTTCTTGTGTAATTTCATCTTTGCTTTTGCCGTGGGTACACGGCACCATTTAGAGGACAAGAACCCTAATGTCTGTGACCCTAGAAGGAGCTTTCCCATTCTGCCCCTTTATATGGATTCTGGGAAAGTTGAGCCTGAAGCAGACAAGCAGAGGATGCAACCAGGGGCAGTGGAGGGAAGGACAGGGGTTTGGGCTTGGGGAAGGGAGATCAGGTTAGGCAAGAGGAATCATGTAGAGTGCTGTGGGACAAGAGGCTAGCCCAGTGGTGAGTCCTGCCTGTGTCAGAGTCACTAACAGAGTCCTTTGCTTGTATCTTCTTTCAAGGTCTGAAGAACAGGCCTGGGGCCATGGTTCTTAAACCATGGGTGTCGTTCGGCCTGGTGTGGCCTACCAGCCACAAGAGGGGGCCAGGCCAGAACATTATAGAGCTTTGTACCCGAAATCATCACGCCCTGTGGCACATGCTGTGACACATGAGGACAAGCTCTGTACCCCTCCTCTCCCTGCAGTGGGAGCTATTAGCTCCCATAAGGTAAGCTGATACTTGTCGTCCCAGCACTATGGCTGGACAGAAAAGTCGGACACAGGGCCACCCTATTTTAAAGAGCCAGCCTTCCAACTTCTGCAATCCACGTTATGCAACTTCATGTTCCACACAACATGGGGTCTTCACCAAGTCGTCCCCTAATTTTTGAAGATCCTTATCGATGAGCAGCTGTAAAGAAGTCCATGTACAGGGCAGAGAGGAGGAGAGAGGTGTGTGGGACAAGGCAAGAGAGAAGAAAATCAGTAAGGCAGAGAGGGGGACAGGGCATGACACTAGGGAAGGAGAGGAGTCTGCCCATAGGAAATTCCAGTTCCAGCCAGGCAGCTGAGAAGAAAGAGATGAGAATGTAGGGCAGGGACAGGGACCTTGGGCGGGCTGATCGGGAGAAACTTCCTGAAGAAGAGACATATGAGATGCAGGGCATGGGTTCCCAGGAGCGGAAGACCATGCCTCCTCAGGGGGTTCAAACCAACCCCTTCCCAGGGTCCTCCTCCTCTTTCTGCTCTAACAACCTCAGGCTGATCTGGAAGAATCTGCGTCCTTTTCCTCACTGCATCCTGCCACCAGGGTCCACGCTGCCTTCCCATGTTCCGGAAGTTCAGAAACTGTGGTAGTATTTTTATCCCAGTGAATGATTCTTTCACTTTGACTAAAATTACAGGACTTTTCTGGCTACTGTGAAAAGGTAACTAGGACTTGAGAGGGCTGTGGAACATCACCGCTGGACAAGGCCAGCATCCTTAGATGGCTTTGTGTCCAGTGATGACATCCGGGGTCTAGATTGGGGCAACAGTCACTGTCATGGAGCTACAAGGTGTCAGCCAGTGTTATTGTGTACATTCTTGCTGAGTGAGGTGTCTGCAGAATTCTCATGGTCACCATGCAGGTTGTGAAGAGCTCTCTGGGTCAGCAAGATCTTCCCAGCTGACAGGGAATCCAGGGTTCTTCTGAGGGGATTATTTGGATCAGTGGTTCTCAATATTCCTAATGCTGCAACCTTTTAATACAATTCCTCATGTTGTGGAGACCCCCCAAGAAACAGTTACCTTTGCTCCTGTTTCTGATCTTAGATGAGCCTGTGAAAGGCTCATTCGATCCCCAAAGAGGTTGAGACCCACAAGTTCAGAAGCGCTGAAGTGATGAATTAGTTTGAGTTCTCTGAGTGTCTTTTTATGGAGGATGAGTTTCTGAAGCCTGGTCTTGATGGAATCCACCAATGAATCGGGTTTTCTTATGACTGCTGAGAATGCTGGCATTGGTCTTTCTGAATATGGGTGTTGTGTCAGCTTAGCAAATAGCAGTCTACTCCCTCAGCCACCGCTGAGCACAGCTTGCACACACAAGTCTCTGTGGCAGCCTACAGTGCCGAACTCTACTGGTGTTGATGGTGCAGTGGGTCAGCAGGTCATCCTGAGGAGGGCTTGACACTTGTCTCCCTGTGTCATGAATCATTTGCCAGATACCCTGGGGCCTTTGAGATAAGAACTTGGTGCAGACAGATACCTATTCTAGCATTCACTTACTGAATTTGCCCATTCCTGCTGTTTCTACTCTATCGCCACTTAAGCGAAAAAGCATGTTACTTAGGGGTCCACAGTTGCAGATGGGGACAGCACATGACCATCCTGATGGGAATCTAGCAATAGGCAGACAGTCATGGCATTGGAGCTGGAGGTGATAGCTGACGCTGATTCTCAAGCAACACAGAGAGAGAGATTAGAGAGAGGGATATATATGTATACACACATAAACACAGACATATATATATATATATATAAAGAGAGAGAGAGATAGATTAGAGAGAGGGATATATATGTATACACACATAAACACAGACATATATATATATATATATAGAAAGTGAGAGAGAGAGAGAGAGAGAGAGAGAGAGAGAGAGAGAGAGAGAGAGAGAGAGAGAATTATTTGGAACGTGTTTGGTTCTAGAATCCTTAAAGCTCTGTGACCCCTACTGAAACTTCCTTCTTCCAGGCCACACCTCCTGTTCCATATCCAAACATGTTCATCCATGGGGGCCATTCTCATTCAAACTAAGCCACATACTAACCAGGATGGGGACAGGACACTCTTGGGTAGCATCGCCCTGAGTTCTGACTGTTGATGTCCCCACTCTTCTGTTCTCCTTGCACTCTCAGAAAGCAGATGACACCACTGTCTCTCTTGAAAGTTGCAAACCTGCACTTCCATAAAGATGTCTGGAAGACAGAAGAGACCCTTACACTCAGTTTTATCCACAACAAAGTTTCTTTTGTGGAGCCCCTCACCTAGAGGAGCCCTTTTTGCCTCTCTGCACCCAATTGGATGTTTGTGACCACCTCACACGGTCAGAATGGGCTAGATAGTCTCAGAAAAAGAATAACAGGCACACCCCTCAATCCTCATTGGGAGACACAACATACAAAACCATCAGTGGTCTGCCTTATGTGACAATGGAAGCCTGATCACAGTGGCGGCCTGTCAACCAACCCATGCCACAGCCTCTCTGCCAACTTGCTGAAAGAGGTGGGGCATTCAGTGTTGGTGTCTTCCTGCCGCTGACTACCAGACACAGTAGTCAATGTGAACATAAGTCCTGGACCAGTGCAGGGCACCATGGAGTTTAGGGAGTGCCCTGCCAATCAGCTCCTTGTGTTGGGAAAGCCATCTATGCAAGCAAAGGGCGATTTTCTCAGTTTTCTCATGAGACTTTGGAAAGCAGGGGATTAGTAAACTCTGTGTGACTCTGACATCATGATCTGTCTCCTGTCATGGGGAAGCTGAATGGGAGGCAGGTGGGCAGGTGGCCAGAGAATTCAGGCTGAGCACCATGGAAGGTTAGAATGGGACACACATGTCTGATCAGCTCTCCTTAAGCAAAGGCTGTCTAGCCAGGGACAATGTGAAAGAAATCTGTCCCTGACAGACAAGGTTACAGAATCCATTAGGGACACCATCCAGTAAAGCCAGGCCACTTCCTTTCAAAGACTTGAAGGCAGGGGCTGGAGAGATGGCTCAGCGGTTAAGAGCATTGCCTGCTCTTTCAAAGGTCCTGAGTTCAATTCCCAGCAACCACATGGTGGCTCACAATCATCTGTAATGGGGTCTGGTGCCCTCTTCTGGCCTTCAAGCATACACACAGAAAGAATATTGCATACATAATAAATAAAAATAAATTTAAAAAAAAAGGTAGCCTTAGGAGCTGGAGAGATGGCTCAGAGGTTAAGAGCACTGACTGCACTTCCAAAGGACCCGAGTTCAATTCCCAGCAACCACATGGTGGCTCACAACCATCTGTAATGAAATATGCTGCCCTCTTCTGGCCTGCAGGGACATTTGCAGGCAGACCACTGTATACTTAATAAATAAATCTGTTTTTTTAAAAAAAAAAAAAAAAAAAAAAAGACTTGAAGGCACCAGCCTCATCTGCCCTTCGGTCGTACCTCAGGAAAGCGCGTGGTCGCTTCTCTGCCCCTTTCAGACAGCAAATCCACACTGCTCATCTTCACACAAGTCAAGAAACCATGTGGTTTGTTTTGTTTTGATTTTGGCCAAACTTCCTGATCCCCAGGCTGCTCACCATGGCAGGAAATGGATAATAACCTTTGGTCTTCCTTACCTTGCAGGCACTCGTGAACATATTCAACCATAAGCTTTTCTTGCTTCCCATCCAGAGCTCCAACAGGGGATTGACTACACACAGGGTCAATTATTCATTTGTTCTGTTGACAACATTAGGCTCCTGAGAGGCTCTCATCATAAGATGAGAATGTAGCCATGAAATTGCCCTCCTAGTGACAGGAATAACTCACTCCACCAAGTGCTTGGTCTTTAAATGTGAGGGCGTGGGCTCAGAACCAGCTGCCACATAAAAGCCTTGAAGGCCAGTGTGAGCGTTTCATCCTACCTCTATGGAGGCGGAAGGGAGAAGCCCCCTTTTCATCGTTGGACAGGTGGTCTAGAGTTACCGACAAGTCACAGGTTCAGGGAGAGTGTCTCAGGAAGCAAGGTAAGTGTGACACTTGAGAGCCTTCCTACTCACACAGGAGTGGACACAGGCAGTGCTCCAGAAGACACATATGAACCCAGACGCACATAAAAGTTGGGAGGCATGAAAAAAAGGGAATAGAAAGAAACATGGGTAAAGGCTTCATCTTTCATAAATGATTGTTCTTATGTGCGGGATCTATTTCTCAACCTGCGATAACTGATTTTTGTCCACAGCATTCTAGCGAAAGGCTCCTGCATAACTGTGGTTTCAACTTCATTTTTGTCTCCTCAGATGACTCTGCTGAAAATCATGGGTCGCTTGAACCTATAAAGAACAGCGGGGTAACCTGTTGTAAGCTGCCTCTGTTGGATAACAGAATGGCAGCTCATAGCTTTGTGTGGCAGCATTTCTCACGATGCCACACTGGTATGGAACCCACTGCTGCTTTTCACTTGATGTTGGCGCATCAGGACTATGTTCTACTCTTAAGAACATATCCCAGGCCTAAAAGAGAAATTTCTCTGTTTATTATTTCATTATTCAATAAATAAATTCCTGTTTATTATTTACTTTATTAAATGTTGACTTGATTTTTATCCTGACCCGTGGGGCAGTATTATACAGGCCCTACATTGTATGGCAGCCAAACTTACAGACCAGCTCATACCTGGCCACAGGGAAGGTGGTCACATGACTTCCAGACAGGATGTTGCCATCCTCAAAAGATTAGGATATGCTAATATTGTTCTGATTCTTTCTTTGCCATTATGGAGATCACCTGGGAAGTGTTAATCCAGGCTACCTGACAGAGCAACCATACTTGCAGCAACTCGTGTGTCAGGATACCTATGTCTTATTGGTAACTGTTTCTGACACCCACAGACATGTCAAGTCTACAGCATGGCCACAGGGACACCCTATGCCGTTTTTTTTGTTTTTGTTGTTGTTGTTGTTTTGGGGGAGACAGTATTTCTCTGTACCTTTAGAAACTCGCTCTGTAGAGCAGGCTGGCCTGCCTCTGCCTCCTGAGTACTGGATTAAAGGCATGCGCCACCACCACCACTCAGCAAACTGATGCTTTGATTGCATTGACATGAGCAGTCCAGGAAGGAGCTAGGAAGGCCTTCTGGGCTCGGGGTCACATGGTCACAGGGCTCTCATTTGTGGGAGCAAAACAAACACTTTCTGTGATGGGCAAATAAAAAGGAGACATCAAGGGATGTAGAGCTGCCAACCACAGAGGAAAACATTTTTAGGTCAATTAAACTGAAAGAGGCAGAGAACGTGCCTCAATTCAGATGCCCCTGCTCAGCTGTCCAGCCATCAGCATAGGTCTGCCTTAGGAAATTCAGAGACACAAATGACATCAGAACAGCTAGGGAAAACATGAAAACCAAAGCTAAGGAAGCATACTCAGGAGGCAGAGGCAGGAGGATCTCTGTGAGTTCAAGATCAGCCATGTTCACAAAGGGAGTTCCAGGACATCAGAGCTGTTACATAGAGAACCCTTTTCTTGAAGAATCAGAACTCCCCTCTCCCCGCCCCCCCCCCCCCCCGAAAAAGCAAAGGAAGCTTGAGTCTGTACACAGCTTGGTAGGCAAGCATGAGGCCTGACTTCCATGTCCCTCTGTGACAAACAGGAATGGTGACATGTGCTTGGAATCACACCACTGGCAAGGCAGCCATCTGTTGATTACTGGGTCTCACTGTCGAGTGACCCGGTATCAAAAGAAAAAAAAACAAAAACAAAAAAACAAACAGTGACTGTGCCTGAGGAACAAACACTGAGGTTCCCCTGTGGCTTCCACATGCACATACACCAAATGAATGTATGTGTGCACACACACAAGTGCATGCATGCATGCGTATATGTGTAAGAAGAAACACAGAAACAGGAGAGAGAGAGAGAGAGAGAGAGAGAGAGAGAGAGAGAGAGAGAGAGAGAGAGGAGAGAGGAGAGAGAGAGAGAGAATAAAAGATCAATTAAACTTTTGTGGACTGATTGGTGTGTCTCAAAGTATTTTGATTTTTGATTCTTTGAGACAGGGCTAGCGGCTCATTCTGCAGTTCAGTGAAGGCCCTATGTATCTCTAATGGTGACCTCAAACATTTGCTTGTTCTGCTCTACTACCAACTGAAGACATTACAGGTATTGGCCTCGCTCTTCATATGTCCAATGCTACAAATCTGTACTAGATACTGAAGCATGCTGGAGCAACCTCTGTGACTAAGGTGAGCCTGAAACCATTTTACAAATTTCATGGAGGGCTTGGAAACAGAGGTTTCTCTGGACTGAACCGTCCAGCAGCGGCTTTGAAATAAATCCTCATTATATTGTTATATTGAGTAGAGAATTTTGGCTTATAGTTCAGACTTATTACTAAATATCTCTTACATTTAAATTAACCTGTTTCTATTTATGTATTGCCATGTGGCTGTGGCTTTACCGGTTCCCTGTTGTCTTGTTTCTCAGGCAGCTGGCTCCAGTCTTTGGACTCCGCCCTTTTTTAATCCCTGTATCTCTGTTTGGCTTCCCCAAACTTGTACCTTTATTCTGCCTTGCTGTAGGCCAAATCAGCTTTATTACCAACCAATGAGAAGAATACATATTCAGAGTGTACAGAATGGTTATTCCATGGAAAGACCTGGCATCAGGAAATGGAAGAAGGATCTCTGGACTCAGAATTAGTGTGGATGCTCTCAACTCATGTTGTGTAGCTTGGGTCCCTCTTAGCAGATATTCACACTGAGAAAGGTGTCAGAAACTAAAGAAATGATATCACAGGATGAGAAGTGTCAGTAGACACCATGGTCACTTCCCAAAGCTCAGAGAGACTAGGGACATAGCCCCTGAGGGCCTCAGAAGAGACAGTCCCTGGTAGAAATGAGAAGGCTAGGGGATGGGCTAACTCTACACAGCCAAACCTCTAGGACATGATGACAGTTCTGACCAACAGGCAGAAAACTTCTTAATGTTCATCATCTTGGGTCATCATCTTTTGTCAGGACACAGGCAAAAGTCACAACACAGATAAACAGACACCACATAAGCTTTGTCCTGGGGAATGGGATATTGGTTCCACATTCTGAGGAACATCCGGTTTGTGAGAGCCACACAGAGTGACACTCATGGTGAACATGGTGACTAAGAAGCCACCAGAACTAGGGACTGTGTTGGGGGGATTCCGTGGTTGGCAGAGTACTTGTCAGACAACAGTGGGGACCTACGTTTGTGTCCCAGCACCCGCATATAATGTCGGTGGCACTAGCACACAGTGGTAATCCCTACTCTTGAGAGTACCCAAACCACACAAAGACACAACTAAGAAAGATAATTACAGACCAATCTTCCTCGTGAACATTAAGTCAAAAATACTCAATAAAGTACTGGTAAACCAAATCCAAGAACACATCAGAAAAATCATCTACCATGACCAAGTAGGCTTCATCTCATAGATGCAGGGATGGTACAACATACAAAAATGTGTCAGTGTAATCCATCATGAAAACAAACTGAAAGAAAAAAACCACATGATTATCTCATTAGATGCTGAAAAAGCCTCCAACAAAATACAACATCCCTTCGTGATAAAGGTCTTGGAGAGAGCAGGACTACAAGGAACATGGCTAAACATAATAAAGGCAACATACAGCAAGTCAACACCCAACCTCAAACTAAATGGAGAGAAACTCCCAGTGATTCCACTGAAATCAGGAACAAGACAAGGTTGTCTACTCTATCCATATCTATTCAATATAATTCTTGAGGTCCTAGCTACAGCAATAAGACAACAAAAGGAGACCAAGGGGATACAAGTCAGAAAAGAAGAAGTCAAACTCTCACTATATGTTGATGATATGATAGTTTACATAAGCGGCCCCAAAAATTCTACCAAGGAACTTCTAAAACTCATAAACACTTCAGTAATGTAGCAGGATTACAACTCAAAAAATCAGTAGCCCTTCTGTACATAGATGATAAATGGGCTGAGAAAGAAATCAGAGAAACATCACCCTTCACAATAGCCACAAATAACATAAAATATCTTGGAGTAATTCTAAGCAAACAAGCAGAAGACCTGTATGACAGGAACTTTAAATCTTTGAAGAAAGAAATTGAAAAAGACACCAGAAAGTAGAAAGATCTCCCATGCTCTTGGGTAGATAGAATTAACATAGTAAAAATAGCAATCTTACCAAAATCAAATGTAATGCCCACCAAAATCCCAGCAAAATTCTTCACAGACCTTGAAAGAACAATACTCAATTTCATATGGAAAAGCAGAAAACCCAGGATAGTCAAAGCAATCCTGTACAATAACGAAGCTTCTAGACGCATCACAATCCCTGACTTCAAACTCAACTACAGAGCTACAGTATTGAAAACAGCCTGCTACTGGCATAAAAACAGACAAGAGGACCAATGGAACCAAATCAAAGACCTAGATATCAATCCACACACCTATGAACACCTGATTTTTGACAAAAAAGCAAAAATATCAAATGGAAAAAGGAAAGTATATTCAACAAATGGTGTTGGCATAATGAATATCAACATGTAGAAGAATGCAAATAGATCCATAGCTATGCACAAAACTCAATTCCAAATGGATCAAAGACCTCAGCATAAAACCAAGAACACTGAACCTCATAGAAAAGAAAGTGGGAAGTACGCTTGAACGCAATGGCTCAAGAAATCACTTTCTAAATACAACTCCAGCAGCACAGACACTCAGCAAAACAATAAGTGGAACCTCCTGAAACTGGGAAAGTTCTGTAAAGCAGAGGACACAGCCAACATGACAAAATAGCAGCCTACTGAATAGGAAAAGATCTTCACTAACCCCACATCGGACAGAGGGTTGATCTCCAAAATATACAAAGAACTCAAAAAATTGGTCATCAAAAGAACAAATAATCCAATAAAAAAAATGGAGTACAGACCTAGACAAAGAACTCTCTACAGAGAAATAAAATGACTGAAAGACACTTAAGGAAATGCCCAACATCCTTAGCCATCAGAGAAATGCAAATCAAAACAACTCTGAGATTCCAATTTACATCTGTAAGAATGGCCAGGATCAAAACCACTGATGAGAACTTATGCTGGAGAGGATGTGGGGTAAAGGGAACACTCCTTCGTTGCTGGTGGGAGTGCAAACTGGTACAGTCTCTTTGAATATCAGTATGGCGATTTCTCAGAAAATCAGGAAACAATCTACATCAAGACCCAGCAATACCACAAGGACATGTGCTCAACATGTTCATAGCAGCATTGCCATAGCCAGAACCTGGAAACAACCTAAATACCCCTTGACTGAAGAATGGATAAGGAGAATGTGGTACATTTACGTAATGGAGCACTGCACAGCAGAAAAAATCATGACATCTCTAAATTTTCAGGCAAATTGATGGAGCTAGAAAACATCATACTGAGTGAGGTAACCCAGACCCAGAAAGAGAAATAACATATGTACTCACTTATTAATGGCTTTTAGACATAAAGCAAAGAAAACCAGCCTACAATTCACAATCTCAGGGAACCTAGACAACTTTGAAGACCCTAAGAGAGACATACATGGATTTAACCTACATGGGAATTAAAAAAAGACTAGATCTACTGAGTAAATTGGGAGCATGGGGACCACGGGAGAGGGTAGAAGGGAAGGGGAGAGGAAGGGGAGCAGAGAAAAAATATATCACTCAATAAAAACAATTTAAAAAAAGAAAAAAGAAAAGGCAGACAGGTTTGCCTTGCGAACAGGCTTCACAGTAAAGCCTAAACAGGCTGCAGGTGCAGCTTCCCACTAAAGAAACATGCTCTGCACTGACTGTTCCCAGTAATAACTACTCATGTCTCTGCTAAATCATTAGAGGGAAAGAGTGTGTTCTAAGATAAGGGAAGGTCTGACGACATGAAAACTTAACTTGAAACTTGTAACTTCAAATTGGAGCTGTTCTGGGAAACAGCACATAGTTCACCATCATCTTAATGAAGTGCAGCCAGGTGGGAAGTCACCGTTTTGACTAGGGATGGAAGAGAGGAATGTCATGTAACTTTACCAGCATTTTGATTAGAGGTGACCACCTAGGAGGAGTGGGGCCTACCTAGGAGGTAACAATAGATTTCCAGGATTTTTTGGATTAGGATGGGTTTTTGTATAATTCCTGTCTGTCCTGGAAACATGGTTTATGAAGAGAAAGGGTAATCCACTTGGTGTTGATTTTAGAGACAATGAATTGTTTACACTGTTGAAAATTGGTTTTGCCTTCTACAAACTGTGGTTGTGCCCTGTCATCATTCTTGTAATAAAAAGGTACTTTAGTTGCATATTAGCAGAACACACAGTTGAGAGATCTTAAACTTCTTAACAAGAAACTTTTAAAGTTTTACAGAAAGTTTAAATAAACTGGATATTTTTAAGAAACAGTTTTTCAATTGTTTTTATTGAGCTATATATTTTTCTCCACTCCTCTCCCCGCCTCTCTCCTCCCCTTCTACCCTCTCCCATGGTCCCCCCAAAAAACAGTTTTTTAAAAGCTTAAATTTTTAAAGCTATGGGACATTTTAAAATTTATAAGATCTTTTATTATGATACCTTTGTTAATACATGACCTTAATAAATATATAAATAAAAAACTAAAACTTAGGACCACAGCTAAACACAGGGACTGTGTTCCTAGCTTATGATGCAGTAAGATGCTGACCTAAGCAGTCTGGCAAACGTTCTCTCCTTAACTATTCAGCTTACAGAGATGGATTTAGGAATATAGTCTAACATCCCCGCTTTTACTAACATTGTTAAGCTGTAGCTAATTTGGTAAACTAAGTCATAGAGAAAACTGTTGTGTTCTATAATGGTTTACTATAAAAGGATCAGGAAACTTTCAGTTTTCTTTGTAGACAGTGTTTATGAGTTACAAGACTTATCTTGAGCGCACACCTTTAATCCCAGCACTCGGGAGGCAGAGGCAGGCAGTTCTTTGTGAGTTCAAGACCAACCTGGTCTACAAGGGCTAACCAACTAGAGAAATGTTGGTTTCTAGTTATTTGTTTTAGGCTTAATTTTGAAAACATACAAATCTGAACATATAAAAAATGATCCTTTCTGAGGTATCTGGCTATTAACTTGTTTGTCTTTTAAGACTGAGATATAGGCCTTATCCCAGCTAGGTTTAGCTTTTAAAAAATAGCAATTTCTAAAGTGAAGGTCTTTTAATACCAAGATAAGTCTTTTTTTGCTTTGTTTTTGTTTGTTTGTTTTGGTTTTTTGAGACAGGATTTCTCTGTAACTTTGGAGCCTGTCCTGGAACTTGCTCTAGCTCTTGCTGGGATTAAAGGTGTGCGCCACCACTGCTCAGCCCCTGTCATTTTTAATAAATTCGGAAACTGCTTGGTCCAGGCTTCTGTTTACTCAGGTAACATTTATCCTTCTCTGACTAGAAGAATGTCTCAGCGGTTAAGAACACTGCCTGCTCTTCCAGAGGTTTTGAGTTCAATCTCCAGCAACCACGCTGAGCCTCACAAGCATCTGTGATGAGATCTGGCACCCTCTTCTGGCCTACAGGCATGCATGCAGACAGAACACTGTATACATAATAAATAAATAAATAAATAAATCCTTTTTAAAATGTATCCTTCTCAGATTTGATGGTGTTTGACAACTAGGCTAGCCTTTTGCTCTGAAACCAAGGTGTAACTCTGTTCAGCTGTTTCACAGACACCTGCACGTTCCTAGGGAAAGCTTGCTGCCCTATATCAATGGATCTGGCCTACGGGAAACTGATATTGAGCCATTCCACAAATTACCTGAAGAACTTTGTCACTATAATCAGGACACATCTCCATTCCATTCTTTCTGGCAGTCTTCACTCTTCCCATGGCCACTGTCATTCAAAGGGCTGGTGCTAACAACTCCAGCCCTGAGCCTGCTCCATCCCTGCAGGAAAGGAATAGAGAGGTCTCCAGGGTGACAGACCTCCTGCTGAGCACAAGACCACTGGCTCTCCTCCTCGCCATCCCATGCCAACAGGTGTAGCACAAATAATAAAAAACCAGAGACAGAAATTGGGGTTCAGCCTGAAAACCAGCCACTGAGAAGTTCTACCACTACCGAGGCTGGGTGACCGCAAACTAAGCAGACTAAGCAAACTAAGCAAAACATGAGTTTTGAAATCTCAAAGCCCACCCCCAGGCCTCCTCATCTTTCCCAGAAGCATGCAAATATACGAGTCTATGGGGCGTTTTCATCAAACCCCACAGTGAATTAGTGCCTTTGTGAACTTTCTCATGCGAGGTTTGTGTGAACATATGTTTTCAATTCTTTTAGATACTATCTAGGAACTGAGTGCCTAGGTCACGGGTCACTTCTGCATTTAAGGTGTTAAAGTACCGAGAAATAGTTTTCAAAGAGCCCGTACTATCTATATTCCAACTACCAATATTGTAAGGGCTCTATTTCTTCATGTCTGGTCAACATTTGCAATTTGCTTATTTTGTGTACAGGTATCCTGGTGGAATAAAGTACTATCTTATTGTAGATTTAAGATTTATTTTTACATTTTGTTTATCTATATGCATGTCTATGTGAACACTCGCATATTCAGGTCGGAGGACAATTTATGAGACTCAGTTCTCTCTTTCCACCATGTGGGTCCCGGTGACCAAATCCAGACCACCAACCTTGGCCACATGTCCCTTTACCTGCCGAAATCACCATGCCCTCCCTCATGGCTCCTGGGTGTTAGTTCCTCATTCTCTAATGAGCAATTGTGCCAGGAATTATTGGCTATTTGACTGTCTTCTCTATTGGACAAAGGTTTATTCAGACCTTTATTATTTTTTTTTGAAATAACTGATAAAGCGTTGCTGTGTTGGTCAGAATGGCCCTGAGCCTGTGACCCCCTTGCTTTGGGGAGTTGAACACCTGGGACTCTAGGCTTGTCACCTTGCATGATCTGTGCTCTTGTGGAACTGGGAGTCGAACCCCAAACAGGTTACAAAGCAGACGCTCTGCATCCCAAGCCCCCTTTGCCTGTTTTCAATTGGTTGTCTTTTATTAGTAAATCGCGAGCGTTTTCACTAGTCAGTTTTCTGTTACTGTAGCAGAATACTGGAGGCAGCCAACTTCATAAGGAATGGAGGTTTATCCAGCTCATAGCTTTGAAGGTTCAAGGACATGGTATGCTTTCATAATTAAGAAAAGATTATTTGAAAGTGGTTTCATATCAATAACTAATGTGTAGACCATTCAGTGCCATTTCAAGCAACAGGGCTGTGGTAGACTGAATAAGAATGGCCCATAGGCTCAGGTATTTGAATGCTTAGTCAACAGAGAGTGGCACTATTTAAAAGGATTAGGAGGCGTGGCCTTGCTGGAGGAAATGTGTCACTGGGAGTGGGCTTTGAGGGTTCAAAAGCCCAAGCCCAGCCCAGCCTCTTCTCTTTCTGCTCCCTGTGAGTTCAGATGGAGAACTCTCAGCTACTTCTTGAGCACCATGTCTGCTTGCATTCTGCCAGGCTCCCGGCCGTGATGATAATAGACTAAACCTCTGAACTTTAAGAAGTCCCAGCTAAACGCTTTCTTTTCTAAGAGCTACCGTGGTCATGGTGTGTCTTCACAGCAACAGGGCACCAGCTATGACAAGGACTAAGGGGTTACTGATTGTGACACAGACTCGGAGGTTATCTCACCAACCTCCCTGCTGAAGGAAATAGGAGAAAAGAGGAATTTAGGTTTAATTGGTATATCAGAACTCCATTTCTTGCCCCCAAGATGTTCAGAATCAGGAATGTGTTTGGTGACATTGGCAGATGGAAGTGATGGGAATTCCCGATGTGACAGGGAAGGATATGATTTTCATTATCATAGCCACTTGTAAGTTGCTGATGCTGTGATAACTAACCCAGGCCACGCTAACAGCAAACCACCCCAATCAAGCTCATTGTATCATATAAATAAATAAATAAATAAATAAAGACATCAAAGTGGGAGCAGTTAAAAAGAAAACAATTCAGTGGAAATAGGAGGGGGACAGGAAAAGGTAACAAGGATTAAAATACATTATCTGCATTTATGAAATTGTCAAGAATTAATTAAAAGTATTTCCAAATGACTCTTTGTAGCTAATGGAAACATAAAGAGAAATGCTTTCAGCAGAGGTAGAAACATGCATGCATACAGTATATAAATAAACCTTTGTGATACTCCATTCTTGGCTATTGTGGAATTCTTTTGCACACCAATAGCCATTTGAGAGCAATGCTTTGTCCTTTGGTGTTATGTGATAGATATTATATGACATCAGAAATTTTTCCTGTGTATTCAGATATATTGTCAATTTATCTTCAGTAATAATATGGGCATTCAGACAGTAATTGAGTAAAATAATAAAAATAATATAAACATATGATTAGAATTGTGAACTCGGCGGTGGTGACGCACGCCTTTAACCCCAGCACTTGGCAGGCATATTCTGAGTTTTATTCCAGCCTGATCTATAAGGAGAGTTCTAAGACAGCCAGGGTTACACAGAGAAACCCTTTCTCAAAAAGAAAAAAGACACACTGATGGTTTGATAATACATCCTATCCCATTCTCCTCTAAAGTAAAATATTATCAAGTATGAGAAGTAATTTATCTGGTAACTTTTGTTCAAGATCAGCCTCAGACTCTGCGTGTAGCACAGTATTTTATGTGTAGTTTAAGTTTTGTCGCCTAGGGTATCAGAACAATGTGCACTAAAGTCGCAGACAATAGAGGCAGCAACTTCTGTGCTTCTTTAGTGGCATCTGGAATGCTGTCCTGCCTTTATTCCCCTGCAGGTGTGTGCGGGTGACGAGCACAGCTCACAGCCGCCTGGATTCACGCTAGCGCACCAGTGCAGATGTGAATCAGTGAAGACGTCAAATACTGCCCAATCTTGTAATTAAGATGGTGTTGACCTCAGCCTCTGAGATGCTTTCTAGGGACTTTCAGAGGTTGAAGGACCACACGTGAGAACTGATGCCTGGAACGTGAGCTCTCGGAGAACGGTGCTGCTTTCGCTTCCTCCGTGGATGAACGCCACTGTTGCTCCTCTCACAGTCTGTGCTAGGTAGATCCAGGGCCGTGGGGACTCAATCTCATGCCATTGGCAAATAAGGCCTGGGACAGCACTGTACAGTAACAAGGATGGAGCCAGAGACTAGGAACGACCCAGCAGAGAAGAATGAGGCTGGGACTCTTGCCAGGATCCAGCCCAAGTCACTGGCATTTTTTATGGAAGTGTTCTGCATACAGGAGGCTGTTACACCCCTGCGCTCCAATGCAAGGCCCTGCCATTTGACAACTGAAAATGTCTTGCATATTTCTCAGTGTCCACCAGAGGGCGCGTATTACCGCATCTCACACACGTTTGCTAACAAGCACCTTCTGAGAAGTAGTGGAATTCAATACAGAGATCAGGATTGTAGAGTTTATGATTAGACTCCCCTATCGAATATAGGATAATTGAACCGGCTGGCTCTGGATAAGGGTGGTAAGCCAAGAACAGATAACTGCATTTCTCAGGGAAACGCTATACTTGGAGCTGGCAAAGGGGCTCCGTGGACAAAGGGCATTCGCTACCATCCATGACGGCCTGATTTCCATACCTGGGACCGACTGGTGAAGGAGAGAACCAGCTCCTACCCCTTCTTGTCTCTGACCTCCACATCTGTGCACTGGCACACTCCACCCCCACAAATAAATAAACGAATAAATAAATGTTAACTCAAAAGTGAAACTGAGGGCTTTTTACATAAGGGCCACATTTGGTTTTTTTGGCTTTATTTTGCTTTGAGAGAGATAACAGAGAGGTTCTTGTTTTGTTTTGTCCAGGGCAATTGCAGCACAAACCTAAGGCACGCTATCAACCAAAGGAAATAAAGGTTCAACCTACTGCAATGAGGAAGAAAATCCAAGGTCATGTGGTTAGAACTTGGGAGCCCAAGAAAGGGTAGTGCCCTGTCTGCTCTCCTGAGTCAAATGAAGAGACAGTCAGTTCACTGCGGACAGGGAAGATGCTACCAAATAACCGAGCCCGTCTCCCACCCTCAGGACATTCCATTCCAAAGTTCCCTGTGTCTGACGAAGGAATGGGAAGACAGAGGCATGGGTGGAGCCTATGGCCAGGGAGAGACTAGGTGCAGACTTGACTCCAGGAAAGGGGCTGACCTCAGAGACTTCAGGGAATTGCCCTGCAGTCCATCACTTCTTGTAGAGACAATAAGCTCGCAGCCGCCCCTCCTTAGTTGAGTCCATTACAGTTTAGGAGGTGCCCAGTGCTGACGGCAGGCAGTTCAGTATGGAGTTAATTATTCGTGCGGTTTTGTCCACGTGTTGACGAATGAGTGCCCTTTGTTTCGGTTTGGTTTTTTACTTGTGTTGAGACAGGGTCTCTCTACAGCCTAGGCTATCCTGGAACTTCTTGTGTAAACCAGTCTAGCCTTGAACTCAAAGATATCTGCCTGCCTCTGCCTCCAGTGTTCTGGAACTAAGGTGGGCAGCCCCATGCCCAGCTCCAGCTCGAACAGTTTTACTGCTGTGCAATTAGAAATACTTTGAAGTCATAAGACTGGCTGAAGATTTCCCTTAGCAAAGAGTAAAACACTTCAGGATATATCAATCTGTCCATGTTTCTTTTTACAAATATTTTACTTTTATTTATTTAATTGTATTATTAAGTGTGTGCATGTGTTTAAGTGTGTGCATGTGTTTAAATGTGTATGTGTTTAAGTGTATATGTGGGTTTAAGTGTGTGCATGTGTGTGTATGTGTTTCTGTGTGCGTGTGTGTATGTGTATGAGAGAGAGAGAGCTGTAGTGTACATTTGGCATGAGGATTCACCTTACCTTTGACTGAATATTAGTAAATATTCACTGAGACAGGATTTCCCTATGTAGCCCTAGAACAGGATCTGTGGACCAGGTTGGCTTCCAACTCAGAGATCTGCCTGCCTCTGTCTCCTGTCTGCTGGGATTAAATGCATATACCATCACTATTCTATTATTCATACTCTTTTTTATAAAGATTTTATTTAGTTATTATGAATCGGATAGTGATGGTGCTTGTCTTTAATCCCAGCACACAGGAGGGGGATCTCTGTGAGTTTTCAAGGCTAGCCTGGTCTACAAGAGCTAGTTTCAGGATAGGCTCTAAAGCTACAGAGAAACCCTGTCTCAAAAAAATCCTATTATTATTATTATGTATTTATTATGTATACACTGTTCTGCCTGTATGTCAGAAGAGGACACCAGATCTCATTACACAATGTTTGAGTCACCATGTGGTTGCTGGAAATTAAACCCAGGACCTCTGGAAGAACAGCCAGTGCTCTTAACCTCTGAGCCATTTCTCCAGCCTAGCTAGTCATACTCGTAATAAAGGGGTTTTTGTTTGTTTAAACTTGATGTCATTTATTTGATAAACATACACATGTCTTTGGAAATGAACTCATTTAATTCAGATGAGAATCTCTTTTGTTTTTGGTTTTTTGATATAGAGTTTTCCACGATAGCCCTGTCTGTTCTGGAACTTGCTCTGTAGACCAGGTTGGCCTCAAACTCACAGAGATCTACTTGCCTCTGCCTCCCCAGGGCTGGGACTAAAGGCATCAACAAGTCTGACTGAGAATTTCTTTTATGACAGACTGGTGGGGTGGGGGAGGGTGTGGTTATGAGTCCGGGTGGCCTTACTCTCTTAAATCTTTGATATTGGTTTTTAGGTTGGTAATCTCTTCTTCTTCTTCTCTTCCCAGAAAGCAGTAGAGTTGTGTTGCGCCCCCCCAATCCTGTTCTCAAAGGACACCAAAACAGTCTGAAAACCAACAAAACAAAAGCTTCGGAGACACACACAGGAGGCTCTTGAGCTGTCATAGCACACGGGCATGCTGTCCCATCTGTTCTAAGGATGGTTTTTAGTAAATTATGTTTACTGTTACAAACGGGCGAAGTGGCTGTGTTCTAACACTGCTAGTGTTGCAACCAAAGTCCTGTAACTCTCCTGTTCCCCTATCAAGTGTGCGGCTTTTAACCTGCTTGCCTTATGTCAAAGCCTGGTGGTGGGAACGGAGGCCTGTGCTGAGCCTGGTCTGTGTTACTGTCACCCGCAGTCTTCAGCGGTTCACTTTTGACACTCGACTCCTGTAAAACAAAGAAGACCTACAAGCTTGTTTCCCAGGGGACGGCAAACAGGTTTGTGGTTTATTCTGCTCTTTGATAACTTTGCATTTTGTTGCTTGTTTAGGTTTTCAGAAAATGTAGCTCAGAAAATGTCTGTGCTTTCAAGAACAAGGAAGACAGCTGGACTCTGGAGGTGCACACTTTACTCTGGGCACTGGGGAGGCAGAGACAGGCAGATACTGTGTTCAGGACCAGCCTGGTCCACAGAGTGAGTTACAGGATAGCTAGGGCTACCCAGAGAAAAACCCTGTCTGAAAAAGGGAGGGGAAATAGGGAAGGGAAAAGAAGAACAAAGAAGACTTTCTTTTTTTTTTTTTTTTTTTTTTTGGCTTTTTCGAGACAGGGTTTCTCTGTGGTTTTGGAGCCTGTCCTGGAACTAGCTCTTGTAGACCAGGCTGGTCTCGAACTCACAGAGATCCGCCTGCCTCTGCCTCCCAAGTGCTGGGATTAAAGGCGTGCGCCACCACCGCCCGGCCAAAGAAGACTTTCTTGACTTTGAGGTTTTGGGGGGGTTGGGAGCAAGAGGTCTCCCTGTGTTTCTCAGGCTGTCTTTAAACCCTTAGGTTCAAGTGAGCCTCTTTCCCCAGCTTCAGCAGTAGTATATGCCCCCATTCTGGCTCTTTCTCAGACTTATTGATCATACAAGTGTGTTCTTTGTGTAAGACTCAAATAGAAAAACAAGCTAAAAAGGGCTGTGGACTTAAATTTTATTTTCATCATTTGATTGACTTACTTGGTAACTCACAAGAAATACATAAGCTGTAAAATTCCAAGAACTAACTTTGGAACTCAACCCTCAGAGTCCAAGGAAAATGTGAGATAAAACCGACTAGGCACGCAGCACGACAAGTCATTTATATCTTCCTCTTGTAATGCTCTTGCGAGCAGGTCAGCACCGATAAGAAGCTCCTGGGGAACCTTTATCAGTCACTCCAAAACCAGCTCAGCTCATCATCCGGACATGGCCAAGACTAAAGGAGCAAAGCTCCTAAAAGCATCAGAAGAATTCTTCTCCTATTTGCCAAGTATGCTAAGTAACGATGATTTTCATTAACAATGAATCCAATAAGACACAGTTTCTAATCACATGAATACTCTGTGACTCATTTGTACCCCACAAAAGAGGTCATTGCTTAAGCTGTCACTGTAGAACATTGCAGCAAGTGCACATTAGAATTTGCAACTATGCTCTGAACACGTTGCTAGCGGGTAGCCTGGCTCTCCTAGGAGGGATCAACCTTGAGTTATGTTACTTGTGTGTGATTCCTACCTGGCAGCTGCTGTTTGTATTTCTAAGGGATTCCTCTAAGTATATAGATTTGATATTTGCAAAGTCAATCTCGTAGTGTCCTTGCTGTTTCTTAAGTTTTTTTTACATTAACAGAGGCAGGTGGATCTCTATTAGTTCAAGGCCATCCTGGTCTACAGAATTCCAGGACAACCAAGGCTACACAGAGAAACCCTGTCTCAAAAAAACCAAAGCCAAAACAAAACCAGTATGTGATTATTATTTTAAAAAAGCATATTTAACTTTGTAAAATAATACAGTCTAGCTATAACATAATTTCTTAGTTTTCTTTTCTTACACATTGAGACTGTTTCCAAATTTTTGTTTTGATTCTTAAAATATTTATTTCATCATCTTCATAACGGCCACCACCACCACCACCATCTTCACTGAGACAGGAGCTGACTCTATCACTGACGGACCTAGAACCGCCATGTCAACCGAGCTTGCCTCATGAGCACATAGTTCTGTCTGCTCCTGACCCCTGAGTTCCGAGATTAAAGGTATGTGCCACCATGCCTGGCTCAGTTTATTTTATTTTCAATTATGTGTATGTGTCTGTGTGTAGGCATGTGCTTATGAGTGCAGGAGCCCGAGGAGGCCAGAAGAGGGCATTGGATCCCCTGGAGCTGGAGTGACAGGTGGTTGTGAGCCACCTTTTGTGCTTGCTAAGAACTCATCTTGGATCCTCTGCAAGAACAGAATGCACTCGAATTCTCTTACCTACGGAGTCCCCTATTCAGTCCCTTGTTTTTGTTTTTAAAAAACATTTATTTGCTTTTGGGGGACAGGGTTTTACTAGGTAGTTCTTCTATAGTTTCTTGGGTCAAAAGTCAATCTTTTTAATCATGACTTGTAATAGTATCACTCTCAGATAAGAGGAAACAATTAGGGGCTTTTTTTCACACTTAAAAATTTTTAGTACGTAAATCTACAAATACATATCTATATAACTATTTAGAAAGTGGTTTCATGTTCTATGTTGTGGCATATGCCTGTAACTTCAGTATTCAATAGGTGGAATCTGAACTCGGTGTGTTCACGGCCAGCTTGGCCTGTGTCTACATAGGGATTTACAGGCCATCCACGTCTACGAGTGAGACTGTCTCAAAACAAAACAAAAATCTGTGGTACAAATGGGAGGCTTATCAAAAAAATTTAAGCAAAGAAATGATAAGGTTTTCCGCAGAAGGCTCATGCTGGCTTCTTTATTCTAAGATATAATGAGGGAATCAAGAATCTATTTCAGTATCTAAGCTAGAGATAAATAGTCGCTCGAAGCAGGGTGTTGCAGTGGAAGAAATGGAAGCAGGGGCAGGAGGAGAATGAAGGTCAGATTCCTGCTCTATTTTCACAGGAAGACAATTGACTATGGAGTATGAGAGAAGGAGAAGACTGAAGATTAATTCCAAGTTGTGGAGACCTTCACAGTTGGAAAGATAATGTTGATGTTAGTAACAGGAAAGAGGCTGGATGTGGGACAGGCTTAGAACCAGGAGTGGGGATTGGTTCTGTAGAAGGCAACACTGCTAAGTATCCACTGATTGCGAGTCCAGAGGTCTAGAGTACAGCAAAAATTTATTTGGGGTTATTAGCATATAAGTGGTCTTTACATCCAGGAGACTGTCTTACATTCCAACATGATGAACACTATGCACCAGGCATGCTCTGTGTGTTCTGTGTTACTTATAGATTGACTCATTTAACCTTCGAAACAGTTTGTCAAAGAAGGGCAATTTTGTCTTTGTTTTGTTTTTCAAGTCAGGGCTTCTCTGTGTAGTCCTGGCTGTCTTAGAACTCAGTTTATAGACCAGGCTGGCCTTGAACTCAGAAAGCTGCCTGCCTCTGACTCCCAAGTTCTAGGATTAAAGGTGTGCATCACCACTGCCCAGCCCTGGTAGTTTGTAACTTTAATCCCAGCACTTGAGAGGCAGGGGTAGATAAATATCTATAAATTCAAGGTCAGCCAAGTCTACATAAAGAGTTCCAGGTAGCCAGAACTCAAATAACCCTATCTCAAAAAAAAAAAAATAAAATAAAAAATAAAAAAGAAAGAAAGAAAGAAAGAAAGAATCAAAGCTGTTTCAAAGGTATACCTCTTTTCCAACTAACACCATATTCTAGGAATATCAGGGAGATTAAAAAATATTTTCATTCAAACCAAGAGAAGAGGGGAGTTCATTTCTAGCTACATATCCTCTTCTTCCTTTTCTTCTCTTTTTGGTGGCACTGGCTGCTCAGTCCTAGGCCTACACGTGCTGGGCCAACACTGCCACTGAGATCCTTCCAGCATTGTTTTTGCTTTTGTGTGACTCCTCCTGAAGAACAGGCACTGGGCCAGCACTAGGCTCAGCGGTAAAGCATGTGTGCAAGCCCAGCAACCTGAACTTGATCCCAGTGAGCTACATGCTTGAAGTACATACCTGACCTCCACAGGTACCCTGGAGCACATGTATGTGCACATATGCATAATAATAAAAATTAAAAATGTTATTTAGGAAAAGGAAGTTGTTACCTCACTAAATGCAGAACTCAGTGGGGTTGGTCCTAGGCCTGTGTACTGCCCTTCACAGACATGCGCATGGGACAGTGAAGGACGGAAGGACCACAATGGGCTACTCCTGAACGTGTCCAGAAAGAGAATTCAAACTGTCCTGCTGGCACCAAGGGGTCTCAACAACAAGCTTGGGACAAAGATTCACATAAGCAGATCCACAGAGCGCCTTTCAGCCTCCTCTCTACTGTGGGGCGAAGATGATCTGAAAAAAGAGGGAGGAAGGAAAAACTGTCAAAATGTTTTTCCATGCTGATCAAGCTTTGAAGGAAGGACCTGGAAATAGCATCACCCTTATCAACGGCGCTCCTTCCAGAGTTTCACAAGAGTTCTGGTAACTCGAGTCAATCATGGTTTCTTAAATAATCCCACCAGGGAAGGAAAAACAGGTGGGCATCTACATAAGCGAGGTGTGACTACATAGGTTCTCCTCTACTGCACACAGGAGCCAATCCCAGCTGCTTGCGCTACCTCAGGACCAGAGAGCAGCAAGGCCCTCAAGTGCTCGAGTGACAACACCAGGAAAGAGAATCCAGAAAAAATCCTGTTAAGGTCATTTTCATAAGCAGGAAAAAAAAGATTTTCTTTCGGGGAAAGATGATGTAATGCTAAAACAAAACAAACAAACACTTAAAAGAAAGGAAAGATGGCAGTAACTAACCAAAAGCACCCTTTAGCCTGTTTCTTTTTTGTTTTGTTGTTTTTGAAGACAAGGTTACTCTATGTTATCCTGGCTGGAACTTGGTATGTAAGTCAGGCTGGCCTCAAAAAAAAAAAAAAAAAAGATGTGGAGGGGAGGCCATCATCCCTGCCCCTGGCTTCTCTTTAGCTATTCTTTTCTCAATAACCTTCTTTAAGTGGAAGAGGATCAAGAGAAATGGTTAGGAGGAAACTTAAATGCAAGAAATGTGAGAAATAGAAGATTTGTCCTAAAAATAAAAATGGAGACACAAGAACAGCTTTGCTATTTTAATGAGTTTGATTCTGGACACAGATAAATGGCACCTTAAAGTACTTAAAGAGCTTGAGTAGCAGTCATAAAATAGTATTAATAATTTCAGGAAACATTTGTCTTTATTTCGGTTTTTCAAGACAGGGTTTCTCTGTGTAAAAGTTCTGGCTGTCCTGGAACTCACTCTGTAGACCAGGCTGGCCTCGAACACATAGAGATCCACCTGTGTGATCCATCTCCCTGAGCGATGGGGTTAAAGATGTGAGCCACTACCACCCAGCGTCAGGAAACATTTTATGGGCAAAATGTCAGGCTAAATTTATCAAGAATTACTGCTGTCAAAGTAAACTTACATATATTTAAAAAAATTAATAAACTCAACACCTAAAAACCCAGCACTCAGCCAGGCTACATTCCATGTCTTTTTCACTAGCATTATATTGAAACACTTCTGTATCATTAAATATTCTTCTACACTGCAATTTTAAATACCTTCATAGCCCTTGGTTATGTGAATATATAATAAATTACTTCACAAATCGGTTGTGGTCAAGTTCAAACTTTAAAGCTTTGGCTTTTAAAAATCATACTAGGATTCAGGTGTGGCAACACACTCCTGAAATGTCACACTAATGAGGCTGGAACGGGATGATTTCAAGTTGTAGGGCAGCCTTGATTTGAGTGACAGCTGTCTTCGAAACCAAGAGCAGCCGCAGAATGTCAAAGTCGTGCTGGAACTATGGCCATTTTCACAAAATTT
This sequence comes from Chionomys nivalis, assembly GCF_950005125.1. NCBI lineage: Eukaryota > Metazoa > Chordata > Mammalia > Rodentia > Cricetidae > Chionomys > Chionomys nivalis. The sequence continues at coordinate 49,031,698 of NC_080106.1, forward strand.
TTATTAGAAAATTTCCTAGAAGAGAAATAAAGAGTGCAATGTTGCACATCTTCAGATAAATGCCATCCAATTATTTTCAGAAAGAAGTGGCTCATGTATATTTTTGCAACATACGACTGTTTTCTCAAGCTCTGAGATTTCATCAAAAAGCTTTGAAAATTGTTGTGATAAAGTAGGTGAAATACAACATTTATCAGTTTTAATACATTTTAGCACAGCTCATAGCTCTTAGAGGCATTAAATAGAATCTTAATGCTGTGCAACCATCACCATTTCCACTTCTAGAACTGTTTCATTGTGGCACGCAGGAACTCTAGTCTGCAAAACAAAGAGAAAGATGAATTTTTTTTTTGAGTTTTTTCAAGCTCAACACACCAGTTCTTTCTCTTTGGATTATTCTCATTTTGTTGCCATGTTTTGTTTTAGAATGCTTTTAAAGACTTGTTTGTTTTTATTTATGTTATGTATGTGTGTATTCAAGTGTGTGTGTGTGTGTGTCAACAGGGGTCAAAGGAAATCTTACAGGTAGTTATGAAACCATCTGTGTAAGAGAAGCAACGGTTCTTAATTGCTGATCCATCTCTCTAGACCCTTGTTTTGGAATTTTTGAAACAGGGTTTCCTGTAGTTCAGGCTAGCCTGATCTTGCTACGTAGCTGAGGCTGGCCTTGAAATCCTTATCCTCCATCCACTCCTGGAGTGCTGTGATTGTAGACACGTGACACTTTGTGTGGCCTTTATGTTGTTCTTGGAAGTATGTGGTGTTCTCATTGGTTCTCGGAAGGGTGGCCATGCAGAGATGAGTCATTCTTGGTTATGTTTCTGGTCCTCTGTGCCAAAGAACTATGTTCACTGTACTTGGTATCATATACTACCAGACAGAGGTGTTTTGCCTACTCACATGTCTGCTACACCACACATGCATGCAGTGATGTGGAGGCCAGAAGAGGGTGTTCGATGCCCTGGGTCTGGAGTTCCAGTTGGTTGTGAGCCATCAAGTGGGTTCTGAGAATCAAACTTTGTTTCCTCTGGAAGAGCAGCCAGGGTTGTTGACTGCTGAGCCATCTCTCCAGTCTGCATGTCTTTTCAAAACAACCGCTATGGTGACATTGATTTAAAATGAGAGTCCCATGGGAAAATGACAAAGAATACTGGTCTAAAGCAGGTCAGTCAGCTCCCGGTAAAGGAGGAATTAAGATCTGGTCGCTGAGAGTAAAGAGATCATGGTCAGGTTTAGCTGGAGCCCTGTTTCTACACTATACGCTACAGGTAACGAGGTTCCCCTTTTGCGATGTAGACAGAATGCTGCTGTATTTTACTCTATTTATGGCAAATAGCCATTGTAAGTACCCTAGGATTTTCCCTGAACGTACTGAATGTCTGCTAATATGCTTTGGTTGCAAGGATTCTGGCCACTAAAGAAGAAAAACATTTTATTTAGTGAGGTGTTAGAGAAGCTGGCAGAGCCTGGAAGAAGGCAGGTAGCCTGCCAAGAAGCATGTCTTTCTATTTCCACATGCTTGGCGGGGCTACGTGAACTTTGCCTCTCCCTGTCTGTGTTTTATTAGGTTCAGAAGTCTAAGTCTTGAGGACACAAGGCTTGTTCTTGAAGTTATGTCATGTGCTTGGACCTTGGCTGTGGCAGGATCCACGGGAAGGCTTACAGCAAAAGTCTCCAGAGGGCTTTTAGATCCTCTGGCTGGAGGAGGCTCAGGAGTTTTACCAAGAAGGCAGGGGCATGGTATCTGAGGAAGTGCATACCAGGTGGAAATCAGGCTGCTGTTGGGAAGTGGAAACGAAGTGGAACCCAGCAAATGCTGGCATTCAGAACCTAAGAGCAAAGAACAGGAATTCAGTGGCATTCAGGCCCCTGAACCTTGTGTGTGTTTGTTAGTTGCTATATGGTGTTTTAGTTTTTTTCAAATTCTTAAAATGGTAGCAGCCACTTCCTCCTGTCTTTTACCCTTTTGCCCCCCCCTTTATTTCTTCCGCCCAAAATAATATTGCTTTGCAGAGATTGCATGTCTGAAGCAAATGATCAGAGTACACATGCTCCTAACTTTTCACCTTCTATTGACTGGGGTGCCAGCAGACTCTGTGAGCATGCCTTCAGCTGCTGGTGATTGACTTTCCAGTGGCTGGATCTTGGCCCAGCTGAAGGTCACACTGTAGAAACTTCTGTAGGCCATACTGTGGGTGATCTGGGTGCTGGGAAAAGCATTCTTTGCAGGTGCTTTCTTTGTGCTGACATGCGTATGTATATATTGTTACATATACATATTACTATCTGGATGAAACAAATTTCAAGGTCACTTATTAAGCTAGTTCATCCACATGTCACAGGAAAGAGGGCAGCATTTGCCTGGGGGTGGTCTGTGGTCATTGGGGAATACGGATTTGTTTGGACAGATGTTTTCATGACCTGCCTAGCGAGTGCCCTCTCCTACCTGCCATGTCTTTCTGGCTGGGGATGGGTGGAGCAGCAATAACTATACTAATGATAGAGGACTCCGCCTGGGGAAGGAACTCGTGCGTGCCACGACCTACATCTCCTTAGCCAGGTTCTAGTTCTCCAGATTTGAATAGGACAGAGTCCCAGACTATTTCAGAGTCTATGAATTTAAAAGTGGGTGGGGTGCAAATCCGGCTCCCCTCATACTTGTTTCCCCACGTGTCCCCTGGCTTCATTAGAAGCGCTCACTTTGTAGCCAGGCTGCTGGGCTGGTAGAGCAAGCATCAGTGTGCTGCTTACCACATGTCAGCTTGCTCCTTCTGGCTCAAGGGGACCAGATGGCATCTCCAGACTGGGGACTTTGCAGTGCTATATAATGCCTTGCCTGCTCCATGTCCTTAACATCTGCTGGCCTAGTATCCCCAGATAAGTGCAACAGAAGTTTCTCAGGGTCTCAAGCTCTTGTAAGCTGTGATGTAGGAGTCCTGGAAAAGGCACTCTCTCGCTAGAGGCCCACGCTCCACATTCCCATGCAAAGCACATGGATGGACCATTCCCTCTTTGTCCCACCTGAGTCCCCCGTGCTCCAGCCACACAGCCCTTTCCAAAGCTGATCCCCCTCAGTGAGTGTTTCTCTCCACATAACACCTGCATCTCTGCCCGCTAACCCTAACACTTACGTCTCCCGAGACTCATCTGCCACATCCTGACATCTCAGTAGAGTCTAAGTCCCCTTGGCAGCCCCGTGCTGAGGCCCAGCCATGCTCATAGGCTTTTGTTCACGTTTGTGCTCATACGACTCTTCGTGTCATGGAGGTGACAGGCATGCTTGTTTGGCTCACTGTTGTCACAGAGAACTCCCTCAGGATCTGCCAGGGACTGGGTTCTCAGTAACTTCTGGCAGCAAGAGTGGCAGAGCTACGTGTCACTCACACCTGCCATCCGGGAGGTGCAGAGTCGTAGGAGGGACTCGCAATAGCACTGACCCAGCAAAATGCTCCCAGCACAATCGTTCTCAAGCTGAGGTCTCAAATTCTAAGACTTCTAGAGGAAATAATGATGTAACAGGTGTATCAGACATATGTGGAGAGTTATTCAGTGAGAAATTGTTTCTAAGGAAAGGCACGTGATGGACTGCTATCAGTCATTATGAGTGGGGAAGAGGGAAGGGTCTCTCATTCCCTTCACTGTGCTCTTCTTTATGGTGATGAGATACACATAATAAAGCGGACCACTCCAATGGTTTTAGGTCTGCACTTGAGCATATTGACATCCCTGTGGAAGCATCACCATTGTTTTTCTCATTGAATACTCTTAGCAATTCGCTGATCCACCGGGAAGCTGCTTTACTTGTGTCTGAGTTAAGCTGTCCTTTGGTCACTCAACGGCCTCTGAGTGATCTGGAATGCTTGACGTTACCCACCTGTTTCCATAGTAATTGAGTGAAGGGCAACCGTCTTCAGTGTAAGGGCGCGCTGTCCCTCAAACTGGTTTGATCAGAAATAGAATGAGTTGTAGCAGGATCATCCTTCTGGCTTAGGAATTGTCTGGAAGTGATGAAGCCATTTTGGTTCCGTGAAGGAAGCTGGCTGGAGGCTGAAGTCAGCACAGCTGCCGGGTGGTGGTCAGAGCCGCAGGAGGAGGAAGCTGGGGAGCAGCACCGGCGTGGAGCCTGCATGCTCAGCAGTGTGGTCCACTCTGGGCATTTTCTTCATTGCTATCGTCTGCTTTGTGAGAAGCAAGCCTCCGGTAGTTTGAAAGATGCCCGATGACCACTCCTTTTTTTCTTCCCATTCTGTCACTTACTGGCACAGTTGTAGTTTAAATTCCTCACTCATAAAAGTGTTAGCCTGTAATCTGGGCAGTGGTGGCGCATGCCTTTAAACCCAGCACTTGGGAGTCAGAGGCAGCGGATCTCTGTGAGTTAAAGGGCAGCCTGGTCTATAGAGTGAGTTCCAGGACAGTCAGGGCTGTCTCAAAGAGAAACCCTGTCTTGAACCCCCCTCCAAACAAAACAAAATAAAAAACAAAACAACAACAACAAAAAAGGTGTTAGCATGTGGTAGAGACTGTCTACCTTGGAATCACTGCAGGGGAAGGGCTTCCTCACAGTTAACCTATTTCATTTAGACAGAAACTTGATCAGGGCGCACTGGGATTGAGTCTGTAACTAACCCAAAGCATAACAAGTGTGTTTCTGATGTGCTGATATACAGGAAAGTTGCCAGACACTTCCAATTCACAAATCACACTCTCAAACTGGCCCTGTTCATCACAGTACTGCTTAGACTAGCACATTGGCTTCTTTCCATCCGCCTATTTTACCAATATGCCATCTTTTTTTGAACTTTTATTGACTCTCTTCACATCGTGCATGCTGACCCCACTCATCCCTGTCCCCTTCTATTCACCCTCTGCCCTTCCAACCTCTCCACAAAACCAAATCAAACAAAGAACCAAAACCAAGCCAAGCCAAAACAAAACAAAAAAAGAATCTTGCCATGGAAGCTGTAGTGTGGCCTGGTGAGTCACACAGTGCACCCTTTAGTCCACACAGCTTGAGTTGTAAGTGTTCATGCTGTGAGTCATTGGTCCGGTCCGAGGCCTCTGATTTCTGCTACACTATTGATTCTGGGCTCTCACAGGGCTCCTCTCGGACACCCTGCTGTCCTGTGTGTGGAGACCCTGCTGTCCTGTGCGTGGAGACCCTGCTGTCCTGTGCATGGAGATCCTGCTGCTTTGGACCTGTAGGTTCGCCCCCTTCACTTGCTCCAACAGTTCACAGATGAGGTGGATGTTGTGGTGGGCTAACTCACAGCCCTGATTCTGGGCCTGGGCGGCAGGTGGGTTGGTCAGCTGCCTAGCTTTCCCTCATGGTCACTACCCAGATGAGCTCTCCAGCACTGCAGCTAGCTCACCCAACACAGCTTACTTCAAGGAGCTGCAACAGCTGTCCTGCTTTGGGACCCTCAGACCCAGGTCCCGCTCACTCAAATTGCCAGGGCCAGTTCTACTGTTTTGCCCAGGCAAGCTGCAGGCCCTCTGTCCCAACTGCTGTAGGGGCAACATAAAGGGAGTCTTAGGGTCAGTTCTGCTGCTCTCCTGCCCTAAGGGCTGGCTCACCTGCATCCCCACAGTAGGGTATGTGTTAGGCTGCTTTCTCATGTGAGGGTCTGGGCTAGCTCTCCTACTCTTCTGACCCCAGGGCCAGCTCTCTCACCTGCTGCAGATGGTAGTAGGAGGAGGAGGGGGAGGGGGAGTCATCTTTCCCTCATCCATGCCACCACAAGATGGGAGGAGGCCGGTCAACTCTCCTGCTTTCATGGCCTCAGGGATGGCTCACCTGTGACCCTGACCACGGGTCCAGCTCTAGTATGCTGCCCTGGGTGAGGTCCACACCCATGTGCGGGGGTGGGGCTAAGGCTGGAGCTGGGTACTGTTGGGGGGTGAGTGCTCCCCTGAGGGGAAGGGCCAGCTTGCCTGCTGCAATATCCAGAGAGGGACAGGGCCAGTGAGGGGTGGGCTGGCTCAGGCGGCATGGTTCCAATGGTTCCTTGCAAACACCAGCCATGGACATCATCACAGACCCCAGCTGCTGTTCGACCACAGACCCAGGTGTGGTCCTCAGCAGCAGCTTGGGCCTAGACATCATCATGGCCCTGGCAACTGCATGGTCCCAGGTGGCGGGCCAGACTTTGAGCATCCACAAAGCCCTTGGTGGCATCTAGACCCATAGACACTTCCCCAGACCCTGGCCTCTACAGGGCCATGAACCCAGACATGGCCCTAGGCAGCGGCCGGTACCCGGAAATCTCCACGGCTCCAGGTGGCAGCACTGTCCATGGTTCATTTGGACACTTTTCTCATTTCCAATATTCAGACAATTTTGAAGTCCCAGAAACTTCCTGTAAGATACAGTTCTGTCTCCAGTGTTACCTTACAGAATTAAGCTCTGCCATTTCCTTCCTAATAGCTTTCCTACAGGACTCTCGTCCTCCAGACAGATCATATTACGAACATACTTCAGGGGCCTGCAATAGCGTGGGGATGGCACCTATAATCCAAGCAGGGCCTACGAGGCTCTTTCCACCTGGGCCCCTGTCCACTCCATAACCATGAGCACACTTCCCGTCTCTATGGACTCTCTTGCTCTGGTATCGCATGTGGCCTTCGTGTCTGTCTTCCTGGGAGCGTGAGTTCTGTAGCGCATGCTGGGCTGTGCCGTTTTTCATGGTGGATTAATTCTGCATTGTGTAGACACATGCGCTGTGTGCACTTCCCAACAGCTGGTGGCTGTCTGTGTTGACTCCACGTGGGACTGCCATAGGGAATGCTGCTAGGGACACTCATGCACACGCATGTCTGTGGATGGATATTTTCATCCCCTATTTACCTTCTCTCGGAAGTGCTCATCAGGTATCTGAATCGTCCAATGAACTCTTTGACAAAGCCTCTGCGACCTCGATTTGGAGGGTGTGTTCAGTTGACTTTTATACTATTCAGTGTGTGTGTGCAAATAGGCGTGAGTGTGCATGAAGGTTTGAGCACAACTTGCAGGAACGGTTTGCCTCTTTCTCCCTTGTGGGTCTTAGGTCATCAGGTTTGGAGGCAGACACTATTATCCACCAAGCAATCTAGCTGGCTTAGTTATGATTCCATTGCTGTGATACATTGACCAAGGCAACTTATAAAAGAACATTTACCTGGAGGCGTGTCTACAGGTGCAGAGGGTTAGTTCATCATCACGGCATTTAGTATGGAGGCAGACAGGCAGGCAGGTGGGCAGGGCACTAGGGCAGTAGATGAGAGTTTACATCTAATTCACAAACGTGTGTGTGTGTGTGTGTGTGTGTGTGTGTGAGAGAGAGAGAGAGAGAGAGAGAGAGAGAGAGAGAGAGAGAGAGAGAGAGAGAGACTGGGACTGGTTTGAGCTTTTGAAACCTCAAAGCCCACCTCCAGTAAGGCCTTGCCTCCTAATTCTTCCCACCCCACCCCCACCAGTTCCACAGTAGTAACCAGGCATTCAAATATAGGAATATATGTAGAGGTCATTCTTTTTTTTTCTTTTTTTTTTCTCATTTTTTTTTATTCTTTTTTAATTAAAATTTCCAACTGCTCCCCGTTTCCCATTTCCCTCCCCCTCCTCCCACATATTGCCCCTCCCCCGCTCCCCTCCCCCTATCCCCACTCCTCTTCTCCTCCCCCCAGTCCATTCCCCCTCCCTCTCGATACTGAAGAGCAGTCCAAATTCCCTGCCCTACAGGAAGACCAAGGTCCTCCCACTTCTATCTAGGTCCAGGAAGGTGAGCTCCCACAAAGCCAGTTCATGTATTAGGATCGAAACCTAGTGCCATTGTCCTTGGCTTCTCATCAGCCTTCATTGTCCGCCATGTTCAGAGAGTCCAGTTTCAACCCATGCTTATTCCGTCCCAGTCCAACTAGCCTTGGAGAGCTCCCAATAGATCAGTTCCACTGTCACAGTGGGTGGGTGCACGCCTCGTGGTCCTGATTTCCTTGCTCATGTTCTCCCTCCTTCTGCTCCTCATTTGGACCTTAAGAGCTCAGACCGTTGCTCCAAATTGGGTCTCTGTCTCTCTCTCGATCCATCGCCAGATGAAAGTTCCCGTGCCATTCTCCTTGGCCTCTCGTCATCTCTCATTGTCCGCCACATTCAGAGAATCCGGTTTTATCCCATGTTTTTTCAGTAGCAGTCCAGCTGGCCTTGGTGAGCTCCCAATAGATCGGCCCCACTGTCTCAGTGGTTGGGTGCACCCCTCATGGTCCTGACTTCCTTGTTCATGTTCTCTCTCCTTCTGCTCCTCATTATAACCTTGGGAGCTCAGTCCGGTGCTCCAGTGTGGGTCTCTGTCTCTATCTCCATCCATCACTAGATGAAGGTTCTATGGCGATATGCAAGATATTCATCAGTATGATTATAGGATAGGTTCATTTCAGGTTCCCTATCCTCAGGTGCCCCAATGAACTAACTGGGGACATTGCCCTGGGCATCTGGTAGCCATTCCAAGTTCAAGTCTCTTGCCAACCCTTAGGTGGCTCCCTTAACGAAGGTATGAGTTTCCCTGCTCCCCTATCCAACCTTCCTTTATCCCCAATCACCCCGATTCCCCCAGTTCCCCTCATCCTCTCCTTCACACTTTTCTCTCCCCATCACCCCTCATCCCCATCCCACCCCACCCCCAAGATTCCAATTTTTTGCCCATCAATCTTGTCTATTTCCCATAGCTGGGAGGATATCTATATGTTTTTCCTTGGGTTTACCCTCTTGTTTAGCTTCTTTAGGATCACAAATTATAGACTCAGTGGCCCCTATCCATGGCTAGAAACCAATTATGAGTGAGTACATCCCATGATCTTCTTTTTGGGTCTGGGTTACCTCACTCAGGATCGTATTTTCTATTTCCATCCATTTGCATGCAAAATTCGAGAAGTCATTGTTTTTTACCGCAGAGTAGTACTCTAATGTGTATATATTCCACACTTTCTTCATCCATTCTTCCATTGAAGGGCATCTAGGTTGCTTCCAGGTTCTGGCTATTACAAATAATGCTGCTATGAACATAGTTGGACAAATGCTTTTGTCATATGATAGGGCATCTCTTGGGTATATTCCCAAGAGTGGTATTGCTGGGTCCAGGGGTAGGTTGATCCCAATTTTTCTGAGAAACCGCCACACTGATTTCCAAAGTGGTTGCACAAGTTTGTAGTCCCACCAGCAATGGATGAGGGTACCCCTTTCTCCACAACCTCTCCAGCAAAGGCTATCCTTGGTGTTTTTGATTTTAGCCATTCTGACAGGTGTAAGATGATATCTCAAAGTTGTTTTGATTTGCATTTCTCTGATCGCTAAGGAGGTTGAGCATGACCTTAAGTATCTTTTGGCCATTTTAACTTCTTCTGTTGAGAATTTTCTGTTCAGTTCAGTGCCCCATTTTTTAATTGGGTTAATTATCCTTTTAAAGTCTAGTTTCTTGAGTTCTTTATATATTTTGGAGATCAGACCTTTGTCTGTTGCGGGGTTGGTGAAGATCTTCTCCCAGTCAGTAGGCTGCCTTTTTGTCTTAATGACAGTGTCCTTTGCTTTACAGAAGCTTCTCAGTTTCAGGAGGTCCCATTTATTCAATGTTGCCCTTAATGTCTGTGCTGCTGGGGTTATACATAGGAAGCGATCTCCTGTGCCCATATGTTGTAGGGTACTTCCCATTTTCTCTTCTATCAGGTTCAGTGTGTTCAGATTGATACTGAGGTCTTTGATCCATTTGGACTTGAGTTTTGTGCATGGTGATAGATATGGATCTATTTTCATTCTTCTACAGGTTGACATCCAATTGTGCCAGCACCATTTGTTGAAGATGCTTTCTTTCTTCCATTGTATACTTTTAGCTCCTTTATCGAAAATCAGTTGTTCATAGGTTTGTGGGTTAAAATCCGGGTCTTCTATACGATTCCATTGGTCGACTTCTCTGTTTTTATGCCAATACCACGCTGTTTTCATTACTGTAGCTCTGTAATAGAGTTTGAAGTCAGGGATGGTAATGCCTCCAGAAGTTCCTTTATTGTATAAGATTGTTTTGGCTATCCTGGGTTTTTTGTTTCTCCATATAAAGTTGATTATTGTCCTTTCAAGATCTGTGAAGAATTTTGATGGGATTTTAATGGGGATTGCATTGAATCTATAAATTGCCCTTGGTAGAATTGCCATTTTTACTATGTTGATCCTCCCAATCCAAGAGCAAGGGAGATCCTTCCATTTTCTGGTATCCTCTTCAATTTCTTTCTTCAATGCCTTAAAGTTCTTGTCAAATAGATCTTTCACTTCCTTGGTTAGAGTTACCCCAAGATATTTTATGCTTTTTGTGGCTATCGTGAAAGGTGATGATTCTCTTATTTCCCTTTCTGCTTCCATATCCTTTGTGTATAAGTGGGCGACTGATTTTTTGGAGTTGATCTTGTATCCTGCCACATTACTAAAGGCGTTTATCAGCTGTAGGAGTTCTTTGGTGGAGTTTTTGGGGTCGCTCATGTACACTATCATATCATCTGCAAATAATGCAAGTTTAACTTCTTCCTTTCCAATTTGAATCCCCTTTATCCCCTTCTGTTGTCTTATTGCTAAAACTTCGAGAACTATATTGAAGAGGTATGGAGAGAGTGGACAGCCTTGGCGTGTTCCTGATTTTAGTGGGATGGCTTTAAGTTTCTCTCCATTTAATTTGATATTAGCTGTCGGCTTGCTGTATATAGCTTTAATTAAATTTAGGTATGACCCTTGTATCCCTAATCTCTCCAAGACTTTTATCATAAAGGGATGTTGAATTTTGTCAAATGCTTTTTCAGCATCTAATGAAACGATCATATGGTTTTTTTCTTTCAGTTTATTTATATGATGGATTACATTGATAGATTTGCGTATGTTAAACCAGCCCTGCATCTCTGGTATGAAGCCTACTTGATCATAATGGATAATTTTTCTAATGTGTTCTTGGATTTGGTTTGCCAGAATTTTGTTGAGGATTTTTGCGTCGATGTTCATGAGTGAGATTGGCCTGTAATTTTCTTTCTTGGTTGGGTCTTTGTGTGGTTTTGGTATCAGAGTTACTGTAGCTTCATAAAAGGAATTTGGCAATGACTCTTCTGTTTCTATATTGTGAAATACATTAAGGAGTATAGGTATTAGGTCTTCTTGGAAGTTCTGGTAGAATTCCGCATTGAAACCATCTGGTCCTGGACTTTTTTTGGAAGGGAGGTTTTTGATAACAGCTTCTAATTCTTCATGACTAACAGGTCTATTTAGGTTGTTCACCTGGTCCTGGTTTAACTTTGGTAAATGGTATTTATCTAAAAAAGTGTCCATTTCTTTTACATTTTCCAGTTTTGTGGCATACAGGCTTTTGTAGTAAGATCTAATGATTCTCTGAATTTCCTCTGTGTCTGTGGTTATGTCTCCCTTTTCATTTCTGATCTTATTAATTTGCAAATTCTCTCTCTGCCGTTTGATTAGTTTGGATAGGGGTTTATCAATCTTGTTGATTTTCTCCAGGAACCAGCTTTTTGATTCATTGATTCTTTCAATTGTTTTCTGTGTTTCTATTTTGTTGATTTCAGCCCTCAGTTTGATTATTTCCAGTCTTCTACCCCTTCTAGGTGAGTCTGCTTCTTTTTTTTCTAGAGCTTTCAGGTGGGCTGTTAAGTCTCCAATGTGTGCTTTCTCTGTTTTCTTTAAGTGGGCAGTTAGTGCTATGAACTTTCCTCTCAGGACTGCTTTCATAGTGTCCCATAGGTTTGAGTATGTTGTTTCCTTATTTTCATTGTCTTCAACGAAGACTTTAATTTCTTTCTTTATTTCTTCCTTAATCCAGGTATGGTTCAGTAGTTGACTATTCAGTTTCCATGAGTTTGTAGGCTTACTGGGGGTAGCGTTGTTGCTGAATTCTAGCTTTAATCCATGGTGATCTGATAAGATACAGGTGGTTATTAACATTTTTTTGTAACTGTGGATGTTTGCTTTGTTACAGAGTATGTGGTCGATTTTTGAGAAGGTTCCATGAGCTGCAGAGAAGAAGGTATATTCTTTCCTATTTGGGTGGAATATTCTATAGATGTCTGTTAAGTCCATTTGATTCATTACCTCCATTAATTCTCTTATTTCGTAGAGGTCATTCTTATTTAAGTCAGTACACGGGCCTTGTTCTGTTTATGAGACAGGCTCTTGCTACTGCCTGGCCTCATATCATGTAATCCAAGTTGGCTTTAGACTCTGAATTCTCTTGCCTCAGTGTATGGGATTCGGGGATTCTGGGGCCTCCCACACTATGCCTGGCTAGGTTTAGTCTTTTTGTGTGTTAGGCTCTTTTGCAGGGCCACAATTCACTCTCCAGACTTTCCTCCCCTTTGCCTCTTTCTCTTTTGCAGATTCCCTTGCTGATTTTGGTAGGAAATGAACCTGTCAAACTGTCTAGACATTATTTATAAAGTATTTTGGGCCAGGAGGATGGACATTGAAATAATGCTTATCTGTGGGCTAGGCTCTCAAACGGCACCGTTTTCTATCAGAAGTTATTGGATAGGCCTATTTAGCTGCTTGCAGAGGGTTAAGACTCCTACAGCTTGCAGGCCAAACAGACTCTTGATTACTGCACTCAGGTTGAAGGTTTTAAAGAATCATTTTGAAGTTTCCTGGTACTATTACCATCATCACACACTCACATGGAAATGTGTTGTGAAAAACGTATGTCATATGTGCACCTGGAACATTGCAATCCTTAAAGAACTGTTGGTTGATAAAGTGTCTCCAGTGAATGATTTGGTATACACATTTCGGGGAGGGGAGATAGTGAGCTCTGTTTTACAAAGCACGCGATAGGAAAGGATTTTCGTGGGCGCACTGACTCGAATTCGCACTTGTCTTTGCTGCCTCCCATCAGGTAAAAAAACAGAGTATGGCATTTACTTTCGGCGGGCTATCTTTGGAATAAAGATCGCCTCTCCTACTCGTGTAAATTTAATCTACCGAACAGGACAGAAAAAGTGTCCACGCGGTTTAGCCACACGCTCCCTTGCCCTGAGTCATATGGAGTGGGCACGAATGCTGTAGAAGCTGCAAAGAGGATGCCGAGGTGGGGATGTTATGCATTCCCGTGCAGGCTGCCGAGCGGAAGAAGAGAGCGAGCGCCGGCGGGCCAGCCCCTGCACACTGCGGCGTCCTTCCCCGGTATACAGATAATGAGCCAATCATTTCCGCCCGCTCGCGCGAGCCGAGATAACTCGTCTGACCGCGGGGACCGAGGCCTGCTATTAGGAAGACTCCACTTCGGGCGCCCACTTCAGGGATCTGCCTGAGTCACCTGAAGCGCGCGAGCCCAGACGAGGGAGGCTCAGCCGCCCGAGGGTGGAGGGCGCGGACTGCGAGCGCCACCGCAGCTGCCTGTGGAGGAAGAGGAGGGGCGACTGCGCGTGGGGAAGAAAAGGAAGAGGCGTCCGGGTAAGGGCAGGGAGGAGAGCCGAAGGCGCCCGGGAGGGAGAGCGGGGCGTGGGGGCGGGGGCGGGGCGGGCACGCCCGGGGCAGGGCGGGGCGGGGCGGGGCGGGGCGCGGGCTCTGCAGCCGGGGGCTGCCGGGATTGGGGAGCCGAGCAGTTCGCTTGCCGGAGTAGCTGGGTTCGGCGGGACATGAGGGCGCTGCGCTCACCGCGCGCTCCAGCCTGCTAGCTCCAGCCTGCTAGCGCTCTCGCCCGTACCTAGCCGCCGCCGCCGCCTCGGAGCCCAGCTGGGCCTGCGCTCGCCCGCCAGCCCGCCCGCCGGCTCGCACCGCTGCAGTCATGGGTCTGCAGCCCCTGGAGTTCAGCGACTGCTACCTCGACAGCCCGTGGTTCCGGGAGCGGATCCGCGCGCACGAAGCGGAGCTCGAGAGGACCAACAAGTTCATCAAAGAGCTCATCAAAGATGGGAAGAACCTCATCGCCGCCACCAAAAGTAAGTGGGGCCCGCTGGCGTTCGAGCTGCGGCGTGGCGTGGAAGGCGGGAGGAGCGTCTTCCCTCCCGAGTGCGATGGCTCTGTGCCCCTGAACAGGGCTGGAGGAATAGACGATTCCTTAGGGGATAGGCTCCAGGACGTTCTTCCAGGCGGTTCGGGCGCGTCTCCTGGCCCGCCCCAGCTCCTCCGTGGCAGCTCCCGCCTGTCCCAGCGGAGTTCTCGGCTCCGGCCGGACCGAATCGAGACTCGTTCCCGCAGTTGGGTTTTACTGCGCCCTAACGCTCTTCCCAGTCTCCGGCAAAACACCGACTCGGTTAGACAGTTTTGTCTCGTAACCGTTCCAAGGAACTTTCTTGGAGATTCTTTGAGACCCTCCCTGTAGTTGAGTTCTTCAAAAGTCCCTTAAGTATTTATTTTTTATTGATTAAGTAAGCATCTTTTGTGTATTTTTTTTTCTGTCTTCCGAGACAGTCGCGACCTAAGTCTCTCATGTGCTAAACCAGAAAGTCTACCTGGCTTTGTGCTGCCTTCTGCACATTCCTGCTGACTTGTGCTGAATTGGGTTCAAAGATTGGGGTTTGAAAGGGTCAGTGGGCAGACTACCCCCTGGTTCTGGCCTGCAGTGCCAGTGTGTAGGGGATTCTACTCTCTTCAGGCTTGTTGCCTTCTGCCTCGGTCCGATCCAGTATGCAAGCAAACAGCAGACAAACAAACAAACAAAGAAACAGTCAAACAAAGCAACTCTCAAGCCACCTCTGAAGACAACAGAAAGAGAAGTGAGTGTATTGGAGCTGTAGTGAGTTAGGAGTAGTGGCTCGTTGAAATCTGTGCGGAAACAGTTAAATGCTCTACAAATGGAACGAAGTTCTTCAGGGCCAGGGGCTGGCATCCAGGCCACACTGGAAACCCTAGTCCCTTCCCTGAGTTACTGTGAGTACCCCTTTCCCTCTTAAAAAGACCGTGCCGCGCGGGAGCCAAGCACAGGCTCAGTACCCAGCCTCTTGGGTTGATGTTTATTAGGCTCCTTGGTTCAATAATTGCCATCCCTGGGAGTTGATTCCATGTGTTTGTAGACCTCGCCTCTGGAGCAATATCCCGGATCCACTCTCACCCCATCGTTTTGCATCCAGGATGATTAAGACATACTACGCGTTCCTTCTCTACTCCCCATCCAAGGCCTGGCCAGTTAATATTCACTTAATGAATGAGTTGAAATATTTTTTAATGGGAAGAATTTAGTGCTGCCATCCCTATAATTTGGGAAGCAAGACACTCAACTTCTCTGGACCATCTCCAAGGTTCCAGTGGTTCTCTGACCTCTTTGGTGTTGCAGAGTTTGGGTTGGGAATCATTTTGTGATGAGTGGGTTATCTGCTGGGTGGCTGTCCAGGCCTTTGGCTCTGAGCTTTTGGGCTAGGTGGGAAGCAGGGTCTGCAAATGTAGAGGAATGACCATGGGCAGTGAGAGGTGTGGGGAGCATGAGCGGCCCTGAAGTGTATGTGCTAGGGTTTCCACGGCCCAGCGTTAAAGAGCGTCAGTCACGGGATGGGACATGTGGGCACCTTCTCGTTGTGTGGTACTCTCGTGCCACTGTGCAGAGGATGGCTTTGCAGAGTTGGATCTCCCTTTCCGTCTTTATGTGGGCTACGGGAATCCCAGTTGACGCTTCTCCAGCCTGTTCTGTTGGCTAGAAGCTTCCCCTGAAGCTAGGGAGATGAGGAGGGGGCAGATGGCAAAGTCAGTCTGGCCATGGGTAGGAAGCTATTTCTGTGACTGCGTGCTGGTTGCTCTGCTGGCAGGGAGAATGCCTCCTGTTCCTGAGGCAGCCAGTGTAGGGGGTGGGGAGGGGATGTAGAGGTGGTTAGCCTTCCTCCTCAGAAGACAGTTTCTGGAATTTGTGATTAGGAGTCTTAATCCTTGTTTATCTGGTTAAAGATAAACACAGAATGGGTAATCTTACTTACGAGAGCAACTAGACAGCATCTTTTCTAGCCGCACCTCATCTTTAACTGTGGGCTTTTCCACAATAATAAAAGCTTAGCATATGTCCTTTTGGCAAGTTGGGAGGACCTTGGCCATTTTTCGCTTGGCCAGTTAAAGTTGTCTTCTAGTTTGTAGCAGAGATTAAGAGGGCTGGTCTTAACGACGGAGACGTGGGTTATTTCTGCTGTGGGGTCTGGCTTGGTTGGGCGGGGTGCGCAGTTCTTACCGTGTTTCACCTGATGCACTTGTTGCCAGCATCTGTCAAGGCCCCAGCATTGGAAGTAGGCTGATGAGGTCACCCAACCAGTTGTCTTTCCATAACTTTGGGTTCTAGAGATTCAAGAAAGGACGTTAGGAAAGCATTTGCAGAAAAAACAATAACCAAGCTGGTCAGGTTGCCAGATTGCTTCTATTTCTTGGTATTTTATACTTGTTTGCAGAACAAGGCCTTTTGTGTTCCTTGGATTGTGTGTTTAAATGATTTCTGTTCTTCATTGTCCTGCAAGACACCCCCTACTTGTTTGAATGTCTTGAAATGTTTTTGAATTCTTCATGAATGTCTACAGAAGTCGGAGGCCCGTGGGGCCTGCAGGCTTGCTGGGGCGTTCTGTCCTGTGGCAGTGGTCAGTAAGTACCGACAGTCTGATGCTGTGCTGGCAGCAGAGAAGTTTTAGCTTTGCCGATGGTTTCTGCAGTGAATTCACTTCTATCTCAGCACTGTTTTGAACTATCTGTACAATGCTAAGTTCTTGAAATAAAGGATGTGAAATGTATAATACAAGTCAAGCCTGGCTCTATGGTGCACTGCTGTGATCCTAGGAGTCTGGAGGCTTCTGCAGCAGCTGTGAGGTGCAACTGCTGTGATCCTAGGAGTCTGGAGGCTGCTGCAGCAGCTGGGGTGCACTGCTGTGATCCTAGGAGTCTGGAGGCTGCTGCAGCAGCTGGGGTGCACTGCTGTGATCCTAGGAGTCTGGAGGCTGCTGCAGCAGCTGTGAGGTGCAACTGCTGTGATCCTAGGAGTCTGGAGGCTGCTGCAGCAGCTGGGGTGCACTGCTGTGATCCTAGGAGTCTGGAGGCTGCTGCAGCAGCTGTGAGGTGCACTGTTCTGAGCCTAGGAGTCTGGAGGCTGCTGCAGCAGCTGGGGTGCACTGCTGTGATCTTAGGAGTCTGGAGGCTGCTGCAGCGATGTGGGGTGCACTGCTGTGATCATAGGAGTCTGGAGGCTGCTGCAGCGATGTGGGGTGCACTGCTGTGATCCTAGGAATCTGGAGGCTGCTGCAGCAGGATGCAAGTTACACAGTAAGAGCCTGTCTTAAGAACCTAAACTGTGGGGGCTGGAGAGATGGCTCAGCGGTTAAGAGCACAGAGGACCTGGGTTTAATCCCCAGCACCCATATGGCAGCTCACAATTGTCTGCAGCTCCAGTTCTGACACCCTTACACAGACATACATGTGGGCCAAACACCAATGCACATACAATAAAAATAAATAAATTAAACTAAACAACAACAACAACAGTAACAATAAAAGAATCCAAACCGTGGAGGTCACCTCTTAAGCACATACTGCTCTCCCAGAGGATCAGAGTTCAATTCCTAGCACCCCTATCAGGTGGCCTCACAACCACCCATAATTCCAGCTTCACAGGGATCCGACCCTTCTGAATTTGCACGAACATACCCACATACAGGACACACACATAATACAAATAATAAATACACAGTACAAAATAAATAAGTACAAAAATAAAACAAAAAAGGAAGCCAAAGGGAGTAAAAAGACTCAGTGATAGTAAACCTTGGATTTGGGTGGGCGCGAGTTTGTCTAGAGTAGAGCAGCGAAAGATGGCTGGGAACTCTAGCACTCACTGTGTTTTCTCTAAGGAAGGGAACCTTGTCAGATTGGAAACAGCTGCGGAGGACCCGGAGCACTTGCAGTGCTGGGGGAAGGAGGAGGTGACCAGTTTGCCTGGAAGGGAGATTTCACATCCTAGCACACTGCAGGAATGGGAAGGTCAGCTGTGTCCTAACCATGGGAACCACTCCTTGGTATAGGATGGGCTCTGTAGTAAACTTGTGTTGTCTGGTTTTGTGTGAACCAAAGGCCTCAGAATGGCCCCTCCCTGCTCCCATCATGTACAAGTAAAAGTCTTTGCTTGTTCTGAGCCCAGTCTAGATCAGGTCTGCCCAAACTCGGTTTTGATATTTCCATGCCTGTGTGATTTAGTGGCTTGTACTTTGTTTTGTAGGGAACAGTGAAAGACCCCTTTCTTTCAGTGTCCGGCTCAGAGGTGTTCTTTTGGGGAATTTTCGTAAGGTGCCCTTCACATTACACCAAGATCGGGAAGACTGACAGTGATTTCATTTCTGTGTAAACCTGAGTGGGAGTGTTCTTTTTTTGATACCAGTGGATCAGTGCAGACTGACTGAAATGGCTCAGGATGTCCCGAGACACCTGGAAGCAAGCACTTTGCAGCCGCTCGCTCTTGTTGATGCCGGAGAGACTTTCCCATTGCATTGATCCAGATTTTGTCCCAGTAACTCGGGGAAAAGCTCTTAGGGGTAATTCTGATTGCTGTAACTTGCTTCTAGCTCAGTCCATACTGTGCCTGAGTAGACTTAAGAAAGACTTGGTGGGCAGAGCTGAGGAACCCGTGAGCAAGCTAAGAATCACACATCACTAGACTTGAGCCCTATTTGTGTACATCCATTTTCTGGTCAGGCAGATTTTTTTTTTTTTTTTAACATTGAGGATTGCAAGGGCTGGAGTTGTGGCTTACTTTAGAGTACTTACTTAGTTTGTGTGAGATTTAATCCCAAAGAACCATAAACCATACCTGGAATGGCATAGGCTGTAATCCCAGCACTCAAATGATACAGAGAGGTGAATCAAAAGTTCTCAGTCATTCTCTGATACATAGCAGGTTTTAGGGCAATCTAAGACGTGTGAAAATAATGAAGATTCCAATATTGGTGAAATAGACTGACGGGAAACCTGCTGGAGACGTGGGGGTAAGGTTGCCTTTTGCTAAGGGGGACACAGAAAAAGACCTTCGGTCTGGGTTGTGCTGTGTGGGACTGTTCCCTACCGTTTTGGACCTTGAGTGGAGGGTCTGAGAGTAATGAGCTAATTCATCTGTGTTCATGGTGCCGTGAGCCATGACTTGTTCTAGGCCTGAGGCCATATCTGAATATTTTGTTGCATCACATGCAGACGGTTTGGGTCGTTGTTCTCTTACTTCCTTTGTTGGAATAGGTGTTGTAGATTTGTGCCGATGTAGCTACTAAATGGAAATTAGAGCAGTATAGAAAATAAACTATCTGAAGAAGCTCACAAAATTATACGGTAATATTTTCCTGAACAGAAAGAGGTGTCTGTGTTCCCTTGTCCTGAAGAGCTCCCAAGGGACCCCCTCTGCTTGAGGACTTGAAATGCTTTGCCCACTGCGGGTGATTCCTTTTAGAGTGGGTTGGGCGTCAGAAGCCACCTGCAGCAGGGTGTTGCTCCTTTAGAGTGCTCTCTGTTCAGTGAGCTGATGTTCTTGGGTCTTCAGGAATCTCATTGAGTTGTCCTCCCTCCTTCCTATCCCCTTAACCTTTTGTTTGTTGTGAGACACAGGCCGAGCTATCTCTCTCATTGCTGGGTCCACCACAGCTGTCTCTTCATGGACTATTTTCTAAGTTCTTCAGGCTTTTGCAGGATGACTATGATAGAGAGAATGCTTTGCACTTTGTGTTTGAGACAGCTGAGCGGCCAGGTGTGGTGGCGCGCGGTGCTTTTAATCCCAGCACCCAGGAGGCAGGAGTAGGTGACTCTGAGTTTGAAGCCAGCCTGGTCTTCAAGGGAGTTCTGATCAGTCAGCCCCTGTCTCAGACAAAACAGAAAAAGTAACCAAAGACTGATGAACGAAGATAAGAATGAACAGTCCCTGTTCAAATGTCCCCTGTTCAAATGAAGACACCTAGTAACTAATAGTGCACCCTGGGTCCAGCTCAGTGACCTTTCTGTATCTGCTCGTAGTAGTAAACTGGAGTTTATAGAATGTGCCTCATTAGGTCACTACATGAACTGAGTTGATATATGCAAAGCCTTTCAAATAAACTCAAAGGCAATGGTTATGATATATCATCTATAAGGCCCCTTTCTTGGGGGGTAAAGAGGCTGTTGTGGCTTATAGACCAATATCTGACTTTTGGTACTCACTGCTCCTAAACAATGTGTCTGCCCAGAGTATCAAAAGTGAGTGAGAGGGAACAGACTTCTCAGACTCTGGAAAGAGCCATGTGGTGATATTTCGTTTGTGATCTAACAGATGAAGCTTGCCTGAAGATCAGAGTGCAGAGCTAAGCCACTAGTTAGCCACAGAGGCCGGGCAGTGTTGGCACACACCTTTAATGCCAGCACTCAGGAGATGGATCTCTGAGTTCAAGGCCATCCTGGACTATATGAGATTGAATCTGTCTAAAAGCGAAACAGAGCTCACATGATCCCAGCACTTTGAATCCCAACATCAGGGAGGTGGAGACAGGAGTGATATGGCTGGGCGGAGGGAGAAATATAAGGCAGGAGGAGACAGGAGCTCAGTGTAGTCTGAGGATTCAGTCTGAGATGCAGTCTGAATTCATAGGGATAGGAGGGCCCCTTTGGTCTGAGCACTGGTAGAAGTAAGAGCTCTAGTGGCTGCTGCTCTGTTTCTCTGATCTACAACTTTCACCCCCATAGCTGACTCTGAGTTTTTATTACTAAGATCAATTATAATTTGTGCTACAGAGATACATTCTGATAGTGCTGGGAAAGTTCTAGGAATAAAATTAAAAGTAAAGCTCGCTGATACCTTGGGGACCCTGATTGACAAAGATGTGAGTGTCAAGGACAAGATGCTGCCAAGGCTGTTAGAACTCCTGTGGCCATGTGTAGGCAGACAGCCAGGCAGGGGCGTGTCCAGTTGTCCAACATTGAAATGGTGACACCAGTGACCAGAAATTTTAGACACTTAGCATCACTGGGATGTCCTTGGGGACATTAAATAATAGTCCGTCATGCTGGAAAACCATAGTCTGTTAATGTCAGTGTTTACTCTAATAAGTTCATAGTGAGAAAAGACGAGACTTCAGGGAGAGGGAAAGTCCTGAGAGCTCCTAGGCAATCTGCCCTGTACCGGGGGTGCCCTAAGCCACTGTAAATTGTGTTTTGAATGAGTTTTGAGTACATGTGACATTGTATGGATAAATAAACTACATCTGACCACATGGGGTAGTGATGTCTTTTGTCATGTGTGAGGTCTACTGTTAGAAATGAAGACTTTGTCTCCTGGTATTCAGTTTCCTCTAAAGACCTTTGATTTTCTAGAAGTATTTTTTAAAGACAACTTGTCAAATTAACTTTATTTCCAATCTTGGAGGTGAGTGTTGAGCTTTGCAGGTTATTCTGTGTCTTGAATGTCTTACTAGATTCCTTAAAAATTAAACCTCAGAGACAGGTTTATTTAAATGTGCATTTAAGTTATTTCTTAATAACTATTATATATATATATAATATAATAATTATTATATGGTTCAGTGTTTTAGAGTACATGATACTCATGCAGAGGACACAAGTTTGATTCCCCAGCACCCACATGGTATCTCACAACCATCTGAAACTCCAGTTCCAAGAGATTCAACACCCTTTTCTGATCTATGTGCACACCAGACATGCAGATTATACACATAGACATGAAGACAAAACATATACATATTTAAAATCTATTTTAAAAATCTAAAAAATTAAGCATTTCCTATTTAAAATGTATATGATAATAGTTAACATTAGTTGGATTATCTGCTTTACTTGATGCTAAACTCATGACTGTCATATAGTAAAGCTTACTTCATGGTGTTTTGTTTTTGTGCTTATAGATTAGGTTTTCAGAGATTTAATGCATGTCCAAATGACAGTTTGGTGGGATTGGAATGCAAGCCTGGATTTGTCTGATTCCCCAGCCTGTAACCACAGTAACAAGCCATCCCAGAATAAGGGTGTACTGTGGTTTTCTAAGGGCTGTTACAGTGATAAATCCTGGTCATCTGAAGGTGTGTATTTGATGAGCTATAGAATATTTTTTTTTCATCTCAGCACAGTGGCAGTGATGTACAATTTGAATTGTGACCATTGTGGTTATTGTTATAAGTAAAATTGGCAGTTTAAGATATTCGGAATTTATTTTTGCTTATGATCCAGTACAAGGCACAAACCTCCACTCAAAATTCTTTTTCCTCCATTCTTCTCTGACTTTAACTGCGCCTTTCCCCTTTCCTTCTTCCCTTTTCTTATTTCTCCTCCTCCTCCTTTCTTCTTTCTTCTTGACAGAGTGTCTTATGTAGTCCAAGCTGTCCTGGAATTCTCTCTGTAGACCAGGCTGACCATAAACTCCCAGAGGTCTGCTTCTGCCTCCCATGTGGTGGGACTAACAGTGTGTGCCACCATGACCAGCCCCTCCCCATTCCTTCTTTTACCTTTTACTTGAAAAAAATTTAGTAGAACTTTTTTTTTTTAACTTCAAAATTTCAAACTAGGCCCAAGGATGTGGCCTATTGACAAAGCACTGTGTAGTATGAATGAGATCCTGGGTTTTATCCTCAGCACTGGAAATAAAAGTTCAAAATATTTCAGAAATATAAAAAGACAAAGAACTTTATAATTACTATCATGTATTTGTTCTCCAGCTTCAAAAGAAATAAAAGCTGGTTGCTTCTCTCATTCTCCCTGAAAAGCAGAAACTATCCATCCCTGTTCTCATTGTTACTAGACATTTGTTTGTTTGCCATTTATTTCAGACAGGGACTCTGCAGGTCTGGATGGTCTGCAGACTAGGCCTGCGTTGAACTCACAGACATCCTCCTGTTTTCTTCTCCCGAGTGCTGGGAATACAAACATGTGCCACCATGCCAGCTACGTACTAGACATTTAATAGCTTGGCACATAGCAGTTTCTGTATGCTTCTAGACCGCATATGGTGGTTTATACATATAGTCCCCCACCACATGGTATTTGTGAGATTTAGACTTACTGATAAATAGTTCTGCTGCCTTTTGTTCAGCCTTCATGAAATGAGTGACATTCATACACTTTAATTGGTGTTTTTTTGTACCTTATATCTGTGTTTATATTTGTACAACTAGTCCCAAGCTTTTATTTTGGTAGTGAAACTGTTAAGTATAACTTGAGAATGTTCATTACCAAAGCCTGAATGTGAGAAACCGAAATGACTGCCTTTGAAAATGATCTCCAGTTACTGAATCCAGGCGCCTCTGAAGACCTTCTGAGGTGCTGAGCCGAGCTCTGGGCCTGGGAGTGCAGCCCTTACTAGCTGTGTCCTCTCACCAGCTCTGTGCCATAATCAGAGGAAGCCAGTGTACGTTTCAAACCTTCAAGAAATGAGTGACTGGTCTGATCAGCAATAAAAAGCCTTGAGAGCTTTTAAAAATTTAATTGAAATTGGACTTTCAGTGTTAGGATGTAAAGGAAAAATGATAATTGTGTTTCTAAACACCATATACCTGAAAAGCTTTGCTGAGTGTGAGCTGCTCGGGTGGAAGACTCGTGAGTATGAGGCAGGGTTGTTTAGCGTCCCGTGATAAGTTGGAAATAAAAGTGCAAGTGGAGGCCAGAGAGAAAGACAGGGAAATGGTGGAGACACAAGAAGGAAAAAGGGGCCCTTCACCTGGAATCCAGTCCGAGTCTCTTGCTAGCAGTGAGGCACGAAGTTCATGTAGCTGTCAGCCTGCAGGTGGAGGATGCTACCACACCCCTTGTGTGGCCTTGGTGGCTTCTGCTTCAAGACATCCCTCATTTGCCCATTTATCAAAGAGGAAAGGGAGAAAAAGGTTTTCCTTTTGAGATGCAACTTGAGAGCCCCTGACGTGGTACAGATCAACGGCTACAGCTACGAGGATTGATTGATTAATTGCTCCCTTCTCCTGCCTGTATCTCTGACTGGGCATGTCTTGTTTTCTGCAATTCTCTTGGAGAAGCCCAGAGCCTTGCTTTTGGGTGTAACTTTCCTGAATATGTCCTAAAGTTTGCTCTCCATTAAGATAGTTTTCTTAAATCTCACTTCTGCTTTATAAACTGTCGAGTCCTGAAATTCTTTTCTGTGTTGAGGTCACGAGTCAACGTCACTGACCGATTGGGGAAACTCCTCGTGCTGCAGGAGGTAGCTACTTGGAGCTCTGTCTCTCAGAGTTGACAGAACCATGGCCTGGTTTACTTAGTTCTCCAAATATGGAAGCATTCTTCCTAGATTGGCCGGAGGACCGCCTCTGCATTGACACCCTTCTTAAACAGCCAGACGGAAAGTTCCCACGCCGACCTTCTGTGAGTAGGGAGGCAAACCATGTCAGCTGCCTCTGATCCAACTGGGCTGGCCTCTTGGTTCAACTAGAATGTCTTCTGTTTCCGGAGGAAGATGTTAAGCCTGTGCCACTTAATATTTCATCACTGAGGTGATTTCTCCTCACGTGTTGATTTGCTCACCCACAGGCACCTCTGCCCGTGGGTGCTGAGGCAGTGCGGCCATGGAGCAAGTGGTGGTGAGGTACTTGATTAGCTGGAGCAGCATCCCCTCAGGCCTGCATTCTGGATGTGTCATGGCTTCTAGACAACTGAATGCTCTTTGCTCCTCTGACTGTAAAGTTGGCATCATCACATAGAGTCTGGATGATGTTGGGCAAGTTATTTAAGCCCTCAGTGCCTAAGGTTTCTTTATTAGTCAAAACTGTCATTGAGTGATCTTGCCCGCGTACACACATATGTATGTATACACACATATACATACACACACATATACATGTATTTATTTTTTGAGTCAGAGTCACACTTTGTTTCCTTTGCTGGCCCGAAACTCAATATGTAGACCTGGCTGGCCTCAAACTCTTAGAGATCCACCTGCCTTTGCTTTCCTAGTTTTACTTTGTTGATTTTTAAAAAGAGGTAATCTTTCTGTATTTAAGCTTACACTGACTCCAAATTTCTGGGCTCTTAGGTACCTCAGCTACAGTTGAGGCTTCTGACCCTGCTGGGTGGTAGCATCAGCACTCACATCAAAACATTTAAAACATCAGAGAGCCGCTTATAATTGTTATTGAAAGCTCTGTCTGACCAAATGTGTAGTGCAGGCCTTAAATCCTAGTGGGAACTGCATAGTGAAGCTATGTCTCAGAAAACAAACACTCTTGTCCTAAATTTCTCTGGTTGAGCAGTATTGCTAGCAATAAAGATAAAGGAATAGAGCCCAGCAGTGGTGGTGCACACCTTTAATCCTAGCATGCTGGAAGCAGAATGAGTTCAAGACCAGCCTGATCAATAGAGCAAGTTCAGAACAGCTAGGGCTACACAGAGACCCTGTCTTGAAAACAAAACCAAAAGTAAACAAAACAACAAAAGAAACAGTCTTGGGATATGGGCTTGTTATCCTATCCTGTCTTATCTTTCTGTTCTTTTTTTCTGTCCTTCCTTCCTTTTTTCCTTCCTTCCTTCCTTCCTTCCTTCCTTCCTTCCTTCCTTCCTTCCTTCCTTCCTTCCTTTTTTCCTTCCTTCTTCATTTCTTTCTTCTTTCCTTTTCTCTCTCTCTTTTTAATATTTATTTTTATTTATTTATTTATTTTAATATTTATTATGTATACAATATTCTGTCTGCATGTTTGCTGGCAGGCCAGAAGAGGGCACCAGACCTCATTACAGATGGCTGTGAGCCACCATGTGGTTGCTGGGAATTGAATTCAGGACCTTTGGAAGAGCAGGCAGTGCTCTTAGCCTCTGAGCCATCTCTCCAGCCCCCTAATATTTATTTTTATGTGCCTGCATGTATGACTATGAGAGAGCCATTAACTAGTTAATGCAATACTATCTGACGGATAGTACTTCTGTCACTGTGACAGGCGAACCCTGCTTTGTTTCATCAAATTCAGGTCAAAGGCAGCAGAGGTTTTAGGTCACGGTGATAAAGTTAGCTGTACTTACTGTGTGGCCTGAGGCGAGTTGCCTGTTTTCCCCCTCTGTACGGAAGCCTAACTGATTTAATCCTTGCAGCATTTTAGTTTTCCTGTTTTTCCTTTCAGGAAAGTAGTAAACTTAGTATGGGTTTGCTAGTGGAGAACGGAGGCTTGTTCACACTCATTATATACCAGTCGTGTTTGTGTCTGTGCGGGAGAGGTCACCTGGTGTGCCGAGGCGCTGCTGAGCTGACTTAGCCTCCTCTCCAGAGGAGACTGTGCGCGTGCGTCAGGTAGGGCTCCAGCGTTGGGAGCGTGAATTAACTAAAAGGCAGCTTCATGTCTGGCGACCATGCTGCCATAGTCAACACTACTAACTGGTTTCAGCACGTGGAAGAAGACAGCAGTGAAGTTCACACTGAACTTCCTAATCAGAAAGACTCCAGATTCCAGAATAGTTTGAGATCTGACAAGATACCACAGGTGAAAAATTCTATACCGTGAAACTTTGTGTTGTAAGCAGAATTATTAAAAATACTGTGTCACATTGCCTTTTGTACACATGTAATGAGTTTGGTGTTTAGAATTGGATTCCAACCCCAAACCCTGAAACAAGCATGAACAGTGGCCACTCATCTTGTAGAACTGTGAGACCAAAGGAGGGTTAGGGGTTTCTGAGTGGAGGGAGGCCAGCGCCATCAGGTCTGCATGGTGTTGGGAGCAGTGATGCTGCAGACAGGGCAGGGCATCTGAGGGCCCCTGAAGGGGGCGGCTCATCCTAAGGGCTGAACACTGACCCCAGCAGCATGTTCCTCCTGACTCTGACACAGAAGACTGTGCACTTGGCCTGGAGGTCTTCCGCCTGGACCACGAGTGCAGGAGGAGAGGCCCAGTTTAGAGCTGGTCTGGGTGTGGGGGTCAACGTTCCTTGCTGTGGGAGGTGAGTCTTGGCCACTGCGGAAGTTCAGCCAGAGAAACAGGCTTGGCAGGAAGGAGTCTGGGGACATGTTCATTTGGCTTGTATGGCTGTGTGTTTCAGGAAGAGAGAACTGGGCTCATGGTTCCAGAGATACTGCACGGAGTCAGGAAGGGAAGCTGTGAGGCCTCCATGGAATCTGGGAGAACGGCAGCATTGGCTCAGGGCGGACCCGAGACCTGGACTCGAGTCTTGTAGTTACTTTCCCATTTCGATGACAAAGTCCTGAGAGCTTAGGGAGACAGGTTTGTCTGGCTCGGTGCCAGAGGGACGCAATCCGTCTAGGTGAGGAAGGGCACAGCAGGCTGGCAGGCTGGCAGGTGCCAGGAGAGGAGCTGGCTGCTCACATTGGATCCACACGGAAAAGCAGAATGAATGGGAAGTGGGTGGGGCTGTCAAGTCTCAAGACTTATCCCATGACTTTCTTCAGCAAGACTCTTTTTTTAAAAAAAATATTCTTATGGTTTATTTAACTTTTTTATTTTATGTGCATTGGTGTGAAGGTATCAGATCCCCTGCAACTGGATCTTCAGACAGTTGTGAGCTACCCATGTGGGTGCTGGGAATTGAACCCAGGTCCTCTGGAAGAGCAGTCAATGCTCTTAACCACTGAGCCATCTCTCCAGCCCCTCAGCAAAACTCTTTTAAAGGTACTACAGCCTTCTCAAATGGAGTCAGTTGTTTGGGACCAAGTATTGAAACATGTGACCCTATGGGAGAAGTTTTGCATTCAAACTACAAGGTTGTAGAAGGAAGTTTCAGAAGTGTGGGAACGGGGTAGTGATGAGAGGAAATGGAGGGAAGTGTAAATGAGTGTGAATGAGTGAACAGAGAAGTGTGGAGAGTCACAGAGGCCAGGGCAGAACAGCCAAGGTCTTACTTCAGAGTTCAGGTGGCATTTCATTAGTGAGAGTCTCCGAGGCTGAGCAGGAGTGGGGAGCCTGACAGAGCCCTCTTTGTCCACTCCCTTAACGCAGGGTCTCTCTCTAAACCTTGAGCTAGGCTGACCTCCAGCATGATCTTCCTGTGTCTGCTCCTCGTAGTCCTGGGATTGTCGGAGTTTTTGCTACAGTACTGGGGATTCAAACTCAGGTCCTTATGCTTGCTCAGCAAGCGTGCTCCGCACTGAGGAGTCTGCTAGGTCATCTCTCCACCCAAAAGGCAACCTTTAACCAGGAAAGGTTTTTTAGGTTTATGGCTTTGGTCAGTGGTCACTTGGTCCTATTGCTTTGGGTAGGTGGTGACAGTCCATCATGGTAGGAGTGTGAGGTCACGTGACAGTCTTTGAGAGTACCTCTTTGGGGTTGTGCTGAGTGCCCTGTGTAGTAGCTGAAGTAAGGGTTGGGAAGAGAGGATGGAGCGAGACAGGTGCTATGCAATCTCTTGCTCCTTTGAAGTCACCCTTGTCTTCGTTGGTGTGTGGAAAAGGTTGATGTGGCTATGCAGATGAGCCTGTTGGTGACCGAACACATGCAAAGAATCTGGATGTACCCTCTGTCCACAGATCACAGGGTGTTGTGTGCTGTGACAAGGTTGAGTGCCTTTTTGGCAGGTACTCAGGCAGACCTGAGTGTTAGGTCTGATTGACTCTTTTAAAACAAAAAAAGGACAGAAAAAAAATGTTTTTTTTCTTTGTCTAGAAAATAGAGGTGAATTTGTAAAAGAGTTTGTAATTTTTGTGGCTTTGAAATTTAAGTTTAAATCCTTAAGACCGAGGGTCATTTTGAGTGTTAACACCTGAGTTCATTGCGTGGGGCGAGGACAGAACAGGGAGAATGGCGCCTCCAAGGGAGCCTGTGCAGGCATCTGAGAGCGTGTGACCTTTGGAGGGGTAGGAGAGCCAGCAGCGGGGGAAGGGCGCCCACTGGCTTTTCCAGCTGTGGCCGCAGTTTAATAAGTTACACAAACTCTCTGAGTTTATATTAGACTAACATGGAATCCGTGGGTGCTAAAGATGACCTTCAAGGGAAGACGACTTTCCTAGCACTTACAGTCTCCAGCACTCCGTAAAAAATAGGATGGGCTGGAACACGTCAGTAACTTCAGTGTTCCGGAAGCTTCAGGGTCAGAGTGCTCTGCATACCTGGGCCGGGGTATTATTTTTTAAAGTCACGAGGCTATAATATCTGCAGTGATTATTTTAGGGAATCAAAAATGTTTTCAAGAAATTTCCTTTAAGCTGCTGTGGTGGTTTGACTGAGAATGGCTTCCATAGGTTCATATATTTGAAAGCTTAGTCACCAGAGAGTGGAACTGTTTGAAAGGATTAGAGGGGTTAGAAGGGTTAGAAGGTATGGCCTTGTTGGAGGAAGTGTGCCACTTGGGGTAGGCTCTGAGTGAGCCCCAGTCTCTTCCTGCCTCCTGCAGATCAGAACGTAAAATCCTCTTCTCTAGGGCCATGGCTCCCCGTGTGTCCCCATGCTTTCCCCGTGCTGATAATGGACTCACCCTCTGAAACTGTATGCCAGCCCTGCAGTTAAATGCTGTCTTTCGTAAGTGTTGCCTTGTCCTGGTGTCCTTACAACGACGGACAGATGACTAAGACTTGCTAAGAGTCACAGGAAAGACAGTCATCCTCAGATGGTCTGAATTGGTGTCTGCTGTCTGTCCATCACAACAAGGGGCCGCTGTTTGTCTTTTCACCAAAACAAGATTTCAAAAGTAATGTTCGTGCTGATGATGTAGGGGACACACAGGCGCACTGACAGCTGATGACCTAGGGGACACACAGGCGCGCTGACATCTGATGACCTAGCGGACATACGGGTGCACTGACAATCTGATACTGACTTATCCTGGTAGTTACCTCTGGCAGGCAAGGGCCTGTGTTAGTGTTCTCTGAAATCTTAAAGGTTTTGTTTTGTTGTCCCACAGATGCACAGCACTCAGTTGGCAGAGTGCTCGTCAGGCTGTGAGGCACAGGGAAAGCATGGGGACACAGTGGTGCTGGCAGTGGTGACGCCGTGCTCTCTTGAGGTGTCAGCAACTGTGGTCACTAGCAAGAGAGATGAACAGAGTTTCAGAATTGTGCCCTGCCCCTCATCGAGGATTTATAGACAGTTACAAGGGTCACTGAGGGCTCTAAGCCTCTCAGGCCCCAGGATTTACAGATATTTAACAGTTGCTGAGGGTACTGATCCCTTTCAACAGTTAGCAGTTACAAGGAGGGAGTGCTTTTCTCTGTTGGGTCGCTGCCTGTGCTGCTGTGAGGACCCCTGTTTAAACTCATAGGTCACCAAGCTTCAGCTGGGTGGGACCCTTTCTGGCTTCTGCCACGGACTGTGGAGTAAGGAGCAGCTCTTGCCTGAAGCCCTTTGTACCGTGTGCTGCTCCAACCCGGTTCTCAAATTCCTGGGGTAAGCACGGGTGATGGGAACAGTCTGAATAAGAAAGCCCAGGATGTCCCTGGTGGAGCCCGGCCACAGGGTGGCTTTGACCTCAGCTGAGTTAATGAATGTCGGGACTCTAAAGACAGACTTAGGAAATGTTGGTCACAGATGGGATGTCTGCCTGTGCCTCTCAGAACTGCCCACACTGACTTGCAAAGGTCAGCTCAGCAGGGGCCAGCCGGACTTGTTTTTGAATTTCTGTTACCATTTCTAATGGCTTCTTATATTTAACATGCTGGAAGGTATCTGCATTTTCAATTCTGTCATCAGATATAGATAATTTGGGCGAATTTTCTTTGTAATGTGAGGAGAGGTTGGTTGTTAGTGTTTGTGTCACATAAAGAAAAGCTACAGGAAAGGAAAAAAATAATAATTCCACACAGTGACCATATATATGCTTTTGTTAGATTTATAATAGAACAAAGTCTCTTGAGAAACATATGTGTTTCAAAAAGACAATTTAAAAATTCCCAGTGATATAATAAAAGTAAATTTATTATTTAGGCAAAGACGAAGCTATAACATTAGACTGTCTTATTTCTTTTCATTTAATTTTTATGTGTATGGGTGTTTTATCTGCATGCATACCTATGCATTACTTTGCACCTGGTGCCTTTGGAGGCTGGAAGATGGCTTTGGTTCCTTGAGAAATAGAGTTGCAGACAGTTGTAGGCTACTATGTGGGTGCTCTTCCAGAGAATCTGGAAGAGCATCTAGTGCTCTTAACCACTAAGCCATCTTCTCCAGCCCCCTCCCTGCATCTTGTTATTTTTAGAACAAAAATGACATTTGGTTTTCTCATGATGTGTGATTTTGTTCTTAACTAAATTTTTTACTTACCAGGTTTAGTTTACTTATTAAAACTTTGCCTTGTGTAACCAGTTCTGTGATAAACAGTCCGATATTCTTTGTTCATGGCATCTTGTTCCATTTAATTGCTTCCGTTCCCTCTCCCTGCCCGTGACCAGGAAGGGGCCCTGCTGTAAAACTTTATCAGTGTTGCCCAGGAGTCGGGCTTCTGTTGAAGACGTTGACCTCATGGCTTCTCCTTAGCAAGCTGCTGCCAGGTTCACCTCTTTCCTGACCTTGCCCACGTGTGGCTTCCTCTGTAGAAAATGGTCCATTGCTGGTGGTTAAGCTGTGTGGTTGCTGGGCCGTGCACTGGGAGCGAGTCTCCAGGACAGCTTGTCCCACTTGCTGAGCCTGACGCCTGCATGCGACAGAAGAGCTGGTTTACAGGCCTCGACCTAGTTGGCCATTTTTTTCTTAAGTAGTCAGAATTAGCTTGGTGCTGGCTGATTGCCAAGGTTGAGGATTCTGAAATCGGTTGCCTTCTGCCTCGTGCTCACAGAGATGGTCTACACATCACACCATTTTTTGGAAGGTTGAAAAAGAAGGAAAGGGTGGCCTGTGTCATTCCTAAGACTTACCAGTGAGCTCCTGCATAATCTTGTGGGCCACAGGCCCTCCCCACCTCCAAGACAGGGCTGCTCTGTGTCACCTTGGCTGTCCTGGCTGCGTAGACCAGGCTGGCCTTGAACTCCTGCCACTTCCTATCAGAGTGCTGGGATTAAAAGCGTGTGCCACTACTACCTGACTTAGGCCACCGTTTTTTACAGGGTTTCCTTCAATTTAGAAGTAGGTATGGGAAGGGAGTCACTCTGGAACAATAGATTGTGATGGCTGTTGACTGAGACAGATTCTGCATCTTGCAGTAAACAGTCCTCGAGGGGAGGGTTTTAGTGTTTATTCTCCAGGGCTGAGCTGGGAGAGCCTGCTGTAAGCAAGGGGCACAGAGATGGTGTACCTAACTAGAAAGTCCTGTCTCGGGACTAGGAGACGCAACAAAGGGGGCTGTGAAATTGAGCGCCACGCCTTTTCATCAGGAGAGGGCATTCTTGGTGTCAGCTTTCTGCCGCTGTAGCAATAGCTGAGATAATCAGCACAGATGAAAGGTCCACCTCACCCCACTCGGACCCATCGCCTTTGCCGTGGGAAGCGTGCGTGATGGTGAGTGGGAGGAGAGCCCCCTAAAGACCTCTACTAGGCTCCATCCCTTCAAGGTTTGGCCTCTGTCCAGTAGTGCCAAGCTACGACAGCGTTCAACGGAGGGCATTTTGGGGGTCACTTACAATCCAAACTGCAGCACCTGGAGCAATGAAGGCTGTTTAAGGAGAGGGGCCTTGGCCTGGGTAGGGTGGGTGGTGTAGTTGGCAGGGAGAGAGGGAGAGGGGGAGGCCTTGAGGGTGGAAGAGAGGACTGTGTCTCAGGGAAATACTGTTGTCGAAGGGGAAAGTTAGCGTGACATAGTGGCTTCTTTAGGTTTGTTGAAAAATCTGACGTTCTCAGCACGAAGCCAGAAAGTCACCGGGAAGCCAGTGTCATCTCGTTTTTGTCCTGGTTGGTGTTTCCGGTCTTTGCCATTCTGTGCAGCTTATCTTGATTTCTCCTCATCTGCCGTGGCGTCCGTGCCTTCTCTCGAGGCATAGCTTCTGCTTCCTTGATTCTGCTCTCGGGTCTTCACCGCAAGGCTTCTCTCAGTCCGACCGGATGCTCTTTCTTCCCATGTTATTCCTTGCAGAGTTGGAGTGGCCCAGCACAATTGCAGTGTCTGTGTTTGGAAAAGCTGGTCCAGCCTGGCTCTTGTTGGCCCTTGGCTAGCCTGCTTGCTGCCTCTGGAGTGTTGTCAACCTGTGATACTGGGCAGGTTTGCGTGGAGTTGCAACCTCAGCAGGGCTCAGAACAGGGCCAGGTGGATTGAGAGGCCAGGCGCTTGACAGATAACGCGCCTGACGGTTGTGCTGTGTCGTTTGCTGTTTATTTAAAGCATACAATTTGGTGAGTTTTTGGTTTTTTTTTTTTTTTTTTTTTGGTTTTTCGAGACAGGGTTTCTCTGTAGCTTTGGTGCTAGACCAGGCTGTGTTTGTTTGTTTTTTTGAGACACGTTTTTTTCTGTTAAATAGCCCTGGCTGCCCTGAGACAATGGTTCTATATACCAGGCTGGCCTTGAACTCACAGAGATCCTTTGCCTCCCTCGTGCTGGGATTAAAGGCGTGTGCCACCACTGCCCAGTTGGTGACTTTTCCTAAGTTAACAGATTGGTGCAGCTGTCATCATAGTTTTAGAATAGGGTTTTCACCCCCTAAGAAACTGCTGTTCTGATGGTGATAGCGTATAGGAGGAGTGTAGCGTTCCTGCTTCAGTGCCCTGCTCAGGGAGACTCTCCCCGTTCCTACACTCTCTCCCCTTGCCTGCCTGTTGCAGCCCTTAGTGTGTGTCTCCTGGTGTAATGAGTTTTATGTCTGTTAGCTTCTGTTTCTCTAGGAATGTCAGCCTGGGGAGATGGGTACGGATTACAGCATTGAGTGTGTGGTAGGTCGGTACTAAGATGTTTGTAGGATGGGCGGCAGAGCTGGTGTCTGCAGCTGGCGAGGCGGCTCAGTGAGTAAGGTGTTTGCCGTTCGAGCCTGGGGACCCCGGTTTGATCCCCGAAGCCATGTACAG
The DNA here is from genome assembly GCF_950005125.1 of Chionomys nivalis. NCBI lineage: Eukaryota > Metazoa > Chordata > Mammalia > Rodentia > Cricetidae > Chionomys > Chionomys nivalis. The sequence continues at coordinate 49,065,460 of NC_080106.1, forward strand.
GCGGTGGACAAAACCGATGCCACAGATTTACCCTTTGACCTCCCGAATTTGTGCCACTACCCCTAGAGACTGTTAGTTTTAAAAACTAGAGAGCTAGTTTCCTCATGCTTTTCCAATGGAAACCGAGCCTGAAAGGCAGAGCAGATCTGTGCCTCACAGCGTAGCTCATGCTTCCATTAGAGACAGAGCAAGCTGTATCAGTAAATATTTCCTAGTAATCATTCCAAGGAAGGAGAAGGTAATGGAACACGTTCACAGTGTGGGATCAGTGTGAAGTGATCAGGCGCTTTGTGCCCCTCCCCCTCAGTGGGATATGTGAGTCCGGTGTGTATCTCTGGTGTACCATACGTCTCCATTTTAGAACAGCCATGTTCCTCATGCTCACCAGTCTGCTGGCTTCATTGGATAGCTGGAGTTAGTCTGACTTTTAATTCTCCTCTGAGTTTCAAGCTATCTTCCCCTCCAGTTGGGGACAATAGTGAGCAGGAGTGGCTGACCACTTGCAGGGTGTTTGTAGCTTCTTTGAATTTTCCAGCAGTTGAGGGAGGTATTTTAGACTCTGATCAGATAGCTCGTGAATTTTCACAGATGTTGACATCAAGATCTAGGGACCTTGGGTAAAGTGATAAATGTTCACAGTTTAATTGGCTGGGTGAGGAGTTGAATTCAGCTTGCACATCATGCGTCTGTGTGCACACACTGAGAACTGGATGCAGGGTGCGTGTGTCAGTACACGTCTCCCATGGAGCTGTGCTTCTAAGGTCACATGATGCATCTGTGTGCGCACACTGAGAACTTTATGACGCGGGGTGTGTGTGTTAGCACACGCCTACCATGGAGCTGTGTTTCTAGGGTCACATCTTTATACTGAATTCTCTCATCAGTTACTTCTCTGTTGCTGAGAGACCAACTTAAACAGGAAAGCCTCCTCTCCCACAGCTTATGGTTTTAGAGCAGTGGTTCTCAGCCTTCCTGGCGCTGAAGTCTTTAATACGGCTCCTCATGTTGTGATGACCCCACCATGACACTGGTTTGTTCCACTTCATAGCTGTAATTTCCCTATGCTTACAAATCTAACACTCATATTTGTTTTCTGGTGGTCTTAGGTGACGCTATGAAAGGGTGATTGGGCTTCCAAAGGGTGGTGACCCACAGGTTGAGAACCAGTTTTAGAGGGTTCTGTTCATGACTGCTTGGGCAGACCATCATAGTATACAGGAGCATGAGGGGCCAGGCCACTGCCTGTAACCACCCACCCATGACTTACTCCAGCTAAAAATCACACCCTCTCCCAGCTAAGAATCACCCAGCTCCCAACACATCACATACACTTAAGAGGAACACGTCATAACACCGTATCTCCCTCCCCCCCAGTTCTTTGAGACTGGGTCTCTCACAGAAACTCCAGGTTAGCTTGAATTCATTATCTCCCCTCCCACCTCCTGTGCTGGAATTATAGCTGCGTGTATCACCGTGCCTAGCAACAGTTCTTCTGCAGAAGTTATTTGCCTTGACATTCCATCTCTTGTATAATAAGTGGTTTTTAAGAAGAGCTTTTGACTTGCTGATTTGATTTCCCGAGGAATAGTTAATTAGGAGTTAGCTGGCCTGACAGATGAGGCGAACTGATTTTTCTCCTCTGGGGCTGACGTCCTTGGTCACCCCTGGGCCTGCTGTGGTATGTGCTGTGAGCAGTGCTTTTTACCTCTGTGCACCCGTGTGTTATTATGAAGTCTCTCTCCACTGAAAACCGGAGGAGATGCTGCTGGTACCATTTGCTGAGCGGGTGTTTTCATAAGTCCACCTTAATGTCCTTACAATGCCTTGAAACTAAATGCATTTAACATAGGTGTCTTGGACCTAAACGTGTTTAACATTATCTTTTTACTGCATAGTGAATTCTTGGCGTACTTTGTGTTTCTTTGCTGGTACCTTCAGGGTGGGTGGGGCAGCAGTGTTCAGGCCAAACACAGAGCATCCAGAATTGTTTCAGTGGTCCTCTGGTTCCACACTTGGTACTGGATGTACTTCTCATGGGAGCATGAATAGAAGGGAGGCTTTTATTGCAGAGTTGGGAAATCTTTCACTCGAGTATGGGGTTGCCTTTCCCTCTGGACTTCAGCTCTGGTCTTCAGATTTGCATTAGCTGGTGCTAAATTTAGAAGTGGTCTCTAGAAGGCTCCAGAAGGAGAGAGAAAGTAGACCAGTTGAACCCTGTACTTGACATGGATGCAGAATGGTTGTGTGTTAAGGGATAGGACAAGGCCAGTGGGAGTTAAGGAAGGTAAGATAGCAACAATGATGAATCCTTTCTGTTGCATTTCCTAAGGCAGTGGACTAGGTAGGGGTGTACTAATCAAAGAACAGAGTCTTGTACTTGCTGGAGTTAGGACAGGTTAGTGATTTTTACAGAATGAGACTTTGACAGGACATAAACGAAGCAGTAAAATCAGAATGATTTGTTACACCTACATACACAACACAGAGGCCCTTGATACAAGCGCAGTAGTTTTGTTTCTGGGTGGCTGGCACAGAGAGTTTTGAGATAAATACCTCTAAACACAGACTAAATAAGTGCCGTACACAGGTCGTCGTTAGTAGTGGACATGCTGAGACACGGTTGTGACAGTAGCTCCCAAAACTCTGTTAGGATCATTTGAGAAACCTCACAGAAACTGACTCCTGAACTTACCCCGTGGCTTTTGGGTGAGGGCGGGGCTTGGCAGTTTTGAGGGCAGCCAGGCTGTGGAGTAGGTGCTGTAGCCTGTGAACCAACAGAACAGCGATCTAGGTAGACAGGTACCTTGAAGTCTAGTGGTAGCCCAGGGTGTTCATGAACAACTTCCTATTGCTGTGGTGGGCATTTGAGAAACAGTTTATGGTGGGGGGAGGTGGTTTATTCTGGCTCACTGTTTTCTCTATGGTTGGCTCAGTTGATTTTGGGTCTGCGGTGAGGCAGAGAATCAGGGAAGGGGCGAGTGGCAAAGGAACTCTTCAGTGTCCTCTAGGAGACAAAAGGAAAAGGGCCTGTGTCTTACTGTCCCCTTCAGGGCAGGGTCTCAGAGACTTAGCTTCCTTTCACTGGGCCCTGTGTTTCAAAGTTCCTGCTACCTTCGTGGAATGCCACAGGCTGGAGAACAAACCTTTACTTAACATATCGGCCTTAGGGGACATACTATACCCAAACTGTAGTACTTCTCCAGTTCTGTCATGGGTTTGTGTAGTATGTTGGACTACATATTATAGCCAAACTATAGTAAGTTTCTCCAGTTCTGTCATGGGTCTGTGTAGTATGTTGGACTACATATTACACCCAAACCACAGTAAGTACTTCTCCAGTTCTATGGGTCTGCTGTAGGATGTTGGACTATGTATGTGGGGACCAAAAGATGTGAAAAAATTCCATAGAATCTAGGACGTGAGTGGGTTTCTTTTTCTTAACCTTTCTGCATTGAAGAATACTTTTAGTTTCTGACCCAAGGTCTCAGTGTTACCCAGACTGCCTTGAATTCTTGAGCTCAAATGGATGATCCCCCTGTCTCAGTCTTCCTCTCAGACACACATTTCTTAATAGTGGCTTTTGAGCTATTTCTCTCTAAATTAGAATAAATTCATCAAACAGATATTATATGTTTTCTTTATGATTATATTGCCAAGGTTATTTTTTCACTTTTATGCTAGTCCATAGAGAATGTTTTAAAATAGATTTTGGGTCATGGAACCCTTTGTGTGTCTAATAACTTCACAAGTATATATCTTTCTTTTAATCCGAGAACTTTGTGATCCGTGAAGCCATTTAACATTGCAGGACAGCAGACAGGTCCTTGGGTAGACAGGCTGGGGTCTGTGATGCTGTATTGTCACATTTCAATGAGTGGAGACATGTTGGTGTATGCTGTATTCCTTGTGGCTCTGACCAAACACCAACCTAAGGGTTTATTTTGGCTCACTGAGGGGACACAGTCCCTTAGAGTGGCACTGCCACGCACATGACAGGAGTGTGAGGTGGCTGGTCACATGGTTTCCGCAGTCAGAAGCCGAGAGTTGAGTACTGTTGTTCCTCTGGCTCTCTGGACATTCGTCCTTTTGGTTTCTCAGCCTGTAGAGTGCTGCCACGCCTCCTCCCTCAGTTACACTGCTCTAAATACACTCTCATGGCCTGGGGTTTCCTAACCCCAGACCCAGCCACCATAATGAGTCTGCTGCTTTTTAAACATCACCTTAAGTGTTCCAAGTTATAGTCAGGGGTATATGTGTGTATTTCGGTGTGCCACGTCCATTTGTAGCCTTCACAGAATCCAGTGTGATGTATGTGTTGCACTGAGCTTTTTGGAGTAAAATATACTACATTGCGTGGCGTTGGTGGTCCTCTGTGTCTCCTGCGGAAGGCTGCTGTTTGTAGGAGGAAGTTGCATGCAAATAGTATTTGGAGTCAGGTGCAATTCAAGGCATGTTCTGTGCTTTTTTGGACACATACCATGCAATGATTATATTAAAGCGAGCTCAACAATAAATCTGTTCAGCTCTGTTTAAATCCACCAGTTTCTAAAGTTTATTTAACTAGGCCTTCTCTTCTCAAAACATTCTTTTACTTCCCAAAGGACAAAGATGGGTAAACATTGGTGTCACTTCTGGCTGCGGAGACTCTAGAGTTGGCCCAGCACTTAAGTTCACTGGCTGCCTTTGCAGAGGACCCGTACTCAGTCCTCAGTACCCACACGGCAGTTCACACTCTGATTCCTGGGTTCTCCATAGGCAGCAGGCATGTATATGGTGCACATGCATACACTCCGGCAAAACACACACACACACACACACACACACACACACACACACACACACACTAAATAAGTGAAAAACAGGCACACAGCCGGGTGGTGGTGGCACAGGCTTTTAATCCCAACACTTGGGAGGCAGAAGCAGGTGGATCTCTGTGAGTTTGAAACCAGTCTAGCCTACAAAGCTAGTTCTAGGGCAGCCAGGGTTACACAGAGAAACCCTGTCTCAAAACAAACACACACATGAAAAATTTCTGTAGTCCTTCTGTGTCAGAATTTAGTACAACTGGGTGTGGTGCCGTATATCATTAATCCCAGCACTCAGGATGCAGAGGCAGGAGAATCTCTGATTTTGAGACCGATCTAGTGTACAGAGCAAGTTCAAGGACAGCTAGGGTAATATAAAATAGAGACCCTGTCTCAATGAACAAACAACATACCAAAGCAAAGCAAAACAAAACAAAACAACAACAACAAAAAAACAAGAACAAAACCCCCAAAACCTTTAGTCCCCTTGTGAACTTAATGTCATGTTTTAAAAGGACTGCAGAAGAGCTGACCTCCGTCTGTGAGTCTGTTTAAGAGAGTAGCTAGCCATTGAGGGCAGCAAGATGGGACCAGGAACTTGAAAGCAGAAATATATCTTTTTAAAAAACTTGGCTCTGGTGTTTGTTCAGTTTGGAGTCTTTTCTAGGAGATAGGCACATTTGAAAATAAAACAGCACGGAGAGGACCAGAGAGACAAGAAAGGACGGGTGAGTTAGATCCTGAGCTGCATGTGTAGGTTTGTCCCCACAGTTCGTGTTAGAGGCTTAGCCCTACTACGTGGACTGGATCTTTGAGCAGTGGTGCCTAGTCGGAGGCGTTAGTTATTGGGGTATCGCCTGGCCAGGGGCTGGGGGTGACACCCAGGCTTTCTGGCTCCTTTGCAGTGGTCCCGTGTCCCCTTTTGCACCCACTTAGACTGCCCACCCTAGACTTTCAGTCTTCAAAAGCACGAGCTGTATAAACCTTGGTAAGGTAACATGCTGTGGGTATTTCATTCTGGTCCTGAAAAGGACTAATGTATACACTGTAGGAAGGGTACAAAGACAGTCACCAGAGTGGAGGGTGTGAATGTACTAGGGAGTGCCCCTTCCCTCACACCGCTGGCCTGAGAAACTGGCTGTTTTAGAATGACTTTCAGACATTTCATTGATTCTGGTCATACATCAAATCCTGAATAAACAGTTGTGTTTGGCTGGCCTGTGTCCTGACTCTGGAATGTTCAGAAGACGCAGTTAAGATTTCTGAGACTGCTTTTCTAGAGTAGCTGTGCAGGGGTCTCTTTTCTAGAGTAGCTGTGCAGGGGTCTCCTCTGCACACCCTCCCTGCCCCTTCCTACCGTCTCTTCTTCCTCATTTCAAGACGCAGGGATCATGGAGCCAAGCCTGGCAACCCTTAGGTTGCTTTCTTATAACACATATTCTGTTGAAGAACATGTGTCCTGTTGAGCAGAAAGCCGGTCAGCTTACTGTCTAAAAATCCTGAAGACTGCCGTTAACTCCAGGTTGGTTCGCTGCCCGCTGCCGGATTGATGTTGCCCTTCCTTCCCAGAGCAGTTCCCTTAAGAGCTCTATCTAGTGAGCTTGACTTCCTGACTCTTTTCAGAATTGAGGCTTCAGCATCTTCACCCCCACCCCTCGTCTTGGAACCTCTTCAGCCAAGCTGTCTGTTTTTCCAGAGAATGTTGACAGGGTTGGGGATTTAGCGCAGTGGTAGAGAGCAAAAGTCCTTCTTTGAGTCCACAGCTGGGAGTGGGGTTGTGGATTAGGGGTGGGGCTGGACAAGACAAAATGACAAAATGACTAAAAACAAACAAACAAGCAACCAACCCAACCTAAACAAGCAGAACACCCAGAAGGCAACCAAAGAATATGGTTGCTGTCTTAGAATAGAAATGGGTTATAGAAACTTTAATCTCCGAGTGGATTTGGTGACAGGGGTCAGGGTTTTGAGGGTGCCATATGCATGCACATGAAGCCAGAGCAGGACACTGCATGTCTTAGGGCTCCGCCTTACTATCTTAGACGGGTCTTTCACTGTACCGGTGACCTCTTGGGATAGGCCTGCCCTACTCTTGTGACGTGAGTGCTGGGGTCTTGAACTCAAGTCCTCATGTTTGTAGAGCAGGTGCTCTTACACAGAGCCATTTCCTCAGGCCTATGGTTTTTATTTTTTAATTTTTGAAGTCGGTCTTACTTCGTTACCTTGGCTGATCTAGAACTCACTGTGTAGACCAGCGTGGTCTCTAACACAACTCAGACGGGTCTGCCTTTGCCTCAGGTGCTGGGACCCGAGGTGTCCGCAGCCATAGCAGGGCCCAGTACTGAGCCTTTGCTCCACTGTTTGCATCCTAACTGTTGTGTCCTTACTGCTCTTAGAATGGGGTGATATTTGAAGGAAGCCTTGATCTGTTTCACTGGGAGACAGTTGCTCAGCATACACAGTTCTGATCTGTAGGGACGTACTGAGGAAGTGAGAGACGAAGTGTCTATTATAGCTCATCATTGCGAATTTAAGGTTCTATATTTCTCTGTTGTTAACGAACATATGCAAAATTTACAAATGAATGGCACACCCGGGATTCCATTTCCAATCCATGCCCCAGTACTGTCTCCATTCATGTGGTGAAGTCCAGTTTGCTGCCCTTCAGTTGGAAGACTGACAGGTCCTTTCCACCATGGTGATTGACATTTATAGTCATTGCCCTGGGGACACACAAAATCCTTGTGGTCCATTAATAGCGATGGTCTGTTAGCCAGCTTTCCTGCCCCATAGTTAATACCTTTTAATTGATTGGAAATTGGATATCAGTTTGGGATCATGTTTTTGTTAGTTTGCTAAAATGCTCCCCACCCCTATCATTTCAGTTAGGAAGCTGTAGGAAGTCACCAAGGGACCTCTTCTCATCTGTTTGCAGGCTGAGAGACCGTGGCTGGAACCAAGGACATGCTGGGAGTGCCTTAGGTGACTGCCAGCTTTTTCTAATGTGGACTCAAGCAGGGCATTTTTGGGTGATGAATATTAAAATGTGTACTGAGAAATGATTTCTTTTATGCACATGTTTCACATTGCATAATCGGGCCTGGCTTAAGCAAAGCAGAAGAACAACAGGTTCTGACCCTCATCTCACGCGCTGTCCGTGCATATTTTCAGGCAGGCTCTTGCTGTGTTGCTCAGGCTGCTCTCAAACTCTGGGTTCAAGTCCAGCATCCCATGCAGCGGGAACCACAGGCATGCCACGGCACCGGCTTTAGAACTTGCTTCTCTAAGAATTTGGAGAGACAGCGTACTCACATACTTGCCAGCGCTCGGCATTCCTGCCGTCACTGCCTTGGCCGCACGTCATTTGTGTCACAGCATGAGTGGTCCATCAGGGACACCCATTTCTTGCTCTGAGCTTATTTCCGGTTTATCACATTGCCAATACAGTAGTATTTGTTTATCACAGCACATAGGCGGTCTAGCCTCTATCACAGTGATCTTATAGCACTAGTTATGACTGTGTCCTGCGATTAACCTCTGTCACATGGCATAATTAAACCATATAGCCAGTATTCACTGAGCACTTAATTTATGCCAGGCGGAGTACTTAAATTGGCTCGAGTCATTCATATTTTGGCCTGGATTCAATTCCAGTCGCCATAGCCAGCTCTGTTACTTTGCTCAGATTACTGTCTCTGAGCTGTGGCATGGAGCACTTGTATTAGTCAAAGTGAAGCACCCTCGCCAGATTGGCTTGGCAGAACTTCATTGCCTCACCCTTCTGGCTCCAGGAATCTGAAGTCCAATTGTTGGAAGTATGGGATTCCTCTGAGCCCCTCCTCTTCTGCAGATGCAGATCTATAGAATCTCTGCGCTAGTTTTCTGTTGCTGTAGCAAGTGCCTACACTATCAACTTATGAAGTGAAAAGATACATTTGCTCAGGGGTTTGAAGACTTTAATCCATTACCAGTTGGTTTCATTGCTTTGGACTTGTGGTGGCACAGTGTGTCATGGTGGGGGTAGCAAATAAACTGTCCCATGTCTGGGATGGAAACAGAGGTCAAGGCCATGATCCCACAGTCATCGTGGAGGACATATACCGAATGATCCAAAGATCCCAATAGGCCACACTAGAGTTACCAACTCCCAAAGGTCTGGCTGGTCTTGTAGCCACAAGGGCCTTTGGGTAATATTTTAGATGTGTATTTGAAGTGACCTCAGTGTGACATTGTTGAGAAGGGGACCTCTAAGTAGGATGGAGTATAGGGGGGTAGCAGTGGCTCCTGGTGAAAAGGTGAACTCTGTTGGTTGGCTCCACCCCTTTCCAGCTCTGTTGGTTGGCTCCACCCCCTTTCCTGCTCTTTGACATGGGCTTCCAAGCCTCCTGAGCTGGAACACAAATGTTTGTTTGTTACCCAGCGTTGGGAAATCTATGAGAACAGTGCGAGAGGACCCACGGCTGGGCCTGTTTTTTATCATATCCAGGACACCTTGGTGGATTAGCATCCCCTCTAAAGAACACATTTTCACTTTTTCTTTTTAAAGTCTTGTGTCCAAATATGGCCACATTGAAGGGGGAGGGGATTGGGAATTCAACATGAGTTTTTTTTTCCTTCTTTCCTCCCTCCATCCCTTCCTTTCTTCTCTCTCCCTCCCTCCCTCCCTCCCTTCCTCCCTCCCTCCCTTATCCCCCTCCCTCCTTCCTTCCTTCTTCCTCCTCTCTGCTTTTTTTGAGTCAGGGTCTCATGTAGCCCACTAGTTCTCTGTCCTCCACCTAAGTACCGGGGTTTTGGCCTGTAACATGGGGCGCATGTGCTGCTGGAACTTGAGCCCAGGGTTCATATCTGCTCAAGTACTCTGCCCACTGAGCTGCATCCTCTGCATCTAATTGAGCCTGTCGTCATCGCATGCATTGAGGCACATGACTGAACAGTGAAAACTGACACATGCTCAGACATTATGCTTCTGTGATGGTTAAAGGCCTGGCATGTGAACTCAGTGCATGCTTACTGCAAGCTGGTTCCTTGCTGGAGGTCAGGAGACACTGCTCTTCATCCTCCATCATGTATGCCGTCATGTATATACGGTAGGTGTTGGTGGACTTGTACACATGCCCCTCTACAACTTTCCTTGACTTCATCAGTGCCACTAATAAGTAGTTTCAGACTAGGTCAAGGGTCTTTCCTGGGAAGTTTTTATGCTTCTGCTCCGCTCCCTTCCCTTCTCCCCTTTGAAAATAGGTTGGGTTCATTTCTTCTTTAGCCTATGGGAATGCTGGAGCCCTCCCCAGGAATATCAGTGACCTTCAGCTTCCTTCAACTTCCTTTGTCCTTCATTCTTCTGGTGTGGGATGTATCTGCCAAAGGACACTTCAGATTTTATGGTTTAAATCAATCAGTCAAACCTGTCTGTCTGTCATATCTATCTATCTATCTATCTATCTATCTATCTATCTATCTATCTATCTATCTATCTATCTATCTATCTATCTATCATCTATCTACCCACCCATCCACCCACCCATCCACCCATCCACCCACCTATCTGGTTTTGTTTTCTTTTGATGTGCTGCTGGGCTAGAACCCAGGACCTTGATGGTGAAAGGCAGACATTCCAGCACTGAACTGTGCTTACAGCACTTTTGTAAAGTTTGTGTTGCTTAGGTCTGCTCTGCATTTCTCCCCTCTGTCACTAGGTCTTGTTTTTGGTAGCACTGAACTCAGATCTTTGAACATGCTGAACTTTTATCCCATTTGTTTTCTTTTGGTGTGTGTTGTACTGTTAGTATGGGTCTGTGCAGGTACACATAGAGGCCTGAGGTTGACATCAGTTGTCCTTTGTAAATTGCTCTCCACCCTTCCTTTGGCGGAAAAACATCCCCCTTAAAAATCACATTTATTGCTGGGTGGTGGTGGCGCATGCCTTTAATCCCAGCACTCGGGAGGCAGAGGCAGGCGGATCTCTGTGAGTTTGAGGCCAGCTTAGTCTACAACAGCTAGCTCCAGGATAGGCTCCAAAGGTACAGAGAAACCCTGTCTCGAAAAACCAAAAAAAAAAAAAAAAAAAAAAAAAAACCCACATTTCTTTATTTATTAGCCTTATCTTTATTATTTTGAGATAAGGATTACCACTTTAGCCAGGCTGGTTGTGCTGGGGTTATAGGATTTACTGCCATCCCTGGGGTCTCCATGGGCTCTGGGAATCCGAACTCTGGCCCTTCTGCTTGTTCAGAGGTCAGTTTAATGATTGAGCCATCTCTCTAGCTCTGCCTTTATTTATTATGACTGTTTTTTTTTTTTTTTTAAACCATAGTTGTGTGCATAGATCAGAAGTTGGGGGCATGGTAGAAGCAGCCAGAAAGGAAAAAATGGGAACAGGCTTATGGACTTCCTGTCTGAGTGCAGACAGGTACTACATGGTGAGTGACTGATGCTAATTCCTCCAAGAATGCTCTCAGTTGGTAACAAAGCTTTAGCAACCCTTCAACACTCTGAGAACTACAAGTAAAAATCAGCATGAATGCCTAGGGTGTAAATGGTCACAGCATGGTTTAACTTGTTACTTCTAGGAGAGGATGTGTATTCTATAAATATCTTAAAGCCCTTGCAGGCCTTTTCTTTATTAATTAGGAGAACTTCCCAAGTGCTCTCTGCAGTTGAGCAGGGTTACTAAATGCAGTTTTCCAAAGGGAGCTTGGTTTCCTGAGAGCTATTTTGGTGTGGTGGATAAGTGCAGCTGTTCATATCTCTTAATATTTTACTCTGAGTCATTGGGTGGGCGGAGCTGATTAGTAATCCCAAAGCAACGTGGAGGCAGTTAGGTGCGACTCTTGTATAATTGACTAGGAAAGGCTGAGGCTACCTTGTAATTGCGTGGTTAAAAAAAAGTGAATGCATCACGTGCAAGATCTGGACAAGTGTTTTTGCCTTTGCTTTCCCTCTTTTTGTTAGTGGAAGCGGTGTGTTTTTCAGCATGAGATATGTATGCAGCTTAGTTGGTAAGGGACGTGGTTAGCATGCAGTAAGCCCTGGTTTCAGCCCCCAGTACCACATAAACCAGATGTGATGTTTCTTGCCTATAATCCTAACACCCAGGAGGTAGAGGCAGGAGGGTCAGGAGTTCAAGGTCATCCTCAGGCTATTTAATGAGATCAATCTGGCTATATGGGACCTCGTCATTAAATAGAAAGATAGGGTTCATTGAAACTGTTTAGGATAATGAGTCTGGGGACCACACAGACTAGTATGTGCTTTGTGGATGTTGAGGCATGAACTTGCTTTCTAGCACCAGAGACACAAAGGCTGAAAGTATACATGCTGATTGTGAACCGGTAATTATAGATGTGCAAAAGATCCCTTCCCCCAACTTCACAGATTTTCACAATAATTTCGCCTAGTTCATTGCAAGTTTGAATTTTGCTCTGTCCTGTATGTTCCTGACTTGGGAAGAAAAGGATTTTTTTTTTTTTTTAAATGAAACAGCTTTTGGCCAGGCTTGATCTGTTCCCCTTCATAGTAGAGTGGTCAGTGACAGGCTTCCTGTTGTAAGATCCCAGCTGCCCAGGGCTGGCTTGGGAAGCAGTGTTAAGTTGTCCCACTGTTCAGGTCCCTGTGTGGGCTGAAATGTTGCATTGTGAGTTCTGATGGAGCAAACTGACATGGCAGTAATTTTCTGGTATGTGGTTTCCAGGGTTACTGTGATCTTCCAAATAAGGATTTAAAAACAGTCATGTTTTCCTGGGTGAAGCTGAAAACAGTCTATTAAAAAGTATGTGCTGATGGAGGAGGCAGAGGCCGCGGCGCAGGGCCGAGCTGTGTGGGCCCGAGTGGGGCCCATGGCCCCTGAGCTGTTCCTGTAGTCATGGGCTGACTGGGGCAGGGTGACTCCCTAATCCAGTGTGGATAACTGGAAGTCTAGTCCCCTCATCCACTTCTATGGGGCTAGGAAGAAACCGAGCTGGAAATACAAACTGACAAACAAGCCTGCCCTGCAGAGATTCTGTCTGACGGGGGCTGTGCTTTTCCTGCTGGTGATTGTCATTGTCAACATCAAGTTGATCCTAGACACTCGGTGAGAGTGATCAGTAAAGCCAATGAAGACGCAGAACCAGAGCAAGACTATGATGAGGTCCTAGGACACTTGGAGTGCCCTCGTCCCGGAGGCAGCAGTCCCCGACATGTCCTGGATGTGGTAGTGGATGGCACCGTGGTGCTAGAGGATGAGGCCCGAGAGCAGGGCCCAGGCATCAACGTTATTGTCCTCAGCCATGCCTCGGGTCATGTGATGGCAAAGTGTGTATTTGACACATACTCTCCTCATGAGGATGAGGCCATGGTGCTGTTCCTCAACATGTGGCACCTGGTTGTGTGTTGATCTGCACCGTTAAGCACGAGGCTCCTTCCACCTCACAGATACAGCAACGGCTCGGCTGTGGAGCCTGGGAAGCCAGGCAGGCCCTGCCCTTGGCTGGAGGGATACTTGGGCCTTCATGGGACGAAAAGGAGGTCCTGTACTTGGCGAGAAACATTCTGAGTCTCCTGCCCTCTCCTCTTGGGGTGACCCAGTCCTGCTGAAGTCCGATGTGCCCCTAAGCTTGGCTGAAGAAGCTGAGTGTCACTGGTCGGACACAGAACTGAACCGCCCCCGCAGGCGCTTCTGCAGCAAAGTTGAGGGCTATGGGAGTGTGTGCAGCTGCAAGGACCCAACACCTACTGAGTTCAGCCCTGACCACTCCCAGACTTATGTGCCTGTGGCTGTCATTGCAGGGAACTGGCCCGAGGGGTGTCTCTGCAGATGATAGCGGTTTTTATTGATGGCTACTGTGAGGAGCCCGTGGATGTGGTGGCGCTGTTCGGTCTGAGGGCAGCTAGCACACTCCTGTTAGCATCAGGAACGCCCGTGTGTCTCAGCACTGCAAGGCCAGCCGCACTGCCACTTCCAGCCTGTTTCCAGAGGCTAAGTTTGCTGTGGTTCCGAAAGAGGGCCTGGACATCGCTGTGGGTTTCTTCAGTTTCCTGAGCCAATCCATCCACCTGCTGGAGGAAGATGACAGCCTGTACTACATCTCTGCTTGGAATGACCAGGGGTGTGAACACATGGCTGAGGGTTCAGCACTGCTGTGCCTGGGTTGGGATGGGTGCTTCGGAAATCTTTATCCAAGGAGGAGCTTGAGCCTAAGTGGCCCACATCAAGAAAGACATGTGGATGCCAATGCTAGAACAGAGCCGGGGCCAAGAGCACATCATCCCAGATATTTCCTGATCCTATCACTTTGGTATCATGGGCTTCATCATGAACGGCTACTTCCACGAGGCCTACTTCAAGAAGCACAAGGTCAACCCGGTTCCAGGTGTCCAGCTCAGGAGTGTAGACAGTCTGAAGGAAGCTTCTGCAGTGGAAATTCACAGGCTGCTCAGTGAAGCCGAGGTTCTGGACCACAGCAAGGACCCTTGTGAAGACTCTTTCCTGCCAGACACAGAGTCCATTCTTCAGAATGGAGAAAGATGAAGACTTCTTCACCTGGACTCAGCTTGCCAAGTGCCTCCATATTTGGGACCTGGATGTTCATGGCAACCATCGGGACCTGTGGAGATTATTTCGGAAGAAGAACCACTTTTGGTGGTGGGGGTCCCAGCCTCCCCTCACTCAGTGAAGAAGCCACCATCAGTCATCCCTAAGGAAGAAGGAATCCCAGGGGCTCTAGTACCTTTCAGGGCTGGGTACTGTGTACCCCCAGGCAGACTAGCCCCTTGCCCTCTCTTGTAGAATTTTGTAGATGCTGGTAGGGGTTACGGCTGGTTTGTTTTTAACATGAGATTTAATTACTAACTCTGAGGGGAAGGATCCCCTGTTCCAACACCTGTTCCTGAGGTTAATATCTATTTATTACTTCCTTGTTGGAGAAGGGCAGGTCCCAGGACCTCTTTGGGATCCCTGGGCAGCTGATCCTGCCCTTTTTCACCCCATCCTCCCAGGCCTGGCTCAGAATCTAACTTACTTATCGACCGTCCTGAAGGCTTTGAGAATAGGCCCAACCTGGGGCCTTTATTCTTCTCTGGGCCAGGACGCTGCCCTGAGGGTGGGACTGGCTCATAGTGGGGGAACAGATGTGCCCAACTGATGACAGGCCCAGTTGGGACCATGTGCTGACAGACTCACTCAGAGACCCTTAGACACTGGACCAGGCCTCCTCTCAGCCTTCTCTTTGTCCAGATTTCCAAGGCTAGATAAAGGTGGTCATTGACTGAAAAAAAAAACTTTAAAAGAAAAAAAAAAAGCATGTGCCGTAAATAATAAAAGCTTGGAGTTGTGAAGAGAGGGCACGGTGTCTGTCCTTCTAGAGGAAGAGGGAAGCAGGCGTGTGCGCAGTGTGGTATTTGTACTTCCAGGTGAGGAGGGAGGAGCTTGATGCTTGTATGATGCAGGGTGTTTGTTCCCTACCTCTGACCTGAGCTGTGAGTGAGCCCTCTGGCCCGCTCTGAGAAACAGATGCAGCGTGGGGCTGGTGAAGCCCTTGCTAGAGTGGCTTCCTTTTTCCATTGATTGGTTCTTGGTCAGCTCTAGAGCACAGCCTGGAATGTGGTTTGCAGTTGCTTGGGTGGTTTGTATCAGCTGAGAGTGTGGGCCTGAGAACCCCACTGTCTTGCCGACTCTCAGTTGGCTGTCTGCTGTGTGAGCTTGGGCAAGATCCTGGCCTGTCTGGGCCCAGTTGTCTTAGCTGCCAGATGGAGGGAATATGCATTCAGAGGTAACCCACCTTTCGCTATGAGATGAGTTACTGTCGCTAAGGCAGATGACAGAACTGACAGGAATGTAGTCCTGCATTGGTATAGACTGTTCTCATAATCTTGGTGTAAATTCTTCAGTCTGACCGAGTTGATACTCCATTCCTGTTCACCATAGCTGACCTAATTTGTCCTGGGTTCTCTAGCTCAGATCTTAAGTTCACCAGGCTAGGTAAGCAAGAGCTCTCAGTGAAGTCTGCATGGCAAAGTTCCTTGCTTTAGACAGCCCGGGTACTTTGACGGCTTTGGCTTGCTCGTAAAAGTGTGTGGGAGGAGGACATGGCCTGGGGTTGTGCCTGCTTTGGGATGAGGGTCATTTGAGTGATTCTGAGATCACGGCTGTACTTATTTCCTCCTAGTTTTCTCCGTTCTGTTCCTTTCACATTACTTATTCTCAAACTTTTATTTGTGTTGTGCCATGAGACCACCTAGGAGATAGAACTTGTTTGGGGAGATTGTGTAAAGTCGCATGATGCTGGTGTGTGTGTGTTCACATGTGCACGCATGTGTGTTCTTTCTCCTCAGCTTGCACGGAGCAGAGACGATAAACACGTTGTCATTGCAGAGCGCCTCAACAGCATGTACTTGCTTACATGCCCCTTACTTACCTATATGCCCCCTAATGATTGTGTGTGTGGTGAGCACACAGAAGGTGGGGAGAGGAGAATGTGTGTGTGTGTGTGTGTGTGTATTTGTAGAGCTAGAGGTTGATGGCGGCTCTCTTTTTCAGTAGCTCTCCACCTTAGATTTTGAGGCAGGATCTCTCACTGAACCTGGAGCTCTTGATTGGGCTAGATTGGATGACTGTAGTTCCAGGTCTCTGCCTGCACTGAAATCCTGGCTTTGTGGCTACAAATCAGCCAAGCAGTGAGCCTTAGTCTCCTTGTGGGACACGGGTGTCTGCTCTCTGCATACAGGGGAAGGCTGTAAAACACCATGTCAAATGCAGCACCTCCAGTCTCGAAGCTGTGGCGTTGTTGACCCTAATAGAATGCTTACTGTGTGTTGTGTATTGCGGTGTAATATGATCGTTAGGTCTATACTACTGCTACAATACCCATTTTACTTATTAGGGAACCGATGTATGGAAAAGTTAACTGAACACAGAAGCATTGGACACAAAACTCAGACTGGAATCTAGGCCCTGAATGTCAGTTTCTACAGTTTCCCCGATGGAGAACTTTTTGGCCATTTCTTATACTTCTGATCATGGAGAGCTGCCTCTTCCTGACCTTTTAGGTCTCTGCAAAGCACTTTACATGCTGTGGGTGCATTGCCGTCTGAGGCGTGCCCCGGCCAGATGCAAACTGCACAGAGAAAGCTGAATGTGCAGATGTCATTGGTGGAATGCTTACAGCTGTTCTGTTCCAGCACGAGGCCTGTTTCTCCTCTCAGAAATGCCCTGTGGTGTTGTTCCCAGACAGCCTGCAGCCTGGGAAGCCATGTTGTGGAGTCTTTGATAAATGGAGCAAGGGAGACTTTCCAGACCCTTTCCTCCCTTGCTTGTGCTTGTTTAAGCACAACTTTAACTTGGAGCTACACTGCAGCTGCTAGTTTGGTAAGAAGCTAGTTTGGTAAGCTGCTAGTTTGGTCTTGGGGAGCTCAGGGGTATAGACTCTATTGAAAGAAACACCTTCTCTTGCTGTCGTGGTGCTGAAAGCATACGTTGGGGGTTCTTCTGATCCCCAAAGGCAGTGATACCAGACTGAACGTTTGGTGTGTGTTCTGTATAGTCAGGGGCTTGTCTTCGTCCCTATGGACTGCAGTCACATTGAGTTCTGAGTCTCTGTGTTGGGCTATATTCATTCATCACTGACCCGACCAGGGCTTGACGTGACCCAGAGTGTGCGTGATACACTTAGAGCTGTCATGATCGGCCACCTTCTGAGTGTAAGTGCACAGTCCTGATGTCACACTGCTGACCATGGATGTGCCAGACTTGTTTTGGTTCATGTCTCCTTAATATTAGGAAATTGGGTCTCTTGCTTTGCCAGTTGAATTAAGAACTGTGTGACTGGATGGCATGTGTTTCAAACTTGTCCTTAGGTTGACCCAAAGGCTTGGAGATATAGCCTCTATCAAGCCTGCCTGCCAATCACACTGGCAGGGCTGTCCCGGCAACTCCTTCACACACTAACCACTCGTTTCTCTCACTAGGAGGATGACCTGTGGTGTGTCAGGGTAGTGTTCTCTGCCCTGAATTCCTTTCAGTAGTGTATGGCCTTGTTTGCCTCGGCTCTTATGGTCATTTGTGTTTTTAGCAAACCTGCTTTCTGAAAACAAGGCTTGTTTCCTCTATGCTAGGAAGAGTCTTGAGAAGTTGAAATCTTAAAAGTTGAAAAGGAATTTGGGGGCTGGTAAGACCCTCAGTAGTGAAGAAGGTCTGGAGTTCCTCTAGAGACCGAAGAGGAGCAAAATGACCTGAAATATGTGGACTCGTGTCCTTTGGGCCTGGCATAGGGATTATAAAAATTGCATTTTCAGTTGTTCTGGTGTGATAGTGTGGGTGTGAATAGTTGCCCCAGAGAGTCTTGCCTCTAGAGCTTGCTTCTGGGCAGGGTGTTCAGAGTGTTGGGTCATTACCCCAATCCATGGACTAAGCCGTCAATGGACTTGCCTAAATATGGATCTGTATTGTAACCCTTGCCCTAAGGGCACTTAGTGTTGCCTTGCTCCATTGTCATTTTAATTATTGTCAACTGTGTGGAACTGGGAATTAGTTCAGGCAGAGTCCAGAAGATGATGGGGACCATTTAGAGATCTGGAGAGGTTTTCTGGAAAGGAAGGGAATGTTCCTCTGCTCTTTGAAGGGCAGGCAGGGAATAGGTAGCTGGAGGGAGAGGTGCTCTTTGAACAGGGAGGTGGAAGAGGAAGTGCGAGCTCTCTCACCCCAGAGCTCATCTGCAGGACAGACATTCTTGTCTTCCTGTCTCGGAACCTCTGCTAGCCCCTAGCTGTTTCTCTTGGTCTGTGGAAGGCACATTTCTAGCAAGTTCCCTGATGATGTCAATGCTACCGGTCTAGGAGCTGCTCTTAGAAACTGAAGGACCTGAGCTGACACTGTTGGGGCAGAGTTGATGCGACAGCGGACAGCCAGGATACCCCACACGTGTTCTGTGTTACCCTGTTGTGTGAGCACGGACAAGCCCCAGGACTGAACATGAGTAGGTAGCAGGAATCCACGCACCCCACCACGGGTGGCAGAAATCCACACACTCCATCGTGGTAGCAGGAATCCACACATCCCACCAGGGGTAGCAGGAATCCAGGCATCACACCACGGGTAACAGGAATCCACACACCCGCCACGGGTAGCAGGAAGTCTGGATGACTTTTGATAGGAGAGACTGTCACTTTCTGACAGAAGAAGTGTACTGGAATGCTAATACACTGTAGAGAAGAGACCACGACTGTAGCTGTGGTGGCTTGTGTTAGGACTGTATGCTCATGAGACCTGGATGCTGCCATGGGATAAGGACTGTGGAAAGAGGAAGCCTGTCCAGGCGTTCTGTTTCCTTCAGCTTGTAGCCTGGAGTTGGTGATCCTGTGGAAAAGAAACTGTTCTTGGGGAAGAACTCAGTTGTTAGACCAAATTCAAGTACTTTTCTTTTGAAAAAGTTATTGTGTATACTGTATTGTAAACAAAGCTCCATGTAATTTTTTATGCCTTTAAATTTTGGGGCTGCAGTGTGGTGGGGTGGGATTTTGAGACGGTTTTTCTGTGTAACTATCCTGGAACTCACTTTGTAGACCAGGCTGGCCTCGAACACACAGAGATCTGCCTGTCTCTGCCTCCCCATGCTGGGATTAAAGGTGCCCTTAAAAAATTTAATAGACACTGTAATGGTCTGCTCTGTCCCTTTAAGAGACAAGCCACGCCCATTTCCTCTAGCCTGAGTTTTTCCTTTTCCATTTCCCTCTTGAAGAGGCAGCTTCTGTCTCTCCCCACTTCTCCCCTTCTTTCTTTAAGTCTCCCTCCGTCCCTCCCCATCCCCCCTCCCTTTCTTCCCCCTCTCTCTCCTCCCTTCTCCCCTTTCCTTCCATAGCCCACTAAATAAATATCCAACCTCACTCTGCATGGTGTGCCTATCCATGTCTGTCTTTTGCCCACTGTGTGGCTCCCTGCCCGGAACCAGCCACCTTCGGAGACCTGCGGAGTGGTCTCCTGGCGTGCTCATCCATGGGTCTTTTTCTGTGGGACTTGCTGCCCCTCGTGGCCCACTACAGCCACTTGGGGAACTGATCTGTCCCTGCCTGGGACTGGCTGCTCCTGGACCTGCTGCCTGCTGCCTGCCCCCACTCGGGGACCTGCACCTGTGGCATGGTCTCATGGTCTGCTCTCTGCTGCAGCCACTTGGGAACCTGCAGCATTTTATTTTTACCATTACAGACACCCCACTGCTGGACTGAGTCTCATTGTACAGTTCTGCATTAGCTTGCACCACACTGTGTTGACCAGGCTGCCTCAGCCTCTCAAGTACTGGGATTAAAGGCGACTACTCTGCTCAGCCTTTTAATTGCTTTGAATGTCTGAGCTTTACATGAGTCTGAACATTGTAATCTTGTTTTTCCTAATTTAATCTCCTATTATCCTGTAGTTTAAATGTCAGGACATAGGCGTATGTATTTAAAACAGCGCTAGTCATTTCATGGTCATTCTCTAGGTTCCTACACCCTTGCAGTCTTGCCTAACTAAAAGTGAGATAATATTGGTATAAGTTGCTTAGACTTTTAGTACTGTACCTCTAGGTGATAGGGTTGCAATATATTGCCACCGTGTTCTATCCTCCTTAACATTTTGTAATCATTTTGTAATGACTGGTCATAGATAACACTTAGTTTCTTCCCTTTTATTCAAAGTGATGCATGATCATTCAGACATTTTGGAGCATAACTATAAGGTTGAAAGCTAAAACTTGTTGATAAAGTATGTATTTATTTAGCACGTGTGAGGCCTCATGTTCAGTCCCAGACCACATCTCATCTCACCACAAGATCTGTAGAGAGGGACCAGAGACGGGGAAGGCACTGTGTCCTTCACTGAGAAAGAAGTACCTGAAGTTGTGACAGGTCAGCCTCTTGTGGCTGGCAGCAGCCACGGAGGAACATCACAGAAGACAGAAATTGGCTGATGCCCCAGAGAGTGCTGCTGCTGAGGGTCGCGGTGGCGGTGGCTTGCTGTGCTGCAGGAGTCTGAAGAGGCAGGCACAGCTGCATGGGTTGTGTATGGGGTCAGCCTTTCCTCTTCCACCTCAGGGAATTCTGAAGAACAGACAGGAACAGAGAGAGTGCTTCCATCTTAGATTTGATTCTGTTCCCGCAAGACTTTGGGGACAGTTGTTGGCCATCTTTGGTCTTAGAACTATACTCATGACTCTAGCCTCGTTTATTTTTTCATTTCATTTCAATTCATTCATTCATTCATTCATTCATTCATTCATTCATTCATTCATTTATGAGACAGGGTTTCTCTGTAGCTTTGAAACCTGTCCTGAAACTCACCCTGTAGACCAGGCTGGCCTTGAACTCAGAGATCCCCTTGCCTCTGCCTCTGGAGTGCTAGGACTTGCCACCACACCACATTATTTTTTAAACAGGGTTTTGCAGCCTATGCTAGCCTTAACCTCTTTTTGGAAGTTCTCATTTAATTTACTACTTTCTTTGCGTGTGTACATGTGTTCACATTGTGTGTGTGCGCGCGTGTACGTGCACCTGCAAGCATGCACAGTGAATCACTTGTGTGGAGATCTTTGTGGCGTCTGTTCTCTCCATCTTTTCCAGGCTCAGGCTCAGGTTGTAACAGACGTTTTCCCTGTGGAGCCATCTTGACGGCCCAGGTTGTGAACTCTTGAGTCTCCTGATTCACCAGTGCTTAGTTTTTGTTCATACTAGGCTACTGCTCATAGTGGACACGAGGTGGGCTCTCCCTGCGTACTGGGGGTGTTTGAGTATGTGTGTTAGGGACAGCAAGTGACTTCTACAAAGTGAGTGCTTGCTCAGAGCTCGTCTGTATTTCTACTATGGTCATTTCTTCTGCTGTTTTACTAACTGTTTCATCTTCTGGCTATACCAGAGATTTCTTTACCAATTGGCATAAAATTACTACTCTAGATTTTCTATAACCCATCCGCTCATAAATGAGAGCAAAACAAATAATCTGAATATTTTGAGTTGAAGCCAAGTTCTTAGAAATAGAAAACTAGGTCAGATTTGTACGGTTCCTCACACATATTGCCAAATCCTAGGTGTCTGTTTAAAATGTAATTTCCGAGGCAGAAGCCAGGCTGTTGGTGATAGCAGTTTTGACACACACAGTAGATTTCCTTGCTTAATTTTTCTTTGCGACTTTTAAGTGCAGAGCGCTTAGATGCTCAAGCCAGACCTTCCAGTGCTTCTCTCCCTCCCTCCCTCCCTCCCTCCCTCCCTCCCTCCCTCCCTCCCTCCCTCCCTCCCTCCCTCCCTCCCTCCCTGCCTCCCTCCCTCCCTGCCTCCCTCCCTCCCAGTACTCTGCAAAAGTCCGAAGTGACTGGATTAGGAAGTGTGTTTTGTAGCTTGCAGGGCAGGTGTGGGCTTAGAAAGATTTGGCTCTGAATGACTGTTCTTTGTGATGCTCTTGTAGTATAGTTAAAGGATCAAGTTTCGGGTGTGTTAATCCTGATCA